>NW_022900930.1:44515421-44612816 GCF_012274545.1 Fukomys damarensis | reverse complement strand
TTTTTTTTTGGTACCAGGGATTGAACTTGGGTCCTTGTGCTTACAAGGCAGGCCACCGAACCACTGAGCTAAATCCCCAGCCCCTAATCATTATTTTTAAAAGAACAAAATGTTTTCAACACTAGAAAAGTGTGATGAACAGAAGAATTTGAAACTCTGAGTAGGAGAGTGGGAGACATGCCTTGTGGAGATAGGGAAATTATTTTTTAAAATACCTAAGCCTCATGGTGTATAGTTAGCTCAGTTTTCAGGAAAACCAAGCTATGAATATCTTGTGGCTCAAAAATCTCCAGAAGGAAATGGTGAAATGAATCAGGCCCTTCAGAGGGACAGTTCAGCACCAAAATCCTTCATGCCAATGTTAGAAGTGTGGCAGGCTTGGAAAACATTCCTTCCTAGTGACAGAGATTTCATGGAAACAAACATAGGTGCATATGTTATTGTGTCAAATTGAAAAGATTAATCTCTTCCTTTTGTGTGTCCTTAGAATAAGCCGGGGGAGATACAGAAAGGTCCAAGCCCAACTGCTCTCAGTCAGGGTTCTCGCAAAAGCCAGGAGCTCAGTGAATGAGGACAGGACTCCAGGCTGATGTTCTGGGTGGCAAATGTGTACAAATTAGGCTGGGCCCAAGCAGAACTCAACAGCCAAGAATGTGTCTTGAGTCTCTTAGTCCATTTGCCTGAAACAGACCCAGCAGGACTCATGAGGATACTCATGACTGGAAACTTATTACTCATCTAAAACCTGACTGATCAGGAGAATGGTTGGGGACATTTCAAGAACACATATTCTTGGCCCCCATCGGAATGATTTTATACAAAATAAGTCCATGGTGAAGCCATAGTATTCATATAACCTTCTACAGGTAACCTGATGTGAAGACATAGTACGTTAAGCAACGCGACCCCATTTTTGTTCGTTGGACTCAAATACTTTTGATTTCCTCTCTGCTGACCCCTGACAGACCTCTATAAACCCACATTTTCCTGGCTAACTCCATTCCCATCTCTAATTTTTAGATCTCAATCTAGTTCAGAAAGGTAATTCTCACTTTCTCTCTTGCTATTCTCATAAGGCCAGGCAGGACTCTGCTTTTATTTTTTCTTGTATCCCAAGAAGGATCAGAAGTAGCCACTGGATGAAGCACCAGGGAAGTTGGACCATGAGACAAAACCACAGCCAGATATAAGGCAGAACCAAGAATTCAGGTTCACCTGATAACAGAAACAGGCATATTAACACTCAGCCAGGCAAGAACAGGAGTTTTATAGGGAAAGATGACAATAAATAATTAAATAAGTTATAAACAGAGCCAAGCAGCACAAAGAAAATGGGCTTAATGTACAAATCCACGGGAATTAAATAACTAAATCAGCTTTTCAAGTCCTCAGTCAAAAGAATTGAATTCAAAAAAACGAATCCTTTCAATCTGCCAGGTAGCTTCTGCCTCCTGATTTATTCTGTTTCCTCTAAATATCTCTCTTTAAAATTCCAGTATTCAGTGCTTAGTTGTCACTAAGGGTGAGACAGGCCAGTTTGTTTCTGTCTTTTCTACTTGCAGATTTGCAATCAGAGCAGATTTTATTGATGGGTGAGAGAAACTGTAGGAAGAAGATATTCAAGTGGGAAAGGGAACAAGGCAGCAGGGAGAGGGAGGGAAGACAAAGAGTAGGGATAAAAAATAAAAAAGGATGGAAGGAGAGCAAAAAAGACAATGTTTTGTAAAGGAAGAAGGATTGAAGGGAAGGGAAGAGTATGGGGAGCAAAAGAATTAAGATATATGATACACAGGTACAAATTTCCTATGACAAATGTGGTCATTATGTATGTCAAAGTGAATCAATAAAATTAATCTAAAAAATTAGTACAGGAGGACACACATACTGTACTTTTAGCTTCATCTAATGTCAAAGAGTTCCAGAAATCCAATCATTCCCTGAGTAGGCTTAATATGCTTTCTCCCCAGAGCTTAACCTTGCCCCATGGTTAGGAAGAAAGTGCATTCTTTTTTTTTTCCTCATTGAGTTTATTGGTACATTTTAGGTATACAGTACAGTTACATTCATTATTGGGACTTTGTACCTTTACATGACAGGTCTTGGTTCTCATTTTTTCTCCTTGTCCCTGCCCTCCCTTCACCCCCTACTCCCCTCCCCCTTTACAAACACTCATTTCCATTTTTTCATTTTCTCATGTTTTTTTTCTTTTCCCTACCTGTCGCCAACCCTTCCCACTTTCCCTACACTTTTAGCCCCTTTCTTCCTATTTCACATTGTCCATTATATCATTAGGATCTTATGTACTATTATAGTTATTCATTCCAGAGAAACTATTCAGTATTTACACATGTGTGACTTATTTATTTCACTTAGGAGTATATCCTCAATATGTATCCATTTTCCTACGAATAAATCTAATTTCTCATTCTTTATGGCTGAGTAATATTCCATTTTATAGAAAAACCACATCTTCTTTATCTAATCCCCAACTCATGGGCAAATGGGCTGTTTCCAAGTTTTAACTATTACAAACTGTGCTGCTATAAACATATGTGTGCATATATCACTGTGATATGATTCTTTTAATTCTTTTGGAAAGGTACCCGGCAGAGGAATGGCTGGGTCAAATGGAACC
The DNA here is from genome assembly GCF_012274545.1 of Fukomys damarensis. Taxonomy (NCBI): domain Eukaryota; kingdom Metazoa; phylum Chordata; class Mammalia; order Rodentia; family Bathyergidae; genus Fukomys; species Fukomys damarensis. The sequence goes on along the minus strand of NW_022900930.1, from coordinate 44,610,181 downwards.
TCCAGTCCAAGCTCTTTGAAGTATCTCCATATGGATTTCCATAGTGATTGCACAAGTCTGCACCCCCACCAACAATGGAGAAGGGTTCCTTTCTCCCCACAACTCCGCCAACATTTGTTGTTGGTTGATTTCTTGATAGCAGCCATTCTTTGTGGGGTGAGGTGGAATCTCAGTGCTGTTCCATCTTTAAGGAAGGCAGTAGCATCTCAAGTCCAAATCCTTTCAAAATCTTCTTGCCCTATGATTTGTGAATATGATTGCATGTTTCTCTTATTATTTAACAAGTAAACATGCACACACATACACACACGCACACACACACACACACACACACACACACACACACACACACAAGGCCAGGGGCGGGGACCTCCTGAAAGATCAACATCCAGTCTCAAAGATTGTAGAAGACAAAATCCTCAAGAAGGCAAAAAAAGAAAAAAAAAAAAGTGTGTTTCTTGTTTGTTTTTGTTTTTGTTTTGTTTTGTTGCTGTCTCATCTACAATGATCCTTTAGAGCTGAGATTATCATGTTTTACCAGGGAATTCCCAGTTCTTCTGTTTTCAATCCTCTACATACCAGTACTACAACCCCCTCCCCATTTGTAAACATCAAAAAGGAATCCAGACATCTCCAAGAGTTCCTATGAGGTGAAATCTCCTCTTACTGAGATCTAATGTTCTGGAGTATTTCTTTGAATATTTCCTTCATACCCTAGTTTGCAGATACCCCTCATCTTCACCCCTGCTTCAGACTGATGGTCCCAAAAAGCAAACACAATAGGGACCAATGAATTTCTTGATGTACATTTTCTTAGCTACACATAGGCATACCGAAACCACTGAAATGATCTCTTGAAAGGACATTGGTGAATTCTCAACCAAAGGCCACTATCCTTCCCGATCTATCTGGGGAAGAGATGGTAAGTGATGGTTTCATTCCTATAGTTAGCTAAAGATTCTGTAAGGAAGATACCTCCACCATATGATGGGGACAAAGCTATTGAGGACACCTGGCTGGGGTGGGTGATGTGCTTTTTTGGAGGCAAATTTTTATCACCAAATCTAACTAGAACTCAGGTAGTTGAGGGGCTGGTTTCTGGATGGAGATACCTTCCAACTCAGCAGTTCATCAGGAAAGGAGAATTAATTCTCTAGTAGTTACTTTACCTCTGCTGTCCCAGTCTCTCGATAATTAAATAGCTTAGAATCCATCAGTTTGCTATTGAAGAATCTTTGACTCAGAGACTTTGTGATGCGGACAACTCACGTAGAAAAAGCTGCATCCAGAAATTATACCAGATATGATTGCTGATAAAACGTCTTGATACTACTGAAAATGTTAATTCTTATAAATAACACGCAAAAACTCTTTAATTCAAGGAGAAAAGATGAAATCTGTGGAAATATAAGGATGTAGTAATTGAGAAAATAATAAGTCAAGGAAACATGAAAATAGAGGCAAAGAAGATATAATTTGCTTATTGCCACCCACCCAGCATCTGTTTCCTTCTTCTGCCAAAAGAATTCAGAGAATCCACTCTGCCATCATAATGGCCCCTTCCAGATACAGGAATGGCCCCCGGTTGGTTTAAAGCCAGTCAGTAAATGGACTTCTACTCTGTATAGTTTGTTTGAGGATGAGTCATAATATCCAATTCAGGCCAAAGAGAAAGATTGAATCTTAAGATTTGCATGGGATCAAACCAGAAAATAATCTAGCTCCACAGTAAAATAATGTCATGTTATTGGCATTTGGAACCACCATAGCCATTTTGCTATTATGAAATGAGAGATTATAGCTATGTTAGAGCAAGCGGGGTGGGGAGTTGTCTGGGGACAACGTCCGCACTGCAGGAGGTAGGTAAAGAGAGGAACGTGGTCCTTATGAACAAGGTCCGAATGTCCAGATGAAGTCTCCACTAGTCAGACCTACATCTGTGCTCCCAGTCAGACACCACTAGATTCACATTAATGGGAGAACACGGCGGTCTGGCCTGGCCTGGATTTCCTCACCTTCTGGGATCCAGAGCCCTAACCATTACAAGGGTGTGCCAGAATGTCAGATGAAGACACGTCTTGATTAGTCTAAACTTTAAAAGGTTATTTACAGCTATAGACACATTACCCAAAATTGAAAAGAGGAGCCCTCCTCTCTAATGTACTCGTCCGCAGACTGCATGGTGCTCGGACCTTAGCAACTAATTCATTCCTCACCCTGTCTCAGACTCACTTTAAGAAGAACATTCACCATCTTTGTACGGGGGTGAGATTAAGAAGATGGAGAAGGATGAGCACTAAATTTGGAGTCAAACTTTATCCAGTCATCACCTCCACATGTGTAAACTCTGGAAAGTCAGAGGAACACTGCCTATTTCAACTAAGATCACAGCAAAATTGCAGTACATGGTAAATGTGTAAAAACTCTTTGGGAATGGGAATAAATACAAATAGGCAAGCGTGAAGGAAGTTTGGAAATGGTGATGAGAATCAGCTTGATTCAAAAGATTAGGCAAGCCAAAATAGCTTTCAAGTTTTAGGAAATTTTTCTTGAAGTAGCATCTAGATTCAGCAAGTTTCTGTGGGCAATGGTTTGTCCTTAAATTCATTTAGTATGAACTGAATGCTTGTGTCCTCTCCCAGATACATGTATTGAACTCTAATCTCTAATGTGATGGTATCTGGGGGAGCCAATGAGGGGGTAGGTTATGAGGGCAAAACTGTTACGAATGGGATTAGTGCTTTTATAAGAAGAGGCCAGAGGGAAACTTCATGGTTTTTTTTTCTGCTGTGTGAGCATATAAGAAGCATAAAAGAAGATATTGGCTGTCTGTAGCCTGAAAGAGGGCTGCCTTGGTCAGCTTTCCCTTTACAGGGACAAAATACCTTATACTCACAATTTAAAATAGGAAAAGTCTCTTTTAGCTCATGGTTTAAGAGGTTTCAGTCCATGGTTGGCTGGTCCCAAAGTAGAAACAATCATGGTGGAGCCTCACAGAGCTCAGGGCTCAAGTTCCCCCAACAGGTCATGCCATCAGGACCTACCCAGTGCACATGGAACAGTGCAGATTGATAATCCCCTCCACACTGCTCAAGCCAATAAACCAAGGTGCCAGGATTAACTATCACAAGGGCCAACAGCAGGACTCAACAACCCTGGTACTGTGATCTTGGATTTGTAGCCTCCAGAACCAATGGTAAAAAATAAATTTCTTTTGCTGACCTACTGTCTAGCTTGTGATTTGTTGTGACAGCCTGAGCTGACTAAAATATCATTAATCCATTATATGTAAAATACTTTCAGGAGTTTCTATTATGGAATCATTCATTCAAGTGGAAATGGTTTCACTCCAAGGTTTCATTAACAGGTGAAATATCCTCACCAGGAGAGAATATGGAAATTTTTTGTGATAAAATTTTAAACTTTTTTAACAAATCGGGATTTATTCCAACACCTTTAAAAAAAAATCACCCCAACTATCTATACATATTTATTTCAATTGGTTAAAACAAATTTCTCCCATAGAAATTTACACCTAAATTAGGAGAATGATAGCAAAATATATACAAAAATGCTGAAAGCACAAAATGAAATACATTCTCATACAGGAGCTCATGATAACTACAAAAGCAGATACACAGAGGACAGGCACACCGGAGCTGTAACGCAGGGGGTCTCCTGAGCCATGTGGGTGGAATCCCGGTGTCCTACTGCGGCCTTGCCTCCCTAGCGGCAGCTATGAAACGCAGTCTTCCTGACAAGAAGTAATTTGGCAAATAGCAGCCCCGAGAAGATAGAAACTGGCCTGGCTCCTATAAACAGCCAAGTTGCGCAAGCACAGTGCCGTGCTCCTGTCCTTTCTTAGGTGCTGCCGCCACCTAGTGACCAACTCTTTCTGCGACATAAAAATCCAAGCACTTCCTGCCTTACCAAATAGTGTTTGTGGTGGTTGTCGGTTTTATGTTTCGTGAACATACTAACTGTTCAATCACAATTTAGGGAATGAATAACATTAAATAACATCACGGTTTCTTTGGAACATGCATCAATCTTATTCTTTAAAAACTTGCAGTGGGTCTGGGGATTTAGCTTAGTGTTTCCGCTGCCTACCTCGCAGGCACAAGGACCGGAGTTCTATCCCTGGTACCTAAATAACTAACTAAATAAATAAAAAGCTTGCAGTCTATTCATTCACAAAATTAAAATTGGTACAATACAATATGAGTGGGACAAGAATTCTTATGCTTTTGTTTTTACTTTAGAAGTTTTGTATCACTAAATGCAGGAATGACTCCCCTGGTATGACACTTTCTTTGGGGAAAGCAGTGGACTTTGTACTCTGAGTAAGTCACATTTAGAATCCTCAAACCAGAATTTTAAGAGAGAAATTACTTTTTGTTAATTATGACAAAATTGAATCATAGTGAAGTTATGGAACTCGTATAAGATAACACAATGAATGATAGAGGCAGAATACAAATTCAGCTATCTGGCTTCAAACTGGGGCTATTTTGCACAAGACTACCTTCATGAAATGAAGATTTATAAAAATAATACAGAGGTTTTTTTGTTTTGTTTTGTTTTGTTTTGCAAATCCATGTGAATGTTACTGGCTTCAAAGTATCTATCTTTTAAACATTTCTCTTTCTTTAACTATTGCAAATACTCTGCGATTGCCCTGGATAATTCCTTGGAATTATTCAGAAATAGAATATACAACCAATTTAGAAGGGGAATACTGTGTTTAGAAATCCTTATTTGATTATGTGGTTTTGTTTTTTTTCCCAGGGATCAAACTTGGGGCCCCCTTCTTTTGAAGCAGGAGGCAGAACCACTGAGCTAAATCCCAGACCCAGATTTTGTTTTAAAAACTACTAAGCTTCACACATTTCACTTTTCTAAAAAAGTGAAACGAATGATCCTGAAATTGATGCCAAAGATATTACAGGCGACGTCTTCAACATTTCAGAAAGTTCAGACCATTCTCAGCATCAAGCTATTCCAGTTTCTATTAAGAGGTAGGTAGCAAAGCCTTCTTAAACAAAACGAAACAAAACAAAATGAAAACATTGTAACAATAAATAGAAACCACCAAGAGAAACAGAAAGCCAGAGACTCTTACCATCTGAAAAAAAAAATGATTCAGTTTTAAACGGCCTGTATGAGAATGATGAAAAACATTTACATCGTCCCAAAGTAGTGATGTTATGATGTAATATATGAGAGTGTGTGGGCTTCAGTTAAAATTTATAAAATTCTGCAACCTTACTAAAGAGGAAAAAGGATGAGAGTAAGTAAATGCACACAAATCTAGAAGCACAAAAGGAAAAACAATCTAAACTCTAGGAAAATGTATAATACAGCTGATAGATAAAAGGGAAAATATCCTGGGAAATAGAAAGAAAATCCTAATTACAGTGTTTCTGTAAGAAAATAACCATCTACATCTAGTCAAGAAAAAAGGCAAAATGCAACTTACCTAAAGTAAAAATTGAAAAAATGTAACTAACCACAGAAAAGGAAAAAAAATGAAGGTATTTTGTTATTGGAAGATAATTTTGTTATTGATGAAAATAACTTAGAAATTGTTAATGAAATAAAAAATGTTTTCACACATAAACTGTACCTGAACTTACTCCAGAAGACACAGAAATCAAAAACATTGATTTTCAAAGAATATATAGAACAAGTTATCAAAACTTTCCCTCCCCAAAAATGACAAGGCCTTGATAGTCCTGTAATTCTTTGGGTTGTAGATAATATACATTATGATTTGTATATAACAAAATGCAATTATTTTAGTTGCATAGTCATTGACTTTGGAAAAATATGTGCACCAAAGTAATTAGCACTGCCAACCATCACAATGAGATACAGAATGCTTTCATTTGCAGGGAAGCTTACTGCTGCTACCCAGACCACCTGTGCTGTGCTTTTAGTTAATATGGATTTGTTTAACTTTGTAGAGATGGACTCACACAGGATGGATTTTTACTATTGACAATACCTCCACCGATAAACTGTCTTTAATTGTTAAGTAGAATTCCAGTGCATGAACACAGCATAATTTGTTTATTCACTCACATAGTAACAAACGTTTGACATTCTTTATTAGTGGTATTTTAGCAAAATTGTCTCATTTTTAAAATTATGCCTTTAAATGTTTTTAATTTGCATTGGTACAGTTTGCAGTACATATGGCTACATTCGTTGTGGGGAGCTGGTAAGTGTGCATAACACATTTAGTGAACTGAAATAAATTAGACTCACAAGTTTGAATACCACTGGGTTTCTGCTATAGGAGAAACTCAAAGTAGAAATAAATTAAAGAGCACAATGATACACCTTTTGCAAATGGGAAGTGAATCATGAGACGGCAGGAGGGTGGAGGAAGGGAAAAGAAGTAGACCCAGAAAGAATTGTGGGCATTATTAATAAAGCTGCTGTGAACGTTCGAGTACCAGATCATGTAAGAACGTATAGTTTTAGTAGTACTCAGAAGTACAAGTGGTCAATAAATGTAAGTTCAGCATCTCTGGGAAGTACAGAAATAAAATAGCGCTGAGATTCCATCTTACTCCAGAAAGAATGACTGTCATCAAGAAATCAAATAATAACAAATGCTGGCAAGGCTGTAGAGAAAAAATGCTTTTACAGTAGATTGTTGAGTTACAACAGGCCTCACATATAAACAACTTGGTTTATGATCAGAATGTCAGTTTTCACTTATGACCAAAGTTTTGGGGGTTGCCACATGAATCTGGCTGCTTGTGTAGTTGTAAACAAAGACTCAGGAGGCCAGAAAAGCATATGTAAATATGCGTAAGCATCAGTCTGAGCCCTGATATGCATTTGTGGAAGTAGTATCGGTAAGTAACAGGTTATTGCTACAATTACTGTTATCAAAATAGCCCCCCAAAAAGCTAGAAAAGAAACTAAGAAGAGGAAGACAGGGAAAGCAAATAAAACAATCATAATTGAAAAGAAGAAGGAAATTGTGAAGAAATATAAGAATGATGTTCACGTGACCAATCTCACTAATATGTACAGCATGTCAAAATCCACCACTTTGACAATCAGTCTTACAGAGATTTGTATACTGGAGCTCATGTTGCTAAAGGTGTTACTCAAATTAGTAAGTTATGATCAACAGTGTTAGACTAGGTAGAAAGTCAATTATTAGGATAGATAAATGAAAAACTGATGGCATTTTGTAACCTGAGTCTATAGTATGTGAAAAAGCTAGTTCTATAAATGCATATTTTGATGCATTCTTCTTGATGAGAATGATGCATTCTCATCAAGAAGAGATAATGGTGACACATTTCATGCCAGTAAGGGGTAGTTTCACAATTTTAAAGCAAGCACTTGGGTTCATAGCATAACTAGGTATGGTGAAGCAGCCAGTGCTGATAAAAGGGCTGCTGAAAATTCCACACACCATTTTGAAACAGTGACACAGAGAAATGACTTTTGCTCTCATCAAGTTTTCAACTGTGATGAAACTGACCTTTCTGGAAGAAAACACCCAGGTGAACATACATCACCCAGGAAGAGAAGAAAATGCCAGGCCATAAGCCTATGAAGGATGGGCTAAACTTATTGCTATGAGCCAATCTGAGTGGTGACCTCAAGATAAAGCCTCACTCAGAGGCCCCTAGAGTGTTCAGAAAACCTAAAATCATGGAGAATAGGTGAGGGTTATGATAAGATCTAATGCAAAAGATCTAGCAGAAAAGACTACTTTTCCTGAGTGGATCAGGGAGGCTTTCTATCCTACTATTAAGAAATATCTAGGGGATGAAAGTTTACCACTGAAGGCTCTCCTCATCATGGACAATGCCCCTGTGCATCCATGAGATCTGGAAGAAGAATTGGCTGAAAAATTCCCATGGCTCTCAGTCAAGTTCCTACCACCTATTACAATACCTCTACTGCAGCCTATGGATCAGCAGTTTATAGCTAAGAAAGTTACCTGAAACATGTAGCTAAAACTCCTGAGAAATGCTGCTGCACCAAATGTTTTCAGTGGATATGAAATTATCTTCTACTGGAGGACCATATCATCTATGATTTTCTTAGCTACAGATAAAAAGTCAGTGCCTGTCCTCCAAGCTTCAAAGGACAAGCTGACTCTCTTGTTAATCCAGTTGCTGAGTTAAATTGAATCCTCGGTCATTTACCATTCCAACAAAAGGGAGGCCCCTTAAGATTATATTAAATATGCTCCACCTATCTTCTATAAATGGAATGACAAAGCTTAGATAGCATACTTTCAACATGTTTTATTAAATATTCAAAGTTTGCTTTTCAAACCAACTACAGGGGAAAAAAAGATTTCTTTCAAAACGGTGCTTCTTACTGATAATGTACCTGGTCATGTAGGAGCTCTGACGGAAATGTACAATGTGATTAATGTTTTCATCTCTGTTAACGCTGGCATTCATCATGCAGCCCAAAGATCAAAGGGTGACTTTGACTTCTACACCTTATTATTTAGCAAAGGCATTAATAAACCTAGTCACTATGGACACTGATTCCCATCATTTATGTGGGAAATGTAAATTGAAAACTTTGTTTTATAAAGTTACCACACTAGGGTCCATTAATAATACTTGTGAGTTGGGAGGCAAAGTATCAACATTAATAGGAATTTGGAGGAAGTTGATTCCAACCCTCATGGATGACTCTGAAGGCTTCAAAAGAAGAAATTAACCATTGGTGTGATACAACTATAACTGAATGCTACAGAAATTTAGTTGATACAGATACAGAATTGGAGGGGATTAACTCCAACTTTAAAAAAAGTTCTAGTGTGGGTAAAACGCTGACAAACAGCACCATATGCTGCACAGAAATCTTATGTGGAAAAAAGAGTCAATTAGTAATGTGGCATACTTCGCTGTTATTTACATCAAGAGCTTTCCAGAGCCACCCCTGTTGTTGTCTTCAGCAGTAACCACCCTGAGCAGTCGTCTGCCAATGACCACTGCGGCAAATACCCCCCAACAAGGGGCAGGTAACTTTTATCTTAACAAAAGCATTTTAAAATGTGGACATTTTTATTCACAATGCTATTATTACTGTATAACACTGACAATTTTATATGCACTAAGAAACAATATATGATTTACCTAGTGCAATATTCAATTCAGTGTGTACGTTTGGAACGGAATGAACAATATCTCTGAGATGTACCTGAACTATTAAAATTAGGGTTACTCTGAAGCAGAGTGTATAAGTTATCAGCTGTAATCACCAAGGATATCACTATAAAACTAACTCAGAATGCATAGCAAAAGAAACAATAATGATTCAAAAGTATATTAATACATCTCTTTTTCAATAACATCAAAATGTGACCATAAGGATAGTGACCCAAGAAACATAGAAGCAGATCTTTCATTGACCTCAGACTGAAGAGATTTTCCACGGCACAGCAAGTGACAGGGGGAGGCTCGGATGTCACCGCATGGTGTGAAGATAGAGCCGAGAGTTGGATGATGATGACACCGTTTGGCCAGAGTTCTTTATTCTGGAGATAAATGAAGGATGGGAGGAAGTGAAGGATACAGCGCTCATCGCTCAATTCTGGTGGCAAAGTGTCAGTTCGCGGTGGTTGCTGATCTTGGCAGGTGAACTGGGACCCCGCCCAGTCAGGGGCTTCGGAGTTCAATTTATGGTTCTCCCAGGAACACAGAGTACATGTGAGACCCCCGGTCAGCAAACAGCTACCGATTCCACTTGGAATTTAGGCCCAGTACCCACTTGAAAGTCTTCTTTGGAGAATCAGCTTTTCTCTAAGTTTATACACTCAAACAATATTAGTAGAAGTCAAGCTAGATATGCTGAGGTTATGATTTTGGTGTCAGTTTTTGGTAAAAATTTATTTCTTCGTCTGGATACTGAAGTAAGAATATATTAAATCTTGGAAATTTCACTGAACTATATCCACATAAAATGCTCTTTTCTCCAGGGACATTATATTTCACAGGTTCATAAATCATAGATTTTCTATATATTGACAAAAGCCAGTTTAAAGATAGACTTCCTTTGAAAAAATTTGCTTTGACTATATTTAGTAAATATTTCTTTGTGTGATAAAATATAAAAACTCGATAATAAAATATAAATGAATATGTGAACAACTGGATTGGAATTTCCAGGAAGAAAATAGAGTATCATAAAATGAAAGTTTTTCAAATTATCTCAATGATTTAATGCTATTTCAATCAAAATTAGTATTCTACACCAATCAAGAGGAGACTGGATAAAGAAAATGTGATTTTTAAAAAATAAAATGTAGTACTTACTCCACTATAAAGAATGAGAAACTAGAGACACTTAGAGTTAAATGGATGCACATCAAGGCAAGACTCTTAAGTGAAATATCTGTAAATACTGAATAGTTTCTCTAGTGTGAGAAACTGAAAGTGTAAATAAAGACTAAAAGGTATAATAGATAATCCGAAATAGGAAGAAATGGTGCAAAGCCAAGAGGAAATTGGAGGGGTAGGGGAAAAGAAAGATGACAATGGAATTGACATAAGAGAAAGAAAAAACGGAAACAAAGTCTTTGTAGATGGGGGAGTGGAGGGGTTGTAGGGAGGTTAGGGGAATGGGGGACAAATAAGAACCATGATGGAGTATGTAATGGTGCAAATTTCCGATGATGAATGTCACTACATTGTATACCTCTAATGTGTCAATAAAATTAATTAATTTAAAAAAACGAAATTAGTATTCTACTTAATAATTTCGAAGTGTGTTAGTCTTGAGATACATTTGGAAACAAAAAAATATAGGAGATGGCTGGGGATTTAGCTCAGTTGTGCTGCCACCTGCCTCGAAATCTCAAGGTCCCGAGTTCGATCTCCAGTAGCAAACAAAGCAAAAAACAATAATACTAACAATAAGAGAAATGTGGAGAAGCTGTTGAAAAAGTTTGAACTAGATGACAAAGGGCTTCCCCCTCCCCACTGATATTTGTCATTGTTGTAGCCGTGTGAAATGACAGAACCATTACTGGCTTTTGGGAACACATAGATTTTTTTCCCGTGTTCTTGATGTCTTGAATAAAGAATTTGACAAGACCCACAAAAATGGTAATGAGGATTTTACATTTATTAAAGGTAGGAAAAGAGCTTCTTGCATCTAATAGTGGTGGCCAATCTAAGAAGAGAGTAACAACTTTGAAGTACACAACTCTCAGCTCAAGGCATAGACAGGCACAGTGAGCTTGTTTATTTGCTTGTTCGTGATGCTGGGGATTGCACCCAGGGCTTTCCCTCTGAGCTACATCCCCAGGTCCCTTTATGTTCTATTTTGAGACAGGTTCTTGGGAAGTCACTGAGTAGCCCACACTGGGTTCAAATCTGCAATCATCTGGCTTTGGCCTCCTGGAGGGTTGTAAGGGCTGGGATTACAGACCTGCACAATCACACTCAGCTCACAGTGAATTTTTGATAATATTTTACCACTTGAAACCACAAGGCTGAGACAAAGAAATTTATCAGGTTGTAGAAAATCATGAGCCTAATGAGCATTTTCTATTGTTACATTTACTGATTTTTTCTTGTAAAGATATATTTTATTCATAGTGCTTTCATTTTTCTTCTTGCTGCAACTAGGATATTTCCCTTTTACATGGAAAGTCTTTATTTTTAGAACAGTGAACATATACTGATTTTCATATGTAGCTATTAGAATCACGTTTATTGAATCTCTTAATTCTCAGTAGTTGTCAAAGTAATTTCTTGCCTTTCCTAGTAGGTACATCATTTTCTCCCAGACATAATTCTCTGTCCTCTTTTAATATATATACTTTTGTCCTAGAAAATGTATTTCCTATGTATTTGTATGAATTTTTAATTCTAAGCATAGTAAAATATTGGTGAATAAATAGTTGAGTTATTCTTTTCAAATACTTTTCCAACATCTTTGGAAAAACCCTAATTTTCTTTTCTTTGGCATGGATATGGTGAAATATATTAAGGCTATCACTGTTCTTTCCTAGGCTGGGTTACAGAATTTTTGAAATAGCAAGTTTCTTTCACAGTGGAGGAGCTGAACTGATGGAGGTAGGCTTCAGGCGTTTTCCTCCCCGCCCCCCCCCACACCCCAGGTCCTCAGCACCTCCCACCCTAAGCTGACAGGAAGCCTGGGAGACGAAACCACCATTCGTACTCTTTCACTTCACTCCTTTGCAGAGCCACAAAACACATAAGCCTCTCAGGTCTTGGAGCCAAAAGAGGATCAATAGCAACTTAAGAATTGCATTGGCTGGGGGATTTAGCTCAGCTGTTCGGGGCCTGCCTTGTAAAGGCAAGGACCCGAGTTCAATCCCCGGTACCAAAAAAGAAAAAAAAAATGCATCAACTTTGTCATGGGAGAGGGTGGATTTTTAGTGTTCCTTCTCAAAAGAAGGTCATCTCATTCTGCGTTTTCTCCAATTCCTAAGAACCTATTCGTCTTTTCTACCTCCTTGTCACTGCAAGTAGATTGAAGATGAAGTGGAAAGAAACAAAAGTAGTTTTCTAGAGAATAATAAAAAAGTAGATATTAAATACTCATAAGCAAATTAATAAAGTTCTAAAGCATTTCATTGGAGGTTAAATAACAGGGATAGGTGGTAGAGTAATTTTGAGACGGTGTCGTATGGAATGTTAGGGTTCACCAGTGAGGCATCCTGGGGGTTGAGAAGAATGAAAAGTAACGTAGGAAGATCCCAACCTCCTCAACACAACCTGAGGCAGAATGGGTCGACTGTCATGTTCTAAATTTGAGCGTTTTATGGAACATTTCTTCCATTAAAAGTGCTCAGCCAGTAAAACTGATTGCTACCTACCCTTAAAAACCATTAATAGGTTCAAGGTTTTCCTTTAAGGGATTAAAAGTTCCGGGTCAGCTAGTCAATCTCACTTATCAGATTGCACTCTGCCACAAAGTGATAGATTTGAGACAAGACAGAGATTCAGGATGCTTCTACAAAGTGCTAGCTGTCTGCCAAGTACCTCCACGTACCCTCAAGCATCTATAATAGGGCTTCTAGGTAGAGATAAAAGGATTTGTCTTAACCACAACTTGTAGAGTGATCAGGTTATCAAGAAAAAAATACTGTATCTTTCCCTCTTAGAAGAGAGGCTAATGTTATATTTAAATAACAGTGAACAATGCCTGGTATTTTTCAACATGGAAATAATTTTGTTTCAGAAATATTAATCTCAGTGTTTTTGTTGCATATCTTTTTTCCCCCTAAACTGGCATTTTCCAGAGAATAATTTATTAGGAGCTGAAACTCTGTGCTTTCAGATGATTTTTACAGGGAGACCACTTGGGGGCGCCAAAGGCGTTGCTCGAAGTCTGCACCCTTTGGAGGAGGCTCCGCTTTCCTGGTCATTGTAAAAGTAGAGGAAGTGGGTGGGGGAGCCCAAGGTCTGGGAAAATGACCATAATAACAGTACCTTGTGTTTATATAGCACCTTTCTTCAATTAGCTCAGCATGTTTGGATGTGATTATTCAGCTGGGAGTTTCCAGTTGTGGGAAATGAGGCACAAGGCGAACACGTGGCCTTGGTGGGACAGAGGGTAAGGCTAATTCTTGTTCGTTTCGAATGTCCATTCATTATTTTCACTCCGAGAAGCTGATGTATGATCTTTCCTGGCCATTTCCTTAGAAACAATGAGCTGAGAAGTCCAACCCAAACTGAAATACATTAAATGGAAAGAATCATAAGTTCTGAGGAAAAGAAACCACACTCCTCAGAGCTAAGGCAGGCCCTGAAAAGGAGTTTTAAAAAGCTATTCAAATCTACTTATGTCAAATTGAATTTTCCAAAACATGTTATGAAAACAGCTAGTTTAACTAATCCTTGGCTACATGTGACTTTTATTCCTTAGCAAATCTACTCTGTTTTGTAATGTAATTCATCTTTCATCCATACTTTGCCAAAAGAATGAAACAAACAAACAAACAAATAGTAGAAAACAATTGAACTTATGCTTGAAAAGTTAAACTCCTATTTCATGTAAGAAAATACTATCCTGGAGTTTATGTGTTAAATAAATGTGCCAACATGATTTAGCAGAGAAATATCAAGACATAGTGTTTAGTTAATAGACAATTAGATCTGTGGCTTAGTCATCAGCTGAGAATAATTTCCGCAATGAATGTTTCCAATGAGAACATTTGTGAAGACTGAGTGTACCACAAGATCATGATTCCCACTTCCACCGGAGTCATTTAGGGTCTCACCTGCTGTTTGTTTGTTTCCTCCAAGTACTAAACATGTGGCTTCCACTTCCGAACAGGGTGTGGGCATTTACTCTCGGTTATGATAGAGGGTGCCTGACTCTTTACAGATCCATCCTCTAGTGTCATCTGCCTTTTACTAAATATATAGTTTTCTTTAAATTTCGGAAGGTGCCCCAACCTGGCTTCCTTACTAGTTCAGTGACCTTATTGTAGGTTCTCTCTACAAAGGTTTTGTCCAGAAGTCTTAGGGGATGCTTATAATGAGATGATCCTCATTTTATGAAATTATACAACTCAGACTCTAGATGTCCTGAGGTGAGCAGCATGTTTCTTTTTCTCTTACCTCTTTTCCTCTCCCACAAGATACCGAATTTAGGAAATTTCAGGGACTACTGAGTTTTAGGAAAAAATACGTGTTTTGCCTTTTTTTTTTAATACTTACCTTAGAGGTCTGCTTTTCTTAGAAAGGTGAAGATGGACCCTTTAAACTCTAATAATTGTTCATTCATTTCCTATTTCCAAATCATGCACACACACACACACACACACACACACACACACACACACATGAATTTCAAGGAAGTTAAACTCTGAACAACTTGAATACATAGAAATTTAGAAGTACAAACAGCAAAATGCTCCTCAATTTAAACTCTTCCTTATTACCATCTAATTAAGATTTGAAATTATTGATTTGTCAAATACTCACACTGGGAAACCAAGCCACAGCAAGGCGAAGAGACTTCATCAATACCCAGCCAATGCTGTATTCTAATGTTTTTATTAATCTCATGCATATTCCATATTGATCTTTCTGAATTAAGTTTATTTTAAATGCTACTAACAGCACAGATACAATACATCTCTGTGGGGTACTATGTAAAGTTTTGGTACACGTTATGCCATGTGTAATGTTTCAATCCATTCAAACCTATCTATCTCCTCAATACCACTTAATTATGGTGAAGACAGTCTAACTCTTTTCTCCTTGCTACTTGAAATACAAAGTATTTTATTGTCATGTATAGTTTCCTTACTTGCACTATCACACCAGACCTTTCTCCTAACTATAACTCAGTACCCACTAATCAGCCTGTCCTGGTGTTTCCACTCTGGCTTTCCAGTTTTTGTGAGGATGGGTGTCTTTTAGAATTCCAGGTAATAACTACGATAGAAAGCCTCTTCTAAGACAGCCACGGAAACAGTTTCATTGTACTTCATAAAGATTTTTGAGACCCTACTCTATCTAGTGTCTCCTAAGCAGAGATGAATAGAATGTTGGAGTATTTGTGGGTATTTCCAAGAACTTGAAAAATATTTTTTACATTTTTTATAATCGACTTAGAGAAAATAAAAATGTAACTAGACTTTGGCATGAGTAGTTTCTAATTTACTGCTCAGAAATGTTTTCACAGTGAGGAAATGTGCACATGCGATTCTAAACAAAGAAACACCCACTCCTGATGGTCACGTCATCTTTGAGATGATTTTCCCCAGAAGCACTGATGTATGAACACTTAATGCAGCTACCTGAAAGTGAATAAAAGATTTTACTCAAATTTTGAAAGTACTGTTATAATTTTTCACATTTTAAGTATAATTTTATAAGAATAGTTTTAAATATTGCCAGATTTCAAATTCCACAGCTCTCGTGCACCCTGGGATTATAAATGTTTTATCACAGACACCATGGACCCGTTCAATATGCTGCTCACTTTGATGAAACTGTGTGGCCATTATCTTCCCAACTAATTTAGGATTTCTCCAAATGCAAATATTTTATTTTATTCATCCTATGGCCTCATAGAACGAGTAAGGCTAAAAATGTATGGTAAGTAAATAATGAAAGATCATATAGGCATATTAATATTTGAACATAACCATAGGGTCACTCGAAGACAGAGGACAACTATAATGGAAAATGAGCAAGGATAAAAATTTAAGGGTCAGCCACACTGAGGTCATGGCAAGAAGTAAAGAAGTGGGACAAAAATATGATAACCACAGAGAACTAGAAAGATAGGCCATTGGTATTTTGTGTTGTGGAAAACAGAGGAAAATTTTAGAAGTTTGGGTTGGCATTACTGTTAAAGGTTACAAAGGATAGAAAATGTGGTAGTTATTAGCTTATTCATAAATTCTCTCCCTCTCTCTCTCCCTCCCTCTCTCCTTTCCCCTCTATCCCCCCCACCAGTGGTACACTAAAGATTCTATTTCCCTGATTTGTGTAGGCTAATGACGTGGGATTGGAAGTGGTTTGCACTATTTTGAGTTGAAAGCTTTGAGAGTATCAAAACGTCCCCCTCATTCCTACACCCCGGTGAATTTTCAGACAATCCTTTTAGGATGGGACTAGGCACATAGGATATGACAGGGGCCACGGGCCACTGACCAAGTCCATGTAGCATGAATGAACAACACATGTAGTTTTTGAAAACCATTGTTTGTGGGAATATTACTACAAAATAAAGTAACCTACTCTGATGCTGAAGTAAGAAGTAGCAACTTCATTACTAAATAGAAATGGATGAAAATAAGTAGGGCTTTGACTTAAAAATATAAATAATGAGTTATTAAAAAATTGGAGGGAAGAGCGTCAACTATCCATTTAATTTATTCACTATGAAAAGAAGGGAGGCACCTCAGAAGTATATCCAATTTTCTTTTGAAAAGAATCACAAGGAATAGAATGACAGTGAAATTAATGTCTATTGACTCAATGTACAAAGGAATAATTCCATCCACGTACATGGTGAAGAGACCAAATAGGAATATAGGAGTTACACTTGCAGCTGAGATGGGACTGATGGAATTACTGAGTAACATGCTGTTTACCACATAGCAGGGAAGGAAATCTGTGGGCTGAAGAAAATAGCACTTACTATCTAACAGAATTACAATGACATCTCATAATGTAGGTCATAGTGTAGGAGAAATGAAGAAGTCATCGGGTATAATTGGTATAATTGGTGAAAGCCTATTTTCTAAGTCTCTGGCTTCTTGGGGGAAGCAGAGAATCTTCTTTTGAAGGTACTCCTTTCATTTGCTAAGTAAAGAATAAGTAAACTATAGGTAACATTCCAGCAGGTGGCTAATAAGGTTGGTTAACATTGAGGTCACTGGCTAAGTCATATTCAGGCTGCCAAAGTAGCTATGTGAAAGAATCTTTTTGGCACCAAAGAACACTTGTTCACATGGAATACAGCCTTCTCTTCACACCCCCAATCCTGGATATATGATCTGGCAACATTAAATTCTAAGAAAACAATTTTTCTACCACCCGTAGAGTTTGAATAGTGTAGATAAGGACCTGAAAAATATTCAAAAGCATCCA
Source organism: Fukomys damarensis (assembly GCF_012274545.1). Lineage (NCBI taxonomy): Eukaryota > Metazoa > Chordata > Mammalia > Rodentia > Bathyergidae > Fukomys > Fukomys damarensis. The sequence goes on along the minus strand of NW_022900930.1, from coordinate 44,592,593 downwards.
TTCAACACTCTAAAACAGAAACATATGATCTTTTAATAGGAGATTAGTAAATGAAAGCATTCAGTAACTTAACATATGTTATAGAACACAGCTGCTGAAAGAAGCAAAAGAAAACTTTACAAAATCTCGTGTTATGGCTTATATCTAGATGTCCCTCCAACGCCTCATGTGCTCATAGATGGAGCTTTTCGGCAGTGACTGGATCATGGATTTGTGGATCCACTGATGGGTTCACAGCTGGATATGATGCTGGACGCTGGTTCCCTGTGTGCATGGACTAAGGTACAGAGCCCACCGTCTCCCTTGATGGCTGCTTCTTCCTGCCTGCCCTGCCATGAACTCCTTCACCTCTGCCATGCCCCTTTGCCCTGGAGCCACCCGAAAGATGGACTGAAACCTCTACAAACTGACCCAACATAAACCTTTCTTCTTTTAAGCTGAGGCACATGTCCATGGCATGTGCAGCACGGGCGAGTAGCATGGGGGATTGTGAGTGGATGTGACTAATAAATTGTCACTGACCTTATGCACATACTGTTGGGTGTGTACAGATGGTGTTGGATGTCCTGTGTTTGGCTCTCCATGTAACCCAAGAACGGGAATCCCTCCTAGACAAATACTAAGGTTAAAGGTTCAGGTGAAATAAAGGATTGATGGAGCAATGTGCTAGACTAGAGACAAGATGATGAACTCTAACTGATAAATACATTAATTTTGCTAAGAGCACTTCCTCTTATTAAACAGGAAAGAGGGAGGATAGAACGAATAATGAATGAGTCATCCAAGCCCATGCTGGAAAATTTGGACCTTGTTAGTAAAGTAGAAGGTGATGTCATCTGCTGAGATCAAGGGACAGTGATAAGGTTAGGACACAAGAATTGGATCCATTAGGATATTGTTGTGTATAAGCTGCATAATTCCCAACTCACAGTACTTTACAGGAAATTAATTATCCCACATCATGAGAAGTCTAGAGGTAGACAGTCTCGGGGTGGGTTGAAGAGATCTAAAATATCAGAGTAGGGGTTTGTCATCTCTCAAACTTTCTGCATAACTCTCAAAAGGATAAGATTAGCTCTTTGTGGCCCCAAGCATACAATGTCATTTGATCTCCTCAAAGACAGGAGAATGGAAGTAGAAAGGAAACACTTTCTAAAAACACATACATATCATCGCTTCTCAGCCTTTTGGCTAAGATCAAGTGTAAAAACACATATATAAATTATACATATATATATTATCCATAATACATATACACACATATAGAGGCAGAGAGACATACTGATATATGTATATATTTTTTCCATTACCCATCAGTAAACATCTCCTTAATCTCATTTACCAAAACTAGTTAAGGCTTTTTCCAAGATCAGTAACTAGGAACAAAAATTAGATTAACAGGACTGGTTAAAACTAGCCATAATTTTTACACGAAGGCTGAACATTTGGCTGCCTGAATAAGACAAAGGTTCAGTTCCAACAGCGAATAACGTATAGATTGATAAAGGAAGTCTGAAGAAGTTTTGGAATAGCACTCATGAATGATGCCATAGGAAAGACCTAAGACATGAATGTAAATCTTACTGACCAGCTACCACTCTAACATTACAGCTGAAAAACTCATGAATTTGTAAAAAAAGTGTTATCCTTGATTTGAGACTTTGTTTCCAAATAAAGAACACTCTGGGAGTCATTATAAATTAATATGATAAGTTTGAATCTTATTTACACTTTTAGTTTTTCGCACCAGAGAAACTATTCAGTATTTACACATGTGTGTTCCATTTATTCCACTTAAGAGGATGGCTTCAATGTGTATCCGCTTTCCTATGAATGACTCTAGTTTCTCATTATTTATGGCTGAGAAGTACTCCATCGTATAGAAAAACCACATCTTCTTTATCCAGTCTCCAGCAGATAATGTGAAATAGGAAGAAAAGGACTAAAGGAGTAAGGGAAGTGGGAGTAAGGGTAGGGGAAAGAAAAGAAGGGAAAGGGACAAAGGGAAACAAAGTCTGAAAGTAGGAATCAGTGGAGGAGTGAAGGGAGAGCAGGGGAACGGGGAAAAAATAAGAACCAAGATACGCTGTGTAAGGGTACAAGATCCCAGTGATGAGTGTGACTGTACTGTGTACCTAAAAAGTAACCAATAAACTCAATGGGAAAAATAAATATAATCAAAATTAAATAAAACAAAAATGCTAGGATGTTCATGGAGCAATTATAGAATGGCTGACTTAGGATCAGATATTTATAAGGCAGCTGAGCTAGTCTCAGCCTAGACTACCCTGATCTTGTCTCATCTCAAAAGATAAGAAGGGTGAGTTCTTGGATGGGAGAAGGCAATGGAACCGGCCCTGGGTTTCAAGAATTGAGAAATAAATTGTATGGCCTTGGGAGCTGGAGACCAGGATGAAAAAAATAAAATAAAATGAATATTTGAGGTAAAGTAAAGGAGACTTTTTCAAGTAAAAGATAATTCATTTTCATTGGTATATGGAAACATTTTATCTCAAATTAGAGTTATGACTGAGGGAGTCCTAAAATTATTGTATAAAGACAGTGGTTGAAAAGAGCTTAAGAACATCAGAACATTAAGAAGCTGTCTTCTGATTTAGTGGAGTTTTAATTTTTGTTTTTGCTTTTCTCTCTCTCTTTTTGCCTACCTAGTCTGTGTTCTCAGTTAGATCATATCTTCTTCCAATCAAGGGGCATATTTTGCACATATTTATGGTCCCAATCCAGAAGTTAGCTAAGGAAGGGTTCAGGTGTAGGCTTTGGTGGCCAAGAAAGTGGCCCTCTAGGATTCTAAAATTTCTCAGGGGCTTCAGATTCCAGTGACCAGCCAGGCATGGCGAGCATTCTGAGGTAGGAGGATCACAAGTTCAACCCCAGGCCGAGCAACTTGGCAACTTAGTTAGATTTTGTCTCAAAGTAAAAAAAGGAATAAAATTTAAAAGGCCTGTAGATATCAGTCAGTGTGAAGGCCCTATCCTTGGGGTGGTGTGAAGGGCAGTGATCCTAGTAGGACAGCACACTTAGATTTAAATAGTTTTACAAAATCAGGGAATGATTTCTTCTTATTAACTTGGCTTGATGCATTACATCTGGACACTTTTCTTTCTCCTGTAGCTTCCAGTTACTACTTCATCATGCAGGGCTGCATGCTCTGTAAATACAATCAATGTCTTGGCCTGGAAGATGGAAGTGGCAGCAGTGCCCAGTGGTGCCCCTGAGTGCCAGCTGCCTACCTGGTGTACAGCGTTTAAAATAGGAAGCTAGAAAAAATATTACCCTACAACCATCGGTTCAATAAAGTGTGGTATTTGTACAAAGCAATATTACATAGCCATCAAAATTACTTTTAAAATATTGTTTGTATGTTAACATACAAATGACAGTGAAATTTTAAATCAGTACTTTTGCGCATGTAAAATATTCATTTATAGCGAGAATATGTTTTAAAATGAATTTTAGGGTTTCACTCATCTTTCAAAATAAGCGTATGTTACAATTAATTATGTAGCAAATAAAGATAGCAATCAAACTGGCCAATTTGTCCTTTAAAGAAAGGGGGTGGCAGGTTGGAAGGGAAAAAGAGAATGCAGACTGTGATGTCACATCTTCTCATGCCGCCAGAAGGGCTGAAAGAGCCCCCGCCCCATTCCTCCTGCTAGCCCTGCTTTCCATCTTCTCTCAGTGTCCCTCTGTCTCTGTCTCTGTCTTTGCTCCCAGCCCTCACCCCATCTTTCTCTCTCTTCCTGCCAGGTACGTAGGTGGCGAGATTGGTTTCTGAATCAGCCTCATTCCTATAGCTTCATTTCCTGTTTGGGAAGTAGACCACAGTCTGATTCACCCAGGTTTTTATGTAAATATCACCAAGAGCTCTTGCCAGCCCCCAAGGCAATTTTCCTTTGACCCTTCAGAAAGTTTGTGCTTTATCATTCCCTTGATGTCTTCTAGGTTGCCTAATTAAAAACACTCCGCCCTTGGTCGGAAAGACTCAGCTCTCTGAAGGCTGCCTGTGTCTGAGGAGGCTGAGCACATCACCCCTGCAATGGGGGTCTGCTGAGGTTTATTGGAGGGAGGCCCCTGTGGCACGTGAGCAGGGTTGAGATGCGTCCTCCCAGCGGCAGCTCTGCCACTGTTACCTGGCCAGTGGCTCCTCTGAACAGCAGTGTGAATGCATGAAGAATCATAAAGAAACAAGCAATGACCACTGGGGATTTCACCCTGTGAGGTTCCCAGGGGCTGCTAGTCTTCTGGCTTTTCTCGATGCATTATTTCAATTTTCAGGCTCCTGCCAAAGCCTTTCTTCCTTCAGCCGTCACAGATACACAAACACCAGCTCTCTGTTCTTCACCTTCCCGCTCAGGAAGTCCTTGGCTTTGTTCTAATTATCACCAGGTGAATGAACTTTGAACCCGGGTCTCTCTGGATGCTGCACGTTTTCACTGGTGCTTCCAGGATGCTTTTGCCTGGTTCTTTGGCTCAACCCCCTGGTTCTGTCACCTTGTTCCTGCAGCTGTCTTCACAAGAAAGTACTTGGGCCACTCGGGCCACTCTGCCCGGACGAGACACCAGCCTGGAGAGCCTGGAAGTGGGGGCCTCTCGCGGAACATACCTAATGCCCGATGCCGCAGTATAAAAGTCCAGCCACTTTCCTTTGAGCAGCACCTCTTTTGTAGTAGGATTTAGTCTCCAGACTCCCTTGGACTGGCAGAAGCCTGAAATTTACCTGGAACTGTACCTTTGCTGGACCTTTTCCTTCGCTCTTGAGCACCTGCTACTCTTAGAGGGAGCATTTTGGGGGGAAAATCCCTTGTACATGAAGTTTTATCCCAGATTGTGCTTCTAGAGACCTTGGACTAAGGCACTACTGGACCTGCATGGTAACCCCCTCATATCCACAGGGGATACCTTGCAAGACTCCCAGTGGAGGCCTGAAGAAACTGAGAACAGCCTGGAATCCTACATAGACCATGTTTCTTCTTATACGTCCATTCCCATGTTAAATTGAGTTTATGAATTAGGCTCAGTAGGAGATTAGCAACAACTACTAGTAAACCACAACTAGTAGAGCAGACATATAGTACGTTGTGCACCTTTTAGGAACTATTTTGTGGACTGTAGGTAGCTGAAATCACAGAAAAGCAACAACAAGAATAAAGGGGAGCTATCGTAACTCACGCACACACCTGTCTATCAAATGGGGTTACCCAGATGACCTCGTGAACCGTAACTCAATTCGTCTACAACTGAGTTTATCAATCTGTTTATATTAAACATATTCTTTTTTTCTCTTAATTTTTTTTGCCCCTTCCACATCCCTTAGTTTAAAAATTTACCTGGTTTTGCAACACAGCGACACAGAAGTCATGCTAGGTGTCGCCTCCTCAACACTACCCTCATTTGATCCCCATTTTCACCCATTTTCACTCCTCATAATTTCTTGACTCTGTTGTAATTTTCATTACCCCTTCCCTTACTTTTTCCAGTCTCTTGTCTTTTCTTTCTAATCTCTCAGCCCTCACTGACCTCTTAATTCTATCCAGGCTAGGTCCCGAGGAACCCTTGAAGAATCACCCTTTCTCCAGAACTCCAGCTTCCTTCTCATCCCTTCCTTCTGCTACACATCTCTGTCGCTTCCACAGAGTTTCTCTCCTCCCTCAAATAGCTAAATACTGCTTTTGAAAAATAACCCAACTTTATATATCATCACGCAAGTACAATTTCCAAACTAGACTTTCATGTTAGAATCTGATGCATCTGTCTTGTAGTCCATCACCAAATCTAATCCCAGCCCCAGATCTACTCATAAACACAGGCAAATGTCATATACACTACACTACATACAAAACAAGTTGATCAGTTTTTTTTCCTTGACTCTGCATCGTACTTTAGCTACCATCCTATATTACTCACTCTGAATCATCTAATAATTTTATAAGGCAACAAGTTTTGTCTTCATTAGAAAGTCATCATCATCCTATGATTATACTTTCAGAGTTTCATCATGGTTTCATTGTTTGCATTTGCACATTTGATGCATGGGAATTTATTTTCATATAAAACTATAGATAGCTGAATCAGTTATTCCATCACAATGTAGTCAATCCAATTTTTCTTCATTCAAAATGTCGCCTCAGTTATTCCTTGATAAAATTAGGGTAGGAATAAGTTTATTATGTAGCTGATTAAAGGCTTAAATCAGAGGACCTATAAAAGACGTAGAAGTCTGTGTAACACAGAGTACAAAATGCATTTAGCAATAATTACATGCAACATGATCTCTAGTTTATTCGTGGAATCTTAGTCAACGCATTGATTTGACAATTATACCTTGGCAGTAATACTCTTTTTCAGTAGTTTCTTGGTTATTCTTGCAAGGTTAAGTTCCTGTGAAAAGCATCTTTTCTTGCTAAAGGCCAAATCAAACAAAGATCTGAATTTTTATAGTATTGAGTTTTTCTGTCCAAAGATACTGAAAATAATTTGCTATTATTATTATTTTAAATATTAAATCTCATCATATCTAAACATCCACTTAAATGTTTATTTCTGAATGCATTTTTTCTATTGATCTGGCTTCCTGCTCCTCACCAAAATCCTGTTATTTATTGTGTTTCCTTGCCACATTTTTTCTTTGATGTCTCATAGGGAAATGTCCCCCACATACCTTTCCCAAAGAAATGACCCAGATGTTTTTAGACATTTTCTCTTCCAAATAAGGGTAGGCTCAATTTATCAAAGACCATTTAAAAATCTCTTTTATTTTATTTATTTATTTAGTTTTACTTTACTTTGATTCCCTTTATTGGTTATAAAGATTGATTTTCACATATTTGTTTTTTCTGGTTTTTTTCTTTTTATTGAGTTTATTGATACATTTTAGGTATATAGTGCAGTTACATTCATTATAAAAATCTCTTTTAAATTATATTAAATTTGTGTGGCAATTATAGACCTGGCATCCTTATACCCTTTAATGTTTTACCATTAAAATATCATGACATTAATTGTATTTACTTATTATTATATTATTTTATTCGTCAAATAAATATGCTGATTCATCAGCCTTATATGTGTCCTGATATATATTTGTATTTATGTATATAATAAAACATTTTTGCTATCATGTGCTTTAGATGAAAGTATAAATGAATATTCTTTAGGTGATAGATTTCTTTTCCTACGTATTAGACTGAATCTTACAAAATTAATTACCAGTCAATTTTGTCAAGAATGTTTGCAATGTAATATGGATAGGTACAAATAAGTAAATATTTTCTCTTTCTTGATCAATTGTTCAGTAACAATCTAACTCTGTGGTGGAAGTGATTTATTTTTATTGTATTTCTATCATTTGCCTTATAAATTTGAAACTTTGTTATTAGTTGCACACCAATTTCTATATTCTTAGAAAGTTGTCTTTCTGTGATTGTGGTAGTGAATTTACACATTTGTTTCTACCTTCAAAATATTTTCCTGATGCTGCTGTAGTGTCACTAGTTTTCTTTTGGTGATTCGTCTAGTGTAACGTCTTTGTTTCTCCTTTTACCTTCTCAGTATGTTTCTGTTTTAGATGTGATTTCATAACTAGGATGCTTACTTTCTTTCCTTTTTACTAAATTCAAAATAATGTAGCTGATAAATTCAGTCTTATTACTGACATGTCCACGTGTGTATTCATCACATTATTTGGTGTTCCTGTTTCCCATCACCTCCTCTGTCTCTCAAGGCAGAGTGAGCTGCCCTCCTCTGTACATTCAAGCCATCTATGCTCACTATTAGTGCTATTTGCTCATGGGCAGCGTCTCCCTTGTTCTAAGAATGTATTACCCCAGGGACTCAACTCTATTAGTTCTTGAGTTCCTGGAGTGTAACATAGTGTCTAACACATAATTCAGACCCAGTATTTATTAAATAAATGAATATGCCTAACAAAGAAACTGAGATAAACCATCCCAGGGATGGAGAACTAGAAAAAGTGTAAGAGGAGAGAGGAGCAAATAGATGAAAAGGATCCCTATTCTCTTTAACCTCTCCCCACATCTCACCAAATATGTGCAGATGTATCTGGTTAACCATGGTTGCCATAGGGAGTATAGAGAATGGTGTTGAAAAGAGTAGTGGAAATGTGTACAAAAACACACACACACATGTGTGTGTGCTTTTGTGTTTCTGAGAGGATTCTAGAATGATAGATCACAAACACAAGATAAGCATTTATAACATAAAAATACTATAAAATATCTGTTTTAGAGTTGTGACAAAAATTATCCTGGAGCCTAGAAGGAGCATAATTTTCAAGAAATAAGGGATGGTTTCATCCAACATGAACTAATCTAAGTATGGGTCAGGGATCACTCATTTTGGCACAGTGTAATTGCCGTCTGAGTAATATTCTTAAAATTTTGGTGTATTGCAATGACTCAGCTCTTAAGAAACAAATGAGCTCAGAATCTCCTCCCACCATCCTCAGAGTGAGCTGCCCTGCCTCAGATGATTAAAGCTATGACCATCTCAGGTATTCGCATCATCATACACAGACCTTCATACATGCTATCTTATGTATGGACAGCCAGCCCAATACTGGAAGTCTTTCTAAGCATGTACTGGATTTGATGGCTCTAGACAATTGGAAGAATTCTGTGAATCTTTGTTTCCTTCCTAGGAAATAGAATGTAGAGTTATTGCAAGAGAAACAGCAACAGAGTGGACCCTTGACTTATGAACTCAAGCTGTTCCTGAGGGCTGGTTGTAACTCAAATTGGTCAATTGAAGGCTCAGGCTCCTCTACACAGCCTTCAAATTTTCTCTCCTGTACGCATTCAGATCTCAGGGTCCTTAGAGAGATACTGGCCCAGGATTTCTCAACTAACTGCACCCAAAAAAGGATGTAATGTTCCTTCCAGAGCTCTTTATAGATTGAATCTATATCTCAGACCATTGGGAAGGCACTCCAGATGAGTAGCCAGTACTCAGGTTGTAACTCAAGATTTTTTTTCATAAGTGAAAAATAAAATTCGAATCATAACCCAAGTTGTTTGTATGTCAGGGTCAGTCGTCACTCAAGGGTCCACTCCACTTACTTCACTATCCTGGGCCTGGACTTTTTCTGTTTAGGTGGTCAGGGCTCACTGGATCTTTGCTGATAGCAAAAACAAGGGAGAATGTAGAAGAGGTCCCCCATTCCATACTAGGGGTTGGCTTTCTTACACTGTGGATGAAACAGGCTTCTCAGTTCCAGCTTAAGAAACCATTCAAAACTGAGAAACCATTTTAAGAAGGACATCTCCTTAAAAGAGGCAAAACTACAGTTAAAACAGATTTAGGGGGGAAATTATGGAAAAGAGAAAGAGGTTTTGTTTGGTTCGGTTTTAAGATTACTGGGGCCATCAACAGTCAAAGAGATAAAGTAGTTAAACCTGGCAAACAAGATTCCAAGCCATTATAGTCCTCAGGTAATGAAAAATTTGAACTGTATGCTGCCAGCATCTCCCTCTCTTTTCTCTCACATCTGTGCTTCTCTTGGTCTATTAATTTCATTCTTCCTACAATAACCCAGTAGCTGAACACAGTGACGATAATAGATTTGCAGCCTCACAGCTTCAGAGCACAGTTTCTATTCCTCAGCCTACACCACAGCCCCACCACTTGGCTAAATCACCACAGCCAAGGAGAACTACTGTAGTTGCTCCTATCTGGTCTGCATTACTCCTTTGAGTAGAGCCTGAACCTGGGTTTACCAGTTGGTCCAAGGGGCATGGAGCTAGGGGGTTTCTCTCCAAAGCAGAAAAGGGAGGGGTTGAGGCAGAAGAAAAAGTCATCAGCCTTAGTAACCATGAGCACAACGCTGATTTTATGGGACATTGTGTCCTGAATTCCAACCGTTCTCTTAATAATGAACCTTGTGAACTTACAAGTTGGGGGCCGCCTATATCTGAATGATTATACAAGGAAAAAAAAAAGACAATGGTTATGGGAGAAAGTCCACCATGTCATTCATCATCTGTTTTCCCCTTGAAGAACAGGCGTGGCTTCCCTTTGGGCTTCTGATTGTCCCAACTGGGGCTGCTTCCTTAGTTGGTAGGTCAGAGCCACTGCCCTGGAGGTCAAAGCCCAAAGTCAGCACAATCGTCAGCAGTAATAAGGGTATTGGTAGCACAATTTCTCCTATCCTCTGAGGACTGAAGGAGGATATTCTTTACTTTTAACGGTGTGTAAAACATACAGGTTATTATCCTGCTCACAGCTCAGAGTTTTGTACATTTTATCAAGGTTTAAATTAATACTACATATATGTATGTATTATGTATTTTTCTATTCTGTTCTAAAATACTTGCTCCTAGATTCACATTAAAATACTCTCTGTGATGTGATTTTTGGATAATTATGCTTAGATGGTTGTAGGCATATTTTTGTTAGATAGTTGTTCTATAGAAACAATGTGTTATACATTATGTTTATTTTTATACAGATGCCTAAATAATGTGACCACATCCCCCAAGTCATACTGTTTCCTTGGACACACAGCCCTGCAGTGGAGCCACTGGGTGACCAAAGAAAGATCTGCAGGCAAACAACGGTGAGAAAATTCCCTTGGAGATTTTTGGCAGAAAACTCTGGAAAGACTTTTTAAAAGTTATTTTATGCAATTATTTTACAAATGTTAATAGGGAAAATGCAGAATCAGGACAAATATTCTTTCTTAAAATGCAGACCCTAAAGCCAGAACTGAAATATAGTTTGTTAACAGCTGCCAATTCCCAAGAACTCCATAAGGAGCAGTTTAGAGGGAAAAAAGTAATATTTTTGTTTGCAAAATAAAAATGACCTTCTGCTTTGCTTTATTTTCTTTTTCCCCCCTCACTGTGGAAGAATGTAAGATTTCATAATAACAATTGACTTGCCTTGTGACTGAGTCACTTTATGCAAATATTTTACTATGCAGGAAAAAAGACTTGGGAAAGAAAATTAATCTTCCTATCCTGGCACACTTGTTACACTCACTAGAGCATCTGAGGTGACAACAGGCTTACCCAAGACTCACATTCTGTGATTTACACACAACCATGCCTTTTCAAAGCCAGTGAACAAGAGAGTATTGCTTGGGAACATTTTTGTACCCAGTGTGAACCAGGTCAGGTTTCTTAAAATAACCTTCACCTTTTACTGGCACTGGTCTCACACTTGCAGATTAGCGGAAACAGGTTACCAACTTTGCCCTGTCTTCAACCTTTTAAAATACGTCTGTGGGACACAGATGTTTTGTTATTTTCTTAGCTGATGGTGAGAAACCCACTGAGATTTACATCTGCTTTGTTGCAAAACTAAATTTAGCCTCATTTTGACAGTTTATTTTGGCCCTAATTCATTTCCGTTAAACAGATACCTTAAACTGTCCAAGGCATCCTACTGGCACAGATGGGTATTAAGTAGAATTTTAAAATATTTTTATTTCATGAGACTATCATTGTAGTTCAAAAGTAGATTGGACTTCTGGGAATAGAAAACCAACTTAGTTCATGAAAGAGTTATTGGCAATTCTTGGTTCTTAATACTTGTCTAATATGCAAATATATTTCCCTCAACTTCTAGCCGTACTTTTTGAAGTCTGCAGTTTCAGAAAATATGTTGGAAAGGGAAATAGCAACTACCCAAGGAATGAGTCTCTTAAAATTTAGCAACTGTGGTTTTTGAATGCAGAGAGCTAGCAATTCAGAGGAACTACTATATATTAAATAGCTCCACATTCATTTTCATCTTACGTGTTTCTTTTCTCATAACTAGCTAAGCTTGAAGAGTGAAGGAAGTATAGTGAAGATAAATGGACTCCAAACCAGGGGTCAAAAACTTCTAGTTCTAATGCAGGCCCAAATTCCCAAGCCACCTAGAATAAATTATTTCAACTCTCTGAGACTTCATTCTCTGTCTGCATATTATTTAATGATAGCTGCGATAACAAATAAGTACAAAACCCTCAGTACAATAAAATACATATCCTGATCACATGAAGTCCACTGAGGATTTTTCTTTATTGGGTGACCTGGATTGCTGCTGAGATACAGTCTGAAGAGAAATAATTCAGAGACTGGTCTCCTTCCACAATGTGGCTCTGTCTTTTGGCTTTGGTTTCAACATAGGTGGAATGAAAACACAGAAGTGCTTACAGGAGGACCTAGGAGCTAGATCGTGAAGCTATTATTCACTTTTTCATGTTCCACAGATAGAGCTCTCATAATTTCAGGATAGATAAGCTCCATTGCTCTGAAACTTCATGAGTAAAAACTTAGCTCTCCTAGATGCAACACAAACTCCCCATATTTTCTATGCAATTTATGTGCACTTAATAATGTTGTTAATGATGATGCTGGAAGCTATAAATTTTGAGTTGGGATAAAGCTCATCAGAGAAGCACTTAAGAAAGTCAGATACCACTGAAGACAAACCTTTTTTTTTTTAAATTTCACAATTAATCTTAGGCAGCCTCAGCATGGACAGAAATCCAATATGGAAGCCATCAGATCAGAGCAGATTCCTCCCACCCTTCTATTTTTGACACCTCTACTTCTCTCGAAGGACCTAGGTTATGTTCTCAACCGCAACAGCGCAGTGTGTTTATCATAGCTATGTTAACACATTTTCTGTGGAGAAGGATAGATCCTTAAAACTCCTCCAGACTTTTACTTTTTAATTTTGTACTGGATCTTTGTTTTTAGTGGTGGTGATTTTTTTTTGTTTTGTTTTGTTTTGTTTTAAAAATGAAAAACGAACTTTTGTGGATCAAAGTGTCTTCTTGTGGTGGAGAATTTTCCAGAATCCATAAACTATCCATGAAGATAATTCTTCAAACACACAATAATTTCAACAAAATAAAACAAAGCTGTTGGACATTTGCCCCGTGTTTTTAGGGACAAAGGCGTGTCTCTCAATTAGAAAACCCTTTGCTATAGCCTGGCCTCATGACTTGATATTGTCTGGTGACTTCACTCTTTTATGCCAAACTGAGCCCAGTCTCTGAGTTCTAAAGAGGCGGGGAGATATCTTAAAAACATGGTAATACTCTTAGACCAAGAAAGAAACAGATGAACCTTTGTGAAACTCAGTATTTGCAAATATTTAGGATTTATTTGGTACCAATCATTGTTTTAGATGTTTGTATGTATTAACACAACTTATTCTCACTTTGGGAAAACACTGTTTTCATGACCTTATTTTAAAGATGGAGAAACTGGGGAACAAAGAAATGCAGTATCTCAAACACAGCAGGAAAAGTAGAGCCAGAATTTACATACTCCCCCTCATATTTTGAATTGAGAGTGAAGTTCTTAACTGCAGGCCACGTTTGCTGTACTGACGTGAAATATCGCTATCAGCCACTTCCAACCCAAAATAAATAAACAAACAAACAAATAATAATAAAATCTGAGGGACAGGGGATGTTTTCAATGGGAATGTTGCATCCTCTGAAAAATATGGAATACAGTGTTATATTCTAAGAGCCCAAACACTTCGAGATATTCCTGACACAAAGCTTGGAAGTCATATTCCCATCTTTACAGCAAGAAAAAGTGGAGCTAATGATCAACAATTCTTTTTGGAACCATCAGTAAACTGAGAGTTACGGCTAGATAGTGTTCCCTAAAGGGGCCCAGTGGTGGGTAAACCGGTCACTGGAGGTGGCCCTTGAAGAAGATTGTGACCTCTCAAGATCTCTTCCTTTTCCTGTCTGGCTTTGCTTCCTGGTTCATGAGGTCAGCGATTTACTCCACTGTGCATTCCCACCATTCTGCCCTGCCATGCCAGAAACCCACGTCAGTGGGGCCACTCAATCATGGACTGGACCTTGCAAAGCTTGAGCCAAAGCAAACCTTTTTACTTTATGTATTAACTGCCTAACTATAGTGATGAAAAGCTAAATAATACCCTGAGTTTGTGGGGGAAATTATCATCTGTAAGTACAATCAAACAAGTGGCTCCAAATAGTCACAGGTAAGGTAGCAAGATCTGCTTACCAGTAAAGCAGAAGTCACCAAGTTTAAACTCTAGTAACACTTAGCTGGCAACTGCTGGAGACTGTCTGAACAGACTGTGAGGCAGCCAGCTTATGGCCCTCTACTGCTTTTTCTCAGGTTTCACTGCCAGAAAACTCACCCCATGCTGGTGGCGAAGGACTGAAAAAAAAGATCCACTCCTGGCTCTGGTAAAGAAAGAAAAAGATGAATAATTATTGTAAATGCCTGAAGCATTCTCCATACAACAGGTCTAGTCTCCAGAGAAATAAATCTTTACCAGAGCCTTGTCCCACATGGGAAAAGGTCATTTCTCCCTCTGCTTCACTCTTTAGACTTCATCACAACTTAGGGGAAAGGATAACTGAGAAATAACTGTGAAGGTCACAGTCCAGGAACACAAGTTTATTAAAAGATTGACATAATCACACAATATCAAAAGGGTTCTTTTTTTTTTAATATACTGGGGATCAAACTCTGGACCTTGTACTTGCGAGACAGGCAGAAGAACCACTGACGTAAATCCCCGTCCTTTTGAAAGGATTCGCATCCCCTTCCCACTTTTTACAACCACATCAAAAGGACTCCAGCTATAATAGCAATAGATTAGAGCTCATCTTCAAGACACAACTCTCTAAGAGAAACACTTAGGAAAGCCCTCATTCAACAAGGAAGACAAAAAGGTGGGCACTAGAGAAATTTGAAGACTCTAGTACATAAAGCTACACAAAAACATTAAACAAAACCCCAATTTTACCCCAATCAATGGAGACTCACACTCAAATTTTCTAATGTATAATGTCATACTTTATTTTTTTTAAATGACAAAGCATTCTGCATCAGTTATTTTCCTTGTCACTGGGACAAATTACCCTATACCTGAACCTGAAAGGAGACATTTATTTTGGCTCAGGTTGCAGGCCACGGTTGGTTGGTTCCAAAAATCAAACAGTGTGGCAGAGGTGCATGGCCAAGGAAAAGCTGCTGACATCATGGTGGCCAGGAAGGAGGGAGGAGGGGCCAAGCTTCAGAAGATGCACCCCAGCAGGTCACGCCTCTGTGACCCACCTCTTCCCATCAGGCCCCAAACCCTAGCATCACATTTAGCTGCAGCGCCCCTGTGATTTAATCATCTTACCAAAGGCCCACCCACACCCACGAGTGCATGGGGCCTTGGGGGAACAGCTAGGCACAAACCGTAGCATACTAAAAAGGCAACAGAAAATAGAGTCTGAAGAGTTAAAGCAAGTATCAGAACTGGACTCCGATATGGGAAAACTTTGAAATAATCAGACTGGGACTTAAAAATAACGATGATTAATACCCTAAAGGTTATAATGGAACAAAGATGGACAGCATGTGAGAACAAATGAGTAATAATCAGAGAGATGGAAACTATTTTTTAAAAACAAAAAGAAATGCTAGAAACCTAAAATACTGTAACAGACAAGAAGAATGTCTCTGATGGGTTCACAAGTAGATGGGATGTAGATGATAAAATAATCTGTACATCTAAAGTCAGGGCAGTAAAACTTCCAAACTAAAATACAGTGAGAATAAGGGGGTAAAAACCAGAATATCCAAGATATGTGAAACAGTTTTGAAAGGTGTTACCTGGACTTCTGAGAAGACATCATAAAAAAATTAGTGAGCCCATTTCCTAGCCAAACAGGAGTCAGATTTGGAGAAACTACTTTTAAATGAACAATTTGTAAATATCTGGAAATTGTTTGCAGCAAATGGAGAACATTTTGTTGGAGAAAATACACTCGAGTGTTGTTGGAGCAACAGGAGTCTGTGTCATTTGAGTCATAGTCTGTCCCCTCTCCCCCTCCTAAGGTCACCTTAATGGATGCTCCACTCCAGGTACTGTGGTCTTTCTACACTTTCTGTTCAAGATTTACTATATCCTATCAGGGCAGGCATATTATCAACAAGTCTCCTTCCCACCTCCAAGTTGAATAACACAAATTTTTGGTGAGTTTAATCAGCCGTTTTACAGCTTCCTTCATTTGTCTACACTCTGCTCACAAAGCAGAGTTTCTACCTTAGGGACTGGAGGTGGGGATGAGACACTTTTCACCATCTTTTTATGGCTCACTCATGGGGCAGAAGTCTAATTACAGAAGAAGCAAGTCAAGAAGGCCAGAGTCTAACACATACAGCAGCCAGGGAAATTGCTCAATGATTGAGTGGGTCAAGAGAAACCTGAAATTTCATTCCAAAAGTCATATTTTAATAGTGTTTGCCAGTGGAACCTTCAGGAGGCCATTAGGGTTTGATGAAATCATGATGTTGGGACCTTCAGGATTTCACAATGGTTTTGGCTTTGTGAGAGGAGAAAGGCCAAGTTAGCAGATTTGCTCTCTCTGGCCATGTCATGACCAAGCAGGACGGCCTTTACAGGTGATGTCATGTGTGTCATCGTTATGCTCTTTGAGCTCCAGAATGATGAGCTAAATGAGTTTCTTTTCTTTACAAATTGCCCCACCTGTGGTATTTTCTTGCAGCAAAGGAGAATGCACCCAGACAGCTGATAGAAATAAAAAGGGTGAATTTATTTAAAAAAAAATAAATGGAAACCCTAGAGTTGGTGTACAATTGTAATTGAACTTGAGCTGACAGAGGAAATAATCAACATACTTGAAAATAAATCAGTACATACATACACTCTGAAGAACAGAGAGAAAAATATAAATGAAGAAAAATGAACAAAATCTCAAGGAAATATGGACACTTTTAAGTATACTGATATACACATCAAGACATTTATAAAATGAGAGGAGAAAGAGCCAAAAAATATTTGAAGGGACAATAGCTGAAAACATCTGAAATATGCAGGAAAACTTAAATCTGTACAGCCAAAAATGTTCAATGAGTTTTAAGTCGGACACATGCAGACACCCATATCTAGATGTACGAGGTGTGGTCATTCCCTGTGGTGAATGCTTAATATTTTTGAATTATTACATTGAAAAAAAATGTTACCATTAATTCCCCTCAAAATAGGCCCTCTCACTTCAAACACATTCATCTCAGCACTCCCGCTACTTTCTGAAACAGCTCTGGAAGTCTTCTTTCATGTCTTTAGTTGTGCTGTTGTGGTTGTCCTGCTGTCCTAGGCTGATTCAAAATTTCATGGTAGTTTCAACTGCGGGCAAGAGTCAGAGGTTCCATGGTGCTGGAATTATGAACAAGGTGGGTGAGGACACGCCATGATATTTTCATGTGGCAGAAGTTCTCAATATTTTTTTATTGATTCAGGATGTTGAGGCAGCTACAAGAAGACACACGAAAGAGGACTGCCAGAGCTGCGTCAGAAAGTGTCAAGAACAGGAAGTGTGTTTGGAGCACGGGGCATTATTTTGAAGTGGATTAGTGGCAATGTGTATTACTGCAATAAATGTATTTTATTTAAACATACACCATATTTTTATCAGACATCGTCATAGCAATAGTAAAAATGCTGAAAGACAAAGAGAAAATATTGCAAGTAGCAAAGGAAAAACATTCCTCACATAAAAAGGAACCCAATAAAGACTATCCATTGACTTCTCATGGATACAAGGGAGGCCAGAAAGCAGTGGACGAATATTAAAATTACTAAAAGAAAAAATTGTCAACTAAAATCCTTTCATTCGGCAAAATGAGTGTGCTCTAAGACATGCTAAGGATATATGCATAAATCAGTAAAATACAAATGCATTTCAGAAATAAGTCCTCACATTTAAGGTCATTTGATTTTTAACAATTGTGTCAAGACTATCAAATTTGTTCTCTTAATGCTGGTACAAATGATTTGCACATTAAAAAGAATGACCCCAACTTCACATGATATATAAAAATGAACTCCAAATGGCTCCAAGACCTCACAATAAGAACCAAAACCATACAACTCTTGGAAGAAAGCCCAGATGGAAGTCATTCTAGTCATTTTATCTGAGGACTGCAATAAATGTATTTTATTTAAACATACACCATATTTTTATCAGACATCGTCATAGCAATAGTAAAAATGCTGAAAGACAAAGAGAAAATATTGCAAGTAGCAAAGGAAAAACATTCCTCACATAAAAAGGAACCCAATAAAGACTATCCATTGACTTCTCATGGATACAAGGGAGGCCAGAAAGCAGTGGACGAATATTAAAATTACTAAAAGAAAAAATTGTCAACTAAAATCCTTTCATTCGGCAAAATGAGTGTGCTCTAAGACATGCTAAGGATATATGCATAAATCAATAAAATATAAATGCGTTTCAGAAATAAGTCCTCACATTTAAGGTCATTTGATTTTTAACAATTGTGTCAAGACTATCAAATTTGTTCTCTTAATGCTGGTACAAACGATTTCCACATTAAAAAGAATGACCCCAACTTCACATGATATATAAAAATGAACTCCAAGTGGCTCCAAGACCTCACAATAAGAACCAAAACCATACAACTCTTGGAAGAAAGCCCAGATGGAAGTCATTCTAGTCATTTTATCTGAGGGCACCTTGGCTGAGAACTCTATGGAAGGACAGGGTAGAAGAGGAAATGTTGAGGACAATTTTCCCTCTTTGACTCAGTACTCAGTATTTTTGTACTTCTAATATTTCCTCCTCACTAGGTGGTTCACAAGATGACAGAAACTTTTGCAGCTCCCTAAACAAAGAGACAGCCTCTACATCTGCTCTGATTCATCTTACCATGGACTTTTGCGTCACTCCATAAGGAAAATGAAACATGGGTGTCGGTCCTTTCTTCAGTTGTAGCCTCTTTATTGTACATCTCAGGAAGTAACTAAAGTCTTAACTATTTCATCTTAGACTTGTTTTAGTTGGCTACTCCCGTATTTTGGAAGCTCAGGGTCTGCCTTTCATCTCAGCTGGGCTCTTCACATCTAGGATACATTGTGTTTCAAATTTACAATCCAATAATAAAATGAGAAATAATCCGAATAAAAATATAAGAAGGAACTAAATAGATAATTCTCTAAAGAAGCTATACAAAGATCCAAATAGCAAATATTCAAGTTATACAAATAGCCAAGAGGCAGATAAAATGATGTTCAATATCAGTAAACACTGAGAAAATGCAAAGCAAAAACATGATGAATACTCTACCAATTCACAATCACGAGGTGGCTATACAGTGGTGCCTTGGTTGACAAACTTGATTATTTTTTATCAAGAAATCACACAATAACAAATGTTGGCGGGGTTGTTGGGAGAAAGGAACCCTTCTCCATTGGTGGGAGCGCAGACTGGTGCAACCACTGTGGAAACCCATTTGGAGATACCTCAAAGAAAGAGGATTAGAGGTTCCATTTGACCTAGCCATCCCTCTGCTGGGTATCTTCCCAAAAGAATTAAAAGAATCATATCACAGTGATATATGCACACCCATGTTTATAGCGGCACAGGGTGTAATAGCTAACACTTGGAAACTGCCCATGTGCCCATCAGTTGGAAAATGGATAAAGATGTGATGTTTCTATAAAATGGAATATTACTCAGCCATAAAGAATGAGAAATTCGATTCATTCATAGGAAAATGGATACATATGGAGGATATACTCCTAAGTGAAATAAATAAGTCACACATGTGTAAATACCGAATAGTTTCTCTGGTGTGAAAAACTATAATAGTACATAAGATCCTAATGAGATAATTGACATTGTGAAATGGGAAGAAGAGAGCTAAAGGTGTAGGAAAAAGGTAATAAGGGAAAATAAAAAAAATATGAGAAAATGAAAAAATGGAAATAAAGTGTTTGTAACATAAGATCCTAATGAGATAATTGACATTGTGAAATAGGAAGAAGAGAGCTAAAGGTGTAGGAAAAAGGTAATAAGGGAAAATAAAAAAAAATGAGAAAATGAAAAAATGGAAATAAAGTGTTTGTAAATGTGGAGGGAAGGAGGGGGTGAAGGGAGGGCAGGGGAAAAAATGAGAACCAAGACCATGTAAAGGTACAGGATCCCAATGATAAATGTAACTGTACTATATCCCTAAAATGTACCAATAAACTCAATTAAAAAAATAAAAATAGATGTAACTGATAGTGAAATTGGTTGAAACTTGAAGCCTGTAGAATTCAGACAATTTTTTTACTGCATGAAAAATAATGGGCAGTACTTAAAAATAAGACTCAACCAGGACCTGCCCCTTCAGTAAAACAGCCCTCTAGTACTTAGTCAAGGCATTTTAAATATTCTGAGTATTCTTTCACTTGTATTTTTTTGTATCATATACAGAATAAATGACAGAACAGCTGTTAGATATATACATGCACATGACGTTTTGTTGGAAGACAGTGAGATTTACTAAGGCAGTTCTTCTAAAATGCATATGATTCAGGCTACAAACATTGTTCCCTGATCAGAACCAGTAATGAGTAGCTTTGGGAAAGAACCAGCTTAGCAGCCTGCAAAGCAGAACACCAGGCTGGGAAAATAAGGAAACCACCCTGGGAACTTAGAGCCTAATTGTCCCTCAAGTTCTGAGGTCTCTAATAGCTTGTCTTTTAATCCATTTATGAAGTCATCAGATAGTATCTTTTGCATTTTGTTCAAGATTTTATATTATAATTAGCAGGGAGGAAAGGATAAACTCTGTTCTTTTAGTGGTAGCCCCATTGAAATCTTATAATCATAACACAAGTTGAGTGACTCCACTTACTCTCTAGTGGGTTGCAGTCATACTTTGAGCAAAACCCACCTTCCCCCCATGGCTTCAAGCCCTCTCCCCTACTCTGGCCTGTCTCTGCACTTATGAATACTACTTGTCAGAGTGTTTTCCAATGCACCTGTATCATACTGCATTCACATCAGCAGCAGCATATGGGCTTTCTAATTTTTCCATATCTTATTATCCATCTTTTCTACTATAATGGCACCTTGGTTCACAAACTCAATTCTCTTCATGATTCTGATTGCAAACCAAACTGGACAAGGACTGAATCAAATTTCCCCATAAAGTTAATACCAAACCTACCCAGAGAATTTGATTTGGTTTTCATCCAACTTGTTTTGTGGCCGGAATCATGGAAAGAATCAAGTTTTTAAAATTGAGTCTATTGGTACATTTTAGGTATACAGTACAGTTACATTCATTACTGGGCTCTTGTACCTTTACATGACAGGTCTTGGTTCTCATTTTTTCCCCTTGTCCCTGCCCTCCCTTCACCCCCTCCTTCCCTCCACATTTACAAACACTTTATTTCCATTTTTTCATTTTCTCATATTTTTTATTTTCCCTTATTACTTTTTCCCTACACCTTTAGCTCTCTTATTCCCATTTCACAATGTCATTTATCTCATTAGGATCTTATGTACTATTATAGTTTTTCACACCAGAGAAACTATTCAGTATTTACACATGTGTGACTTATTTATTTCACTTAGGAGTATATCCTCCATATGTATCCATTTTCCTTTGAATGAATCGAATTTCTCATTCTTTATGGCTGAGCAATATTCCATTTTATAGAAACATCACATCTTCTTTATCCAGTTTCCAACTGATGGGCACATGGGCAGTTTCCAAGTGTTAGCTATTACACCCTGTGCTGCTATAAACATGGGTGTGCATATATCACTGTGGTATGATTCTTTTAATTCTTTTGGGAAGATACCCAGCAGAGGGATGGCTGGTTCAAATGCAACCGCTAGTCCCAGCTCTCTGAGGTATCTCCATATTGATTTCCACAGTGGTTGCACCAGTCTGCACTCCCACCAACAATGGAGAAGGGTTCCTTTATCCCCACAGCCCTGCCAACATTTGTTATTGGTTGATTTCTTGATAGCAGCCATAACACTGAGATTCCCTCTATTTTTATTTATGTGTGGGACCGTGACAGTTAAGGAGCACATATATAAGCTACCCTTTCCAGGCAGGAATTTCCACACCCTAGGGGAGCTGTAAGTCTCCAGTAAGTCACCACTGTGCTGCTTCTGCCACGACCCAGGCCATTGTGCTGGAGCTGCCTGTGTTTCCCAACTGGAAGAACACATTCCCTAGCCCCTCTTAGGTCAGGTTCATGTTCCTTTGCACCTATGCTGCCTAACACTTTGCCACATTAACTGTAGAGTCTACTTTTCCATCTCTCTGAGGCTCTACCATCTGTCCAAGCTTCTTGTTACCCTTCCTCTTTCTCCTGAAAGCACATCCAGTTTAAGAGGGAACACAAGCCAATGCATCTGTTTCTTTAATACATTTTTATTCATAGAGGGTAAAAGCACATGTGACTTGTCCCCAGATTCCTGCGACTGTTCCTGTTTCATTCAGGACTCTTTTAGAGCGTATTGGCCTAAGGTAATTTATTCACCAAAAATGCTGCTGTCATAAAGTACTTGTTCAATATAATTTGAGTGCATATGTTGGACACAAAAGGGTGTTTTCTTCTGGATAATAGCACAGAATTAGTATTCATCCCAAATTTACTTTAGTTTGAATAGGACAGAGATTTCTAGTGACTACTCTTGTGGACATCAGGGCTTTTAGGACTAAGTATATCAGCCCACTGAAGTCGCCCCTAAACTGAGATTGATTATTTGCATCTAACATGTTCTTTTGCTTTTTTCATTACTGTGGATTGAACATAAGCAGTGCTAAAATCCATCCCAGGCTCTTTTTTGTTTTGTTTTACTTTAATTTGCAATGGACAGAGTCTGATTATATTGCCCAGGCTGTCTTCCATCTTGCAGTCCTCCTGTTTGCAATCTTCCTGCCTCAACCTCTCTAGCATTACAGATACAGGATTACAGATATGTGCTCCACAGCCTCTGACAGGTGCTCTTATTTTGACGATTTCCCCCTATCCACCAAATCTATTCACTGACGTACACAGTGCTATGACAAACAGGAAATGAAACAAATGTGTCATCGTGACTATGTATCCTCCTCTACAAGCAGATCATTATTTAGTTAACAGTTACAGTGACCTGTGACTTTTTCCCGCATTTTATTTCCCACCACAGGATGGTGTTGGTGTCAATGAGACACATCATATAGATAAACCCTCGCTGACCCTTCTTTAGTTCCTTAGAATCTTAGACCTTTAAATTCTAGGACCTTTATGTGAATCTGTAAATACATCTAAGTGTTGGACCATGAATCACTATTGTCAATTTCACTGGATTAAGAAATATCCAGAAGATTAGTAAAGCACACTTCTTGTTATGCCTGAGGGGTGTTCCCAGAGATGATTGGCCTGTAGGCAAGCAAAATAAGGGGGAACGATGCACTCTAATATTAGGTGGGTACCAACCAATAGAATCGGCTCCCAGATGGAATGAAATAGGAAATCAGCTTATGCTTGAAAAGCTCCATTCTACTTGAGCAGGGGTATCTTCTGCTACTACCATTGCCAGTAGACTTCAGACTTTAGTTTCTTTAGGCTTTCAACAAGGACTCATCCCAAGGACTCTCCAGGGAACTTTCAGGCCTTCAATCTCAGGCTGGCACTGCATTCTTGGTCCTTCTTGTTCTGTGGTTTCCAGCTGCCTTAGAATGACCGGGTAGGATGTGGTTCTTCAGCATTCAGAGGGCCATTGTGGCCTCTCTTCACTGAGGATTTATCCTGCCTGGCTTTGTAAGCCTACCTAGTGACCCCACCCCATGTATTTTTTTTTCCTTGACTCTATTCCTCTAGAAAACCCTAGCCAATGCAAATAGAAAGTGTCATTTTCTGCTCTAGATTTTTTTCCTGCACATTAACTATTTGCTACCTCCCTTTAGACCACCAAGCAATTCCCTCTTCAAGGATTTGTTATTGATTTTAATGCACATCTTCCTTGTACCCCTTGTACAACTATCAGGTTCAGCAGAGCACTGGCCCACAGAGATAATGACAACATGTGTCTTGCCAATACCTCCCCTTTGTCCATTTCAGTCAAATGCAGTAAGATTATAACACAAGATTATCACATTGTCCTTTCCACTCAGAACAGAAGCAGAAACAGACCCAGCTTAGGCAGATGAAGAGAAAAAAAATCGCATCCATTCCCTTAGGGAATTATAAACCCTTTAGTCATAATTGGGGTTACAACTATGGTGTTATGTTTAGCAGTTGATTCTTCTGAAACTCTTACATGCAAAGCAAGTTCTGGCATGATAGGATCAGCTGGAGAGGGAAAAAACTCTAGAAGGGAAAGTAGTTGTAGGAGTCCCTATGTCTGCCTTCACTATCTTCCCCCCAACATCTCAACAATCTGCTGAAATCCCTTCATTTCCGTGAAATTTTAACACATTTTCAGTCGTGGTAGCCATTTCTTCGGTCTATTATCACCTCCAATTTAGTAAGCATGTGTTGCAATTGTCATTCCAATTTTCAGTAAGTCCATTACTTTGTAGGTAGTAAACCTCCTAATGCATGATGCTTTTAACCCATGTTGGCATCCATCTCCAATAAAATGGATTACTTAATTAGTATATAAGCAAGAAGTGCAAGCTGAAATAAATTTTTTCCTCTAGGCCTCTTTGGGCTTAGAGGAATCTGCTTTAGCTCTCAGATGTGCAAATCCAAATCCAGATGAGTATCTAACCCAGAGAACATCTATTGGAATCCCCCACAAAGTTACAAATCCACCAGCCCGCTACAGGGGCTCTGAACACCCGAGCATGGTCTATGACTGTATTTAGTCACAGTTCAAGCCTGAGAAAGATCGATGTATATATCTGTATCTTTTCCTTAATTCTACTGCTTGACTGCATCTATGTGCTCATTTCTCATTCTGTGGACCACACCTGTACATAGATGGGCACACTGATCTGTTGGTCCATGTCCCTTCAGACAACAGAAAAAGTTTTTAACAGGCATCAACATTTCACACTGTAATTTCCCTTTAAGTCCATAAGATTTGTCATAATAGAGTTCCCAATCCAGGGTTCCTTTTATCTTCCAGTCCCCGAAGGCCCATTTTTCAAATCAGGCTTCTAGTCTCTTTCTAGTCCAACATCCTAGCTGTTGCCGCTGGGTGGCAGTAATAGACTTTTCCCAAAATCTCCAGTCCGTGTAACTGCAAGCAGCACAAACTTCCAAAATCATCACCACCCTACGAAGTTCTCCTGTCGCCTCCAGTCAACCTCAGGAATATCATCTTTGTTTGTGGACTAGGCCCTCAGAATTTGCAGAAACTAATTTTGCTGAGCATCAGATCTGTACTCAAGGCAAATATTTTTGTATTTTTTCCAGGATATCCTATTTTGTTTTAAATTAACCACTTGAGTAGGCTCAGAAAACTCTAAAGGTTTCTTAGTCATGCTAAATGAAAACAGGAAAAGAAGAAGACTTCACAAAATTCCATTTTGCAGTGATGTAGAAAAAGGAGAGTCCTCATTCAGAATCCCATGTGTTGCAATGATAAACTCTCATAAAAGTAAGACAATCGACAAGTACTTGCAGTACCAGTTCATAGGTCCCCACTTTGGAGCGTACTTCCCTTTGGCATTTCAATCAACATATCCTTCTAATTGAATTACACTGCCCATTAACATGTCATTAGGAAGCTTAGGTAAGAGTGAGCTTCTGCCCTTGGAGTCACAATCTCATCTTTGTCCTTCTTAAATCGATGTACACTAGTGATGGCAAAACCTTTCGGAGACCAGTGCCCAAACCACAACCCAAAACTCTCTTATTTTTCGCAAAGTGCCCATGCTCCAATTAAACTGCAGCACCAAGGTTTTAGTTTAGAAAATATAACTCATATTATTAACATCTTTTACCTTAAAAGAAAACAGAGAACTTTTGTCCCATAGGTTCACAACCACTCACGTCAGCTCTAAAGTGATTTTTGAGTCTTCTATTGTGTCATACTCCAATTTGAAATCCCTCATATCTACTATAAATTGAATGAGTCCATCTTGGTATTTTTATATTCTTGAGAAGTTGATGTTGGAATTACTTTTAATGCTTTAAAATTATCTGTTAACATTTTAATATCCAACCTGTTTGTCTCCTCCTTTTCATACCAGTCTTCATCGGCCATAGAAAAATTTTTGCCTGGTTCCATTGTTCCAAGGTTTATTTCATCACTTAAATGCTTATTATTTCACAAATCCTAATCTTTGTCCTACCATTGTATCCTATTTCAGGAAGGTGAGCAAGGAGATGTGTGTCAGTTTCCCTCACATTGTGCTATCTTCCTAACAACATAGGTGCCCCAGGGGTCCATGGAGTTACTGCTTTATTAATCACAACTACAAGTGTCACCTGACTCAATTGTAGCATTGGGTAGCATCATTATATAACTGCATAAAGGCATCAGCATCCTCAACCTTTCTGTACTTCTGGAGCATTCCGTTGAATGTCTAAGAAAGGAGTCAAGCCGGTTCCCTTTTCGTGGGAACATGAACGACATGGTCTTCATTTTATACAAGTCATCAGAGAGAGTTTGTCTCCCCAGCCACAGCTCTCTGAAAGCTGTAAGCCAGTTGAAGAATCAGAGACCAATTTGAAATCACCCTTGGCCCCCTCAAAATTCAATTTCCATTTCAAGAACAATTTCGGATAGAGCCACAAAAGTGGCTTAGGAACCCAAAAGTGGGTTTCCTCCTTGCAACAGATAGATTCCAATCCAAGCAAGGGTCTACCCATGTCCCTGTGGGCACTCCATTCTTCCCTTTATGGACAGACACAGGTCCTAACATCACGGACAATAGTTTCCTTGTACCTTGGTGCTCTTTGCTTTTATTAGAACAGAAAGGGGCAGGCACAGCTGCTGTTCTTGGCTAACATTTAATCCTCTTTTGTTACCCATTTTGTACCTGGTCTACAATACCTTTCTACCCATCTGTACACTGGACAGTGACCTCAGCCTAGGATGGCATGGTCAAAAGCTGGTTGAAAACATTATTTCCGTCCCCTGCCCCAACCATACCCCTTACCTCATTTTGATTTTCTACACAATGCCTTGGCTGCCACATCTAATTACACAGGAAGAAGAATCATCTCAAATCTCCCATCTGGGTCGCTAACTATGTGGTTTTCCCCAGTTTGAGAATTCTGAAAAGTACTCGATGGCCTCCGTAGAACGTCTTCATGTGAGGTTTTAGTGGCAAATGAAGCAGGATAGGAGGAGAAATAAAATGCCAAAAAACACTGGAGGTTGGACAGACATCTTCAAAGCCCAAGCTCCTGGGGTCTTATCTCTGTGTACCAGGAACTGGCTGATCCCCTGGTTTAAACCAGATCTGTGCAAGAAATCTTGGGAAAAATCCACCCCCACCCCCACGCACACACCACCAAAGCTCTCGGTAGCTGTTTCAATAATCAGGACCGGTCATCAAACTGGTTAGGCCAGTTGCAAAGCCATCAGTAAAGAAACTGACCCTGGAGGTCACCAGTGGGGGTTGGGTCTTAAGAGCACATCATAAATACCACTGCCACTATCAGGGACGAAAGTAAAACCAGATACGCAGGGGTTCTGAGATAAAGATCAAGTATTTCCAGTCCAACTGTGAACGGGCTCTTTCTCTCTCCACACTGCCTCACCAGAAAACTCCCAGTATTTATTGCCCATCCCATGACTTAATTACATCATTATTTAAAAATGAATAAATGCAAAGTAGTATGTGTATTACTTCATCTCTCCGGGTCTGTCCAGCTTTTATTGATGAGAAAGTCCTTTGATTAATTGCTAAACACTTACTGGGTAAAAGAATAAAAAAAAATGTTATAGTCAATAAGTGAAAAGTACTGATACGGAAGCAAATTAGATATGGTCTACTACTAATGGGCTACTACTAATCCAGAGTACTAATGAGATTCTATAATTTCCATACCAGCAAGTCCACCCGCCAGTGCCAATCTCAAAATTTCTACTTAGGATTCACATCACTTAAATATGGCCTCAGGATATATAAATTACTAGTCAGATAATAAGTTAGGTTCTAAGAATCTCGAGAAAGCTAGAAAGATCACTTCTTGGCCTTTTGGCTGAGACCAAGTGAAGAAAGCTAGGAAGAATTTCAGATAATATGAATGGAAGATACACAATTTTTATCATAAACAACTTGATTTCCAGAAGAATCACACATGAAAAGGTTCTGAGATACAATGTGCTCACCTTTTAAAAAATGGATGGTGATTATTCATATATTTATTTTAGCCATTCAATGTACTGAACATTTATTCTCTTTACTTTTTGAACCTGTGCTATATCTTATAAATTTGAGAAATCATTTTTTTAAATCTCTGAGATTTAAACATTTACTAGAAATGAGATAATCAATGAGCTACGATAATAATATCCCTAAATAAAGCGATAACAATTCAGAAGTCACATTTACATGAGATAAACTCACTCTCCATTTATGAGAAAGTAACCTCGGGTTGGGAGGAAGATGTGGGAGAACTCTGGGAAGGATGGGTCCCTACCAGGCGAGGTGTAAAACGGAGAATTATATGCCCTATGGGCTTAGCAGAAGGAGATAGTTATCGACTTGATAGTGAAAATAATATAATATATTTGAACTGTGAACATGAGAAATTATCTGAAACCATTCTTTTTACTCTGAAATGTCTCATACCCATCTACTAAGGTTAGACTTCCTTTCAAATATTGCTGACTGCTCTAGGAAAATCACTTTTCTTCACATTACCTAATGTTACAACCTAAATGGTTCACATTTATCAAAAATAGCGTTTTTCTCTACCCAAATATGATGAAGAATCAGATTTATTTCTCACCTTTTCCCAGCCCTCTGATCAGCTTCTCTGAGAAACACATGCAATAAATATATCTCTTCTTTCATTTTCTATTTTTATTCTTTTTGATCAAAGATCAAGCCTTAGATTGACTGCCTGAGACTTCAATTAAATATGCTAGTTCAATTTCAGTAAGTGATGTGATAAAAATTAAAAGTCATATTAAATATTCTTTGTGAAAAAGGAATAAAGATATTGTCTTAGCTGGCATTTCCTGTAAATGTAGACATTTGCTTCCTGTTGTGAGTTATAAATATTTGTACATCTACTCTCCATATTACATCTCTTTTAGTACTAGCTTTGAGGGATTCACCTACAATATGAAGTAAGTATAATAGGAAAATATGGCAATTCTATTTTCCTCCCCACATTTTCCAAATGGTCAAATGATCAATGAATAAAATTTGTTAGGTTATTATCATTTGAGGGAGTAGGGGCAAGACTTGATTTCCTTCCCACTTTATGCTTTCCAAATCATCATAATAAAGTAGAAAATAAACAGTGCTGCTTGTTATCTGATTGAACAGAGCCATGATACCGGGTCAAACTAGCCTTCAACTACAGCACATCCCAAAATCATGGCACCATCCCACATCTGAGTGGCATTTGGAGTCTCCAGAGATCTGCTGTGTTCATCTTCAAGCCACTCTTCAAGCCAGGTAGTCACAGAAAGGACTTCCCTCATTTCATAGATAAGGAGGTTTTTGCTAATGAAACATTATTTGTACGAGTTACTTGATGGAAGCAGTGAATCTAGGATTCAGTAGTTCTCTAGCTGCACTTTCTACTACTGACATACTTTGCACTCTGACATACACGGACTTAGGAAATCGTAAGATAGAACTCACCAAGAAATAAGTATTTACTTCTAAATCCAAAGTAACTAACTTGATTTAAATTTTTTAAAAAAGAAAAAGCAAGATATATCATGTACAGGTACAAATTCCCTATGATGAATATTATCAATATGTGTATCTAAAATGTCCCAATAAAAATTAAAATTAAAAAAGAACCATAAATCAAACATCAAATTATAGCTTGAAGGAAAAAAGAAAACAACAAAATGGAAATATAAAAGCAATGTACTTTTTGTCAATAAATCTTCTTAGTTTTCTTTATATGTGGCTTATTCACAGCTAACCTAATCAGAGATGTCTGGACTTATTATTTTATCTCCCTCTGCTAATTTAAAGTGTAGCAAAACTAAAAATCTGTATTTGAAAAGAAATTACCATTTGTGAGTCCTGAGTGCTATTCAAATTGTTCTATGATTTCCTTTAATCTTCATAATGAATTATGATAAGGGTATTTATTATTACCACTCTATTTCAGATTTTTTTAAAATTCTGAGTTTTAAAGAAGTTTAAAACTTGCCGAAAGACACATGAGTGGTAAATGTCAGGGCCGAGATTTGAACCTAGGTTAATGCCAATTACGAAGTCTGGGTTCCCAACCGCTCTGCTCTGTGGAAGGACGAGGAATTGCAGAACAGGTGGTTGTAATTCTGGTATCAATCAGGACTCAATCCCAGAAGCAGAATCATTAGGATACAGATACATAGATTTATACGTGGATTTGTTACAGGGACTTTCAGTTGTTGCCCTCTCTATCAGGTTGCTGTCTTTGTGTCTGATGCTGGAGTTGGAAGTTCACAGGACAGGTGCTCGGAAAGGGAAGATACGTGGAGAGCGAGTGGGAAGACCAACTGGGAAGCTGCGATCACGTGTGAAACCCACGCCAATTTTCTCGCCTCTGCACTGAGTGATGAGGATATTCCACAGAAGCCAGGCGCTGTACCACAGAGCCAAACACGAGCACCTGGCCCGGGACTTAGAGAGGTGAAAGGAAGATCCACCAAGGTGAGGTTGGTGCTGAACTCCACCTGCCGGCTTCTAGCAACAAGGTGACTCCGCAGATCAGGGAAGATGCGAGTGATCTGTAACACGGCTGTCCTTGCTTCCACCCCCACTAACCTCCCAGAAAAATCTTTCTACTCACCAATGCTGACCAGAAACATACAGGGAAGGAAATTCCAGGAAATGCAATGCAAGCCAGCCAGATGGACACATCACAAAGACACCACAGTTCTATTGTTTCACAGATATAAAAAGTAAGACTCCAGATACATGTGTGACACGGCTAAGGCCTCTCAAAGAGTTGAGAGTAAAGTAACCTTATTAACTTCCTGTGCGTTTTCTTTTCCCTGTTAGCAAGATGACATAGAGGTTTCATTTGCTTGCCAAGTGAGTCTAGGTTGGATTCTTAAAGCAGCAGGATGTGAAAGATTCTTGGGCTAAAGATTCCTTTATCAATTAGTGATGTCTGTTGCAGCTCCAGAAGACGAAGTTATGATAAGCATGTTACTAATATGCTGTCCTATCATGTATAATTTTAAAGGATATCACAAATAAATCAACTGTACATTGTATATATTTACTAAAAGCATTTAAATTTGGTAGCAAAGCACTCTTTAAATTTGTGGAGTAGATAACAAGGAGATAATCACATGTTCTCACTGAACACCCCTATTGGAAGCAAGATAGTGCTAAATGGTCATTTCTCATATTCCTTGGAAATAGTGTTGAATAGACTTTTCTAATATTTGCTTCCTTATTAACAGCCTGGTTGCAGATATATATTGATTGGTACTTATGAACATCCTCCTTGACATATAAATTATAGGCATAAAATAATAGGTACTTTGCAATCACCTATTCACATTAGGTAATCAGTCGTATTTTGACTGGTGCTGATCTGAAAATTGGATTTTCCATTGTAGGTGCACAGAGTAGTGGGGAGTCGAAACGTTCTTCCACTTGGGCCTGGTGTTTTCTAACCGCCTCTCCTGGAGCTTACTGATTTGTAGTCAACCAACATTCATCTTTTCATGCATATGCAGTGTTTTACATACTCCGCTCAAGAGCACTGTGAAGCTAATATAATTCCTCTCTCCACGGATAATGAAATTCAGGCTCAAATATGTCAAATTGCTGATGGCCATATTGCTAGTGTCAATGTAATAATTACGATCTGGGCTTATTGACTGCAAATGCCGATGCTTCTCTCCTTGCAGCTATTTCAGATATTAATTTTTTACCTTATCCAGGAGGAAACATTCTCTTTCCAGGGCAGACTAAGGAAGCATGCACAGCAATTCCACTTTCGTGTCTCAGCCCTCGATTCACTGGCTCTTTCGCCATTCATTCCCATGACCATGTGCTGGAAAGAAGTATTTAATGTTTCCCCTTCCTTGATGGTGGAAGATTGTATTTAACTCTGCCTCTCTGTTCTCTGCCCCCGCCCCCAGAAAGGCAGGCATAATGGTGGAATATTTTTAAGTTTCTAACAAATTTCTACCCTCAGGTATGCATTTCTATTTTTATATTTACCCTGGGTTTGTTTAGGACAGGTGGAAATTGAGATTTGTTTTGTTTTGGGGGTTGTGTTTTATTTATTTATTTTTTTACAGATAAGAGAAAGGGAAGAGAGTCACAGGGATTTGCAAAGGGAACTAACATTTTCATGTAGTGCTCGGCACTCTCGATCCTACTTAATCTTTACAGCCATGCTTTAAGATTGGTCTTATCTTTCTGATTTTATAATAAAGAAGCTGAGGTGTGGAAAGCTGAAGGAAACTGACGAAAGTCGTCCTGTTCTCAGGAAGTGCATCCCTCTTGTGAAGTAAAAACTTCCTTCTTGTCTCATCTTTGGGGTCACAAAAGAAGTGGAAAATTTTGTGCAGCAAATCGATCTTTAAGGATAGGTAATGGGTCTAATAGAAAGGTAGAAAACACACTTTAGGATGATGAAATATAACGAAGCACTGACCAGGCACTGGGGTTTGCCTGGACTTGTCTGAACAAGAGGTCTGTTTTCCCAAGGCAGTCTTCTTTCCCTCTTCATTGGCAACATCTGTACCAACAGCAGCCGTCCTGGACTGTGAATTGGCTGAGTGTTTTACCACAACCAAAAATTGTGTATCTGAGAAGAATGAGGCTTAGAGTAGGTAAGGAAATTTGTAAAGTTGTGCAGCAGGTGTACAGTACAGCCTGGATCTGAACACAGTCTGTCTGCTACTACCACAGTGCTCTAGAAGACTAGCCGCTATAGTCCACCAGGAAAAAAAACATTCTAGGCTGAAAAACTCAGTGGTCTTCCTGCCTCCAATACACACCCACCCGTATGTGTATTCTCCTTGCCAGCAGCTGGCAATAAGAAGCAATTAACTTCAAAAACTGTTTTTTGGAAAAGTGCTTGGAGAATTAACTGTACCAATTTTAAAAAGACTAATTTTTACACCAGCTTTAGATTTAGATTCCCAGTAAAATTGAGCAGAAAGTACAAAGAGTTGTCCCAAAGCCCTGTACCTTTTCATGCACAATCTTAATCACAGTCAGCATTCTGCATTATATGTGTTACAACAGACATACCTACACTGGAAAATTATTATCGCCCGAAGTCTGCAGTTTATGTTAGCATTCACTCTTGATGTTGTACATTCTATGGGCCCTGATAACCATATGGTGACATGACTTTACCATTGCAGTATTACACAAAATAGCGTGACCATACCCAGAGTCTTCTGTTCCCTGCATATTTAGCTCTCCATCCTCACTCCCCCAGAACTGATTGATCTTTTTATTATCTTCACAACTTTATCTTTGCTAAAATATGTATTATTGGAATCATACAGCATATAAGCTTTTCAGTTTGGCTTCCTTCAGTTAGTAATAGACATTTAAGCTTTTTATATGTTATTTGATGGCCTGATACTTCTTCTTAACACTGAATAATAATATTTTATTTTGCGCTTATACCACAGAATATTTCTGCTTAGCTATTAAAGACATCTTAGTTATGTCCAAGTTTTGGCAATTATGAGTAATGAATTTTGAATGTGTGCACAAGTTTTTGTGTGAATGTAATTGTTCCATTTCTTTGGGTGAATCTGAAGGAAGGGGATTACTGGATTGGGTGGTAACAGTATGCTTAGATTTTTAAGATACTGCTATGCTGTCTGCCACAGTGACTGACCATTTTGCATTATGAGCAGCAGCAATGAATAAGGGTCCCTTTTCTCTGCATTCTTGCTAGCGGTTGTGTTGTCAGAGTTGTGGATTTTGGCCATTCCAAAGGTATCTAGGAGTATGTTGTTGTTTTCATTTGACTGATAATTTTTAGTGGTATGATCTTAAACATCTTTTCATAGGTTCATTTGCCATCTGTATACATTATCTTGTCTAGTTTTAAATTAGATTTCTCATTTTCTTCTTGTTGAAATTTAAGTGTTCTATACATACATTGGAAAGTCGTCCTTTATTAGAAGTGTCATTTCAAGTGTGTTATCTTTTCAAGCTGCTATAGTGCACAAGTTTTTAATTTAATGAAGTTCAATTTACCATTTTTTTTCTTCCAGGAATTACAGCCTTGGTGTTGTATTTTAAAAAGTTATTGACATATCTGAGGTCATCAAGGTCTTTTCCAATATTATCTTGTAGGAGTTTCATAGCTGTGCACTCTACATCTATACTTGTGATTCATTCTGAGGTAATATTTGCAAAGTCCATGTTCATTTCTGTTTTCAAGAGGAAGTCCAGTTCTTGCAGCACCATTTGCTGAGAAGACTGTTTTGTCTAATATTGCTTTTGATATTTTGTCAAAGATCGACTGGCTATGTTTATGTGAATCTCTTTCTAAGCCTTCTATTCGGGTCCGTGCATCTATTTGTCTGATCTTTTACCCATACTATGCTGTTTTTCTTACTGTACAGTACTACTAAGTCTTGATGTAGTATAGCATTAGTTGCCAATTTTGTTCTTTCCGTATTGAGTTGGCTATTCTGAGCCTTTTGCCTACCCATATAATCTTTAGCATCAATTTCTTCAGCTCCACAAAATAACGGTCTGGAATTTTGATTGAATATATACATCAAATTGCAAAGGACTGACATCTTTGACACTATTAAATCCTGCTGTCCAATAACAGGAAATAGCTCTCTAATTCATTAGTTTTTTTTAATTCCATCAGAGTTGTGTAGCTTTCCTTGTATATATCTTTCATACATATATATCATTAATTTCCATGTAAGTATTTCAGGAGCTAATATAAATAACAATGTATACTTAACTTAAAACTCTAGTTGTTCATTCCTCATACATAGGAAAATTATTAACTTTAATAAATTAACCTCAAATCCTGCTATAAATATTTTCAGGAATTTTTGTTATTATTGTTGATTCTGTGGGATTTTCTATGTACACAAGCAGACCATCCACAAGCAAATAATTTTATCTCTTCCTTTCCAATCTCTATGCCTTTTCTTTCTGACTTAATTATGAGCTAAGTCTTCCAGTACAATGTTGTTGAAAAGCAAAGATAAGGTGAGAAGGGATATCTTTACCCTAACATTGATATCATTAGGAAGTTTTCAAATGTCTCATCCTTTGATTATATTACTTGTAGTTTGTTGTTTTGATTTTCCTTTTATTTTGCTTTGCTGGCAGCTGTTTTTCATCAAGTTCTGGAAGTTCTCCAGTATTTTTA
Source organism: Fukomys damarensis (assembly GCF_012274545.1). Lineage (NCBI taxonomy): Eukaryota > Metazoa > Chordata > Mammalia > Rodentia > Bathyergidae > Fukomys > Fukomys damarensis. The sequence continues at coordinate 44,557,334 of NW_022900930.1, read as the reverse complement.
GTTTCCCGAGAGTCTTTATCATAAAGAGATTTCGGATTTTGACGAACTCTTTTCTCTATCCTTAACATAATGATCTGATTTTTCTCCTTTGGACTATTGATATGATTTATCTTAATTGATTTTACAGTGTCAACCCAACTCTGTATACCTGAAATAAATTCCACTGAGACACAGTGTTTAATTATTTTATCACATTCTTGAATTCAATTTTCTAATATTTTGGTGATTTCTGTATCTGAGTCCATAAGAGAAATTGGTTTGCTGTTTACTTTTCTTGAAATTTCATTGTTTATTCTGGTATTAAGGTAATTGTACTCACATAGAACAAGATAGGAAGTATTCTCTCTGCTTCTGTCTTCTGAAAAGATTTAAAGAGGATTAGTATAGTTTCTATTTTAAATATTTGATCGATTTTACTGGTGAAATCCACACTGGCCTAGTGTTTTATATTTTGGAGAATTATTAATTATTAATTAAATTTCTTTAATAGATACAAGATTGTCTGTTTTTTTCTTGCCTGAGTTTTGGAATATTGCTTTTCAAAAAGTTGGCCTATTTTATGTGGTTATCAGATTTGCAAGCATAGAGTCGTTTGCAGTGTTCCCTGTTTATTCTTTTAATATCTGCAAGATCTGTAGTGATGTCCTCTCATCTCTCACACTATTACTTGTGTTCTCTCTTTTTCCTTACTTTGATGATTGGAGGCATAGCCTAATGGACATTTTCAGAAAGACAGAATTTAGTTTCATTGTTCTTCTTCTATTGATTTCCTATTTTCAATTTCAGAGATTTCTGCTGTAAGATTTTTATCATTTCTTTATTTCTTGCTTATGGTGGGCTTAATTTGTTCTTCTTTTTCTACTTTTCTAAAATGAAAGCTTAGTTTATTGGTGTTATGTATTCCTTTTTGCAAGGCAGGCGCCTGAGCCACTGAGCTAAATCCCTGGCCCTACTAGGTATGTCTTTTTTTCTATAAATTTCCTTGTAATAGAACTGCTTTTACTAAATCCCACAAATTTTCACAAGTTATATTTTCATGTAGCTCAAAATATTTTTAAAGTTTTCTTGACTTTTTTCCCACTAATCCATTTGTTATTCACAAGAGTGTTTCACCCCTAATGTAATTTTCCCAGCTGTTTTGTTATTCCTTTGTAGTTCAATTCTATTGTGATCTGAGTATACATTGCATGATTTCTTTACTTTAAGTTAATGTGTGTTAACATTAACAGAATGTGGTCTATTTTGGTGAATGTTCCATGTAATCTTGAGACGAATGTATATTCTGCTGTTGTTATTAGCTGAAGTAATTTATACATGTCAGTTATATCCAGTTGATTGATGGTATTGTTGAGTTCAACTATATCATTACTGATTTTATGCTGCTGGATTTGTCTGTCATAAAGGAATATTGAAGTGGCTAATTATAATAGTGGATGCATCTATCTTTCATTTTAATTATGTCAGCTTTTACCTAGTGTGTTTTAATGTTTTGTTGGTAGGTAAATACGCATTAAGGATTGATACAGTTTGGAAAAGTGATTACTTTGTCATTATGTAATGTACCTCTTTATCCTTAGTAATTTTCCTTGTTTTTGAAATCTGTTCTGTCTAAACTTTTATAGGTGCTTCCATTTTTTAAAATTAGAATGGTACAACTCTATCACTTTCTTTTTAATCAACATGATGCCTTATTTAAAGTTAATTTCTTTAGTGTGTAATTGGGTCTTTTTATTTTACTCCAAAAATCTCTGTCTTTGAATTGGTGCATTTAGACCAATGACATTCAAAGTGATTATCAGCATAATGGGGTTAATGATATATTGTTGTTTTCAAATTTTTGCCCTTTTCTTCCTATTTTTGTCTTTATTCTTCTTCTGTCTTTTGTGATTTAACTGATCTTTTTATATGACTTCCCTTTTTTCCACTTTTAACATATAAAGTACTTTTTTCATTTTTACTTAGTTTAGTAAACTATTTTGATTTAAAGCAACAAACACCACAAATATTTTGAAGAGGGAAAATTATGAAGAAAGTAAGAACACCTCAATATTTTTCAGTTACCAAATTTTTAAAAAATGAATATTGTAGGAGTATTTTTGTATGATTTTCCTGATAGTTCTGATTCAAGAAAAAGAAAAATTAACAGAATAGGTCACAAACAGGACTGAGAAAGCTGCCCAGTAATTTTCAAGCTTTAAAAGTTTGACAACTCAACAGAGTAATGATGATTTCTCCTATGTCTCTGTTTTGCTTGATGCTGAGTGATTTTTGGATCCCACGTAACCAACGACAGAGTGAATTTCATTGAAACAAATTTTTATTTATAAAACGGAAAATATTTCAAACCACTGTCATACAGTTGACATTGACCATGACCCCAGAGCAGCGTAAGCCTCGAGAAATGAAGAAACCACAGGCTTTCATTCCTTTGCTAACTGCCACTGGTTATGTATTCAGAGAGCCAGGAACCAGCCCTGTGGCGCATGCCTGCAATCCCAGCCCCGAGGAAGGCTAAGGCAGGAGGATTCCAAGTTCGTCTAGCTAGGGAAATTTAGCAAGACCCTGTCTCAAAAATTAAACGAGCTGGGACTTTAATTCAGTGAGAGAATGCACCTGGGTTCTAGTTCCTATACTGAAAACACATAAACACAAAAAGCAAGAATATTGCAGAAAAATATCTGTTGCCTTTGCAGGAATATACTGGTAACATTTACAGTTCTTTTTTTCAGACAAAAACAAACTATACGGCATATAAGAGATCAGGGTACTGCCTTGTCATTTATTTGTGTAAGATGGCCACAGAAAATGAATTATAATCACAGGTTAAGAAGGCATCTTGGGTAAAATGAAGGTTTTAACGATCTTGTTGCAGGAAATCACAACCACTCACAGCACCTATAACAACTGGCTCCTACAGAGAGCTGGTGAATTTCATAGACCCTGCCGAAGAAGGAACTGAAGAGAAGTGCCTTGAAGTCATGAACTTTTACACTCTGTTTTAGTTTCAAAGATCTACCTGTTATTCAACTCAAGTGAAATCTAAAATTAATATTCAGTAAATGAAAGCTAAGAGACAGATAACAAATCAAACACAATTTTGTTATCCTGAAAACCAGTTACACTGCTTTCATTTCTGCATTCCTGGATGTATAGTTGAAGGGCATTTCCCCTCCAGCATTTATGTGAAACAGCAAGAGAATGTAGAAGCTATCAGAAAGAAGCTGCATGCAGGAGGGCAGGGATTTTAAGATAGTTTCAGCCTGAAATATGGAAATTTCAGAAACATTTTCTTTGGTTACTAGAGTTTTAGATTGCTTCAAACACAAACACAAATCAAGTCTGGGCGGGAAGTCAGGAGGTAGAGGATGAAAACAATAATTAGATAGATACATCAGCACCAATTAGACACTCTATTAGCAGGAGTAAAAAATGACTGTGGTCATTCACCAATTCGTGTCGAACCCAAACGTCCATTCCACTCCAAAAATACTCAGTAGAGCAAAGACTCAGTGTATTGTGGTACTGGGAAGTTATCATTCTTGTACTCACTGCCAAACTTATAAAATCTGACAATTTGATTTTAATAATAAGCTTATACATATGTGATAAATGTGTTGGTAAAATGGGAGATTATCATATCACGAAGTACCTTCTCTGAAAGTAACATTTGTCTTTGCTAAATATTGATTGTTAGCCTATTCAGTCCAACAATCCACTCAGAGCTCCTGCCCTGTGTCTGGCTTTCTAGGAACAGTGGATAAGAGTAAGACCTTCCCACGTTTACAGTCCTGTGAGAGATAAGAAAGAAACAAAGACGTGCTGTCTGTGAAAACACATGAAGCAGGCTGAGGCCTGGCCAGGCAGAAGGAGGGTTATTATATACAGGGTGCTGGGGAAGAGCACAGAAATACTTAGGAAAGAAAAGCCATTGCAAAAGATTTAAAGCAGAAATATAACTGATCCGCTTAAGAAAAGCAAGAAGGAATGTAATATCAGAAATGAAAACAAAGGAGAAAAATGACAGAGGAGACAAAGTGGGAGAAAAAATAATGACAGCTTTGAAACTTTTATAACATGTGACAAGAAACCTTTCAAGGGATTTAACAGCAACGTGAAATTATCTGATGTGTATTTTAAGCAATGTTGCCTGTTGTGTGGAGAATGTACATGAGGTAGGCAGGGCATCTGAGGGGCAGGGACCCCGCTAAGGAGAACGCTGAGGCCATCCACGAAAGGCCAAGGTGCTTACCTCTGAGCAGGAAGCACCAGAAGAGGAGAAAGTGGTGAAACCCAGAGCATATGTCGGTCATACTCTAGCAACTGAACTTAAGCCTAATTCATGGCAAGTAATTAAAAGCAACTTCATTCTATCATCATTCTGTCTCCTACTAAAACTTGGCATTGTCAAGTTTTCCCATAATCTATTTTCATTGTTGACCGTGGTGGTCTTTATCAAGTTAGGGTCTTTGCAGAAAGGCTGAGTGAGTAGCTCATGCCTCACTAGACACATTCTACACAGCCCTGCTACTCCTTTCCCAGTTGTCTCCCAGGTCAGCTCCTTACACAAAGAGACTGAATGCAAGAGAGTCTATTTTCTCTGTTCTGAATGATACCTTTCCCTGCTTGTTACTCCTCTCCTGTCTTTTCTGTCGTTGTTATTTTGTGGGCTGACGCTGGCAAGCGAGGGTAAATTATCCCTATCTCTATCCTGGCAACAGTCTTCTCTGCCTTTTCATCTAGGGGGCACCAGTCCTCCTCCCCGAGTTCCTCTCCTTGCCTCATCATCCCCAGAAATCTGTACCCTTACTTTTGAGGGGCCTTCTGGTAAGAAGCTGCCACAAATGAGGCCCAGCACATGACTTGTGGTTTGGAGCATCTGTTTAGTAGGACAGCTGTTTCCTGAGTCCTAGAAGAGACAGGATATAAATTGCTTTGAATTTGTTCATTTTAAGTAACGTTTTGGCCAGCTCAATCCAAACTTTGGAGTCTGGATATCCTTCCAAGAACAGGCTATAATGACAGCATTCTTTTTTTTTTAATCTGTCCTTTGTTATTTATTGATTTTATTTTGTGGTATACAATGTAATGACATTCTTCATTGGAAGTTTGTACGTTTATGTGATATATCAGTGTGACTGAATGTGAGGCATGGGAGCCATTTGCAGAGGCTGCTCTCCCACTGGGTCTAGGAGACTGACCTCAGTTGGACACTTCTGCATTAGTGACTAACTCACCTGCCATAGCTGTTCTCGGACACAAAGACAGACAGTTGTCTCGGAGTGCTCCATATCACCTATCCAGCCACAGAAAGCTCTGGACACTACGGCCTGCTATGAGGTCATTGGAGTTTCCCAGTGGAGGATACTCTGTCCCCCGAAGTCAATTCTAATCATTGATTGTCCAGGCTAATGAGGTATAACTGCACACTGTGAGAAATATGCAATATAGCATAGCAATACTATGTGAAACTAAAAGGTAGGCGTTCCAAATTCTGAATCCCAACTATTTAAAGCTATACAGGATTAACTTGTAAAATGATTGCTTTACTGATGAGGTAAATGCTCATGTGAATGCCTGGCTCATCACTCAGAATCACTTTGTCCTCATTGCTATTTGTAGTGAGCTCAAGGATTCCAGGGATGATCAAAGAAAAACACAAGCACAAGGTCTATTGTTCAGCATCTCAATTGCTGGTGAAAAAAATACCTCACAAACACAACTTAAAGGAGGAAATGGCTTATTTGCTTCATGGTTTTAGAGGTCTCAGTCCATGGTCAGCTGAGCAATAGCAAGAACAGCATGATGGAAGGGTGTGGTGGACAGAAGCCGCTTGTATCATGGAGGTAAGGAAGCAAGACAAGTGGAGAGCGTGAGAGGAAGGGCCCATCAGCAGGACACAGTGCGAGAAGACCCACCCAGACACACCCCAAAATACAGTTTCATAATCGCCCGTGTTTCTCTCAAGTCGCTTAAATTGACAATCACGATTCACAGCCACAGAGCGTGACCACACATAATAAGCTTTAAGTGGCACCTTCAACAGGTTCGCATGCGTGTAGCCAGCCTCCAGATGGAGAAGGAGGTAAGGGCAAGAGAGGGAACCGGTGAGGCCTCGGTGTACACGTGATACCACATTGGGTCTTTGTAACTGCAGTTTGTGCAGCGTTGTGGAATTTGCAAAACAAATCAGTTCTAAGTAAGTAGATACATTATTTATATTGTATTTTTGCTCTCTTGGTTGTTTAAAACTTTAAATCCAGCCTTGAACTAAGGGTACCATGAATGGTGCTCTGAAGAAAACAAACAAACGTAGAACCAATATAAGGAAGAGATCTTTACATTATTAATACAAGACTCTCATCAGAACCTAACCCATGGCTTCTGGAAGAGGGCAGCAAACATTTTTCCTGAGGGCACAGGCATGGATAGAAGGAAAACATCTGTCTCCTTCTTGGGAAGAAGTAGAGAACTTTTCCTACCATAGGATACATTGGTATCTTGAAGAAAGTATTGCTGCTTGGAATAAGATGTTAGAAAATTCCTCCAACTATGGAATAAGGGCAGGATATCAATCCTGTCTTAGGATCCTACACCCATGCTAAGCAAAGGTCTTCTACTAATAGGAGAAGGACAATGAATTATTTCTCTCTGCCAATCTGACAAAAATACAAATAAACTCTTTTATGGAGAGGAAGGGCAAGAGCCCTGGAAAAGACTTAAACTTCAGAACTGCACCCATAAAGAGTGAGGCTGGGTCTGAGACTGGAGTAGGACAACAAAAGATCCCCGAGCATTAACCTCATACTGAGTCACAAGCAAGCATGGTTCATGGGACAAAGGAGGAGCCTATACAGCCTCATCTCTGTGGCTCAGATGTACAGGGATCTTCACAAGCTGAAGACGCACGAAGAAGAAATACCCATGAAACTCTGTAGTATCCCATCCCCTGCTTTAACCATGAGACAACAAAGCACTTAAAAATTATCACACTTAGAATGGAATAGAAAAACAATGCACCATTGAGAGATAAAATAGACTAACTATACTCAGACATGATTCAAATGCTAGGATTACTAGGGTAGGGATTTAAAGTAAATGCGAATAATATTCCAGAAGCTTTAGCATAAAATATGGATACATATTTGAGAAATTTCAGCAGAAAAATGAGAAAAAAACAAATGGAAGTGGTATAAAAGCATACACATATAACACCAGAGGTAAAGAATTTTCATGGGTTTGTCAATGGACTTACAGCAAGCAATGAAAGAACCAATGACCTAGAAATAAGTCAGTATAGAGTTTTTTAAACATTTAAATTGAAGCCCCCAAAACATAAAATAATGAAACAAAAAATCATCCAAGAGCTCTTAGATAATATTTGATTATTCAATATATATGTAATTGAAATCCTAAAAGAAAATAAACAGTAGGTAGAAGAAATATTTGGAAAACCAATGATCAAAATTTTCTTACAACAATGAAAGAAATCAAAATATAATTCCAAGGATCTCAAAGAAGCCCAATCAGGATAAATATCAAACAAACACTTGGTAATTACAATGTCAAAGGAGAAAAATAATTATGTATATAAAACCTCCCCCAAAAATAATATATAATATTAAGAGAAAAGTTATCGTGCTCAGTAACTACTTTTAAATCTAGTACTTGAAAGAAATGTAATCTGAATGCATACAACTAAGATAATAATCATACCTGATATATGGAATTATAGAGATTCATTGGAACTATTCATGCAAAATGCTTAGTGTGAGGTTCGTGGTAATTATCAACATTTCTTTTCTTCTTCTTTTTTTTTTGTGCCAGGGATTGAACTTAGGACCTTGCCTTTGTAAGGCAGGCAGCGGAACCACTGAGCTAAATCCCCAGCCTTATCAACACTTCTTGGGAAAAATAGAATGGGAAACCAATAAAATAATAAAGGACAAGGGTCAGAAAAAAAGGTATCTTAAAACGTCTCATACAATAAAACATTATGCAAATCCACAATGATAAAACTGTTTCTACTGATATAATTTTATTAGATCAGTTTATATATTAATTTATATATCATAAATATCATATTTCAAATATATGCTGAAATAGTAACTTTTAAACCAACGAAACTAGAAAAATTAGTCAATACTTTACACATAAATTACATAAGAATCATAGATTCCCATGAGCCAAAACATACACCTGATGGACTGAAGACAAGCATAAATAATGACACCATTAATTTTTAAGGCACATGTAGTTGTAAATCTTTCTATAATCTAGGCTTTAGACAGTTTTATTGTAATAAATACTAGTTTTCTAAGTTACAAAAGTGGACCTGTGAGATATTCTTTCTTTTAAATTAGTGGGATTTTAGATTGGAAACAAATTCACCCAAAAGGAAACAGCACAACTTTCAATTTCTCCTCCTAGATGTTTGCAGTGGGTGTTGAAATGTCAAGGAATGGTAGCTAAGGAGCAGAGGGAGGAGTAGAGATTCCCACAGCTCCTGGCAGAATTCATGTACAGTGATGGAGAGGGTGGGCTTTAACTTGGTGTCTCTGTGTCTCCAAGGAAACTGAGTCTTTTCTCCCATTCAGGGAACTGAGTTTAGACTTACAGGACTTAACAATGAAACAACTTTGTCTTTGGTGAAAGGATTTATCTTATCTCCCAAACCTAGTACAGAGAATCGGCCATCTGGAAGTATCTATCATAGAAACAACTGAGTATGGACCTAAACGTCTTACAAAGAGATTTAAATTAATCTCTCTCTGTGTTTCTTTTTTTCTCTCCTTCTCACCATCCATCTCTACACTCACCCACACCCTACTTAGAGTATGGTGCCGGCAAATATTTTCATTTTGCAAATAACATTGAATTCTAAATTCAAGATTTTGCATTATTGATTCAATCTGTCAACTTTACATTAAGTTCCTATAATACACACATTTCAAATACCACAATTTAGGGAACAAACTGCTGCAGAAATTCTTATCATAAGAGTATTAAACCACGATTTGTGTCCCTCAAAGTATTTGAGTTACATTTGACTTTTGAAAATTAAAACACATATACAAATAAAAGTAAAACTACTGACAGGAAATAACATTTTCAGCTTTGCAGGAACTAAGGTTTAAGAGTCAATATCAATATTTTTTCAAATCTTATTCACAAAAAAAGAGACAAACACAATGTCCCATTTCTCTGGTGTGAGAATCTGAAAGCTTAAACAAGAACCAAAATGCATAACAGATTATGTGACACAGGAAGAAAAGGTCCAAAGGGCAAGGGGAATTGTGGGTGGGTGGCTAGGAGAAAAGAAGATGGGAAAGAAAAAAATATGAGAAGAGAAGGAAAAAAAGAAACAAAGTTTTGTAAATAGGGAAGGGTGGACTGGTGGCAGGAAGGGAAGGGGTTATACCAAGATATACCTGTCCAGGTTCAAAGATGAGCCAAGATAGAGCACATACAGGTACAAATTCCCAACGATGGTTATGATCATGCTGTATACCTAAAATGTACCAATAAACTCAATGAATTAAAAAAGCATAAATAGACAAAATATGTAGGACAACTTGGTGTTACCTAATGAAAAGATGCTATTGATTTCTCACTGTGTGTCTGACACTCTTGTAAACGATTGTTCATATCAGTTCATTTAACCTACATAAACGGTTTTGAGATAGAGGCTATCCACACAAGTTAGAGAAATGACACACCGAGATTGTGACAATCTTGGCATGTTCGAACCGAGGCAGCCTGGCTCCACAGCCAAGTTCAAAATCACTCTTCAATGGCTCAGCCAGAAGATCCTAAGTTAGATGCATCTTAATACCAATTTATGTAAGAAGTAGATGCCAAAGAAATAATCACAGATGTCCATCACTTTCATTAGCAAGGGATCCTGGCAACATTGTTTAAAGTAGCAGAAAATAGAAAAGGTCCAACCTGGCCAGAGATTTAGCTCAGTGGTTCCACCGCCTGCCTCACAATCACAAGGACCTGAGTTCAATCCCCAGTACCAAAAAAAAGAAAAGCAAAGAAAAAAGAAAATTTCCAGCAAAAAGAGATGATCTGAATATTCTAATTGAAAATAAATCATAGAGTAGCTAAAATCTATAGCAACAATATAAAATAATATGAAGTGTACACTATATGTATATTATTTGTTTAAAACAAATTTAAAACAATTTACAGCCAGGCGTGGAGGTGCATGCCTGTAATCCCAGCACTTGGGAGGCTGAGGCAGGAAGATCGCTGTGAATTTGAGACCAGCCTGGGCTACATAGTGAGCTCCAGGTCAGTCTCAACTACATAATGAGACCCTTTAAAAAAAAACAAAAAACAAACAAATAAATGATTTACAGTATAACAATGTTTAAAAAATCTAGAACCACAAATATCAAAGTAATGACAATTTGACTAAAGATAATTTCATTTACTTTTAATCTATGTTTATATTTCTGTAATACCGTAATGATAATAAAAATAAACATTCAAGACATAAGAAAACATGTATGAATATTTAAGCTCTTCTATATATACACGGTTATTACTTCTAAAAAACTAAGAAATATTCAAAATGATTTTTTGTCCCTATGTGAAATTCTAAACTATTGGAGCAGCTAAAAGTAATGCTAAAATTAAGGATGAATAAAAATAAATCAATTGTACTATGCATTACTCAAAATGATTAATATCTTTACTATTAGTATCCTTATGAACTGATAAAGAAAAAGGAAAACAAAACAACCAGAAATTGAGCAAGCCATCTGACATGAAGTAATTTAAAACAAAAATATATATAGGAAGAGAAAAAAATGAGGAAAGAAGAAAAACATGGAAACAAAGCTTTTGTACATAAGGAAGGTGGAGGTGTTGACAGGAGGGAGGAGAATGCAAAAAACTAAGAGCAAACATATGCAGTGTACAGGTACAGATTCCCTGGGGTGCATGTGATCATTATTTGTACCTAAAATGTAGCAATAAACTTAGTGAATCTTTAAAATGACAGATAAATACATACAGGCATAGTCAGACTCACTAGTAACCAAAGTTATTGAGGTCAGTAAGATTTCAGCTGTGTTACCTGTGGCTTGAAAGTATCCCAGTCAAGAATCCTCTATAATAAGTGATATGGTTATGTGCTTATGTGGTAGCAAAAGCAAAATGGGTTCTGTGAACCCTTTGTCCAAAATATATCTTGAACGCCTACTCTCCTCCCTATTTCCAGTGTTTTCCCTCTATTTCAAATATCCATCATCTCCTTTATAGGTAAATGCAATAGTGTTCTGCCTGGCCCCCTTCTACTCTTACTCCTTGGACCCCAGATTCTCTTCTTCATACAAAATTCAGAACATATTACTCTTGTCAGAATTACTCAGGAATTTCCTTTTGCATCTTCAAATCAAGTGCAAGCTGTCATATTGCCCAGTCTTGTTTCCTTGGTAAGACATATTCATAACTGAAAATGAATTAATTACTTGTCTAGTGTAAGTAGAAATGCACGCTCATGTTTGTGTGTAAGATATGTATTATGTAGGCTAGGCCCTTGTTTGTTCTGCTCATAGGTATTTGATGAGCACCTAGAAAATTGCCTGAAGCAGTATCAGTTCCCTAAAGAGTCAGAGAATTACCACTGAGTCAGTGAAATGATAATGAAAACAGGGGAAAAGTACTGGTAAGCCTCACAGGGCAAGTGTTTTATTTCACTGGAAATCTCTACCTGATCTACTTAGGGAGCATTCTGATGTGTCATGACTCACAAAGTACAGTCAAGCAGAGTACAAGGCTTGAGTGAACTTTAACAATCAGGTGACTAAACTGATCATACTTAATTTCATCAAAAACTTTTTTTATCGATGAGGAAAATTTAGTAAGGAAAGGTCAATATAACTTTGAAGGAATTGTTTAATAAGTAATAAACACTGGTCATTTAAAGGCATATTGCACCTATGATTACACTTAGAATTTACTAAGAAAAAAACAGCATGTATTTTAGAGTGATTATTTAAGAAGTTCTCTCTTCTCTAGTTTGCAGTGAATAAAGTTTCTGTGTAGAAAATGAGTGTCCCCGAGAGGAATTTGTACACCACTGTTCATGGCATCATAATTCACAACAGGCAAAAGATGAAAACAATCTGAATGGATAAGCACATAGGGCATGCATGGACTATGTGGTATTATTCAGCCTTAAAAAGAAAAATATTCCAATACATGCTGGAACATGGGTAAACATTACGCTAAGTGAAATGAGCCATTCAGAAAAAGGCAAATACGGGTTGATTCCATTTATGTCTGTTACCGTCAGTAGTCAAATTCATTGAAACAGAAAGTGGAATAGTAGTTGCCAGGGGCTGGAGGGAGAGCGAGAATGTGAGGTCATTGTTTTATGGGTACAGAGTTTCAGTTTGGCAAGATGCAAAGCATTCTGGAGACGGGTTGCACAACAATGTGAAAATGTTTAATATTATTGAACTCCGTGAATTTGAAATGATTAAGAAGAAAATGGCTGCATATTTTATGTTGTATGTAGTTTACCAAAGTTAAAAATAGCTTGAATGAGAGAAGATAGACTTTTAATTAGGGTATTTAAAATTCTTCCAAAATAGATGATAAAAGGAAACAAATTTTGAAAATCAAAATGCACTCAGAGAGATCCTTCAATAATTCTGAAAGTATGGTCATTCCCAACACTTTTTGTGCAGTGAACTGTAGTCGTGATCCAGTCCCGAAGCCTGTAACTTGTAAAATGCAGAGATTGACTAAGTTAATTCAGAAAGTTTGGAAAAGCAAGCCTCCCAGGAACACCTGGAATCCTGAAACTCCACCAAGTCATGTGTCAGTTGTATATCTTGAATATGTCAGAGACGACCTTGATGACACAGCTTTCTGACAAAATTTCGGTTATCTGTGTGAATTTATTACATTGACCTTTTGTTTGAATCAGTATAAAACTTTAAAAAGCAATAAATGCAACAAAATAGGGTAAGTGGCTTCTTTTGTGTTTTGAAACCACATCTGCTTAGTTATTTTGAGTCCTCTTGCTGTTGCCTTTGGTTTTGGATTTTTTTTTAATATAACAGTCTTTATCAAACTCAACAGTTATGGATTGAATTAAATATTTTTGTATTTTACATTTAATTAAAAAAACCGTGGGTCAAATAGGTTCTAAGGGAACAAAATAAAATATTTGGAAGTAATGTCACACAGCAACTAGGGAATAAGGACTCAAATATACCTCTAAATCATAGGAGATGTTTCTGCTGGAAAAATCTGAAATGACTACTTATTACTAACTCAAGTTTGTTTTTAAAATGGCATACTTACCACATGCTATTTCTCAAAATATTTCGTGAAGGTTTTTAACTGGAAAATACAAATGAATTATCAGTGTGATATTTTTGGTGTGTCAGTGTAACCTGGAGTATTTTATATGTATTGCCCTATAGGGGGAAGGAAAATAAAACACGTTACAGATCCACTTAATGGTTCCGCGACACCATTTCTGATTGCTTAGTTAGTGAATTATCTGGATATATGCAGTCATCCTGTGGCATCTGTGGGAAATTGATTCCAGCAACTTCACGCCACTCTACTCCACAAAACCTAAAATCTGTGGACGCTTGACTTCTTTCATAAAATGGCATAGGACTTGCATAGAACCTCTGCACACTGTTCTGTAGTCTTTAATATCTCTACATTACTTAAATACCTCATCGAATGCAAGTTCTATCTAAAGAGTTGTTATATTACCCAGGGAATATAACAGGAAAAAACTCTATGCATGTTCATACAGATGGGATTTTTTTTAATACCTTTGATCCCTAGTTGATTGAATCCACAGAAGCAGAGCTCACAGATACTAACCTATGACTTCATTTTAAATAAAATATCTTCTCTTTTTTAATTAAAAAGTGCAATGTATTCTCTCGCTAGTTTCTAAAGACTTGTGCTTTCCTTTTAGCAAAATACCAAGGTTGCACTAAAAATAATTCTGCCCATCAGTTTTAGATTAAGACCATCAAAAGCAATACTGTGGAGAATTACTGAATGTGTGTGTGTAATAACTGTTCCAATTGTACTAGTAAATTACAATGGGCAGAATTTGAAATATTATAGTTAAATGAAAAAGTGCCTTGCTTTTGAATGTAAAACCAAGAATAGCAACTTCTAAAAATATAGAAAGCACAGCAAATTAAGGAAATCATCTGGATGATTTATGAGTAAACTTTCAAATAACCACAGCTCCAGTGACCAGATGATCCCATTTCCCTTCCTGAGTTCGCGAAGCATGTATGGATCAAGTCAGAATCGTTTTAAAAGTTCGTATATTTCCTAAGTCGTGGCATTTCACAAGTGAGAATACACAATGAGAATATTTCCGGCCCCAGTGACAAAAGAATATGTAACAGGGCTTAATCGCATCCATAAAACAAAATGCATTGCTTCTGAATGACGTTTATCGCTGTTTGATGTTTGTTTCAGGTGGTGACTTTGTAGATGAAAAATGACTAATGCGCAATATCCAAAATAAACTATAGCTCTCTATCCTTGTTTCCCACAAGTTCCTTCCCACACGCACTTGTTTTAAGTGAATGGAAATAAAACCAAAACAATCTAAGCTGCCAAATTCTATTGTGTATATAGTAGTCATTTTCACTAATGCCCCTGTCTTTCTAATTAGAGAAAACAACCTTCTTGGACTCCTGCCCCAAATAACTCAGAAGGACTTTTAAGTGGTCTTTAACTTCCAATACGTACTAGCTAGGGATTGTTGGGTAGAGATTATTGAAAGATAACACTATCCCAAAGGGCATTTCTGTGTACTGTTCCTCTTCAAGTGGAAAAATTAAACAAATATAATGTTTACCATTCCTGTGAAAAGGAGATATGGTTAAGCCCCTAACTCATACTCCTGAGAGCCCACCCCAGTCAACTTCAATACCATTTATACTCTGCAACCTAAAAAGCTGCTAATCTAGTACAGAATCAGGATGATACAAGGTGTCCAAAGCACTTGGTTAATTGGTCCCCAAGTGAAATGTTCTAGGTAGCAAGAATCAAGTATTGGCTAAATTGAGATTTTTTTTTTTTTTTGCAGGAATCAAACAAGCAAACACAGAGAAAAAGACAGCAAGCAAATTTTGTTTCTTCTCATGTCACTTTTATTTTCTTTCCATGATAATAATAATGAAAAATAAAAGGTAATAAGGGGACAAGTAATAAAAAGAAAATTAAAAAAAAATGATTTTTTTAAACAGTTAGATAATGCTTATGCTCTTCAATTCCAGTACAGCCAGACTTACTAAATCAGGGTCTCTCAGCCACTTTATAATACCAAATAAGCTTTTTTCTAAGTCATATTTAGTAAATTGAAGGATAATATAAAAGCAGACTAAGATCGCTGGTGCACTAAGGGGACTTTGTGCCAACTGGAGAAAATTCTATTTCTGTGAAGCTTACAGTGTGAATTTTCCTTCTTGCTTTAAAAGTTAGAGATATTGAGCCAAATTTATGACCTCTCTCCAGCAATAATATGACACATAATTTTGACACTAATTTCAAGTAATCAACTTAATTTTCTTTTCACTTTTCCTTATCTACAATTGCAAATCCTTTTTGGGATAAAATGTAACATAAATTGATTACAGAATCCATAAGCCATATATTTTACAATTCTTCTTGAATAAAGATAAAACATTTCTAGGTACCAAGAGGAAAAGTGTTCCAGTTGGGGTAAGAATGCCATTCACGAAGTTGAACTAAAATCATTGCTCTCCTTTATTCCTTGGATGCAAAAGACACCATTAGGACATTCAATATATTGCAAAATACAGAAACCATAGCTCTACTCTGCAGTGGTCAGAACTTGGCTAGCAAAAAAGTGCTCCTTCCTGGAAGCACAGAGTTAATTTTCAGGTGGTAATTAAAAAATATGAATGTGAATTATAGGCTTTGAGGCCAGGGCCATGTGCTGGGAACATCACAGAACTTGTAGTTCAAGGGGTTTGAGGCAAGTGTGTTTGTGTGTGTGTGTGTGTGTGTGTGTGTGTGTGTGTGTGTGTGTACAGATGTATTCATCCACTCGTAAGTAAAATTAAATCTTTATAGTCCATAAATTACACTCCACAGAGGCACAACACAGCAATTCTTAGGGTTACAGATCTTATATTTTGCAAGTACTCTGGTCAACACTACTCAGTCGTTTGTTTACATTATGTAATATAAAGTTTACCATCTTAAACATTTAAACGTACAGTTCAGTAATGTTAAGAACATCCACATTGTTATGCAATCTTCAAAACACTTTTCATATTACAGAACTATAATCCTGTACCCATTACACAGCGAGTCCCTGTTCTCTCCTGCTTTCACCCCTGATGACCACCATTCTATTGCCTGACTCTTTGGTTTTGATTGCTCTAGCTGCCTCAAAAACATGGAAGCAGGTAGTACTTGTCTTCTTTTTACAGATGGCTCCTTTCACTTAGCATAATGTTCTCAAAGTTTATTCATGTTGCAGCCTTGTCAGAATTTCCTTCTTTCTCAAGCTGAATAATTTTCCATTGTGTGTGAGACGTATTTCATTTATCTATTCATCTGTCAATGTGTATTTCTGTAGCTTCCACCTTTGGGCTATTATGTATAATACAGCCAAGAATATGTATATAAAAGCACCTTTTCAAGTCCCTACTGTCAACTACCTTGGGTATATATGAGAAGGGAAATTTCTAGGTTTTATAGTAGCATTTGGCATAGTTGTCACACTATTTTACATCCCACTAGTAGTACCCAATGTCCCAATTTCTCCATTTCCTCTTCTATATTTATTATTTTTTGAAGGATTTTTATTATTGTTGTTTTGTTTTGATAACAGCTATCTAAGGCATATGAAGTTGTAACTCATTGGAATTCCTTTCATTTTTCAAATAGAATTTCCAGACAGCTATTCTGTATTTCAAATGACATTTAAGAGAACAAAGGAGTCTTCATTAAAAGATGAGTAGATTTTTTTAAAAATTGTAAGACAAAACACTCATCTTGCAAGCTGATTTGAACTCTGTTAATAACATGAAATCAAAAATCTATTCTCTTCAACTCTCTATGCCTCAGATCGCAGGCCACTAGGACTAACTATGCAATATATCTAAACTGAGAAGCCTGATTGGTCAGATTTGTAATCATTGTTGAATTTCTCCTGTAACAACTATAGGTGGCAGCAAATAAGACTGTAAATGCTTTGCCTATTTAAAGGAAAAGCAGAAGTTCCAAGTCATTCTTTTCCCCCTTAAGCATTCTGCATTTGATTAAAACTAAAACACATTTAGCCCACAGCAGCAATCCCCCCTCATTTTTTAAACATGTGTGTGTCTCAGGAGAATGAATCCATATGTTTCTGATTCATTTACAATTAATTCATCAAAATGCTATTTTGATGTCCAAGAAGCTCTATTAAGGTTCTCTCATGGGCCTTTTTTCTTAGAAACAGGAAGTCATGCCTTGCCAAGAGTCAAACTCAAAACACACTAAAGGATTTTGAGCTGAATTTGAAACATTGGGAATCTCAACATCCGAGTGGCTGCCAAACTTGCACAAGAACATCTCTACATGCAAGCCAAACCCAGATTTAATATGAGATTAATTTGATTTTTGAGATGCCCAGTATGACATGAGGCCTTTCTGTGGGAGCAGAAGGTTCCAGGTGAACAGTACAGCAGTATGAGCATGAGAAGGACCATCAACATATTTTTTAAAAATTTATACCAGCAAGACATAACTATTTCATTTTTAATTTTCAGTAGAATTATAAATTTGTCATTATAAAAGATAGGTATTTGGCATTTAAATGCAAAAAAGAATTTGGCTGATCAGTCTTATGACTCCAAAATTACATTGTAAAATTAAATAACTGATTTAAGTTGTTATATCTCAAAAAGTTAATATAAAAATTAAAAATTTTGAGAGCTGTTTAGAGAAATTTTATTAGGTTACAAAATCTATTCAAATACTTAGAGATATTTGCCAGATAACTAAAGTACTATAAAAAGAAACTATATTAAAATGATGAATGTCATTTAAAATAATTTAAACACTTGAACTCAGTTTTTCAGTGGTATCAAATATTAATTAAGTGCTTCTTTAAAAAGTGTCCACTGAATTTGCTAAATATAAATAGCAAAATAAAGAGTAACATTAGCAAAATGGTGGAAAAGAAGCCCAGTCCCTCTTTCCTGGCACAGAGTCATGGAATGATTGATACATAGGCCAATTCTTTCGGAAAAATGTAAGAACCAGAGAAGGCAATTCTGAACTACAGACAAGTACAGATCAGCTGATCACCACTGGCAGGACAATCCATTGTGTACCCTCATGACAATTACCACCTCTGCCACAGTGCAGGATTGGGAGGGAGCTTCCTGCTGGGGAAAGAAAAGAAGAGTATACCCTTCAGCCAATATTTAGATTTTTAGGGAGGCTACCCAAAGGCTTAGCTTTGGTTTTATCTGAATTTAAGTGCCGATAGGAATGAGCATCATGTCATAGGTGCTAAGAACAAAGACAGTAGCCTGGGCTGGCACACATTTTCTTGCCACAGTCCTCCCCAGATCAGGGTGGAAATGACAGGGGACACCTTCAACTCCTTGTTTTTTGCTATTCAGAAAAATGTTGGAGGGCTTGTGCAAAGTCCTAACATTTTAGAAAGGCTGCACTAAGAACCTATTTCTGCCGTGCCTATCTTAGAGTGCTGATAGAAATTAGCACATGCTGGAGATGAAAAAGCCACTAATCCAAAATCGAGGTGGTTCACTACTGTTCTAGAGGTGATGTGGTAGATCAAGCAGAGGCTGACACAAATTCACAGCCTTTTTCTTTGGAAGAGCTGATAGCACACAACCAACAATCTCTCTCTCAATTCAGAGAACTGCTGAGACCCAGGTAACTTAGGGAAAGTAAGAATGGGCCTCTTCTAGCAGCCCCGGATGGCCTGCTGTACTACAGACAGACACTAGAGATCATGTAAAAAAGAATAGGGAAATTTCTTGAGACAGCTAATCACATTCACAGAAAATGTTTAAGAGGCTCCTATAATCTTAAGCCAGGCTGACAGTTGAAAACTTTCCCTGTGTAAAGCCTGTTTGTGATCTGGAGAGACATCTGTGCTTTAAGTTGTGTAGATCCCAACACAAAATTTCAAGAGTAAAGATATGGAGAGCTTTGGCCACTCAAAGGAACAAGATAAATCACCAACACCAACCTTAAAGAACCAGTTATATGAATTATTGGGTAAAGAATGCAAATTAACCATCATGAAGGACTTCACCAAACTCAGGAAAATGATATATGAGCAAAATGAAAATTGAAAATATAAGCAATAAAGTAAAACCTATGAAAAATTATCAAACAAATTATGAGGCCAAATAGCACAATAACTGGAGTAAAAAAGTTAAAAGAAGAGTTGAACAGCAAACTTGACCAAGTAGAAGAATCAGTGAAATAAAAAATAGACATTGAAAAATTTCTATGATATTAAATGAAATAAATCACACACACACTTAAATATTGCATGGCTTCCCTTACATGAGAAACCAAAAATATAAATAAAGAGCAAAGTAAAAGATAAATAATTGGACAGAAGATAGATCTTTTGCAAAAGGGATCAAGAGATGAAGGGAAAGAAGAAAGGCAAAGGAAAGGGGATAAAAAACTAATTATTTTATGGCATTATCAACTCCCCATGAGGAATGCAGCACTATGTATTGAAAACATGTACTAATAAAAAGTAAAGCGATAAAAAATACTCATCAGAAGACAAAAAATAACTAAAGAGTGAAGAAAGTCAGAGAGACTTTCAATGCACCATCAACTGGCCCACTATGTACATTATGAGAACCTTAGAAGAAGAGAGAAAGAGGTAGAAGACACACATGAAGAAGTCATGACCCCAAACTTCCCAACTCTAGTGAAGGAGTTGGACATCTACATTTAAGAAGCCCAATGGACTCCAACAAAGGTAAAGCAAGAATCCTCAACAGGACTCTTTCTAATCAAATTGCCAGGAGCCTAAGAGAGAATATGAAGCAACAGAGAAAAGACTACTTACCCTTCATATACAAGAAAGATGTGTACAAAAAAATGTCAGTACATTTCTCACCAAAAACTGAAGGCCAAGAAAGAGAGAAGCTATAGTTTGGATGTACATTGTCCCCCAAAAGCTTATGCACTGAAGACTTGACCCCCAGTGCAGGGTGTGCAGAGTTGGGGTTTTTGGAAGGTGACTGACTCACTGGGGCTCTGACTTCATTAGTGGGTTATCTGTGGATGGATTCATGATTTGATAGCATTACCGGGAGGTGATGGAAAATTATGTCGGGTCTAGTTGGAAGGACTGCATCATGGAGGCCTGCCCTGGAAGACTCTATCTTGTCCCTGGCTCCCTCTCTCTGACTCTGTCTCTTGGCTTCTTGATTGCCCTGACACAAGCAACTTTTCTTAGCCATGCATTCTACCATGATATTTCTGCCTCACCATAGATTAAAAGGGATGGAGCCATCTCATCATGGGCTGAAAGCACAAATCAAAATAAACTTTTCTTCTTTTGTGTTTTTTTTTAATTCATCAATCTTATATAAATGAAGTGGTAAACCTAATACAAATGAGGTGAAAAACTAAAAGTTCGGAAAGAAAAATGAAAAAACTGAATGAAAAGTAGAGTATCTAGAAATAAATATCCATCAAAAATAAGGGGAAATGAAATCTTGCCCAGAGAAACAAATGTTGAGGAAATGCATCCCTACTGAAAAAATCTTCCAAGAAATATCCAAAGAAATCCTTCAAGCTTATACAATAGGATACTTGGCAACAGTGACAATAATGATGCAT
This sequence comes from Fukomys damarensis, assembly GCF_012274545.1. NCBI lineage: Eukaryota > Metazoa > Chordata > Mammalia > Rodentia > Bathyergidae > Fukomys > Fukomys damarensis. The sequence continues at coordinate 44,536,454 of NW_022900930.1, read as the reverse complement.
AAATCAGTTTTAATTCTAGTGTAGAATAATAAGAGATAAAAGTATAAATATATGACTGTAAAGTATCACATAGATACAAAAATATCTGACTATAAATGTTAACTGAATAATATGAAATGTAATTAGTAATATGAGTAATATAAGATATGAGAGAATGAGAGAATAAAAGCTTAGAAGTTTTACATGAAATTGAAGTTAATATCAGCTTAAGATAAATGATCACAATTATAAGATGTTTTATGACAATCAAAATAAATACACCTGTAGAAGATACACAGAGAAACTGAGAAAAGAATTAAAGAATGTCATTGCAATAAATCAATGAAACAAAAAAGAAGACAGTAAGAAAGGAAAAGAACATAGAAAAATCTATGAGGCAGATATAAAGCAATTAACAAAATGCCATTAAGTCTACTTCTATTTTTAATTACATGCAAATAGATTTAAACCCCTAATTAAAAGAGCTACTGAATGCATTAAAAACAAAATCCACTATGTCCTGTGTATAAGAAACTCACTTTTGATGTAAAGACACACATAAATGGACACAAAAGGATAGAAAAAGATATCTCATGCATATGGTAACAAGAAGAGAGTAGAGATGATCATACATACATCAGAAAGACTGTAAATCAAAGACTGTTACCATAGAAATCTAAACACCTAATATTTTGATAAATGCTTTCATTCAATAGGAGGGTACAACTATGAACATATATGCCAAAACATTAAGGAGTTTAAATATATAAAACAAACATTAACAGAATGAAAGGAAGAAATAATAGATTGTAACAATCCACTTTCAATAATAGAAAGAATATCCAAACAGCAGATCAATAGAGAGGACTTTAACAACTCAAAAGACCAAGTGAATCAATCAGATATCTACAGAACATTCCAGAAAACAGCAGAAAAAGCCAAGCTTTTCTTAAGTGTACCCAAAACTTTCTCCACGTTAGATCACAAGATAGTCCACAAAACAAGTCTTAACAAATTTAAGATTAAAATCTTACCAAGTATCTTTTCCTCTGACAGTGGAATGGAACTAGTAATCAATAGCAGAAGGGAATATGGAAAAGTCTCAAGTATGTGGAAACTAAACAACACACTCTTAATCAATGGTTCAGAGAAGACATCAAAAGAGAAATTGGAAAATATCTTGAGACAAATAAAAGGAAAACATACCATACCACACATATGGGATAAAGCAAAGACAGTATTAATAAAGAGGTTTATAGTGGCAAATACCTACATTAAAAAGACAGATTTCAAATAAACATCCTAAGTTTCATCTAAAATTAAGTTCAAAATTAGCAGAAGGAACAAAACAATAAAGACTGGAGTAGAAATAAATGAAGTAGAGAATGAAAAAGCAGTAGAAAAATTCATGAAATCTAAGAATTTTTTTTTAAAAAAATACAATTGACAAACAGTTACAGTAACTAAGACTAAAGAGCAAAACTACAAAAACAATAAAATCATAAATAAATGAAGGACATCACAAGTAATGCCACATAAATATAAAAGATATAAGAAATCATTATAAGAAATATACACCAACAAATCTTATAACCTAGAAGAAACACATTAATCCTAGAAACACAAAAGTCACCAAGACTGAAGCATAAAGAAATAGAGCAGACTTATAATGAGTGAGGAGAATGAATCAGTATTTAAAAACCTCCCCAAACAGAAAAGTTTTTGATCACATGGTTTACCTGGTGAATTAAAGAAAAATTAGTGCCAGTCTCTCTCAAACTCTTCCAAAAATTTTAAAGGGGTGGGACACTTCCAAACTCATTTCATGAGGCCATAAATCAAAGACATCAAAACCAGGAAAAAAAATTACAAGTATAAGCCAGTATCTCTGATGAATACAGATGGAAAAATCAACAACAAAATACTAGTAAATTGAATTCAACAGAATATTAAAAGGATCATACAACATGCCTAAGTGAGATTTAACCCTGAAATTCAATAAACAAAAATAATCAAAGTGATACATCACATTAACAGAACAAAGGATAAACATTTCATAATTTTCTCAACAGATATGCAAAGCTCATTTGACAAAATTCAACATTTGTTATGATATAAAACTTAACAGATGGAAGAAAAGTAAATTTCCTGAACACAATATCTGAATGTTTCACAGATAAGAAACACAACAAAGAAAAAAAAATTTAAACAGTATTCCTCAAAAATAAGGAACAAAGTAAGGACCCCTTTGACCACTTCTATTCATTGTACAGAAGTACTATTAATACTAGCAAGAGCAACAAATCAAAAAAAAGGAAATAAAAGGCATCCAAATTTGAAGCAAAAATGAAATTAACTCTATTTGCTTATGACACTATATGTAGAAAACTGTAAAGATTACGCACATGTGTGCCTGTGAATGAACACCACACAGAAATGTTAGAACAAACTTAGTAAATTTGCAGGATACAAAATCAACATAAAAAATCAGCTGTTTGTATGCACTAATAGCTAACATTCCAAGAAGGAAACTAAGAAAACAATTCCACTGATAATAGTAACAGAAATAACAGATAGTTATGAATAAACTTAATCTAGGAGGTAAAACACTTGCACACTGAAAACACTGTTGATATATGAAAGGAGACATAAGTAAAAGGAAAGATATACCATGCTCATGGGTTTGAAGACTTAATATTGTCAGTATGACCAGTTCAACCAAAACATTATATGAATTCAAGGCAATCCCAATGGCACTTTTATGTAGAAATAAGAAAAATAATCTTAGGGCTTGGGACTCATCTCAGGGGTGCATCCACCTGCCTTCTAAGTGGAAGATCCTAAGTTCAATCCCTGATACCAAAAAAAGAAAATAATCCTAATACTTATATATAAGATCACCAAAGATCTCAAATAGCCAAAACATCTCAGAAAAGAGAACAAATCTGGAAGCAGGGCACTTATGATTTCAATATATTTCTTACAGGGAGAATCATCAAAACAGTGTGACACTGGTAAAAATACTGATATGCAGACCAACAGAACAGAATAGAGCAGAGAGCTCAAAACTCAACTCATATGTTTAATAACAAGAATGCCAAGAATACACAATAGGAAAAGATTAGTCTCTTCAAAAAGTGCTTCTAGGAAAACAAAATATCCACATTTTAAAAATTAGATTTTTAAGTTATATCTTATACAAAAATAAATTCAAAATTGATTACAGACTTAAACATAAAATGGGAAAGTATAAAATTTCTAGAAGAAAACAGGAATTTTAAAATATTGGTCTTGACATTGATTTATTGGGCATGGCATCAAAAGTACAGGTAGGGAAAGAAAAAATAAACAAGTAACATGCATCAAACTAAAAGCACACCAGTGAACAGTCAACAGAGTGCAGAGACAATGGGCAGAATACAAATAAAATTTTGCCAACTATATAACAAAGAATTGTCATCTAAAATATCTGAAGATGTGGGTTTCATTGAACAACAACATCACCGTCTCCACTCAAAGGAGAAGAGTATTCAACCACAGCTACTTCTTTTCCTCATTCACTTTCACCTTGAAAACAGATCTCTGGTTATTGTACAAATCTTTTTTTAATTTTTCTACTTTTCTCCACTCCAACTTGCTTTACCACAGATCAAACACACCTATTTTGGCTCCAGGTATTTTTATGAATCACCTGAAATTATGCCTAAAATATTATATTTAAATATATTTTCTTTCAAAATTATTGTTATGTTTCAAATATATAAAATGCACAAAGTATGCAATATTGTGGAAAAAGGTACAGAGATCTTATTGTATTTTAAAATGGGTCAATGATTTTAAACAAGTTACAGACTATGTAAACTAATCCTATCTCTAAACTATTTTCAAACAACTCCATTTTAAAAATTGAGTATACACAATATATGCCTATTAATTTATAAATTATGCATGTACCCTACATCTAGTCTATATAGTCAAAAAGCTTAATTTATTAGGGTGAAAAGAAAACATTAATACAAATATCATTTCTAACATTTTCTTACTCACCCCAAGAAACCAGGTTTGGCACACTACTGGGCAAGCTCTAACTTAGGTAAAGCATTCAAATTGAACCAGCCTTCGATCTTCAGAGTTACTTTTTTGCACCCTTTGATTTTTGTTAAGTTTTCAATATCTTCCCATTATCTAAAAGGTAGAATAAAACTCCTTATTATAAGATCGACCACTTCAATGCTCTCCAATCAGCTTTCTAGCTGTATGTCCCTTTCTTTCCCCTTTCATACATTTATTCTTTTATTCAATGTATTCACTAAATACATTGAGGTTTTCCATCCAGTTTTGATTTTGAACAGGCTGCTTTGCACACTTAGGAACCCTGTTCTTTCAAAGAAACCAGGATGCTGAAGTGTTCAGGCACACATGCTTTGGGCCAGACCAAGGAGAGATCAAATAAGCTCTCCTTATACCAGCTAGTGACCTTGGATACATTACTAAATTCTTACTGTTTCATTTGCCTCATCTACAAAATGGGGCCAACAATACTACTTTAATTAGTCCATATAAGTTGCTTAGAACAGTGTGTGGAATGCAGTTACCAGAACACTCTAATTTCCTAAAGATTTAGTACATTCAAATAGTATATAATGTCCACATTGTAACAATATGCATACAGTCAGCTATTCTCTTAAAGTCTAGGTTAAACGTGTTTTCTCCTGGGAGGTATTTCTGACTTGTCCACCTCAAACTCAACTACAATGTTCAGGGCCTTAGAATGCTGCAGTATATCCCAACTTCAAAAAAGTCACTGCCTTCAACTTCTCTCGCAAATGAAAATAATCTGGTAGGAGAATTTCTTTCCTATGATGCTTATGAATACTAACCCTAACCCTAACTGACAAACTGATTCCTAAATTCCCATGTGGCGGTACTTGACATCCTATACTGTGGCTAACCCTAAGGTGAAATCTCATATTGATACTAACTATGAAACCCTCACAGCAATGCCAAAGTAAAAAATTCCAAGGAGGGCCAGAGACTTAGCTGAGCGATTCGGTGGCCTGCCTTGCAAGCTCAAGGACCCGAGTTCAATCCCCAGTATTAAAAAAAAAAAAATCACTCAGGATAATCCAAACCCTAACCCTAACTGTAACCCTGTCCCTCGAGGAGGTACTTATATTACTACATCATTCCTAACGCTAAACGTCAAATTAACAAATACTGTTCACCCGCAAGCACACACTACACTACACAGGGAGTGAAATGGGGAGCCTATTTCATCCCCTAAATCTAGCTCTAGCCCTACTCGATAGGCAATGTCTACACAATATATCCAGACCTCAATGTTCAGGACCACGAAATGCCACAGTATATCCCACCTTCAAAAAAAATCACTGCTCTCACGTTCCTTCTCAAATGAAAATTAACTGGTAGGAGAATTCCTTCCCTATCATACTCGCCAAACCTAACACTAACCCTAACAAACAACCGGATTCGTAAGTTTCCATTGGAGGGTACTTGAAATCCTGCACTGTTGCTAACCCTAAGGAGAAATCTCATGCTGATATTAAGTTTGAAACCCACATGGCAATATCCAGGTAAAGAAATTCCAAGGCTATTACTCACCCTAACCCTAAACGTAACCCTAAAACTAACCCTATCCCTCAAGGATACTTATATTCCTACATCATTCCTAACACTGAATGTCAAATTAAAATCAAAACTCACCCACAAACACACACTACACTGCACAGCGAGTGAAAAGGGGAGTCCATTCTGGACCCTAAATCTAGATCTAAACCTACTTGGTAGCCAATCACTACCCATTCTATCCACAACACAATGTCAGATCCTTGGCAACAGACCCCACATTCTACCTTCATAAAAGTCACTGCCCTCAACTTCCTTGTCAAATGCAAATTATCTGCAAGGGGAATTCCTTCCCTATCATGCTTATCAATCCTAACCCTAACCCTAACCACCAACTTGATTCATAGGTTCCCATAAGGTGGTACTTGAAATCCTGCCCTGTTGCTAAACCTAATGAGAATCTCATGCTGATACTAAGAATGAAACGCACACCTCAATACCCAGATACAGAAATTCCAAAGCTATCACTCACCCTAATCCTAAACCTAACCTTAAACCTATGCCTCAAGGAGGTACTTCTATTCCCACATAATTTTTAACGCAGAATGTCAAATTAACAACAACATCTACCCCTAAAACACACATTATGATGCATTACACATGGTGTGAAATGGGGAGCCTATTCCATCCCCTAAATCTAGCACTAACCCTACTCCAAGGTCAATGACAACCCATTACACCCAGACCACAATGTTCAGGGCTTTGGAATGCTGCGGTAAATCACTCCTTCAAAAAAGTCACTGTCCTCACCTCCCTTCTCAAATGAAAATTATTTGGTAGGAGAATTCCTTTCCAAACATGCTCAGGAGTACTAAACCTAACCGTGACCTGCAAACTGATTCCTAGGTTCCCTTAGGGAGGTACTTGAAATCCTGCACTGTGGCTAAACCTAAGGCGAAATATCATACTGATACTAACTATGAAACCCAGTGCCCAGGTACAAAAATTCCAAGGCTAAAACTCACCCTAATCCTAATCCTAACCATAAGGCCAACCCTGTCCCTCAAGGAGGTACTTATATTCCTACTTTATTGCTAACAATGAATGTCAAATTAACAACAACATTCACCCTCAAACGTACACTACACTACCAAGAGAGTGAAAGGGGAGCCTACTCTGGCCCCTATATATAGATCGAACACTGCTTGCTACCCTGTCCCTACCAATTACATACACACCAAATGTCACATCCTTGACAACACGCAGTACATCAAACCATCAAAAAGTCACTGTCCTCACCTTCCTTCTCAAATGTAAATTATCTGGTAGGTTGATTCCATCCCCATCATGCTTACCAATCCAAACCCTAACCTTACCAAACAACCTGATTGCTAGGTTCCCATTGGGGTGTACTTCAAATCCTAAAGTGTTGCCAACCCTAAGGAGAACTCTCATGCTGATACTAAGTACGAAACACACACCTCAATACCTAGGTACAGAAATTCCAAGGCTATCACTCACCCTGAACCTAACCCTAACCCTAAAACTAAGCCTCAAGGAGGTACTTATATTCCTATCTTCTTCCAAAAACTGAACGTCAAATTAACAACAAAACTCCCCTGAAAACACACAGGACCTTGAAGCACAGGGAGTGAAATGGTGAGCCTATTCCATCCCCGAAATCTACCTCTAACCCTACTCACTAGCCAATGACAAGCCGTTATATCCAGATCACAGTGTGGAGTGCCTTGGAATGCCGCAGTACATCTCACCTTCAAACAAGTCACTGTCCTCAACTTTCTTCTCAAAGGAAAATTATGTGGTAGGAGAATTCCTTCCCTATCATGCTCACGAATGCTAACCATAACCCTAACCGACAAACACATTCCTACATTCCTATAGGGCAATATTTCACATCCTCAACTGTGGCTAACCCTAACACAAAATCGCGTGCTGATACTAAGAAACCCACACCTCAATATCCAGGTACAGAAATTCCGAGGCTATCACTCACACTAATCCTAACCCTATCCCTAACCCTATCCCTCAAGGAGGTACTTATATTCCTACATCATTCCTAACAGTAAACGTCAAATGAACCACAATGTTCACCCTCAAGCACACAATAAACTACACAGGGAGAGAAAAGGGAAGCATATTATGGCCCTCAATCTGGATCTAACCCTACTTGCTAGTCAATCACTACCCATTCTATGCACACCGCAATGTGAGGTCCTTGGAAACACACAGTATGTCCCACCTCAAAACATTCATGCCCTCGCCTTCCTTCTCGAATCTAAATGAACTGGTAGGTGAATGCCTTCCCTATCATGCTCACCAATCCTAACCCTTACCCTAACCGACAACCTGATTCCTAGGTTACCATAGGGTGGTACTTGAAATCATGCCCAGTTGCTAACCCTAAGGATAAATCTCATGCTGATACTAAGTACGAAACCCACACTTCAATACCCAAGTACAGAATATCCAAGGCTATCACTCACCCTGAACCTAACCCTAACCCTAAACCTATCCCTCAAGGAGGTACTTATATTCCTACATCATTCCTTACACTGAATGACAAATTAAAAACATCACTTCCCTGAAAACACACAGAACACTACAGCACAGGAAGTGAAATGGGAGGCCTATTCTATCCCCGAAATCTAGCTGTAAACCCACTCGCTAGCCAATGACAACCCATTATATCTAGACCACAGTGTGGAATGCCTTGGAATGCCACAGTATATCCCACCTGCAAAAAGTCACAACCCTCACCTTCCTTCTCAAATGCAAATTATCTTTTAAGAGAATTCCTTTCCTATCATACTCATGAATACTATCCCTAATCCCAACCAACAAACTCATTCCTAAATTCCCATATGGTTGTACTTGACATCCTGCACTGTTGCTAACTGCAAAGTGAAGTCTCATGCTCATACTAACTATGAAACCCTCACTCCATTGCCCAGTTTCATAAATTCCAAGGCTATCACTCAGCCTAACCCTAACCCTAACCCTAACCCTTTCCCTCAAGAGGTACTTATAGTCCTACATCATTCCTAACACTGAGAGTCAAATTAAAAGCAACACTCATCTTCAAACACACACTACACTAAAATACACAGGGAATGATAAGGGTAGCCTATTCCATCCCCTAAATGTAGGTCTACCCCTACTTGGCATCCCATGACTATCCATTAGATTTAGACAGCAATTTTCAGGGCTTTGGAATGCCTTGGTACATCCCACCTTCAAAAAAGTCACTGCCCTCTCCTTCCTTTTCACATGCAAATTATCTGGGGCATGAATTCCTTCCATATCATGCTCACCAATCCTAACCCTAACCCTGACCAACAAACTGATTCCTAATTTCCCATAGGATGGTGCTTGAAATCCTGCACTTTTGCTAACCCTAAGGAGTAATCTCATGGTGATACTAAGTATGAAACCCACACCTCAATTCCCAGGAATAGAAATTCCAAGGCTGTCACTCACCCTAATACTAACCCTAACCCTAGCTGTATCCCTCAAGGAGGTACTTATATTCCTGCATCATTCCTAACACTGAATGTCAAATTATCAACAACACTCACCCTCAAAGACACTCTACACTGCACTACACAGGGAGTGAAATGGGGAGCCTATTCAGTCCCCTAAATCTAGCTCTAACTCTACTTACGAGCCAAGGACTAACCATTAGATCCAGACCTAGCATCCCTAAGGCCTTCTAATCTCCCATTGGGTCATCTTTATACAAATGCCTTCTATCACACCACAACCAACCCAGTTGTTATTTCATTTCTCTCCTTCACTAATCCTATAGTGGAGTCCTTCTGCTATCTTCTCCAACTCCTGAGGGTGTAAACCACATGTTGCTTATAATTATTTTAATTTTGTAATTTTGCTTGTAATTTGTGTAGAAATTGACAGTGGAAAACACGGCAGAAAGAGAATATTTGTTCCTGTTTATCTTTGTCAGTTGGAGTTGCCATCCTGAAGGATGCACAGGGCTCTTCTCACCCTGTGCTGCAAAGATCTGCCTATGTTTATGCAAACTTCCTGGACTGTGTCTAGGACTCAGATCTGGGAGACACTTCAGGACTCTCAGTATAGGTGACATTGTTGTAAAGACAACCCTGAAGGTATTTCAACTAATCAAGAGATATTAATGCTTCATAGGCTATACAGTCATTTATGGCTCAAGTCTAGTTATCTCAAAGTAATTCAGTAATATGGGGTGAGATAAAAAAATTGAGACTGTTGACTGAACAACCCCTAAGGCCCTGGTCTCCATCCACAGTGTGATCCTGCATACAGATTAGCTTTATTAGGAACTGTTTAGAAAGGCAGTTTCTAGAGCCCATTCCAGACCTATCTGAATGTTCACAAGATGCATGACTGAGGCTGCTGCTTCCTGAAGTCCAAACCACAGAGGGGATCTATGGGGAAAACACCCTCACCTGTTCTCCATTCCCCTTCTTAACTAATTCTCCCTGTGCTGTCTTCTCCAACTCTGGATGCCCCCACCCTCACCCTTGATTTCTAGGACATTGAACTCTTCAGAGAAATTGGGCTTATTCACTGACAGGTCCTGTCTTTCATGTTGGAGGGAGAGATTCAAGCTAAGGTCTGACTTATATATATATAGATGGCTCAGGACAAAGATATATTTACCTACTAAGTAAGGAGCTGTAACCTGTAGAAGGCCAGTCGCTGTTATAAAGATACACAGCTGGAAAGTGCAGGGCGTGGCTCAGGCTCCTCTACTCCTTTGTACTTCTGCCGCCTCCACCTTTCTTACTCAGTTGGCTGGGCCAGTTGTTACCTGCTGTCTCAGTCAGCTGAAGCCGCAATACAACATCTGATAGAGTACATGACTTAAGCAACAGGCATTTATTTGCATACAGCTCTGATGTTAAGGAGGCCAAAGCCAGGGTACCAGCAGGTTCGGTTGTTGTTGGGGGCTCCATGCCTGGCTTATATACAGCTGCCTTCTCACTGTGTGGTCGCACAGCCTTTCCTCCTTGTGTGCACAGGGAGAGACAGGGAGAGCAAAGGCGAGGGACAGAGAGGAAAGAAGAGAGGGGAGCAGAAGGAAAGGGAAGGAGAAGGACAATTAAAGGGGGAGGGAGGGAGTAGCACTCACTCACCTGAACTAGTCACTTCACAAAGACCCCAGTCATTGAGAGTGTCCCCATATGACACCAACGCTCAGGCCACACTGCCCGTCCTTTTCCTATCTGTCCATCAGCTCTTAGAGAACCCTACTGACCTTCTCTAAGTCGTCAGCTGCTCCTCAAAATAGCCTTCTTGTCAGCGACCATCCCTGTTCTGCCCCTTAGGTACAAGAAATGTGGCAACAATGACTTCATTCTTCCCTTTGAATTTGTATATAAATGCATGGTTTATTAATAAATTTTTCTAATAAATTGTTCAATTGTTAAAGTGAAAAGTGAGCTTAAACAACAGGGAAATCAACACCTTTAAGTTTAGAAATGAGAAAACTGAGGCTCAGAGAGATAAAAAGAATTTGCCTGACAGCTTGGTTAATTTATTACACAGCATGCACCAAAAAAGCAAAATTATTTCATTGCTGTGTGACTTTCTTACCAATTAAGTCCAAAAACTACAGACTAATAAAACCAGAACATTTCCCATTCTCTCCCTTGTCTTCCCTGTGAGAAGATAAAACTTCATGAGAAAGAGAACTTTTGTCACTGTTGTATCTGCAGAGATTATCGGTTTTTAATTTTTAAGTGTACCCTTAATTTAAAGTATAGGTTTTGTGGGCCGGAGATTCAGCACAGTGTAGCTCTGCCGCCTGCCTCACAAGCTCAGAGTCCCGAGTTCAATCCCCAGTACCCCCAAAATAAAAATGAAATAAAATAAAAAAGTAAATTAAGGATTTGTGGATATAATAAATGATGGGTTACATACACACATGCACTGAAGCCCAGCAAAGGTAAACATTCAGAATTTACGGTTTTTAAAAATTATTTAATATCAACAGTGTAATTTCATTATATAAAAATAATTCTACGTTTTCCTTTGTATTTTCTACTTAGTTACATTCTTTTCCCCACCTTCATATCTCAAATTTCATTGGGACACTTGACAGGAAGATTGCTGATATTTTGAATTTCATACCATTTTATAGTTTTGTTCCTATTTTTGTATAGCCCATGGGTCTTACCTAAGAGAGCTGACAAAGTTTTCTACATGATTTCTCTTTATACATTATTACTTTCCCTAGGATACTGTTATGCGGGGCAATCTTTTCAATAAATATTTCTTGAGTAAGTGGATGAAAGTGAGAGACATTGGCTTCGTTTAACCTCAATACCCACCAGACCGCTGCACTGCATCTGTGAGCCGGATTTCACAGGACAGTGGTGAAACTTACGGAACTGACTTGTACCCTGTGCTTTTCATTTCCTGCCTTCAGACAAGATGATGATAAAGATTTTTTACTATAAATAGAAATAATATAATAACAACAAAAACTAGAAGGGGTAAGCTTTTTGCTAAGACTCTAAGTTTTATTGCCAATGAATGAGAAGATGGGGAAAAAAGCACATGTTCCATACAACTGTACTTAATGCTTTTACACTGAATACTTCCACTGAACTGATGGCTTATCTCAGATTACTGTGATCATTGAAAGCCTTTGTGCTTCTCATTTTTATAACAGTGCCAAAATACCTTTTAAAAATCCACTGAGAGGAGGGAAGGATTACTCGGTCTTATTGCTTTAGTATGTGGCCACTCACACCATCGTTTCTGGGTGTGTTGTGATAGAACATCATGGCAGGCAGTGTCTGGTAGAGGGGACTTCTCACCTCATGCAGGCTGGGAAGCAGAGAGAGAGAAAGAGGGGAAGAGATCAAGGAAAAAATAGATCCTTCAGGGCAGGGTCCCAGCAACCAACATTCCCCAACTAGCCTCCATCCCCTAAAGTTCCTGTCACCTCCCAATAGCCCACAAAGCTGATTGATCTATTGATGAGGTTAGAGCTCTCATCATCCAACTAACCCCATAGGGCCCACCTCTGGGCACTGCTACATTGGGGACTCTCAACACATAAGCTTTGGTGAGTATTTCAGGTCTAAATAGAAAGCCCCCTAAAATGTGGAAGCAATAAGTGTTTGAGGAAGAATATAATGGTTAAGAAAAGAAAGGGAAGAAAGCAAATTTTCCTCAAGGAAACTTAAGCTTATCCCATACATTAATCTTCCCTATTATTGAAATTTGTCATTGCCGATAGTCTTACTGCTTCTACCATTGTTGGTGTTTATAGCAGTTCAGAATCATAAGGCTGACCAAAAGCTCACACATTTTAGTGTGGTCTAAATAAAGACTGAATAAAGACTAAATAAAGAACAGCAGGAGGCAGATTGAGACACACAAGAAGGCACCAAACCAGGAAAATGTGATGCTGGGCTCATCGGACACGCTAGTACCTATTCTGTCTCTCAAAAGATTTGGCTTAAATCAAGTTGTTTTGAGAAAGCATTCCTGTGAGAGATATCTGTCCTCAGTTATTAATGGCCCCACATGGGCACTGTCAGGCCATCATTAGCATCTAAAGCTTTAATTTCATATGAGTAGGCACAGGGAAAGAATTTCAGTGTCACCCAATTTCAAAACAGGAGACTTCCTGGGTCTTGAGATGCAGGAACTGTCTGCATTCTTCAAACTGACATGAGACAAGCAATATGCAAAGGTTCAAGATGATTCAAAACAGATTTTGTGAACAGATTCTGGCTTCTTTTAAGGAGATGCTATCGTAACTCACAGTTTTACTTCCATGGAATCTTAATATTTAAAACACAATCATATACTTCTGCCCTTTGTACCTTCATGGCACACACACACACACACACACACACACACACACACACACACACACAAATCATCCCTAGGTAGGAATAACCAGATAGTGTTTCCAAGGATGAGAGTAGAGAATGCATAACACCCAGAAATACAAAGTATCTTGAATGTGGTAATTTAAGTGGAAAAAAGCTATTAGAAAGGAACCTAGAAGGTAGCAGCCAGGCTGGGACAGTAAAAAGGCAAATATACCAGCCTCTGTCATTTTCACATCAATGGACTAATTCGCTCCAGGTTTTCCTGAGGTTTCTCTTGGTGTATTTTTAGGCACCAAAGCATTTATTTTGGTTCCAAGATAAAAAAGCTTTTTACGCAATGCTGCATATTTCTAAGGTAACAATGTTTCCATTGTCAAAACTGCCATCAAAGGGGACCAGGGGATGGGGGTACTACCGTCCCCATGTATGTGATTGGCCATCAGCTTCTCCAAAGCTCTGGCTTGGAACTTAACCTAATTTCTATTGCACAGTTGTGAGCTGACAATGAGAAAAAATGATTTCATCTTTTCTGATATCATGAAAAAGGAAAATATTTTAGACACCAATGTCCTAGGACATTTTATTCTCCAACCTGGTAACCAGAACTCATGCATACTGAATTAGACACAAGGGAAAAGGCAGATATCCAAAGCATAAGTGGCTTCAGATGTTTTTTCTGCTTTTTATTAATACTTTGCTCCAGCTGTTGCATTTTATACTGGTATAAAAAGGATGAAACAGCAGAAACTAGATGCACTCTGGAACACTAAAGGGTCTAAAACTATTTTTGTACGAAGTTAAAGATAATACCCAGAACTAAGGTAAGAAACATTTGCGCATTGACAGTTTTCAGGAAAAAGCAATTGCTGAGCTGTATCCTCCTACTGGAAAGTAAGATAACAGTCTCGTGACTCTATTGGCTATTGGGCAATCTCCAATTGTCCTCAATCAAGATTGTCCCCAAGAAAATACCAAAAGGGAGATAGAGTGAAAACATGTACTTTAAAAAAAGCTTTTGTCGCACACAAATAAAGTAGACCACAAGAATGAGCAAAGTTTAACAATAGCAAAACAAATTAAAAGTAGTGCCAGCCTTCACTTTGTTGGAAGCTACGTGCAGCTGCACGATGACAAGCAAGATGTTCATTCTTAGTCTGAAAAATGTTTTCCTAGAATAGCTGGAGGGCATGGCTCAGCAGTGCGAACATCTGGTTTGATGTACCTAGAGCCTCCTTGGAGCCATGGGCTGGGGTACTGGTGTGATTTGCTTAGGAGGACTAAACAGAATTTCCAGCTCTTTAGAGTATGGTTCTGCGGAAGTTTTGGGAAAGATGTCCCAGCCCCATCTCAGCTTAGAGATAAAAGAATTCAAAGGATTAAACTTGACACTTTAGCCTCAAGTTACTTTCTTTCAGTTGTTTACTGTCACTGGATTACTGTACTTGTTGTTTATGGAGGGTCTTTCATTTAAGGATTTCAAAGTACTCTCTGACATGATCTGATGGCAGAAATCAACAATGCTCATGTTTAAAGGATGAGAAAAATGAGACACCAGAGTCCCACAGTGAGTCAGGGCAAAGACAATGATGACATCTGGGCCAGCATCAGGACTCGTCATCATTTTATGTGACAGAGTTTTCTGAGGAATGGTGCAGATCAAAACAATGTGCATCTTAGGCTACAAGTAAAGAATTCAATGATGTCTTCTCTAAGAACATTGGTCAATCCGAAACAAGAGACTTAATAAAATCTTTGAGACCTCATTATTTAATCTTTACCCCGATGTAAATCATATTCATCTATCCAGTCCATGTGAGGAAAAAGTGAGAGAGCAAGTGAGAATACACTTAACACGTAAAGGTAATCTAGAAGTCTCATGCTCTCCTTCATTCGGACCTAGATATTCATAACAGGACTTGTGGAAGAACGTAGTTTATAAGTCTTGATGTATGAACAAAATAATCTGGAGATGACAAGTGAGCAGACCTCTCACTGTGCTGACCTGATTCACACCTTGGGATTCCATTCTTTTGTCTACTCCTTTACACTCTCAGTACAGATGGGAGTGCTTCTCACACCAAGCACTAGCGATACTAAAAGCAACAAGTCAGACCCTCACAAGTTATTTAATAGTCTAGGAGAGAGAGAGACAGGCATAAAAGCAAATAAATGTAATGCAAAGGGATGATCTATACAACTACCTGCTGTATTTAAGCAGTCTATTTTATTTCCCTTTATCTCCTAGAGGGTTCTGCTGAAATCCACTGTTCAAGAAGCTTTTTTCCTGAGGTAGGGTATAATAATGATGTTAATTATCATACAACCTCCTCTATCTGCTGTACAATTGTTGCCATCATCCATCCCACAGTGTTACTGAGACAATTAAGTGGATTATTTTATATAAAGCACTTAGCCCAGTGGCTGTACATATATAAATCACTTGCCATGCTGTTTTCATCATTATAACTGCCCTGATAATATCCTAATCAGACAATAGCATGTCATTATGTCCTTATTAAATATAGGAACATGATATGTTCTCACAATCTTAAAAGTGCAATAAGATCACTGCAGATGAAGATGACGTTAAAGTCTAATCTCCAATTCACATGATTATGAATAGTGCTTAGATAACTTATAAATGCTTGATGTATTCGGCTCCCACCCAGGTCCTAGGGTTCAAGGCTCTCTGAACCACAGTTCTTCAAAGAGAATTTAAATGAGCATTCACCTTACAAACACTTCTAGACACCTCCTAACAAATAAATATCTTAAATGGAATTCCTTAAGTGGAAAAATCAGCTTGATAATGATGAACACCCTTGGAGAAATCATACATTTCACCAATGTAGTGGTCTGTAGGCCCAAGATTTATTTTTTCATCTCTCCAAGTAGATACCTGTAATGTTCGGAAAACTTTTTGTTATAATAGGGAAGTGAGGAGTAGAGAGCCTTGGGTGGTGGTGGCTTCCAGTAGATCCCGGAGGTGCTGCACCACTTTTATGTACAGGAAAGGCCACAACAGTATTCTCAGTTTAAGATGTTAGACGTACTAAAGTTGAGGAAATCTGCCCTGAAGGAGCACATACTTATTAAGCCTTAGTTATTCCATCCATTACCTCCTTTCACCTAATTTCACACTATAAGTGTGATTGAGCTATGCTTCCCTGAAACCAGAATAAGAGAAGCTTCCAGGGAGGCATGATAAGCAAAGAAAACTTACTCTACAAGGAGGCAGAAGAAAGGCATCTAAGACAGAGGAAAATCTTCTTTCCTATTTATCCAAGGCCAATCTCAGTGACCTTCCTTGCAACATGATTTTTTCCCCTTGCCATAGTTTTGAATGGTATGTTTTGAAATGTACATGCATATGGCACTCCATAAGTTCCCCGGCATGGTTAATTGCAGGTGCAAAGGCAGGTTGCACTTTGTGCCTGAAGAAACCAGACTGGTATAGATGCAAAGGCTTAGAAACTGCTTAAAAAGGTTTGAGTGCCCACCATGTATCAGATATAAATCCAGAGCTCTGTTAATACATGAAGAAAGGACATCCCTTTGTGCACTTCCATACAGTCAAGTTTTGGATGAAGTTCAAAACTATTACATATATTCATTATTAATATATATTTCCAGTGCCATATGTAAAGGCAATTAAGTTCAAGAATGCTTTATTTATTTTTTACTAGTACATATTTGCAGTACATAATGACTACATTTATCTTGGGGTAGTCTGTACATGCTCATAGCACATCTTAATTCTTCTTGGACACCTTCCCCTCTCATCTCTCCCAGATCCCTTCCACTATTCCTCCCGTTACCATTTGCAAAAGCTCTATTTTCATGTTTTTTCTTCATTTCTCTCTTTTTCCCCCTTTGCACGTGCCATTATGTTTTTCCAACCTATGTATCTTTCCTTGTTTCAAAAAAAGAAATTAATTTTAAGAGCACTTTTACCTAGCTAGATATTCAGCGATTTCTAAGGCATCAAGGCAAAATTGAGTGTACTAGCAAGCCAGTCTTTGGCAGGTGCTTGCGAGACAGAGAGGTAGGGTGTGGCTGAAACAAGCTGGGAAAGGAGCATTAGTTAAGAAGGTAAGGTTTGAAGTGTGTGAGAGGCCAGTATGAGAAAGACATCCAATCCTGAGTCAGTTTCTTTAGTCAGTGTAAAACACGGAGAGGGAAATGATCTATTCTATGACTGGCTGGGTTTCAGAAGGAAGAATTCAAAATCTGAACAACTGACAACTTCGGAAGTAGCCTGCAACTGTATGAAGAAGAAACTTCACTTGTGCATTTGGCTGTAGTCTCTCCCACAGATAAAAGCACAGGGCTACTTACCATGAATTCTCTGTGGTCAGTATCAGTGCTGGTGTGGGATTACTCTTCCTATAGCTTTGGTCTTGAAAGAATGATGGCAGCTTTGACTTGTCCTAGAAAATGGTCAGGAAAATAAACGTTACCTGATTCACAGCTCTTCTGAAAAGAAGTCCCCTTGAAGGCAATGACAACCCTTAAGGGTTTTGAAGGAGTCTCTTTCCTCAGCTTCTTTTTATATTGTTTACTCATTAGAATACGGTTTGGTGTAGAGACATTTCCATGCCTCTTAGGCTATGTATTACTAACTGGGAATCATTGAATTAATCCTTCTTCCCTTGGGGACAGCAGTGTAGAATCTACCATCCTAGATGTGCGATTGGACAATTCATCCACGGATTCAAAAGTGCTTGGAGAAAGGGAGAGGATGACAAAAAAAGAATCTTGAGAATACCAGAAAAGAAGAAAGAGAGTGTTAGCAAAATCATTGAACATCTACTTTAGGCAGAAATCTAGAAAAAGCACATCTCAGCTCACGCCTCACTTTTTAAAATCCTGTGAAACATTAGTGAGATTTAAGATCCTTTTCTCTGCTTCTAAAAGCTAAATCACGCACTTATAAATACGCATGATGTGTGGAACTCATAAGATAGATGAGGTTCCATAAGGAAAGGCAGAAAGGATTCCTCCTGGAGTGTGATGATAAGCCCCTCAAGTCAGAGGGAGATGGCACCCCGATTCTGTTTGAGGGGCCCCTATAGAGCTAGGGAAAATCAGCAGCCTCACAAGCTCGTGGAGACACCAGCAACAAACCTTTCAGTTTCTGTGGATTGTAATGCTTTGGCTAAGACCCAAGTTGAGCCAAGAATGTTATACATCTACACTAATATTTATGAAGAATCATTTCTGCCTTGTATTTTGCTTCCATGGTTAATTATTATATTTACTTTGCAAATTAAATAAACAAGATGGTGAGGCCTATGTCGAAGACTGCTTGTAAATTATAACAAAGAAGAAAGGAGATGAGAAGTCTTGAGCATTCTACTCCACAGGGTACAATTCATGAATTCTAAAGGATTATACCCAGAAGTTTTTGAAATCCTTGGGGCTACACTGAAAGAGGTCCCAACACAAGTCACTGATTTTTGTTTTACTTTCAAGCCTCCCATCAGTGCAAAAAAATGCATCGAGTATCTGCAGGTTCAAATTCCACTATGTCTCCAAGCAAAGGATTGGAATACACTATTGTGGGTTAGATTCTGACATGAGGAACCCACAGAAATGAACCAAGCCAAATGCTTGAGTACTTTATTAAGATTTTAATATGTTGTTCAGGAGCTCAGGGCCAAATCTTAACCTTTTTTTAGGGAAGTATAGGATTTAATTTGTATGGAATGCATCCTTGTGATCAAAGATCATCAATGGGGAGAGTAGCTTGAAAAGAAGTAGATGGAGTAGTTGAGGTGTTGAAACGAGGAGTCATTAATATGCTTTCAGAGAAAGTAGGGAAAGTAAATTTAAAATTTAGGAGAGGGTAGGGGTTGAGTTTTTCCTTGTACATTTTTGAGTTTTAGGAAGTGGCTTTTGGAGAAATAGCTCATTATATAAGTAATCATGAAATTACTCAGCAGACGTCAGCCAGCATTTTCTAACAAAATAGAAAAACAGCAGGCACACATGTGGTTATGGTCCACAACATAAAAGGAGTATCTAAAACATTTTGAAGCTGAGTGACACAGCCTGTGTATAATATGTACAATATAAAGTGGGAAAGGTTCTTTCCACTTTTTCTTGAATCTGTTCAGGATCAAGTGAACCTGGCCTACATTTTTCAGAACTTTCATTCAAAGAAGTCAACTAGTTTATTAATCAATTATCTCCTCTGCAGGGCTGGCCACTACTGTACTCTAAAGACTGTAGACTTGCAAACTGAGCAAAAAGTAAAACTCCCAAAACTTGGTTTATTTATCTATAAACTTGGGAATACTATCGCCTTTTTCACAGAGTGTCAGAGCAACAACTACAAGTCAAAGCATTTAGTACAGTTCCAGAGTAATAGATAAACAAATGTGGGTTGTTTTTTGTTTTTTTTTCTTCTTCTTCCAGCTTTTGTTCAAGGCAAAAGATACCTTCTCCTATGGCCTATTTCTCAGAAAAGAAGGTCACCTCTCACACAATGCCCCAAGTTGGAACACTGTGACATTTTCAAGTGCTTTTCTCTCATCAAATCAATGAAAAGATTATGCCTAGCCCCTCTCTCTGGTCAGCACAGCTTTCTTATGGAAAAATCAGAGAACATCTAAAAGCAATAACTGATAATCCCCTCAGTTACAAAAGTAATTTTCTCCAGCTGTTATGAGTGAGGGCAGCTTTAAATCACTCAAACAGTTGCATCCAAACTGCTTTAAAGGGTGATGGTATGGGGAAGAAAGGAGGGATACCTACCCAAAGAAAAATGTTACCCAGGGACAGGAGAGAAGATGTTCTCCAATTAATTCCTGTGTTTGATGGATGACAGTTGCTGTGTGCTAGAGGAGCCGGGGGCAGGAGCAAGAAGAGGGTACACCAAGTCTCTTGTCTCTTGGAGTAGGCTTTGAGGTCAAGATTGGAAAATCTGTCTTAGAATTAATATCAAATCATTAGCTTCACTGGATTGTTCTTGGAAGATGGAGGGGGAAAACGTTTTCCTAGGATGGCTTAATTGCTTTGTAATGCAAAACATAAAACCAAATAGAATACTCACAGGGTTACTGATGGATCTCTTGGCTTTAACATCTCAATGACATTTACTCTCTCTTCTAGTAATTTTAGATAAGCTAAGCCAGCAGCTGGGAAGACCCCAGCTGTAACTAAGCATGATGTCCTTGCCTCATCTAAGAAAAGCCCATGGGGCTGAATCCAAGCATCCAAATGGAGAGAAAATATTTTCCATGACCAAGGACAGATAATCGGGGCTATGCTAAACCCGTCTATCTCTCCATGGAATTCTTACATGCATATTTCTTCCTTGGGGGTAAACCGAGGTCATTCAAAGAACATCATTAAAAGTTTTTTGAGAAGAATCTTACACTTTCTTTAGTTATTTTACCCTAGAAGTAAAAGTTAGGTTGGGGCTAAGGAGGTCTTTCAGAAGCTTTGGCATAAGTTAGCGGTCAGTGCTAAGATAAGGCCACAATTAGTGCCCAGTGAAGAATGCTTTCCACATAGTAGGATTTGCATTTCTTCTGGAGATGCCTGGAACACCATCATAGAAATAATAATAAGAAAAAAAAATATATATATA
>NW_022900930.1:44455409-44515350 GCF_012274545.1 Fukomys damarensis | reverse complement strand
ATATATATATATATAATATATATATTTTTAAGTTTAGGTTACCAAGGAAACAATGGTTTGGACGAATAGAGTTCAAAGTCAGACTTTCTTGTACTCCCAGACTTATTTTTTCATTTTGTGGGAAATGGGGTGATCATTTCTGTTTGAAGCCTGTTTTCCAATTTCCAATCTAGAGTTCTCTTTTGCTGAACTCATCTCCTTAAAGTGGGAGCTATAATTTTCTTGCCCACTGTCTAGTTTCAGGCATCACTCATCTCTGAGAACCCAAATCCAATCCCCTCCTCTCCTCTCCTTCCTCTCTACTTCTCCACTGTTATAAGTCTATATCTTCCTCTCTCTTAGTGATATCTCACACTCCTTGTCACTCTCTTTGATCTGTACTTCTTATTTATACAACTGTGGCTTCCTACTACATGGCCTTATTACTTTTGCCAATATCTTCAACTATCAATGGATGTTACCCAAATAGCACACTTTAAAGTTTTCCTACTACTTCTCACAAACACCACTCCTTTTGTTCCTCTTTTGCTATATTTTTACTTTTAATATACCCCTTTCCTCACCCTTGATATCTAAGGATAAATCTAATGGCAACTCATCTTCCAAAGTTTCTCCCAGCCCAGTGGCTCTGTCCAGACTGTTCCCGTCTCTCTCCATTCTCATGGAGATGACAATTGAAACTCACCCATGAAGACTGCTGTCAAGGATTGTGACATTGAAAAGCTCCAGTCAGCAAAGTTTAATAATTTTGCCATATGAAGGAAGAGTAAAGACCCTCTTAAATATATATAACATTTATATACATTTATGGAAAAAGGCCTTGTTGAAGTATCTCAGGTAAGCAAACTGGTACCTGAGTGATACCTGAAAAAGAAGCCCTATAGCAAAAAGAAGATACAATACAGCAGAATTAGTGGTAGATCACAGACAAATAGAACTGAGTAAATCTAAGCCACTACTGATAATGTCTGTGAAGTTAACTGTTATTATTAGGAGAAATATTCAAATAGAATAATGGGATATATAAAATGTAGCTGCAGTCATAGGACCAATTTAAAACTAAAATTTCCAAATATTTGGGCAAAACTTGACTGATACACTGAAAAAAGGGTGAGGTTAGCAAAGGAGTGAAATGAAACAGTTAAAGATCTTATCTTTTCAGAAAAGGAAAGGCAATTAATACTATAACTCTTCATTTTGATGGGTAATTCAAATATGTCTATTAAATAAGCGTAGTTATTATTAAAACATGCATGAGATAGCTTCTAAATCATTTAGGGAACAAGGAAGAAACACACAAAAATGTATCTAAATAAATAAATAAAACTGAGATTTTATTTATTTATTTATTTATTTATTTATTTTGGTACCAGGGATCAAACTGAGGACCTTGCACTTGTGAGGCAGGCAGCAGAACCACTGAGCTAAATCCCCAGCTCAAGAAATTAAATTTAAATACACAATATGTATAAGTAAACTAAACTATGTTCAAAAAAGATGCAGACATCACACATCAAAAGAAAATAAAATTTATTTAAACAAAAATATTATTTAGGTTAAAAATAATTACTATTTTCAAAGGAACCATATGAAACAAGTGATATAGAAAATTTAAAAGTGAAATCTGGAAGAAATATGTCAAGAAAGAAAAATAAAAAAGAAGTTAGGGAATATATTAGTACTGGCTCAATGAACTGTATGTTAAAAAAAACACTGCTGACAACCCATGTATAAAGAAATGCAAATGGCCAACAAACATGAAATGACCCTCACCCTCTCATGTTTTAAGAAATTTAAAACAAAGTGATAAAGAAATGCAACTTCCCTCCCAAATATCAGACTTCCAAAAACATAAATGTATGAGAATATCCAGTTTGCCAATAGGGAAACAAGCCCACTCAAACATTATTTTGGTGACTACTGACTGAAACAAAACTTTTAGAAAGCAGTTTGGCAGTCGCTTCAAAATTTTTTATACACTTTGATCCATTTTATTTCTATGTATTCATCCTACAGAAAAAAATAAGTACATTGTGGTACAAAGATATATTTGCAAGAATAATCTTTACTGCCTTTTCATCAGAACAAAAACTGAAAACAAGTTTATATACATCGATAGTGGACAAGAGAGATAAACTTTTATAGAAAATACTTTAAAAGAATACATTTTATATTTGTATTGACACAGTACACTTAATCTTAGCTAAAAGGCAAAGAGACGATGTGTATATTGACGTAGAAAAATGTCTACAATAAATATGAAGTGAAATTTGTAAAAATACATTTATATTGTGTTTTCATTTATAGTTTTAATGATAAAACATAAACTTTATCAATTTGTGAGTATTTTCATAATGTAAGGAAATGTATCTGATGCATTTTTCAATTGTGACAGACTGGATTGTCAACTTGATTGGCTTGGGGCGCCCATGGGATTAGTAAAGCACTCTTATGATTGTGTTTTGGTGGGTTATGAAAGCATGATCTTGGAGACTATATCTGGTCCCTGACCCCTTCCTCTGTGGTGCTGTTCTCCTTCTGCGCTTCTAAGCTTCCGTTAACTAAGCTGCTTTGTTGTTACATGCCCTCAGCCATCTTGTTCCTATCCTGGAGCTCGTTAACCACGGACTGAAACTTCAGAAACCGTGAAGCAAATTAAACCTCTGCTTCTTTACAGTGTAGATGTACTTTGTCCCAGAAACAGGAAAGCTAGCCAGTAGAGCAATCATCAAACCTCAAATGTCCTTCCAGTGTAAACTCTAGTATCTTGCCAAGGCTTCTTCGTGAGCTTTACTTTATAATAGAATGTGGGGTTTTTGCTGAAGCTACTTCCAACAACCAGGCAGAAGGACCATGCTGCAACATGTAGCATGATTGATAGTACTGGCTTATGTGGTTTGCAAACCTAGACACAACTGTGCATGAAGAAGTTCCCATCCCTTTGCACAGTGAATGCTTAGCCGAGAAGATAGAGAGGCTACTTCCCAGGCTACCCTGTTCTCAGTGAGTGCATTCAAGGTCTTTGATGTCTTTTGATTCCGGTAACTCTGACAATTTCAAGTCATCAGAGAGGTTTTAACAATGTTAGATTTCAAAAATGAAGGGTTTGGAGGTCTAGTCTTTCTCTAATATATTAATTTAATATTCTGACAAAGACATTACATACCTTTCTCCCAGGACAATGTAATTTACACTTGCATAACCAGTGTAGTGATGTTTCTTTTAATAATCTTTTAAATGTCTCTAAAATGAGTTCTTCATTCTAGGCAAAAAGTCCAGCACACATATATGTACCCGTTTGCACCTTTATCATAAATAACAGTCTATTTCTTGACTCCTTTCAGTTGCATTTATTCAATGGATTTATTACTGCTACAGTACCATGTTGCTTTAATTATTATAGTTTTATGGCATGTTGACTATGGTAGGGCATATTGATTAATATTTCTTGTTTTTAATTATTCTTGCCTATCTTGTCCATTTTATCTTTTGTGCTATTTTAAGAACTGCATGCAAAGCTTAATAAAAGAACACTGTTGGGGATTTTACCTTGGCATTCCACTGAATTTTTAAAATAATTTTGCAATGACTGGCATCTCTATAATATTGCAACATTCTATCCAAGAATAAGGCCTATCTGTGTTTATTCTGTCCGTCAGTGCAGTTTTACTACTATGTTCGTATACTCATATTTGCTTCTTCTTAAATATTGTAGTTTTGTTACTAATGTGAATGGGACCATTTACTCCATTATATTTACTGACTAAATATAGATTAGGAAAGCTACTGATCATTGGACACTGATACTTTAACCAGTCGTTTTATTATTCTTTTCCACTCTGATAGATTTTTCTTTGGTTTTCTTTGATTTTCAAGGGAGATATATATCTACTTAGTCATGTTGAAAACCTGTTTATTGCCTATAGCCTTTATTTAATTATTCTTATCTTACCACATTGGCTTTAATGCTCCACTAAATGGTTTTGGTTATATGGGACATTCTTGTCTTATTTTTTATTGCTTCCATTACAAATATGTTCCCATATGAAAAAAAAAAAAAAAAGAAACAACTCACCTGAAACTTTGTTCTACCCAACCTTTCATAAGCAAGAACCCAGTGGTTGCTGGCTATGCTACAACTGCAGGAGAAAAGTAGCAGAAGTAAGTGCAGCTCTTTGTCTTCCTCTGCATCATCTTTAGTGTACTGGGTTTTCCTTAGGCTCCACTCTTCTTGGTTGCAAAATGGTGCTTTCCTACCAGCAAAGTAAAAAGACAACAGAAAAAAAAAGATGACGTACAGATTAAAATTACTTGTTGCCTCCTTTCATTGAGAAAATGAGTGAAGCTTTCTCAGAATGCACAGGAGACCTGCGTGTACATTTAAGTGAACATAATCTGATCCAATGACCACCTTCAACAGTGAGAAAGGCTGATAAATCAGGTATTTCACCAGATACTGCAGATCCCAGAAAGGACATTGATATTGGTTAGCAAGGAAGAAACAGCAAATAATAATAGGTAGACAACAATGTCACCCATGCTGACTTTCAGTAATTATTAGGCTGTGAGCTGTAATTTTCTGATACAGGATTTTATTAGCCTGAGGAAGCTGTTTTCTATTTTTAGCTTCAGGAAGCTTTTTAAAAATCAGAAATTAATTTTAAATGCCAACAAAACCCTTGTGGCAACTACTGAGAAGATATTATAATGTATTTGTCTTTCAATTAATATGTTAATTTACAGTAATAGATTCCAATTGTTGAATTATTCTTGCAATCCCGGGATAAACCATGCTTGGAATGTGGTTCTTCTACTATTCTACTACTGTATTTAATTTGAAAATACCACACTCATAATTTTTTCATTAATGGACAGAGATGAAAGTGATCCATAGCTTTCTTTGTGCTATCCTTGCCTAGTTATTTTTATATTGGCTGCTTAAAATGAATCAGGAAGCACAACAGTCAGCTTTTCCATCATCGATACAAAATTCCTAAATCCAAAACTTTAAAAAAGATGGATTTATTTGACTCACAATTTCAGAGATTTCTGTCCATGGTCAGCTCGCTACAAGGCAGAAACATCATGGTGGATGGACACAGCAGAAGTAACCTGTTCACTGCATGGATGCCAGGAGCCTAGTGAGAGTGGAAGGGAGCCAAAGAGAGGGCTGAGGACAAGAAAGCAACTTCCAGGTTGTGCCTACCTCAAAAGCACAAGGTCCCAAGTTCGATCCCTGGTACCAAAAACAAAAAAAAGACTTCCAGGTTGTGCTCCCAGAGACACACCTACCCGGTCAGACCCTAACCCCTAACAGCACATTCAGCTATGAACTCACTATAGATTAATCCACTGATAAAAATGAAAATTATCATCCATATGCTCATAACAGCTTCCAAGAGCTCCACCTCTGAACACATGACTTTTGAGCAACATTTTAGACTGCAACAGGAAGCGTCTCGTTTTTTTCTATCTTTTCTGTCATTGGGTTTATTGGTGCATTTTAGGAATACAGTACAGTTGCATTCATGATTGGGATTCTGTACTTTTACATGACAGGTCTTGGTTCTCATTTGTCCCCATACCACTGCCTTCCCTTCACCCACTCCTCCCCTCCCTATTTACAAAAACTTTATTTCCATTTTTTCATTTTCTCATATTTTTTCCTTTTCCCTTATTTCCTTTCCACTACCCTTCCCACTTCCCCTATACCTTTAGCCCTTTTCTTCCTATTATGCATTGTTCATTTTTTCTACTTGAATTGTTGAATTTTTCATTTTCATATTTTTTCCTTTTCCCTTATTTCCTTTCCACTACCCTTCCCACTTCCCCTATACCTTTAGCCCTTTTCTTCCTATTATGCATTGTTCATTTTTTCTACTTGAATTGTTGAAATAGAATTAGCTGTCCCTTGCTAGGATTCTTCTCAACCACTTAGGCCTAATTGCCTTATGTAAGTGACAGATCTGTTTTCAGTTTTCCATGGATTGCTATTATCTTCAGGTTTTCTGCCTTTTATTGAAGTCATGGTTGTTGGTCTGTCTTGCTGAGTGATCTGCTTTATCTTCTATTTCTTTTTCTCATATTTGTATCTTATTAAAAACTTAAACCTAAGTATTTCATTGTCAATTTTGATCATATATTCTTTTCTTCCTGGGTAGATTATTATCTAGCTATGATTTCTTCTATATGTTATTTTTTTCCTCATTGAGTTTATTGGTACATTTTAGGTATACAGTGCAGTTACATTCATTATTGGATCTTATAACTTTACATGACAGGTCTTGGTTCTCATTTATTCCCCTTGTCCCTGCCCTCCCTTCACCCCCTCCTCCCTTCCCCACCTTCAAACACTTTAATCCATTTTTACATTTTCTCATATTTTTTTCTTTTTCCCTTGTTCCCCTTTCCCTTTCCTTCTCACTGTCCCTACACCTGTGGTCCTTTTCTTCCTATTTCACATTGCTAATTGTCCCTTTAGGATCTTGAGTGCTGTTTTAGTTTTTCACACCAGAGAAACCATTCGGTATTTGCATATGTGTTTCTTATTTATTTCAGTTAGGAGTATATCCTCAAAATGTACCCATTTACCTATGAATGAATCTACTTTCTCATTCTTTGTGGCTGAGTAGTATTCCATTTTACAGAAAATCCACATCTTCTTTATCCAGTTTCCAACTGATGGGCAGATGGGCTGTTTCCAAGTTTTAGCTATTACAAACTGTGCCGCTATAAATATGGACGTGCATATATCACTGTGGTATGATTCTTTTAATTCTTTTGGAAAGACACCCAGCAGAGGGATGGCTGGGTCAAATGGAACCCGTAATCCCAGCTCTTCAAGGTATCTCCATATTGATTTCCATAGTGGTTGCACCAGTCTGCACTCCCAACAACAATGGAGAAGGGTTCCTTTATCCCCACAGCCCTGCCAACATTTGTTATTGGTTGATTTCTTGATAACAGCCATTCTTTGTGGGGTGAGGTGGAATCTCAGTGTTGTTTTCATCTGCATCTCTCAAATGACCAGTGATGTGGAACATTTTTTCATATATTTACTTGCTGCTTTTACTTCTTTATTTGGGAAGTGTCTGTTCATTTCAGATGTCCATTTTTTATTTGGGTCTTTATATTTGTGGGGGGTGATTGTTTTGAGTTCTTTATACATTCTAGATAATAGTACTTTTTCTGAGGAGCAGCTGGTAAAAATTTTTTCCCACATTGTAGGTTGTCCCTTAATTCTGCTGATGGTTTCTTTTGGAATGCAGAAGCTTTTTAATAAGATGAGATCCCAGTTGTTGATTCTTTCTTCTAGTTCCTGTGCTACTGAGGATTTGTTCATAATGTCTTTTCCTATGCCAATGTCTTCATGAGTTCTGTCTAACTTTTCTTCCAGCAAGTTTAGTGTTTCTGTTTTAATATTTAGATCTTTAATTCACTTGGAGTTTAATTTAGTGCATGATGAGAGATAAGAGTCTAGTTTTAATCTTTGGCAGGTTGAGATCCAGTTTTTCCAACACCATTTATTAAAGAGGCCATCCTTCCTCCAGTGGGGATGGTCAGCTCCTTTGTTAAAGATGAGGTAGCTGCATAGATCTGAATTTGATTTTGTGTCTTCCAACCTGTTCTACTGATCCTCAAGTCTGTTTCTGTGCCAGTACCATGCTGTTTTTATCACAGTGGCTTTGTAGTATAGTTTCAAATTGGGAATTGTTATACCCACTACCATGTCTCTGTTGCCTAGTCTGGCTTTTGCTATTCTAGGTCTCTTGTGGTTCCAAATGAATTTTTGGATTCTTTTTTCTAGTTCTGTGAAATATAGTGTTGGAATTTCAATTGGCATAGCATTGAATCTGCATAGCAGTTTTGGTAGTATACCCATTTTCACTATGTTGATTCTTCCTACCCAGGAGCAGGGGGTATCTTTCCATTTTCTTATATCCTCTTCGATCTCTTTGTTCAGAGTGCTGTAGTTTTCAGTGTAGAGGTCTTTTGCTTCTTTTGTTAGACTGATTCCTAGATACTTCATTTTTTTGGATGTTATTGTGAAAGTAATTGTTTCCCTAATTTTTCTCTCAGTGAGTCTGTTATTTGTGTACAAGGAGGCTATTGATTTTGGGGTGTTGAGCTTGTATCAAACTACTTTGCTAAAAGTGTCAATTAAGTCTAGAAGTCTTTTGGTATTTTTTTGGTCTTCAACGTAGAGTATCATATCATCAGCAAATAATGACAGTTTAACTTCGTCCTTTCCTATCTTTATTGCTTTAATTTCTTTCTCTTGTCTAATTGCTGTTTTATATGTTATTTTAAATATATTTTTAAAATATTCATGTGAATTGTAGGAGGCATTTATTTTTAATTTCTTGTGGAATAGTTGTTGCTCCCAGTAGGGGATGATTATTATTTAGTGCTGTCTAGCATTTAGCCATCACTTAACTTTGAGGTGAGGCTCTGCTCTGTGGATCTCATTATAAGGTCCTCGTTATCCACTTTTCTCATTTCAGGACAGTTAGCAAGTGGCCATTTGACTTAGACTTAACAAATCTAATGTTCTCCCTGCAGATTTTGATTATGAAAGGAGATATGCCAAAATTTAGGATGGTTGGAGAGACATTAATAGTAGTAGGACAGTGATGTGGAGAGTCAAGAGGTGAGGGCAGGTGAGGGCAGCTGGTATCAGGTGGCACCTGAATTAGACCTTGGCCGTCTTCCCTGACACCTTCCTTAGCCTTCCTGTCCCCTTGCTGGCTCTGCAGCCTACAGTCAATTCTACAGGTTCCTGCTCTTCTTTCAATAAGCTTTTTTGTAGTTTAAAGGAGTCATATTAAGTTTTGTTGCTGGCAACCAAGAAATACTTTTATTAGTAATTTATGTGTTTCTGTGGAGCTAGAAAATATTGTCTAAAGTTCTGCTTTTTGGAAATGTATGATTTTTTTTTCCTTTGGGGCCAGAATAGTCAAATTTTATAATAGTACATTTTCTGCATTGTCAGTTTGTTAGGTATGAGAGTTTATGCATCAAACTTGCTTCTTGTATAATTCAACCGTTCTATTTATTTTTGTCCTCTATAGCCTGTTAGTTCCTGAGCTAAGTGGATTTAAGTCTTATACTGCTGTTACAAATCTGGCCAGGTTCTGACCATTTCATTAGTGCACTCCAAATGTTAGTATCTGTAGGCATTTCTCTTGAGCCAGTTCCTCCACAGAAGAATCTTATAGTTCCTTGCCAAGACAGACAGAAGGCTGGCTGCCAGCATGCTGGCTGGAAAGAATCAAAAGAAGGCCAAAAATATTCCCCATCAAGAAG
Organism: Fukomys damarensis; assembly: GCF_012274545.1. NCBI lineage: Eukaryota > Metazoa > Chordata > Mammalia > Rodentia > Bathyergidae > Fukomys > Fukomys damarensis. The sequence continues at coordinate 44,506,044 of NW_022900930.1, read as the reverse complement.
CATCTTATCTGAGTCCCCCTACTTTTTGCACAATGTTTAACCTCTGGCCTAAGATGGGAAATTCCGAGCCCTCTATAGGAATAATCTGTCTTCCAAAATCTTGAGTGGGACATGTAGTTGAGTGGGAGGGGAGGGGAGGTGTTGTTGGAGTTTTCTTAATCATTATGGAGACTCCACCGATCCACTTCTAATTGTTCCCCATGCTCCTTCCGGTCCAGGGGACTTGTAGGTTTTCCCAGATTTTATGGCTCAGATGACCCTGTTATTGTCTGCATTTCCCCCAAAATTCTTTATGTTTCAGCTTTTCCAATGGGCTACACAGGAAACACTCATTCAAAGTTTTCTTTTTTCCCACGTCTGCCAATATCTCTGATCTACAGTTTCTCTTTCAACTTTCTGTTTGTGTATCTATAGTCATATATTGTGTCTCATTAGGCATGTAGATATAGAGATGTTTCTTTGGATTCCTCTTTTCTCCTCTAGCTCAGGATATGGATCAACTTTCCATGGAGGACAACAGGCCCCAAAGTCTGTACAACATATAATGTACAGCATTCATAAAAAGACAATATTTTTCAATTTGTGAAAACATGACCTCAAAGAGAAAAATTAGTTAATAAAAACAAAATTATAAATGTCCCAGATGTTGCAGATTGAGTTAATCAACAAGAACTTTAAAGTAATAATGATAGATATATTACAGAATCTGCATGGAAAATGGATTTAATGGGTGAAAGATAAGAAATTTCAGGAATATGGAACTTCATATATTGAAATTGTATTTCATTTATTAAAACCATAAATTAAAAAACAGCCAGCAATATTAAAACTAAAAAATACAAACAATTGAAATGAGCTATTTCTGTTATGGTATTTACAGAAGACTATTCACACAAAAAAGAAAACCAGTGAACTTGAGAAAAAAAAAGAAACAGAAAATTTTCAAATTTAAACACAGTGAAAAAAATAAGTAAATTAAAAAATGCAATCAATCACAGGTGGATCAGTGCTAAGTTGTCAAACATATGTTAACTGTAGTCCCACAGAAAAGGGGAAATTAATGCAAAGTATAAAAAATGCTTAAAGAAATTATGTTTTAAAATTTTCTAAAATTACTCAAAGACAGTATCATACTGATCCAGTAAGCTTCAGGGAAGGTAAATGTAAAGAAAACCATATGTAAGCACATTGTAGAGAAACTGCTAAAAATCAAGAATAAAAGGAAAATCTTCAACGAATCTGAGGGGATGGAGCCCAATTAGACACAGGGAAGTAATAATAGTAATGAAAGATGACTTTTCCTCAGGAACTATGGAGGCCATGAAACAAAAGAATGACATTTTTAAAGTGCTGAAAGAAAAGAGCTGTCAACTTAAAATTCTATATCCAGGGGAAAATGCTTCAAAAATGAAGGCCGTGTAAAGTCACTTTCAGATAAAAACTTGGAGCATTTGTCTTCTATAACTTCCACACTCCAAAACAAAACAAAACAAAAATGCTAAAAGAAGTTTTTGGGAAAAAATGAAATGATATCAGATAGAATTTAAATCCAGAGGAAGGAATAAAGAAAAAGAAATGATCAACATATAAGAAAAAAAGGCTGGCTTTTATTTCTTAAAGTTTTAAAAAAATCAATTGACTATTTGAAGCAAAAAATGATAACAGATTGTGGGCTTATAAAATACAGCAGTAAAAAACATAACTATACAAAACATGGGAAGTCTGTAAATAGAAACATTAATGTAAGACTATTACGTTATAAATGAAGTGAAGTTATACTAATTCAAGGTAGGCAATAATAAATCAAGGGTGCATGTTATAATCTCTGCTCTGGAGAGACCATGAAGAAACCAAGCAGCCAATCTTGGAGTTCAAGATGCCACCCTGCAGTCCTCTGATGTCTTCTCAGCCCACCAGCCCCTGCCTCGCCTACCAAAGCAGTAAGCTTCGGACTACGATTCGCACCCGCATCCCAGTATCCTTGGCTGCTCCGACTTAACTCGCCACTCTCGGGGCCATGAGCTGTAAAGCTCGGCAGCTTCAATGTGCCACTAAATCTGCAGGTGTTCAGGGTGCTAGAGCTTGTATGCACGGAAGCCTGCCCCGGATTTCAAAGGATATCTCAGCCAACCTGGGGGCCCATGCGGAGACCTAGCACATAGGCAGAACCGTTGCAGAGAGCCTCTGCTAGGTCAATGAAAGGTGAAATGCAAAGACAAAGCTGCTGCAGAGATTTCTTTTTTCTTTTTGTACCGGGGATTAAACTCGGGTCCTTGCACTTGCAAGGCAGGCCACCGAACCGCTGAGCTAAATCCCCGGCCCTTTGCAGAGATTTCGTACAGGAGAAATGCCTAGCAGAGCTACAGGAGTGGGATTGTGGGATTGCCACTAAGAACCTAGAACTGTAGTGCTATGAGAGCGTGCAGTGCCTACCTGGGAGATCTGCTGACACAGACTATAAACTGTGGGAGCTGAAATATGAGTTGAACCCATGAAACGCAAGGGGTCGGAATGCCCAAAGCCTTGGGAACCCACTCCCTCCACTAGTATGTCAAGGCCACAACCCATGGAGCCAAGCAACTTTATTTTAGGACTGAGAGGTTTAATGTAGTTTTCCTTGTTGGGCTTTGGAATTTCTCGGGGCCTGTTACTCTTTTCTTTTTGGCAACGTCTCTCTTCAATGATGAGGATCGCTACTGTGTGTGTTGCAGGAGTAAATACGTTATGTGTTTTCATAGGCTTGTGGTTGGAGTAGATTTGCTCCAGGTATGCTTTACATCTCACCCGTATTTGAGTCAGACAAGCCTCTGAACTTTTAAGATTATGCTGCAATGAATTAAGACTTCAGGACTACTATGATGCATTTCACAAATGAGAAAGAAATGAATTTTAATGGCCAGGAGCAAAATGCTAAAGTTTGAATACGTGTCCCAAATTGCATGAGTTGGAAACAATCTCCAAAGCCATATGTCAATGGTGTTTGAAGGTGAGACCTTGGATAGGAGATTGGATGAGTGTCCCACAATGTCCAAGCATTAAAGGCTTGACTTCTAGGGTGAAGTTAAGAGGAAGTAGGGAACCTGTAAGAGATAAGGCTCAATTAGAGAGTCTAAGGTCACTGTGGGTTTGCCCTGGGAGTGGCTTGTGACTGCTCAGCTTCTTTCTCTTTTCCTTTTGCATCCTGGCTAATGAAGTGAGCAGTTTTGCCTCACTGTGCACTTCTCCCATGCTGTGCTGCCCCACAACAGGCTCCAACCCATAAGGAAAGTTGTTGGTGGATTGAAATATTCAAAACCATGAAGCAAAGTAAAACATGTCTTTATAAGTTAATTATCTCAGGTATTTCATTATAGGGATGGGAACTAACAAAGAAAGTAATTAGAGGCAGGCACTGTGCCACTGAGCTAAATCCCCAGCCCAAAGAAAGTAATTAGAGTTCATGGAGGTGATGAGAATGAACCTCCCTGTTGAAATTGGTGGCTTTCTTGGAGGGGAAAGGTATCTGGGCTAGCATATCTGCTCTATTTTGCCCAGTGATATCTTTACCACTTGACCAGCAGGAAGACCCTTGCCACAAATCAAATAGGTCCATTTTCTTGGAGTTCCAGGACCACAAGCCAAAATAATGCTATCTTCCTTACAAATGTCCCAGTCTGTGGCATTCATCTACAGCCACAGTAAAAATGGACTAATATACCTTCATTGCTTGAGATGATGTTGCTACCTTGGGGAGAGAAAATGAGGGGAAAATGAAAGCTCATAATGACAGAATTTAACCCAGCTAGAATTCAAGCTGGAAGAGTAATCAATAAGAATTCAATAGAAGTCCCATCTGATGGTCAAGCTTTTTTGCAAGGAGATCAACAGCCCCAGTCACTGGAGCCTTTGCGGGGTGCCCAGCCTGTCTCCCTACATAACCCTGCACATTTCATCAGTGCCTCTGTTCCAGAGTCAACACCTTCCTCATGAGCTGACTAAATTCATCCTGAAGGATTTCAAGTGCAACAGAAGTTGACCCACTGCAAGGATGAAAGAGCTGCTGAACAGCTGCAATGAGGAAAATTAAAACCATTGGACATTCTTTCTATTGGGAATTAAATTGTTTTCACCAAGACCCACAGAAACCAGTGCACCAGAAGAGCTGACAACAAACAAATTGAAATGAATGATGACCAAGCAAATTCACTCTTACTTACATTTGTAATTTATAAAAATGGCAAAATGTTTTGACAGAGAAGTTAATTTTCATTTCTAGACATCTTACTTCTCTTTCGAAAGAAGATTGTATTGCTATAAAAATGCCCACGACACTTCTCGGTGGTATGTTTCAGTATAGAAATATAAATCACCTTGTAACATCAAGGATGTCAATTCTTTTGGGTTTAGTGAAAGAACTTTCATAAAATATAGTCAAAGTTCTAACCATAAGCTATGGAATAATGAATTAGTCTAATATGTTGGACTAAAGTATATGTGTCTCGTAGGGTCCTGGCTCACCAAATTTAGTAACTAATAAAGGAGGAGTTATTTATAATGTGTATTAGTCAGGGTTCTCAAGAGAAACAGAAAAAATAAGGTGAGTGTGTGTGTATGTATGAGTATGTATGTATATATAGATATATGATATCTATCTATATATAGATATATGATATCTATCTATATCTATCTATCTATCTATATATAGAGAGATAGAGAGAGAGAGAGAGAGACAGAGAGAGAGAGAGAGAAACAGAGACAGAGACACAGACACAGACACAGAGATTAAAGAGAGACAGACAGATTTAGACGGAATTGGCTTTTGTGATTATGGCAAATGGGAAGTTTCAGGATCTACAGTTAGCCAACTGGAGCCCAAGGAGAGCAGATGTGTAGCTCCAGTCTCAGAACCAAGCCTGAGAATCAGGAGATCTGATGGGATATTTCCAGTCCCAAAGCTGGCAGACTTAAGACCCAGAAAAAGCTGATCTTCAATGAGTCTAAAGCAGGAAAGGACCGAGGTACCTGCTCAAGCAATCAGGCTGGAGGAGTTATTCCATTTTACTCTGACTTTTGGTTCTATTTCTTCCAAGAAGTAGATGAAGTGAATCCACTTTGGGAGGATAATTTACCATTTTGAGTGTTAATCTCATCCCAAAACTCCATTATATGCCAATTCAGAATAATGTTTGAACAAATAACTGGCCCAGCTAAGATGACACATAAAATCAGCTATCATACAAAGTTTGACTGCGTTGATGAAAGGCACATACTCTGGAGCTCAAGACAATATTCCTATCCTGAGTTAGGAACAGCCAAGAGCTGTTACAACCATTAGGAAATCAGGATCAGGAATTAATTGTCACATTCGGGGAAAATTTCTCAACCCCATTCTTTTATCTAAGAGTCATTCAACATGCTAACACATTCTGTTCATCTTCTCTGGATCCTGTTATTATTTTTTTAATGCTTTTGAAAAGTGTAGCTCCATCTTAGGCCTTCTCAGAAGTGGGGTATCTTGAGAACATGTTCTGTGCACAATTGTGGCTGCAAGAGCAATGATGGGAGGAGACAGAAAAATCACATTTAACACTCAGTGAAGGGATGGGTGCTTCACGTATAGTTTCCTGTGAAATCTTTGCAACTTTTCTACATCATAAGCATATTGTTTTACCTTTGAGATAATAACACCTTGTCTGAAGCCTCACGGTTACTGACGTATTGACCGCAGTCTCTTGGCTCTCCTCTACTGCTGTCCTCTTCTACCTCGGTCCTTCAAGTCAGAGGGCCAACAAGAAGGCTACCTCAACCACGGAGAATGCCCTCAGATTCTGGGAACCATTTTTTCAGCGCCTGCACAACCACTAAGTTTATTTTTCAGTAGCTGTCACGTATGACAGATAGGAAGCTTCTCTGATTAGAAGACAGCTAATTTCAAATGGGATTTTCATCAACTACTGACACCATGCAGCACAGATCACAGAAGAGCAAACTCCATGGTGCAGCCTTCCAGTTGAGAAGGTCAAGGGAGCTCCAGATGCCCACACAGTTCCATGCAGCATGGCAGGGTCCAAGGGTAACTGGCAAATCAATGAACAGAGAAATAGCAGGAGCCATCATATCAGGTATTGAAACATCAAACTATCAGGAACTCTTTTAAACACATGCTTACTTATTATTTCCATCTCATTAAGAAACAAACGGCTGTAGGGAAGAAGGGACGGGTAGGGGAAGGGTAAAAAGGGAAAAGAAAAAAATGTGAGATAATGAAAAGATGGAAATAAAGTGTTTGTAGATGGGGAGGGGAGGAGGGGGTAAAGGGAGGGCAGGGACAAGGGGAAAAAATGAGAACCAAGACTTGTCCTGTAGAGGTACAAGATCCCAACAATGAATGTAAATGTACTGTATCCCTAAAATGTACCAATAAATTCAATTAAAGCTGAAAAAAAGAGAAACAGCTACATGCAGGAATGTGCTTATCATAGTCTCCTGCAGCACATGCAGTTATAGTGCAAACATAGGATTTTAATACATATAATCTCAAGAACATTAAATGGCTCACAAAAAATAAGGAATCCAATGGCAAACTAGAGTTGTCTTGCTGTTACCATTTATTTGCTGCTTAACCTTGAATGAATTATTTGATCTGTCCAAGCTTTAGTCCTTTTTTTTTTTTTTTTGAAAAAATGATTATAGTATCACTTATATATTATATACTAGGTACCAAGAACTCTTTTGGGCACTTTATGTGGATTAATTCATGTAATGTTCATAATAGCAGAGCCAGGCTCAAATACTGTATTACTTTTAGTGTCTTTCCAAAGCCCAGCTCTTAGCTGCTGTCCAACACTGGCTGCCTATACTGTTTGGATTTTGCACTTATACCATATTAAATTAAAACATATGAAATGCTTGTCATTAATCAGCAAGGGTGAGCTCCTTTTGTTAAAAACATTTTGTGATTGCCTTCCCCACCCCTCTTTTCCTACCTTATGCCATACTCATAAAGGAGAAATGTTATGGATTGATTAACTTCAAGGGTACTAATCGGTTTTCATTTTCTAAGATTGGGGCCATAATAGAAGATGGATAAATAAAGTTTATTTTATAGGAAAATCATACTTTTTCTAGATGAGTGAAATATACTGGATTGCTATTTACCAGGGAAGAAAATTAAAGAAATATTTTTGGGTCTGCCCATCAATTTGGTATACTGGGCCTCATCACATCCACTAAAAGCAAAACAAAGTAATCTGCAGATTCTTGGCTCAAAATAGTGTTTCTTTACTATGCTCTGGTTTGACTTCTGATTCTTTAATATTGAGGAATATACAGATACATGAAGACTTAAAAACAACAAAACAGAAGGCTGATAATCCTCACTGGAAGGAGACTGAAAACTACAGGGAAAAAATAACCAGTAATGTGGAGTCAAATTTGCAAAGCTCTCACAGCATGGTTAGAGATCAAAAGGTATCAAGCAATGAGAGAAAATGGTAGAAATCGAGGAAGTCATTTTAAATTTAAGTTTTCAAGTAAGCAAATTTACAAAAGTAAAGTCTGAAAATAATTAGGATACATCACTTCTCAGGCTTTTGGCTAAGATCAAGTGAAAATAATGAGAATTTACTGTAGGAGACTGCATGGAGCCCATGTCACAATCAGAGATATAACAAAGTAAAATTTGTTCATGTACAATACTGCTGTATGGAACTGAGAAAGCTCATCACACGCCAAGTGAAATCAAAGAAGCAACTGACTGTCTGATATATTCTTGTAAATATCTGGACTAAAATCACACAAGGAGTACCCAAACTGAAATAAAAAAATCATTTGTCTGAGAAAGCAAAACACTAAGAAAAAAAGACCCCAACAGAATAACGGGAAAGGATACAGTGTTGCCAAGGAGATAAGAAACCAGTAAGAATCAAGTGATTCAAACTAAGTACTAATCAGGGAATGCAAATATGTTACTCATAAAACTGTTGATTTCATGATTACATCAGATATTAGCAAGGCTGTGAGAAATAAGCACCCTAATAATCTTTTTGTTTAAATGTCAAATCAGAGCAACTGGATGGTCAACTTAGAAAATAAACTAAACTATTTTTTAGTTACGTGTCTTGGACTAGAATCTTGAATGGTGAAGAATCTTCAAAGATTGTCAACAGATTCTTTATAATAATTACAACCTGAAATTCTATGAAAAGCCAATATTGATTTAGAGTATATAATAAAATGGAATATCACTTAACCACAAAATTACTATTTTGAGGATTAACATATACACCTAAATAAAAGGAACTTAAATCGTACATTTCAAAAATATGAATATCTTCATGCAAGGCATATATTTATATATAAACATGTGTATAAACATAAATATGTATATATATGTGTATATATATATATAAACATCACCTAATATGCTTATGTATACAAATGTATTAATCTAGTAAATATATACCACAAGTGCATATATCCAAATGTTAACAATGATTACTTCTAAATTTAGGTAGCAAACTATTTTTATTTTCTGACTATTTCTCTGCATTTTCCAAAAGTTTTAGTATATCTTACTGAACCCCATTAATATGCACATTTAATATGTGTGAATAAAAAAATTAAACAAATAAAATGTAGAGAAAATAAAAATAAATTGTATTAATTTTTAAATCAAGAGGAGTTGTAGCTAAAAATACCAAAAGTGATGAATAAAAATGATTTTTCAAGTAAAAAAAATCTAAACAGTAGACAGTCAAACGTCAGTGCCTGGTTAATATCAACAGTTTGGATTTCCTTTCTTCTTAAAAATCCCTTGGATGCTCTGAAGAAGAGCACCAAGGCCCAATCCTCCCAGTAGGAAGTTCAAATTCTGAACCACTCTTAAGTCATTCAAGTTTGCTAACTTTCTTCAGAAAATGGTCTTGCTGGAAATATTAATGTGTTCTTACCTGCTCGATGTCTCTTGCTATTCTTAGTTGATTGCAAGACCCCAAATAAATTGTTCATTGTGGAGTCATAATTGGCATGAAATAAGCCACAGCCCATAGCATTAGAAGCACTGTCAAATCTACGTTAGAGTAGCTTGTGCTTTATTGTGTGTGGGGGTCAGGGGGAGCAAGGTGCATCCCCAAGGCGGATGGAGAAAAGCTGCATTAAAGGAAAGGTGTACAAGTCATGCTCTGTAGGAAGATTACAATTACGCTGCTCAACCTAGCTACATCCAGAAAATGATGCTGGCAATGATTGATAATTAGTCTTTAAAAAAGGATCCCTTAATTTAAAAAAAAAAAGGTGGAAATCAAATCCACAATCTGCAACAATGGGCAACAAAGACTTAGGCGTGTGTAGTGCGTTCGATCTTACTTTTCCTATAGCAAAGTAGTACACACTATAGGAGTGCCGCTGGGCCTTGGTCCCTGGGAAGTCACAGAGGTGAAAACAACTCTGTTTCTGCTGGAAGAACAAAAAAGGAAGAGGCCTATAGCCAGGGAAACAGGCTAGCCTGTGGATACTAAACCCAAAAACAGCACAAATGTGTCACCCCAAAAATAGCACTGGCTGGACAAATGGTAGACTGGAAGAAATTGTTGAGAGAGAAACTTCTTAGAACATCTTAATTCTCTTCAACCATTTGATTTTTGGCATGTTTGTAAAACCCACAACAAAGAGTGAAAGACCTATTTACAGGGGGAGAGACCTAGTAGAAAGAAGTTACTCCTTGGGTAAAAGTCATGTTAGTGAACAACCAATGGTTTTTGTTTGTCATCCTTTCATAGGACGAATGAACCACCCCTGACACCTATTCCTACAGTTCAAGATTTTCTTAGGGAAAGAACCCATGGATTGTTCAGTTGTGAAAATAAACAGATGGCCCTGTATACCATTCTGTGACTTTAGAGCTATGTTCCTTCATCCAGTGAAATGAAAACCTAAAGCATGGCTTCCGTCTTCAAAAGCCGCTTACCTCTGAAATCTGGCTCCACTAATAGTTCTCTGTCCCCACCACATTCAACCTGATGTTGTTGCTCTTCTCTGTACCTAGTCTATCCTGCAGGCTATGAGTTGTGTCACAGAAATACTGAAAAGCCATGATCTTGACCACGAATGGAACAAAGTGGGCCCACACAGGAAAGTCTTCGACAACATATTTTCTGACCAGTTGCTGACAAACTCTGATGTGAAGAGGAAGGAGATGTACATTTTTTATCTTTATATGGGGGGATAGACGATTTATCAAGAAGTACTGAGTTCAAATAGATGAACACATTTCTAAAGCAATCGAGGCTATGAGACACAAAATTTCTTGACCACTCAACGTTGTAACCTATTACTTTTTTTTAGATATGCTGCAAACAATTTATCTACAAATTAAATTTTCACATGGAGGAGGATAGAATGCAGCTATTGAGAGGGGAAATTTTCATTTTTAAGAAATTGCATACCACTGCAAAGTAAGGAGTGCATTCATCAGTAAGAAATAAGCATGTCAGGAGGTATAAAGTAGAAATAGCCATTTCCTTGGGATTATGCAGAACATAAATTATCCTATGTGACCTAAAAGTGCTGTTTGAATACTTGGTCTTCACTGTGGAAGCAGGCAGCAGCTCCCAGTGCCAGGTAATATTTTTTTCAATAGTCTGCGCAACTCTGAGAAATCATTTATTAAGAAGCTTTCAGAATATTGATTTTCCAACCATGTTTGGAGAAAATGTGCTTTAGGATTTCCACCTTACCCTTTCCCATAAGTCCTTGACTGGACCTTGTCACTGTTGTGGTTATTTCACAGCAGCAGATCTCTCTCTGGGTCAGTCTCTTTCTTTCTCAGGCAGCACCATCATGACTGCCACGCAGAGGGACGCAATAACATGGCCAAGCCTTGTGTGTGCTGGTTGGGGGGAACCATGGTAAGCCTCTCCAAGGCTTTCTAGTCAGATCATGGATACTTGCGGTCTACTGGCTAACATACTTTCCAAAATTACACTTTTGATATATGCTATAAAACAGTTACTAAAACAAGGGTGGAGAGACTATATTATAAAATAAGGAAGATGATAAGCTGTATTATAAAATAAGGAAGACGATATTCCATACCCTCTTATACCACCCTCACTCTCACTTGGTAATATCATTACAATTATCTTTCCAGTGGAATATGAAATTACAGTCTATGGCATTTGTGATGTTAAGTCCAAACACAAAAATTCATCTGTGTGCCTCCTCGATCCCACAACTTTTACATTTCTAGCTTTGTGCTAATTATGTCATAAATTATATACACATATAGACACAGAGAATGTGTTTTATGTAGAAGAAATAATATGTACACCATATTATATACCTAGGTAAATATTTGTCTATTAAGAAGAGAATTCACATGTGTGATTTCTATTTCTGTGTTGTTAGAAATATGAATACTATCCATGAGTCCTTTTTAATATCTCATTCATTGCTGTTGATTATTTCTGTTATTACCATGACAAAAATTACCCTTCATCTTGGCTTAAGCACCCAATTTTTGTTAACTTTCGTCTTTTCTTTTCTTTTTTTGGTAGCAGGAATTGAACTCGGGACCTTGTGCTTGTGAGGCAGTCAGAGGAACCACTGAGCTAAATCCCTGCCAACTTTAGTTTTTTCTTTGAGGAAAAAAATATTTGAAAATAATGCCCTGCCTGCTTCCCTGGAAAATCAGAAACCCTTTAGACTATGTGAAAATGTGCTGTAAAGAGAGAAACCCTTTGTCTTACAAGGTGCCACAGTCATTGCCACTGTGTTTTCTCTAAAGCACTCCTGCCCATGGATGTCCCCTCCTAGGTGAGAAGCCATACCTTGTACCCCAAGACCCCCAAAGGGGCTTGTGACATATATTCCTCCTTTCACTGTCTGTTCCAATTGCCTTTGTGTTTGGGGAAGTGACTTGAAAAAGGGTGAAAGTCTCATCTTACGGAGAGAAAAGTCCAAAGCACAACACCTAAAGCTAAAAGAATAAAAGCAAAAATCTTGAATCAATAATATAAAACACGCTGTTCAAGACATATATGTAATGACCAAGAGAAACATCTAAAAACATAGAAAGGAGTCACTTAAGAGGAATAGGAAATGGAAAGAGAGAGGACAGAGGAAAGAGTTGTTTGTATAATAATCTTTGGAGAACCACTGGATTCCTTAACACACATGCATATATACCTTTTACAACAATGGGAACTTGGAAACATTTTGTCTTAGTTACTTTCTCATTGCTAGGACTCAATACCGACATTCACAGTATAAAGGAAAAGAGGTTTATTTTGGTTCACAGCTTTCAGGGATTTCAGTCCAAGGTCAGCTGGCCCCAGGGTACAGCAGCATGGCAGAGGAGCCTCGTAGAGGAGGTTTGCTTATGGCATGGCAGCAAAGCAGAGAGATGGACCCTTCCCACCTCCTCTGTCCAGGCTTCACTTCTCAGCACCAGATGTCTACTGATTACCAGTTCGCAATAACATTTATTCGGTAAAGAACCAGAAGACAGGAGCTTGAAGCCAGGCTCCAAACATAAAGAAGTGATAAAGAGATGAAAATGCTAACACACAGATGTGATGGGTACCCCCTACATATGTGTATCAAAATAGCACATTCTATTCCCTAAATATGTACGATCATCACACGTTTATAAAGAAGAACTACAGTCTACTTAATGCCTAATTTACATCTTCAAGTTTGAATTGTGCTGAAAGTTCCAGACTTCTGTGGTAAGTCTCCCTGTCCCTGGTGGAAGTCTGTTAGCTCAAACTCAGTGTGATAAATCTGAGCTTTAGCTCTTTGCTGGAGCCTTCCTCTCTCAGGGTGCTGAGGCAGTAACTGACTCCAAATATGCCCAGCTCATCTTCAGGCTGAAACTCCGAGATCCCATTTCATTTTCTCAGCCTCATTTCTCACATCCAATTCAGAGTCAAGTCAGGCAAGTCCTGAATTCAAAACATATCTCAAAATTGCACACAGTTTTTCATCACCTCTACCTCTGCATTAGTCCTCTGTACTATCACTTGCTGGAAAGATTACAGAGCTGTTTAATTAGCACCCTTGCTTGCAGGCTGTGCTCATCAGAGACACAGCAGGCAAAGTGAACTTTGTAAATGTCATCTCATCAGGTTATTTTCTGGATTAATCTCTTGAATGGATTCCCATCATGCTTTGTCCATGAGAGTTCAGTTAGCTGCAGTTTTCTGCATCTTGTTCTGTTCTTCCTCACGCCACTACTCCTGCACGCTGACCTCCTGTCAGCTTCTCGGGGTACCCAGCTTTGCTCTCTCACTGCCTGAACACTTATCCATACTCTCAGCAGCTGGTCACCTCCTCCTCAGACTGTAGGTCCCAGTGGAAAAGGGTTTCTGGAGGTATCACAGGCAGTCACGTGTACAATAGATTTTATCTGTATGAACCTTGGTGATTGGGTCTTTTCCCTTCTACACTGTTTTCTGGGACACTGGGGACCTTGCCTGCTGTGTTGATTGTATCTCAGGGCTGGCTCATCACAGATACTCAAGCATTATATGAAAGCATCTCCCATCAATGGCTAATTCACTAAAGAACTACAAAATTAAACCAACTGGGAGCTAGTGGTGTGGCTCTTCTCACCCAATCTTCCAAACTCCATGGATCAAGGGCACGGAAAGATTCTTAATGTCTTATGAAACTCAGCTCAGACCTTCTCTGTCCCTTGGCTCTACATGCAAATAATATGAACATTTTCTTATGAAAAAGGAAAGGAGCATCTAAGATATTTTATTCTGAGTATTTGTCCAGTGAAGAGAAGTTTACACAGCTTGTGGAGAATTATTCAGCAGGAAATTAAATCTCTGTAATTCTGAATTTTCACTTTGCTTTGAATTGGCAAAGCCTCCTGGCAAAGCACTCTCACCCCTAGAACATTCATAATACCACATCCGCCACCAAAATGTGCTTTCTGAGCCAAATCACAAAGCAGGTTTGACAAGATGCCTCTCTAGAGGTCTGAGATACCAGGGTGTACATAGGCTCTGAACCTATCACCCTACCACCAGGGCATCCAGATATGGCCAACAATTAATACCCAGGCTTTGCACAGTAATTTGAACCTTGTGAAGTACTCAGATAAGATGATGGATCAGCAAAGAGAATTCTCTTGCATTATCTGTGTGAACATATTTTCTAATTGAGCCTTGCAAAAGTTTTATGAGAATCTCATTGGAACTTATTTTATGGAGGAGGCAAACTGAGCATCTTAGAGAGGCTAAATGATTTCCTTAATGTCACAAAACCAGTTGCACAAATGCAGAACTCAAAATTAGAGCTTTTGTCACCTATTTTTATTGTGCTATGCCGTTTACCTTCAGTACAATTGATCTGTTTTGCTTTTTCATTTAGGGATGAAAATTCACTTCACCTAGAACCAAATAGCTGCAAAGCACAGTGGACTTGTACTTAGGCAAACAAACAAACAGCAGGATCATGTATGTTCTATGAGAGCCCAAAGTATTTTTATCCTTTTACTTTGTTCTACTTAACAAAGAAAATGGAATGACTTTTATCTCGACTGGTCTAGCAGAATTTTTAGAGTGCACCCAAGGAAAATGGAAAAATGGGACATTTAGTTTTTTTACTTTATTTCATTATGTCAAAGGTACCATACATTGATACAATCACCATTATATTTATGCATTCAGGAAAAAAACCTACCCTCCTATTTGAAAAAAATAAAAATAAATGAATGGTAAAATAAGCCTCAATTCCTTTCTTCACATTTCTAAATGTCAGTAATCTTATTAGGATCTTATGTATTATTGCAGATTATTCACACCAGGGAAACTATTAGCTAAAGGTGTGGGGAAGGTGGGATGGGTAGGAGAAGGGTAATAAGGGTAAAGAAAAAAATGTGAGATAATGAAAAGATAAAAATAAAGTGTTTGTAAATGGGGAGGGGAGGAGGGGGTGAAGGGAGGACAGAGGTAAGGGGAAAAAATAAGAATCAAGACCTGTCATGTAGAGGTACAAGATCCCAACAATGAATGTAACTGCACTGTATCCCTAAAATGTACCAATAAACTCAATTAAAGCTGAAAAATTAGCCTCAATTTCAAAAATTTTTAAAAATCTTTAACTGTGCATTTAAAACCAGTGAAATATGGAAGGCAATTCAGACTATAATAAAGGAAATATTGGCCCACAGATATCTCTTCAGAAAATCATTCCTTCTTTCTATTTCCTCTGCTAAAACCTAAACTTCAATCCTTGTATTAGCCTACTTTCTATTGCTGTACCAAAACACCTGAGGTTGAATAGTGTACGAAAATGTTTTCTTTAATTCACAGTTTGAGAATTTCAAGACCACCATGTCAGTATTGGCTTGGTTCTGATAAGGGAAAAATGGCATATGGCAGTATGGTAGGAATACTTGTAAAGATCACATGGAAAGAAAAAAAAATACAGAGACCAGGGAGCGATCAGTTTTGCTCTATTAAATTAACCTACTCTCAAGGAATTCAGTTCACTGGACCATCATTAATCTTTTCCAAAGTCAGTCCCCTAGTGACTTTCCCATCTTCCCTCCACTAGACCTCACCTCTTAAAGATTTCAAGGCCTCTCAGGGCCACGCTACTGGGGACCCAGCCTCTAACACATGAACATCTGAGGGGCAAACCACATCCAAATCATAGCAACCTTTATCATTATTTGGCTGGAATATTAACATGCAAAACCTATGCATCTCCTTCCTCCTTCCGATCTCCCCTTAGTATTGCTCTTAGAGCACTCCTTCTTAAGTGTAGTTTTGGCCATGACTTCCACAGATTAAAGAACTTTTCTTTAGTTTTCTACCTGCAGGATAGAGTGCACATACTTAAATTCCATCCAGTACACTTCACAATGGGCTTCAAATTGGCATCATTGTCTCTTTCTGTACTTCACAGCGTACCTCGCTCACAAGCCACACCTAGGTTCCCAGAGTTCTGCAGGCCTCTGCCCTACCACAGCAAAGATACAGAAGCGAACATTATTTCCCTCTCATCGAGACCATTATTCTCCTCATTGGTGAAATTTATTGCCGCCTGTCTTGCAAGAGCAAGGTCCACAAACAGACAGACAAAAAAGAACAACTCATTGGTAAAATCTTGTGCACGCTTCAGACTGAAGTCAAGTGGAACATACTTTACGAAGCACTCCTCACTCACAGCCAGTGAAGAAAGCTGGAAGGGAGAAATCAGCAATAATTGAGCTCAAATCATGCCTTCTCCAGAGGAGGAGAAAGAGGCTAGAGCAGTTGAAGTGTTTTCCTAACTTTATACAGCAATTTCGTGACAATGTTAAGACAAGAATCCATGGTTTCTCTTCCTAGTTTGTTTTCTCTTGCAGTTATATGAACATAACTCAAAGAATAGCGTGAAGGTGAAGCCCTCCACTCTATCCCTGCCCTGACCTGAACACCATCATCACTGACATCCAGAATGTCAGCTTGGGCTTACTGAGATTTCCAACAGAGAAAATGGCACACAAGAAGTCAGTTACAAGTGGATTCAGATCCTGCCTTCCCACCTCACAGAACAATGTGAAGATGAAAGGAAAGTTGCATATTTCAGTTGCCCATCACAATGTGTAAAATAGCTAGAGCTCAACAAATGTCAGTTTTCTCATCCATCTCACAGCAGATAAGACCTACATATAATTATTTCCAAGTTCAGCCCACTGTTAACCTACCAAAGTAATTAAGATACTTTAATTGTTATATCTGAAAAAACACTCAGCTTTGGTATAAATTCCCCAGTGAGGGTAACAACACCCTGTTTGTATAATACGCACATGAGTTCCTTTTCGGAATGGGGTGGGTGGCATTACCACCAAAGTCAGAGCTTTTGGTGTTGACCCTCCCTCTGCTGGAAAATGAACCAACTGGACAAACAGAAAGAAGCAAACAAATCTACAACTATAAATGTCAACACACACATGTACAGACACACACACATACACACACACACACTGAAATAGGGGGAGAGATCAAAGGCATATTAGTGCTGCCCAAGAGAGACACCAAGAAGATTCGAGTTGGGGCAGCAAGATCAAGGCACCCAGAAGACCTTTTCAGGACTTCCAACCATATCTGGAGAGAAATCAAAGGCTGAATCCGTGGCTATTGCACTTCAAAATAAATAAAGACTCCTCTACTTCCTTCACAAAAGATCAGCCAAGCTAAATTTATGCTCTAGAATATTACCCTGGGAGCTGTCCCTGGAAGAAATAATTTTAACCCTAATACTGCTCTTTGTTTCGAATCCAAGTCTTCTGTCTTTGCCCACACAGCCATCAGCAGACAAATTAGAAAAGCACCCATGCAAAAATATTTCCTAAGCAAAATGATGCAAAATGCTGTACTAGGGGAAGTGCCAGTCCCCAGGAATTCTTCAAACACCTCTCTTTAACTATCCTACACTTCCTCTGCTTCTAGTTCCTGTTTTAGGGTTAAACACTACCTTCTTTTGAAGGTCATCCTGCAAATGTCAGAATCCTTGGTGTAAGGATCCAACATTAGGCTGATACCACGATTCTGGAGAGAAACGGGTTGATACTTGAGAGCATTAGACTTGGAAAAGGTCATGACCTTCCCTGTAGGAAGAGAGAAAAGGAAACAGAGGTAGAAAGAAAACAATAAATAAAACTTGCTACTTAAGTGTAGTTAGATATTGTGTGATTACAAGAAAATTACAAATAGGGTTTGTCCACATGACAGTTTCTTTCAACTGGTTGTAACTTTCTGAAACTCTATGCCAAGGATAATGAATCCATATGTCCCATTTCTGTGAGTGGTGGAATACAAATTGTGCATTTTTATACTCTACCCAGAAGGGAAGAACACAGCATTGGAAACCAAAATCTGGGCTCTGCCACATAAAAGGTGCAATGCTAAGCAGTGTCATACATCTGGCTACTGAGCTTTCTCATATAGGAAACAAGGCAATAAGATTATTATTGTTGGTGAGTGTACAACTGCCAAAAATTTGGTTTCTGGTTAAATTAAGTGAAAATAATTTATTACCAGGTATTAAATGGCTTACACAACTTAAAGAGATTTGGAAGACTCAACTTGAACCTAATTCCCAGAATGCATTCTGGTTCCCAGTATCCCCTGCCATGATACAAGGATTGTCACTATTAATGCAAGAAAGTGCAAGATTAGGAGTCTGCAGAGTAAAAAACTGCCCCGCTTATGATGTAACCATAGTGAGAAAAATGAACATCTCCTCTCTGCTCTTTCCTCTGCTTCACTCAGTTCTGAATGAAAATCTCCCACAAGTACCTCTGACTGTGCACAAAAGCCACCTGCAGCTCTTTATCTGCAAGGCATCCTGAGATCCTGAGATTATGGACTTCCAGAAAGTCTCCTGTAGATGATGCCAGCTTTGCAAGGGGCCAGAGGTGCTTTGGTATTGAGCCCACTCTACTGCATCTGCTAAGACTGTCTGGTGGCCAACATCAATCAGCCTTTCCGGGGATGCTCATCATTGGGAAAGAACTTCCTCATCTAGGATGAGGCCCACTCCGGGGACAGGCTACCTAGAAGTACTAGTCCGTGGAGCGTTTGAAGAACTAGCTCCCTTGCTTCATGGAGAATCTCTGCAGAGCTACCCATCTCCACATGCCCCCATGGAAGTGACTGGATCCTAGGCATGCCAGCCTCAATACCTTTCTCTATCCACTCTTACATCTTCTAGTCACATGCAGCTCTCGGTGTCATGGTCACTTTCCAAAATAACCTTTTTGCATGAAATTACTCATTTGAAAATGTGTTTGGTAAAGAAACTGAGACAGATGTGTTAGACATTGGTGGACAGAAGTTCAGGAAGCTAATGCTCAAAACTCACCACAAACTTTATGGTACTAGGTGCTGTACATCATGTATAATTATCCTTAGGATCTGTCAAAATGCATAGATATTTTCTTCATAACAATATGATATACTAGTTAATATTTATTGAAGATTTCATATATTTTCAGATATAGATCTAAATTCTTTGTATAAACCAAGTCCCTTTTTTCTTGTAAGTCAATAGTAGGTATTATCATAATCCATTTGACAAATGAGAAAAATAAGGTACAGTGACATTATTTTTTATGTTAAACATGGCAGATCTATGACTTTGACCCATAATCTAATATTTAGATTCATGGCTTTAACTATTTTTGTCTTAATATTGAATTTTCAGCCAATAACCACCACCCCCACACACATGCATGCAATATCTCTGCTTTCATATTTCAGAATTGTGACGAGGTTGTAGCAAGAGGATTAAAGCATCTTTTTCTGGGACCTGTAATATGCTGAATAATAACCTATTATTGGATCGCATCCTTATCCGTAGAACCTGTGAACATGTTACCTTATACAACCAAAAGAAAATTGCAAATCTGATTAAATTAAATGATGTTGAGATGACAAGATTAACCTGGATTGTCCTAAATGAACTCTAAATGTAATCACAAATGTTCTTAAAAGAGAGGGAGGCAGGGAGGCTGGGAAAGAGGGAGAGAGAAAGTAGGGGCAGAGGGAGGGGAGAGAAGAGAAGAGAATGAGTACTACAAAAGTACTGGCCTTGGGCTTGGTCTTCTAACACCTTACACATGTGATTGCAGCCTGGAAGAGGATGAGACTCATGGACATAATGAAGGTGTACTTAGTCATCTGCCTTGATGGGTAAACATCCTATTCCTGAAACTTAATTTCTTAGAGTTAGAAAACATACAGGAGATAGGCCAACTAGTAAATTATATATAAGGTTCACATTTCAATGTTAGAATAATTTTTCTGTGTTCCACCTGACAAGTATAGCCTTACACTTTGTAAAAACAAGAACTAGAGTTTCAACACAGAAAAGACTAGCTCCTGTCTTGTCAGAGGGCAGCAGAAAGGAAAGGAAGCCCCATCCAAATGTCATTGGCACTTGTCTTTAGAAACAGAAGCACTTCTTAGATTTAGATGGCCTCACTCCATCTCAGCCATCTTAAACCCTGAACCAGCCTCCTTAAATCCCTTCTGGGACAAAATGGATAAAAAGAAATAAGTAAAACAAATAGCTCCCCTGATCTTTAGTGCTGGCAACGGCTGAGGTGTAAATCAGGAAAGAGACGGAAATGGTCAGTGCTTGAGTAATTATAAATAATCATCTTAAGGAAATTTGAAAATAAAGATGAAGTACAAATGCAATAAACTAGACCAGTAATTCTCAACCTACCTATAGAGAAAGAATGATTTCAGGTAAGTTTTCCCTTCCATTATAGACTTTGTAAGATGCAATCGCAATGAAAGACAACAAATGAAATTGAAAGAAAACCCATAAAAAATTGAAAGCCCAAGTCACTTCACTTAATAGATTCAACAAACAAAACTATTTTTCAAAATGCCAGTAAAGTTTCTGAAAACCTGCTCTTAATTGCTTAATTTTTGTCACCATCTTGAACAAACAGTTTAAAGATGTGCACTGGTCCGTAGAACATGCTTTGAGTAGCACTGGTCAATACTGAGTCCCTAGGGTGAAATTTTAGGTAAAATTACCTTTAAACTCAATATCCAAGTTGCCATTCTCTAATGTCAATTGTACTTCTAAATATTGATTGAAGGGTCTCTTGCTCTCCTTCACCTAGCCCTGAGATATCTTGACAGCCACACACACAATATTTAATAACTGAAACATCTCTATACACGCTAAATAGGTATTTATCATTGTTATGGCTCAGGTCTAGACATCCCCTCAAAGCCTCATGTGCTCATAGGTGGGGCCTTTTCAGAGGTGACTGGATCTAGTGTGTGTGACACTGGCATTGATCCATGGTACAATACTAGTATCAAGGGTGCTGGGCTTAAGGGTGTGACCACCTCACACCAGGTTGGGTAACCTACATACAATATAAGGGACGGAAAAAGTACCTTGTTGCTTATTTGTTGCTTGCTGCCTCCCACCTGCCCTGCTTTACCTTGGACTCTTTCTCCTCTGCGATGCCACCCTGCCTTGGAGCCAGCCAACTACAGACTGAAACCTCTGCACTCAGGAAGCTAAATGAGCCTCTCCTCCCTTAATGTGTGAGTATTTTGTCTCAGCAATGAGAACAGTGACTGAGACAATTATTAATACAATTTTTAAGTTATATTGGCATCATACTGAGTTCAGAGTTAACGTAAACTCCTAAAAATATAGGAATTGTGGAAGGCAAAAATATTACTTTGAATTTCAGACCAATAAGGCAATTTGGAGAATAGTAAGTAGAAATTAATTTCTCAAGTCCAACACAGCAACAAATTTTATGGTCCATTTGTTTTACAAAATATATATAAAGAAACTCTGCCTGATGGTTCCCTGAATGTTTGTTTGAGAAGCATATTTGAGGATCCTCACCCCAGCACCTCTGACTCCAAATCTTTGTTAAAGAAACCTAAGAATGCACAGTTTTACTAAGTAATTAATCTAATGTTTAGATGCTTAAAATATTAAAAAACTAGTGCATTCATGAAAGAAAAGGAGCATTTGCGCCACAAATTATTCTCTTACTTTTAATAAAATGTAATTAAGCAAGTTCTCTTTTTCATTTTTGCATTCTTTTTGAGCTTCATAACTACATCCCACCCCTGAATGTTTGTTTGAGAGGCATATTTGAGGGTCCTCACCCCAGCACCTCTGACTCCAAATCTTTGTTAAAGAAACCTAAGAATGCACATTTTTACTAAGTAATTAATCTAATGTTTAGATGCTTAAAATATTAAAAACTAGTGCATTCATGAAAGAAAAGGAGCATTTGCGGCACAAATTATTCTCTTACTTTTAATAGAATGTAATTAAGCAAGTTCTCTTTTTCATTTTTGCATTCTTTTTGAGCTTCATAACTACATCCCATTAGGGTCAGTGTGTGTTGAGCTGTAATGTTTTTTCCTCTCATCTTCTTTTGATTAAAGTAGCTTGCAGTATTTTGAAAGGAAACATTTTTGGTTTTTGTAGCCTTTATTACAGAAATTGTTTGGCAGAGAAAATGTGGGATTCATGTCAGGGGAAGAGGTGTAATGACTGGCTTTAAGGAAAATGACATTCGTCTGAGAATAGCCAGAAATCATTTGGGATTCATTTAGTTCTGGCTTTTTGGGAGAACCGATCAAATGAACCCAGAAACTGAGCTGTCGGCTGTGCACACCTGCAGGGTTGGCCAATGTTGATAGCTGGATTTGAGGGCAGTGAGAGCCCTCAAAGAGATCCTCTCTCCCTTCTAGCCTTCTTGATATCCCTTGACCCCAAAGGGCCTATCTTCACGTTGTGTGGGAGAACCGATCAAATGAACCCAGAAACTGAGCTGTCAGCTGTGCACACCTGCAGCATTGGCCAATGTTGATAGCTGGATTTGAGGGCAGTGAGAGCCCTCAAAGGGATCCTCTCTCCCTTCTAGCCTTCTTGATATCCCTTGACCCCAAAGGGCCTATCTTCACGTTGACATCAAAATCTCCCCGCTAACTCATCTCTAAGGAGAAGTGCTAGGGTTTCTTTTTCACCCCCTTCCTTGCTTCAAAATCAAATGACAGAATACGAATTGCATCTTTGCAACCTACCTGGCTGGTTTAAATGAGAAGAAAAACCAATAGAGAATGATTAAAGCAACCACTTTGGAAATGACAATGATGTGTCAGATATTTCCTGATTATTCCTTTTTATAGTTCTTACAATTCTGCAGGGAGGAAATGAGAGTCATCCTCTGCTAAGAAAGGAAATGGGAGATCAGTGAGCGTAAAGAATAAACCAGAAACCTCTTCGGAAGGAAGTGACTGAGTTGGGAGTGAATCCGGCTCCTTTTCCTCTTGGGGCCTGTAGGGCCTGTTGCGGAGGGAGGTCTCCCAGTGGGTTTTGCAAGTATAATTGGGCCTTACAAGTGCTCTCTCATGCAGAAGTTTGGGAGTCTGTTGTTTAGTATACACACTCTATCCAGAATCATACTGCCTAGATATAAAAGAGTTCAGGAGCAAAAACAAAAGTTAGGTAACCAGGGAAATTAATGTAGGGTGATCCAAATACATGGTGAACGTTTAAATGAACAAATGTATTACAGTAAAATACACATTATTATTACCCCTCCTCAAAATATTCCACCTCTTTTGAACACACACCCCACTTTCTTGCCACTTTCTGGAGCAGTTCTGGAAGTCTTTCATCAGTGTCTTTAGAAGTTGTGATAAAATTATGGTGAATGCTGCTGCCAAGTGCGAGCCATCAGAATGGTAGTCTCCTAAAAGCATTACAGTAGAACTTCCTCAGTCTTTTTCACTTGACTTAGTACCATGTGATTTCTGGCTCATCTCCAAAGTTAAAATTAAAATGCTAATGAAAGGTGAAATGTTTCAGGATGGTGGGGCAGCCATAATAGCACAACTGAAGAAGTGAAAGAGGTCTTCCAGAACTGCCTCAGAAGGACACAAGAACAAAGGGAGTTGTGTGTACAAAATTAGGGACCATATTTTTAGAAGGAACAACAGCAATGTGTCTTTTACTGTAATTGTTTTCTTCAATTTAAACACCAGTCTTCAGGCACATCTTCTGCAGTAGATGTGTTAAGCAGTTCAGCCAACCATGTGTTTCAGACACCAGAAAGCCCAATAATATATCTGATGTTCTGTTGCTTAACCTAATTTCATGATGAGAGTTTACTAGGGTCTCCACTCATTTAAAGAACATTGGTAGAAAGAAATCTCTCTAAGGCTTAATGTGGAATTTCTGAATTTCTCCAAATGAATTCTCTATTTCCAAAGTCTACCTAAAACTTCATGTGCAAAAGGTCGTAGGCACTATCCCACACTACAGAGCACTGTGGGGAACAAGGAGGTTGCTTAATATTTCCATGCAATCTGTAGCAAATGGAGTTCATACCTTTGTTACCATATATACTGATAAAAAGAGTTGTTGGTAATAGAAAACCTGGACTGCCTTTAAAACTTTACTCTCTCACACAGTCTTTCACTGACTACCTAGCAATTTAATTCCTCTTAGCCAGGAGTGATGACATACACCACTAGCACTCTGTGAGGCTGAGGCAGGAGGACTTTAATTTCAAGTCCAGCCTGGGCAACTTAGCATCTTAGTAAGACTCTACCTAAAAAAAAAAAAAAAAAAAAAAAAAAAACCTTAGAGATACAGCTCAGTGTCAAGGCCCTGGGTCCAATCCCCTTTATAGGAAAAAAATATATATATAAACTTCAAGAATATTTTTCTTGTTCTGTGAGGAATGCCACTGGTTTTTCTGTTGGAGGCTAATGGGAGAGGTGCCTGCTTTTGTATTCGGCTTTCTCTTTCTCTCCTTGTAGGTTGTGTCTTCACTGGGTGCCTAACTGGAGTTAACGCCATCGTGAGTTCCCGATTCTATCTAGGTGAGGAGAGTATGTAGGGAGTCGATGCACTGTCTCCTCCCTCCAGATGTAGGAGCTGCCTCCAGGATGATCTGTTCACTGCGTAAAGGGTGTGGGGGAGCTGAGGAACAAAGATGGCCGCGCCTCCCTTTTCCAACAACTCACGTAACTGGTAGGATCTAGAGGATCTGTCCTGCAGTCTAATTTTCTCTGTGCGAGGGTGTTTGCCTACTTATTTCAGAATACCTGCTTTACCCAGTGTCTCTCCTTCAAACTTCTCCAATGAAACTTCCTCTCTACTTGGCTGTGTTGGAATCTCCCTTATCCAGCACAACTCACAATAGCTAAATTTTGGAAACCTCCTATACATCCACCAACAGATGAATGGATCAAGAAAATGTGACATTTATACATAGTGGATTACTACTCTATTACAGAAAGACAAACTTGAGTCATTTGTAGGAAAATGGATGCACCTTAAGACCACAGTGCTGAGTGAAATAAATCAGATACACAAGCTTAAGTATAGTATGACTTCTCTAATATGAGAATCCCCAATTGTGACTAAAGAGCAAAATAAAATACAGAGAATAGGAAGAAGGAAGACAGATCTTTCTCAAGTGGGAAGGGAGTTTCAAGAGATGAAGGAAGGGGGGAAAGAAAGGAGTTGAAGGGGATGAAAACACAAACTAACATGTTTATGTACATGTACCAATTCCACATAAGGAATGTAAACACTATGTCCTGCAAACATGCACTAGTAAAAAATTTCCATATACAATACATTGCTGTCAAATATAGGCACAGTTCCCAACCATGGCATGATGCAAAGGATAAGAGGCTACTCAGAATCAATGCCCAACTCATTTTCCAGGAAGGCCCAGAGGGATGCCCTTGACAGAGACTCTTCAGAGTTAGAGTCTCATTCATTATAGAGACATGAATGAGAGAGTCTCATGCATAAAGACAGCCCCAAATTGAAGCTTCTGTGGCTTTCTGTTGATATAAACAGAAAGCAAGGATAAAGGACATGGTGCAGGTATTTATGTAGGGCAAAGGGGAAAGACAGAAGGCTAGGGTGAGGTCCAGGTGGTCTGTTACATGACTGACCTCAGTGCCAACCTAAGTAATAAATCGGAGTATGGGAGGACGAGAATATTCATTTCTTAAGGCAATGTGTTTTGATCCTACTTGGACTTGAGGCCCTGTAGGCTATTTTTTAATCTCTAACCATGCATTCCAGGAAGTTTTGGGGATGTGTCTCCAAAAATGCCTTTCCTCTGCATGTCTACTTCATACACACCTCTAACCAATCCCGCACAATGTTGTACAGCAAATCACTGGAGGTAATTCGTCTTGTTAACTTTATACTCCTGGTTATTAACTCCCCACTTCCCATTTACTGTCCTTTTTATTTCTTTCAGCATTATTTTATAGTTTTCAAAGTATAATTATTTCACTTCTTTAATTACTTTTATTACAAAATATTTTATTCTTGAGCTGGGGATATAGTTCTGTGGTAGAGCACTCACCTTGCATGGATGAGGCTCAGGATTAAATCTCTAGTACCACAAAAAAAATGATCTTAATGGTGTTATAAATGGAAGACATTATAAATTATAAATTCTGTTTTGTGTAGTTCATTGTAAGTGAACAGAAATGCAAAAAACTTTTGTATGTTGATTTCATATCCTGTATCTTTAGTCATTTATTTGAGATAACATTTCTATTTGTATGTAGCATCTTTGAACTTTCTACCTTTAAGATTAAGTAATCTCTAGAGATATTTTCAATTTTTCTTTCATATTTGGATAACTTTTCTTTTTCTTGCCTAATTACTCTGGCTTGAATTAGGAGATTGAATCAGTGATCACAAACTTCTCAGCAAAGTAAAACCCAGGAACAGATGTTTCTGCTGGTGAGTTCTAATAAACATTTAAAGAAGAATTAACACTAATCCTTCTTAAACTTTCCTAAAGCATTGAAGAAGTAAAAGATTTCCAAACTTATTTTCTGGGCCAACATTACCCTTATATTAAACCCTGATTGATACTACAAAAGAAGAAAACTGTAGGAAAAAATGCCTGAGAAACACGGCTATAAAAATCCTGAGCATAATGGTAGCTAACAAAATTCAAAAGCACATGAACATACACCATGACTAAGTGGAATTTATCCCAGGAATTCAAGAACAGTTCAACATATACAAGTCAGTTAATGAAATATTCCATATCAACAGAAGGAAAGACGAAACTTAAGTGATGGCCTTTAATAGATGTAGTGAAACTACTCAACAAAATTCAGCATCTCTTCACAATAACGCCTTTAAAGCAGCTACATATCAAGGAAAATTACCTCAGCAGTATAAAGCAACATGTGAAAAGCCCAGAGATAATATGATACTTTGTGAGGAAAAAGTGAAAATGTTCATTCAAATATCAGAAACAAGGCAAGGATGTCATCGCTTCCTGCCAATTTTATTCAACATAGTTCTCAAAATCCTAGCCAATTCACAAATATTTCTTATTGATAGGAATTGAATTTTACCCATTATATTCATGACTTTGTTTTTTTTTTTTTAGTTTATTGGTACATTTTAAGTATACAGTACAGTTACATTCATTAATGGGATCTTGTACCTCTTTACATGTCAGGTCTTGGTTCTCATTTTTTCCCCTTGTCCCTGCCCTCCCTTCACCCCCTCCTCCCCTCCCCCTTTACAAACACTTAATAACCATTTTTTCATTTTCTCATATTTTTCTTCTTTTCCCTTATTACATTTCCGCTACCCTTCCCACTTTCCCTACACCTTTAGCCTTTTTTCTTCCTATTTCACATGGTCATTTATCTCATTAGGATCTTATGTACTATTACAGTTTTTCAGACCAGAGAAACTATTCAGTATTTACACATGTGTGACTTATTTATTTCACTTAGGAGTATATCCTCAATATGTATCCATTTTTTTATGAATGAATCTAATACTACTCAGCCATAAAGAATGAGAGATATTCATGGCTATTTCTATTCCTAATACACTCTTCTATTGATACAGCAACAAGTGTGATCCTTTATAAGGAAAATTCAAATTATGTTACTTGTAGCAGCTGCCCTGAACCCTTGCCATATATTACATTTACCAGCAACATTTAAAATCCAAATGTTCAGGCCTCTCTTTTAACCAATTACATAAAAATTTCTGAGTTAGGTCCAGTGTTTTAGTAGTTTTAGAAGACCTCCCCAACTAACACCATTCTTCACGGTGGAGCTAGCCACCATCTTAGAGTAGTTAATTCAGTAAAAGCAAAAGTTTTACAATGCACAATACTTCTTAAGGGTCAATATGCCTGACAATTGGCTGAGGACCTTGATAAAATGCAGGTTACAATTTCCTAGATTAAGGTAGGATCTAAGGTTTCTGCATTTCTTAGTGGAGGTACTGCGTACAAAGCTAGGATTTTGCTCAAGTGGCACAAGATCCCTGTGTTCAACATCTCACAATCTACATTCAAGTCACCCATCCGCGTGTCCTTCTCCATCTGTAACATTTGCGCTGGTTACTCCCTACCCCAAGAACCCCTTTTTCTAGCTGCTGCAGGTTACCCAGGACCACTGAAGAAGTGAAATTTAGCCCTGTTCTTATTCTAAATAATCTGTGCACCAGTTCATCTCCATGGTTACCATGTAAAATTGATATATTCACCAGTGGAGTTCATCTGCATTTCTTGTCCTCTGTCCTAATTCTGCCCAAATGTATCATTGGCATCATAATGATCTGGTCAAATAAATAAACCTAATATTGTCAACATCATGACTTCTTTTAGATTTTGGGGGAAAAATCATAGAATTTTCTGAACCCAGATACTTCTGGAATAGTTTCAACTTCCATAAATTAAGCTCTTTTTCTCCATTACTTGTATAATGACCTGGCCTTCTTGTTAAATCAATAGTTGGGGTAGCTTTATAGGAAGAGCTGCCAAATCCTCAGTGTCCAGACAACTGCACTTTCTGCACTTGTGCTTCTTGATAAATTTTTACAACACTTGCATATTTAAACATTGTAAATGGAATTCTTTGCTACGCTGACATTTGACAAATCCTACTTCGTATGACCTTCTCAAAAATAGCTCTTAATGTTTGATTTTATCTAACATTTCATAAATATATACTTGAGGTGAAAAACAAAATACTGAGATTTACTGAATTTTCCATACCCTATGAGAACACTTTAGTAGTATCTTTGTATGAAGTAGCAAAATGTATACACCAAAAGTCTGTTATATTTTAAATAGTAGTTGTAGGGAAACAAAGAATCAATAAGGAAATGTATAAAATGATAATGTGAAATAGGAAGGAAAAGTCTAAAGGCGTAAGGGAAGTGGGAGGGGTAGGGGAAAGGAAAGAAGGAAAAATATATAAGAAAAGGGAAAAAATGAAAACAAAGTCTTTGCAAATAGGGAAGGGTGGGGGTGTGAAAGGAGGACAGGGGAATGGGGAAAATGTAAGAACCAAGGTAAGTCATGTAAAGGTACAAGATCCCAATTATGTATGTAACTGTACTGTATACCTAAAATGTACCAATAAATTTAAAGGAAAAAATCAATAAGGGTTACATACTTTACAGTTAGATTGCACATTTTAGGCAAAATGACTGAAGATTTAGGTGCATTTTACCCATAAATACCTACACTTGCTATCTAACTGTGAGCACAGAGAAAGAAACTATTATTTGCTTCTAACTAGGGAAGTTAAACTCACCAATAGGTTAAATTCACTCTGAACATTTGATTCATTATTCTTATTTGTGGGAGAGATACTCATCAAGGCTAGGAGCAACGAAGTTTCAATAATAGGTCATCTGAAGTTTAACTCCAGTGATTTTCCCTGAAAGTTTGTAGGAAGAAGAATTTAAGTATTCTATTCTCTTTTGTCAAGATCTACAGTCTACACTGCCCCAACTCCATCTCCTGGTCAAGCAGACAAGGCATTTCTAGCTCTGTGAAAAGCTCTGTAAACTCTGAGTCAGCTGTAGGAACAGCATTGCCTACATGTTGTGTTATCTTTTAACTTCAAAAAAAGTAAACCCAAAATTGGAATGAGTAATACCAGCCCTAAATTAATAAATAACTAATGAAGAAAAAAATAAGGTCTGAGAACGCCTGCAGTGACAAATCACCCCACACAGAGCAAGGATGAAGGCAAAGGATGTTATGAGACATTACAAACACAGAGGGAAGAACTATTTTTAAATGCAGCTTATGAAACACCTTATAATTCACCTCAATTGCTTCTAATTTTAGATAACAAGTCAACAGGAGATCCATGGAATTTTTGGTCAAAAATTATGTGAGAATTAAGTGCAATGAATTTGGAGATGTTTTAGCCTTCACTTGAAAAATGGCTGCATCCGTAGATACCCACACATAATTTGATTTTATGATTGCCGTCATGGTAGAACATCACAGTAAAGAAGCAGAAACAGTGGGGAAGGAAGGGGTAAAGGGAGGGCAGGGACTAGGGGAAAAAATGAGAACCAAGACCTGTCATATAAAGGTACAAGATCCCAGTAATGAATGTAACTATACTGTATACCTAGAATGTACCAATAAACTCATTAAAATTTAAAAAAAAGAAGCAGAAACAATTTTCAGGCTCACTGTATTCTGGGAGGATAGGTACAACTAAAAGAGGTCAGTATTGATTTGTAACTATTCTCCAATAACACACTGAAAAATGGAAATATTCCCCCCTTTTCCATTTCACAAGCTCTTTTTAGACCTTTTCAAATCTTGGTGTTAGTATTTTTTTACTATATTAGGGTCCATTCTGTGAATTAATTTTTGAATTTCAATCTTGCTGATACTCAAGTGAAACTTCCACAGTGAAGTGGGAGCGGGGGAGCAAAGACAAAAGACATGCTTCAATTTTTTAAGTCATCACCACCTATGCCCACCTCCAGGGAACCATGAAATAACCAAAGCTGTTCGAACACGGCTAGCACCTGTCTGTCTCCTACAAATACTAAGACCCAGTCGACTGGTATGGAGCTCATTGATTAGAAGCAGTGATTCCGTGTGTAGGAATTAGGCTAACATTACAATAATGCGATTAGAGCCAGTCCTGGGGAAAATTATGTAACGAAGAAAAAAAGAAAGAAAGAAAATTCTACGTGGTCATGGCTATGGACGAACTGGATAAAGCTGGGTTGAACCTGTTTCAAAACTTCTGCCACATAATACATTTGATACCATGGAGAATCTCTCTGAGGCTCTATTTCTTTCTTAAGAAAAAATATTATTTTTATCTCTAGCAAGTAAGATTATCAAGATGAAAATAAAAACGCATATGAAAGTCCTGTGGTGAACTAGACACAGTAAATATCTGTGATTCCTCTTCTTTCAGCCCCTGCCTAGCACATCCCTTAGGCCCTGTCTACTCCATCTTTTAGGATGTCCCAAAGAAAGCCTGAGCTTCCTAACATTTTAATCTATTACTCCTATTTATTGCATGTCATGTTAGGATCTAATCGACAAAGTCTTCCTTGTTACAAATGACTATTATAATGGGCTTATTTTTCTTCAAAATATTATTTTAATAAACAATAATCTCTCTTTGTAAATTAAGGAGGCCCAATCATTGAAGTCCAAGCATCTGTCAAATTCTAATGTCTCAGTGCCAGGGCTCATTCTCTAATAAAAAGTTCAGCTAAGTTTTCCATAAAGGGCCAGAAAATAAATAATTTTGGTTTCTGAATCCATGTGGTGTAAGCTGTAATTATTTTGTTCCATCACTGCAATTGGACAGGACCTAGAAACAATGTGCAAATGAATAAACGTGGCTGTGTGCTAATAAACTTTATGAACTCTCACTTTAAATTTCATGTCCTTTTTATGTGTCACAAAACATTATTACTCTTTTATTAGAGGAGTTAAAGAATTTTAAAAGATGAACACTTCTCTGAGCTCTAGAACCCTACAAGAAACTTTCCCGGTGAGAAGGACTTGGCCCTATGGCTTTGATATTCTTCCTCGTGCTCTAGTGCTCGACATGTAGGGGAAGTGTGAAGGGTAAAGGAAAGGAATTAAGGGACAAGAAAAAATATGAGAAAAGGCAAAATGTAAACAAAGTCTTTGTAAATAGGGGAGGTTGGGGGTGAAGGTAGGGGGAAAAAAGCAGAACCAAGATCTGTCTTGTAAAGATACAAAATATGAATAATAAATGTGACTGTACTGTATACTTGGAAAGTACCAATAAACTCAATGAGAAAAAAAAATGTGGCACATTAGCAATTGCCCGCCCACTGAGCCAAATGCATTCTGTCCTTATCATTTCTCAGGATTAAAGAATGGAAAGCAAGGAGAGACAGAAAAAAGGAAGAGAGGGAAGAAAGGAGAAAGGAAGAAAACAAGGAAAGAAAGAGCAAAGGAGAAGTGACAAAAAAATTAGAGACAGAGAGGGTGAGAGAGGAGAGAGGAAATAAAATCCAGTGGTCACTTAAACCCATGATCTCCATCACAGTGAGCTTGACTTGGTTTTAGTCACTGACTGGACTGCTTCTGAGAATGTAGTAAATGAGTCTTCTCTGTCTTCTTTTACACTCTTTGTATCCATGCAATCACATTTACAGTTGCCCTTCTAGAGTCCCTGGGCATTTAACACTCCTGCAACGTGAAGTGATTGCAGGCGGCCTGGCAAGGTGTGACACCACGGTGGAGAAATCAGTTCCGAGGACTAGCTAAAACTTTGATAAAATATTAACACATACATGATTTACTCATCTTTAAAGTAGGCTAATATTGGTAGACAAAACAATCCATTTAGACCGACCAGAGTAGGCCTGCTGAGTTTCAGCCCTGCTAGCCCCTGACTTATGAATTTGTGTTGAACCTTCAATGAGAGAATTATACATTTTAAACTTCTAGAAGAGTAGAGTTGTTTAGTAAAGCCTATCACTATGCTCTTGTTAAACATACCAGGAAAATTCTATGTACTGAAGCAAGTTTCAATTGTAGTAGAATTACTGTACCAAGAAAGAATACTGAATATTTTCTAGGTATACTGCTGCTAAGTTAGCTGATAAGTAGACAAAACTTATATTTCTTGAAAGAGTGCTTATACTAATGGAGTATCCAGGGATGGGGAAGTAAATTACTTGGAGACATATTGGTGGGTCATTTTTCATAAGACATGCAGAGGAGGGAGGAAATATCAATGCCTGCCAATTGCTTTAGATTTTTATCAAAATTGGCAAGGAATTCTTACTTGAACAGAAAGAAGGAAAAACATCAAGTAGATTTGTGGTTTTTAAAGGGAGAGAATAAGAGCAAAGAATCTTGTTCATTTTCTTGGAAGCTTAATAACTAATTTGGCTCTTGGTTTGTATTAGAAAAAAAGTGCTAGTTAAACACAAGGTAGTTCATGTCTATGAGTCATAGGAAGCTCTGTAGTACAGGGAAATTATATCATGTAATTTTATGATCTGCTGGGCAGTCATTCCACTTAATAAAGACAGATGTATGCTTTGCCACATAGAGTAAAATTTTCAACTTTCATCAGTTTTTAGATTTTAGTTTTTCTGGCTTATTTCTCCTTTATTTTAGAGAAAATTTAACTTTTATAGGACAAAAAAAAACATGAATAAGCCACTTTACTTACTTCCCCTAAATCTGAGGCTCCTTCCTAGACCTATAATGCATGCCAGAGGAGCAAATCAATTAAAGGTTGGAGATTTTTAACCACTTGGAAAATTTCTTGGCTGTAAGTACTTAAATTTTTAAAAAGTCAAAGGTCAAAAGATACTACTTTTCACATTTTAGTGATTTTTACATAAAACTAAATAATATATCTAGCAAAACCTGCACTATATGCTAATTCTAAATGATTGGGATAAATAATATATTCTTTAGGGAAAAGAAACATGTTTTCTCAGCATTGCTTCATAACATCAAAGTAAATTTTAAAAAAACAAATAATTATATGACCAGGACTTTCAGTTTCCCTTACGGTATGTAAAGACCTTAGAAGCTCTCATCCCCATCCATACAACAAATAAAAGAAAATACAAACAAATTGAAAACTATTGGCTTTCTTGGAAGCATAAGACAGATTTCATGGCAAGCTGGCACTGAAAAATCTGGAAATTACAGCTGATATCTGCTTACTCTGTGCTGAGGTCTTCTGGAGCCATAAACTGGGAGGGACACTTACATGACAGCTGATAAATTCCTGGAATCTGAGTGCAGATTGCCATGAAAGAGAGACACTCAAAGGGGTCATGGTATTATGTGGTGCTGTAGTTTTCTGGGCTTTTACCCAAAGTTCTCACTGTGAACAGTGAAGAAAGATGGGTCTGACTAGGCTTTGCCCATGGCAAGGCATATACTCCAGAAGAAAACCCTTTATTGTAGCTTCATCATAGGTGGAGAAGGTCATTTCTCTGACTCCAGCCCTCCTTAACATTTCTGTCCAACCTAATTAGAAGCCAAGAAATTCTTAGGAAGATCACAATCCAAGATGACAAGCCCACTAACATACTGATATTTAATCATAAGGTAATGGAATGCTTTCTCTCTTGTATCTTATGCAGCACAACAAATCTCAATTGCAAAAGCAAGGGATAACAGTGCAAATTAAAGAGTTCCAAGATGCAGACTGTACCAAAGCTCGAGGTCCCAGGGAAGCCCAGAGGAGGCAACAACAAAGACAGTACAGGAATATGAGGGCTCTGGGGCCTACAACTAAAAGAAATATATGCCCACATGACATAAAAATTCACAGTGAAGGTCTCCTTCACTCAGTTCCTCTGACTTGACACATTGTCTTACTTTAAACACTCAAAAAAAATCAAAGATATATCAATAAACAAGACAAAACACAGTTTAAAAACAAAACAAAAACAACAAAAAAATACCCAGCAGAAGCAGGTTAAGATAATGACAGAGATTTTAGGGTTAAGAGAAAAAATTAAAATAAATCATAATTACTATACTAAAACTACAATGAAAAATAAATGTGTAGGAACAAGTAGGTAATTAATCACAGAGACAAAGCTAAAAATGAATAAAATCAAAGCATAGATACAAAAAAAATTCTAATCTAAATGAACAATGCTTTAGGTTGTCTAATTAGTAGATTGGACCTCAGCAGGGGAAAGAAAAAAACCAATGGAAACTTGCCAAAATAACTTGTAGTGGCATTAGGCAATAAAAGAATATTCAATCAGATCAAAATAAATGTAGAAATGTACCATATTCATGGATTGATAGAATAATAAAGTATCAATTCATCTCAACTTGATGTATCACTTCAACTCAATCCAAATTAAAATATTTGCAAGCTATATTTTAGATTTGGACAAACTAATTTTAAACTTTTTCTAGAAATAGAAAATGCTATAACTAATCACGGAGGACACATACTGCCCATTTCCAAAACTTACCATAAACTGCAATAACAAATACAATGTGAGACTGTTGAGAAAATATACCTATAGATTAGTGACACAGCATACACAGTGCAGAAAGAAGCCCAGATAAATTAAATTAGATAACCGTTGACAAAAGTGTAAAGGCAATTCTATGGATAAAAGATAGTCTTTCAACACATTTGACTGGAAAAACTGAAAAAATATAACCAAAAATATTGAAAGCATGGACAAACACCTTATACTCTTCATAAAAGTGTTGGAGAAAAAGTCTTTGGAAATATGGGAGTGGAGAGTGGGGTAAAGAGAGGGTAGAGGTATGGGGAAAAATAAGAACCAAGATCTGTCATGTAAAGGTACAAGATCCTAATAATAAAATGTAACCATACTGCATACTTTAAAAGTACCAATAAATTCAATGAAAAAAATGAATATGAAGAGATCATAGTCTAATTATAAAATTTAAAACTGTAAAACTTTTAAAAGGCATCATAGAAGTAAATCTAAGTGGTTTTGAGTTTGGAAATTTTTTTAGAAGAAGAAAAAACTATAGTTTGCAAGGGAAAAAAAATTGACAAATTACACTTTATTTAATTGGAGTAAAATGCTCTTTCACCTGCCATGATAATGAAAAGATAAAATATAAACTAGAAGATGATTTCAAAAAAATATGTGGTAATGTATTTGTTTCCAAACTATGCAAAGAACTATTAAAATCAAAAGTAAATTTAAAATTCAATTAAATAATACAAAATATAAATTACCACAGAAGGTTCGTAGATTGCAAATAATTATACTAAAGATGCTAATGTCAATTTTTATTATAAAAATGCAAATCAAAACAAGTGGTGTTAAAATGGTTAAATTTTTGAGAGGAGGATTACCAATTTGTGCCAGAGATGTAAAGCAAAGGGCAGTATCATTAACTGTTGATGGGAATGCAAAGTAGTACGGACAGTTTGGAAGGCAAGTTAGTAGTTTCTTATAAAGCAAAATACTGTTTGTCTTAGTCATACTTTTATCACTTGCACAAAATACCCATCACCCACAACAAAAAGGAGGATAGGTTATTTTGGCTCATGGTTACAGTCCATGGTGAGCTGGCTCAAATCAGAAACATGATGGAAGAGGGGCACAATGGGAGAAATGGTGAACAACCATGGACACTAGGAAGCAGAGAGTAAAAGGAGTGGACAGGTGAGTATAGAGCCCCTGACCCTATTACCTTCCATGCAAATGAGAATGGGGCAGACACATTTAATATATAAATCATAACGTTCCATGCAAGGCCCCCCAAAGACTTCAGTCAATCTCATTATGCAAAATGCATTGAATCAATGTCTAAGAGTCACCAAACTTTTAAGATTTTCAGAATTCCTGAAAAGTTCAAGTCCAAAGTCTTCTCCGAGACTCAGTCTTAGCTGTGCACTCTTGCAAATAATCAAAAAGAAAGTTAAATACTTGCAACAAACAATGTCACAGGGTAAAGGTTTGCATTCCTAAAGTGAGGAATAAAGAATAGAAAAATGTTGGGCCAAAGCAAGAAAGATATCCTGAACATTGGACTATCTTGAAATTTTCTCCACCAGATTAATTACTCTATTGCCCTTAATAATATACTGCTAAATGAAAGAAATTTTCCTGAAAGTCTGTGTAATAGCATTCATGCAACATTCTGAAAATGGCAAAAATGTTGAAGCCATTATCAGATGAGTAGTCACGAGGAGTTGATGTGAGAGATGTGGGTTCGAAACATGAAGGACAGGGATATTTTTCAGAGAGGTGAAACATTCTGTATGATTCTGTAACTGTAGATAGGTAGTACTTAATCTGTATTTCAGTATGTAAACTATAGGATATTGAAAGAGGATGTGGAACTCAGAACAATGAATATCATAGATGGTGAAACAATTATGTATTGCCCTTTGACAGAGCATTCATGTGATTTTAAGTGCACATGAAATAGTTACATTATAATAAGTGAAAGCAAAATTTGGCTATTGCTTTTATTTAGAAATAAAATATAAGTAAAGGAAATGTGATGGGTAAGAATTTGACAACTGGTAAACTGTTTTGACTTTGTATAACTGGGTTGAGTTAGCTTAACTGGAACTGCATTTCCCAAAATTATCTCTTTACATGGCTCTGGATAAGATAAAAATTTGTCAATATTTGGCAAGTGGAACTGAAGCCATAGCCATTTATGGGTCATATTGCTGAATGAAGGCTATTGCTGCAGCTCAATACATTAACACCATTGTCTATTCACCTTACTGGTGTGAGCAGTAAGTATCCACATCAATTCCTGATGCTCCCGGATCTTCCCCTTCTGCTGCTCCAAGTCCTAAAATAAAAGCATATGCTGTCCCCTGGCAGAGCCATCATTTTCTCTTGCCAAGCACCTATGGGGACAATTCTAGATGAAAAGAAGCAGGCATCAGTTTCAGTCTATTGTAATGGATTCATTCTCTCATGTTTTAGTTTTTCTTACTCTTGTACATGTCTGATCTTACTTCTCAGTCTGGGATATTTCTAATGATTTCAGGTTCAAACCAGAGACACCAAACAATAAATCAGTTCCCCCACCAGCTCTCACTTTTACATTAAGCCTAAACTCTATATATCTTATTCATTACATCATAGTTATAATTCTTGAATGATACATTATGTCTTACTCTTGTTTGAAGGGAAAAAGGCAATAATCCAATACCCCCAAATTTATATATATATTTTTACAAATTTATTTAAATAATAAATAACATACATATGATGAAAAGTGATATGAATTTCATTATTATAAAATGACATGTTCATCCTTTGCTAGCCGAGAAATTAAATTTAATTTTTTTTTTCTCAACATAGTTCTTGCTGAAACTACATGGCATGCTGGGAGCTTTCAGCCAAGAAGCAAGAGGTCTAGTTTTGGGTGAAACAAGGACACATGTACTAGGAAAAAAGGACTGTCCCCATCCAGGAAGAGATCATCTTTCCAAGTCAACTGAACATGATTCTTATCTGGATTGAACATCTATTGGGCTCCTTGGAGGAATTGGTTCAGCGTTAGGCAACAAGACTGCCGGTCCTCTGGCCTAAGCAGCAGAGGCTTTAATTACAGATTAAAGCAGTCCATGTGTAGAGCTCAATTTTCTTTCTATTTATTTGAAGATGCCAATCATTGTCAAATGTTCTTTATCCTTCTATTGTAGAGCCTCTGCGTATGCCTAACATGTGATAGTGACTTAGTCATGTTGTTGAATTAAAACTTAAATGATCTACACCAGATAGCCCTGGACAGCCAAAACTTGATAATGCTAAAGGTTGCTACAATAAATAGCTGTTATTTGAATACCCAACTTAAAATGTGCTTCTTAATGATATAAATAATGTTATGTTATCGCTTTGTACGTGTCATCCATGTACATTTTACACATACAAAGAAATATAGGTACATAACTTTTATTTATATAAGAAGAAACATATATGAGAGCTAATAGATAACATTGTCTTCTTAGAGAGACCCTATATTTTAGAGATTTGATGCCCAAAGCGACATTAGTGCTATCTTTTGATTTAACCCTTCTGTAGGACACATGTGATTTGCAATGTATTTTGCAGAGATACAGCATCATTACAGCAGATCAGAAGAGTGTAGATTTGGAGTTCAAAGATGAAAGATAAATCACCATACAAAATTCAAGTAGTGAAGGATATTAATTGAGCAGTGTGGATGATGGGGATCATGCTGAAATTTTACTATATTTTTAAAATAACGAGTTTCATAGAATGCTCGCACATCCGTGGAAGCACTGAGTCGTTTGGGATAGACCTCACTTTTAGCACCGGCTTTGCCCAGTCTTGTTCATCTGTGACATTGATTCTTGAACTCTGATCTCTGGCCCACAGGCAGACTGTAAGAGACAGCCTGGTGAGCTGAAAGCTGAAACACAACTCCATGCTCCTTTTTGTGATCTTACAGAAAAAGATTTGCAGCTCTGTGCTTTTAAAAATCTTTACAGAAAAAATGAGGACCACTAAGATACTAGGTAAACAATTAAAAATAATCAAAAGTGAAATTCATAGAATTAATGTACTAACAGGGTTTCTCCCCCAAAAAATCTAAATCCACATCCTATGGAGTTTAGATGACGCAAAAATGCCTTCCTAGGCATGTGCAGGTGTTTGGAACTCCTGCCTAACTAATTCCATTTCATGGTGATTGTTCAATTCTTTATTCATTTAGAAGTGGAAATAGAATATAGGCAGGAGATGGTGGTATGGAATATTTAAGAAAAGAGTTTAAATACCACTAATTTTAGTTCTTTATGCCTCTCACAAACAAGCCTTCTTTTAGAAGTACTTTAGAAACTTCAACCTCAGCAGGAAGTGAAGTTTAAGAATTAGTTATGCTCCTAATATACTGGATAATTTCCATAGCATAATCAAAGCTTTTTTTCTCCCTGCTCTGTTGGTTTAATGCATTTGACTAGATTTCGGCTCTTTAGATTCCCTACCAGGCACTTAAATTCCTGCTATTCCTGGAGACCTATCCTGATTTCCAGCTGGAATGAATATTGACTAGACTCCCTACCAAGCCCTTATCAGTACTTTTCTCTTCCAGCCTGACATCTATTTCCTAAACTATTGATCGTTCCTTGATGGTACTCCCGTCCTTCTGAATGTGAAGAAACAATACCTCCATACACCCAGTTGAGCTACCATAAATACTTTATTGTCATATCTCATGTTAGATTATCTTCCTTACAAATATTCCTAAATCAAAGTCAGAACATACATTTGTCATTATCTTTTTTTTTTCTTTTACCGATAGTGTCCCACTAGGTAGTTCAGACTGGCCTTGAATCTGTTATGTAGTTCAGGCTGGCTTCAAACTGAAGGTGATCTTCCTGCCTCAGCTTCCTAAGTGCTGGAATTATAGGCATGTGGCATCATGCTCTGCTTTCTCATAATCCTTTACCATTATTATCCTAAGAAAAGGTACACAACATTTGGAGGCAGTCTTATATCTCTACCTTTTCCCTACCTAAACACTATTTTTTCTTCCCATTGATCAATATTAACTACTAGACTGGCTTGATATTGAGTTTATCTATATTCAGAATGCTTCATCTCTCTTTTTTTCTGATTCCAAACACTTACTGTTAGTCAGCTTTCCATCACTGTACCAGAACATTTGAGACAATTAACTGATACAGACAGAAGGTCAGTTTAGTTTCATTTTGGTCTGAGAGGTTTCTAGAGTTTGCCCCACACTTTGGGTTTGTGATGAGTCAGCAATGATGCTGGGTGCATGAGTTGGAGCAAATCCATTTGCATCGCGAGTAGGGAAGAAAGAGAACAAAATGAGAGTCCCAGGGTACCCTGTCTATTTTAAGGACAGCCCCGAAGCAACCTGAGAGCCACCCACCTCTTCTCTCAAGGGTTCCACCACTCAGTAGTGCCACGCTAGACACCAAGCCTCACACACAGGTGCTGTTGGAATGCACTGCAGACCTGACGATAGAATCTACTAAACACTCTCTCATCTGATCACGGTTTCACCAGTATTACGGCAGTGGGAAAAACATTTCCTGCCTCTAAAGGAGTCATTTATCTTCTTGTTATTTAGAAATATCACTGCACAGGTGTTAATATAATAATATAATACAATGTAATATAATACACGGAACACAGGAGGGTTCAGATTTTAGGAATTAAAAAATCAACTCTTGCAGTTCAGAAATTCCTTTGGAGATCCTTTATGTCACACACAGCTCTAAGTCATTATATTAATCTTGAGGAAATCATTTTCCTAAGCAGGGAAGAAATATAGCCTAAGGATAAAAGTATTAATATGCTGACTGAATTCTTTGCTGCCCACTCCGTGTCACTGCCACTATAATTCCTGTGCACAGGTGAATGGCTTTCTTGAAAATTGGGAAATTCTAAATCATCCCTTGAACTATTTCTTCAGTGTACAAGTAACTTTAAACACTGCAGTAGAGTTTATCACACAAAAGTGCATATTGTTCCCTGAAGACTTTCAATCCTCAACAAAATGGGAAGCATCCGGTCAAAAAAATGTTTCTTTGCTCAAAATGGGTGAAGGGAGGGCAGGGGTAAGGGGAAAAAATGAGAATCAAGACTTGTCATGTAGAGGTACAAGATCCCAATGATGAATGTAACTGTACTGTATCCCTAAAATGTACCAATAAACTCAATTAAAGCTGAAAAAATCTGAATGATCACTGAAAAAGAACAGAAATCTATCTGAAAATAAATATTGTGACATCTGTGACATTCAGTCCCGTACTAACATAGCGTGACCACAAAAGAGGCAAATAGCTTTTAAATTACCATACTCTCTCTGCCATATATATATATATATATATATATTGGGATTCTCCTGTGCAGACTTGAACTATTCTACAAGGAAAGGGAAAAGATCTATTTTGTCTGACCAGTTTTGTTCACTTAGATTTATCTAAGGGAGATTCAGCTTCATATCTCAATTCCCAGTGTTCTGAGTAGACAGGGAATATAAGAGAGAGCTCAGAAGTCTTGAACTCATCCCCAGCCTGTTAACCTTAATGATGGTCAACCAGATGACCCAATCACTGAGTTCAAACACCAGCTTTTACTAAATCAAACATTTGAGGAAATGGGCCCTCACCCAAGGCCAACACATGTAAAGTGTTTGATCCTGGGGTTGAGGCAAGCATAGCTACAGCTCACAGAGCAAAAATGTTCCCTGGCATCGTGTTAAGGAAAAACTGCTTCCAGGCATCAGATAGTGGCTGGGCTGAATTCTTTGTTCTAAGAACTCTGGCTACTTGAGAAATTTCAGAGAGACAGTGACAGTGCTCATATCTAAACTGATCATAACATAGAAAGAAAACTGCTATTTTGCCATATTGTCCTACATTGTTTTAACGTGGCACTTGCTGGATGAATTCGAGAATCATGTTGAAAATTGTGATTTTCCCATCTGAAAAACAATGGAGGTGATAATATTTCCTACAGTTGGCTCAAGTGAAGTAAAATGTAAACATCCCTGGACCTGCATGTGGCATTCAACATAAGCTCTGTTTCCTTTCACATTGGAAGTTAGAGATTTCATTCATTTCGATGAGTGTAGTGCTGCTGCCTGATTTCAGTCCTTTCTGTTGTCC
The DNA here is from genome assembly GCF_012274545.1 of Fukomys damarensis. Classification (NCBI taxonomy): domain Eukaryota; kingdom Metazoa; phylum Chordata; class Mammalia; order Rodentia; family Bathyergidae; genus Fukomys; species Fukomys damarensis. Next base: position 44,464,099 of record NW_022900930.1, on the reverse strand, counting down.
CAGATTCCAATTATTCTGCTGATGCTTTGTCTCCACAAAGGACAAACCCTCCTGGTGCAGTTCCCAAAACACCAGCTTCCCTCTAATGAATTGTGGTGGACTCCAGTTTATCTAAATGAGTTCTAGCATTAGACCTCATTGCAAGTTCCTGCCCTTTCAACCAGTTCCTACTTAGCTTCATAATGGCTCTTTATATACCTTGCCAGGCTCTTTCCCTATAATGGAAAACTTAAGTTCTACCTCATCTTTGATGTCAGTCTGATACTTGAGGTACATAAGTCCAGGTATCGGACTTACACTTTCTCCTGCCCTCATTTGATATTGCTTATATAGAAGTCAAAGAGAAGAAAAAAACACCTTAAAGAGTTCTAGTGCTTGACCATGGCTACAGACCATATTTCCTCACACTCTTTTTCAATCTTATTGAGCCAAGGCCCACTCCAAATGGTCACGGCCAGATGCCAATGAGAAAAGAGGTTACATTTGGACCTGCATGATAATAAGGACGGAGAGGAATAAATGGTTTAAGGCACATGAGGCCCATGCAGAGAGAAAGTCCACAGATAAGAGGCTCTATCTGCACAGATAAGGATGATACTCTGGTGAGGCCACAGAAAAGGACAGAGAAATCCAACTGTTGATGAGGAACAGGTAAGATGTGATGATATAGTAGAGAAATACTAGCAAATCCTCACTCAAAGTGTGCTTTATATGGATTAGGAAAGGAAAACTGGATCCAGAAAATAAAAATGGTCATTCTTCAGTTTCTACATAAACGTAGACTTACCATGAAGTCAATGAAAATCAGTCTCACTGCACAAGTATCACCTTCTTCTCCCTCGTGGACAGGAACAGGAGGGGGCAAGAAAGTCTGGCACCAGAGGCTTCTGGGATTCATCCTGGGTGCCCCATAGTCCCTGGGTATCAGTTCATTTCCGTATCCTCCCCATTTGTATGGTTGAGTTGTCCCTGTTGGATGTCCATGGATGATCATCCCCTACACTTTATCCCATGATGAATTGTTGGAGGAGTCACTAAGCAGTTTCTCTGTTTCCTTAGGACTACTACACTGAAGCCTCATATCACATTGACCCATGGAACAAACTCTGAGGGACAGTGGGTAGGAAAAGGAATTAGAGAGTGAGGTCTGGCCAACTTATATGGTTCATGGGTCAAGCCCAGGAACATAAACAGGCAACCATGCTCTCAGGACACTGAACAAGAACTGAGAAGAGATTTGCAAGTGTGGCTCTTCCAAAAATGAGTTATAAAGTGAAATAAACTTTTTTTTTAATTTTATTGAGTTTATTGGTACATTTTAGGGATACAGTACAGTTATATTCATTGTTGGGATCATGTACCTTTAAATAGCAAGTCTTGATAAAGTGAAATAAACTTTTCTAAAGAACCCCATGTAGATAATGAACTCTGATCAACCATGCTAGAGGAGCCACCAACTTACCATCTTCTGTAGAAAAATAAGATTCTTTTCTGATAGTCAAGGTGCTTATACATAGGACTATAAAGGCATATAGTTGAGTAAAATAGAGCTAAAGAAATAATTCTGTGGACTCCAAGGCAGTGGTGATGAACAAATGGCATAAATGCCCCAGGGGGCTGTTTGTATCACTGAAAGCTCTAAAGGTTCGCCATCAAAACTCTAAGGGGTTTAACAGATTGACATTAGTGTCAACTTAGAGTCCTGTAATCTTCCCTAGTAATGTCAAAATTTTCCACTCATAATTAGGAGAGAAAGAAGTAAAAGGGAGAGACAAAGCATACACAGGTTCAATTTAAGGTTAACTTTAGTCCTAGTTGCTGAATAAGATTTGTGTCCCACAGCAAATCTTTGGACCTCCCTGAGCCTCAACTTTAACAATTAGAAAAATTAGATAGCAATCATCACACATATAGCTTGTCATTCTAATGTGGCCATTATCACTTTTTGATATGGGATATGTGATACATTAAAGAAAGCTATATTTTTGCCATTATCCTATATCTCCTGAGCAATTCACAAGGCTAACCACATCTAAAGGGAGGTGTAGACATTTAGCTGGCTTACTGCCCTCTTCCTCAATCAACCAAAACTTGAGCCTCATTGATAAAGATGAATGGAAAATTTATACTAGGTTAGGAACTAATAGCCCTTCTCCCATATAGACCAAAGGAAATAAAACATAAATAAATCCATCTTGCTGATTCATTGAAATAAAAATGATAATGTTCATGAAGATAATACTTCTGACTGTAATAATTTTTTGCTGTCTACTAAAAGATGTGTTAAAAATTTACTTGAGCATATAGAGGTAATGTAACATGTTAAAGACATGTTTGCCTTGGGCAAGTCTCCTAAATTCTGATTTAAGAAGTTCTTACCTAGGAAACATAAGACCATCATCCATACCAATTATACAAAGTTGTTAGTAAATGAGAGCAATTAGGTGAAAGTGATTTATAAGCTGTGGACTTTGGTGGGGACATTAGAGAATGTAATGGAGTTTCAGTGTGCAGAGATACTGGCATTTGCTAGAAGTACAAATACTAGCGGAGGGTTGTGGAGTTGTGTGTAGAAAAAACTGCATGCAGGGTAACCACGTGACCCACCATTAAAGAGCAGTTTTAGAGATCATGGAAGGCTGAGTTTCACATTGGGCTTTGCCTTTATGAACAAATCCTCAGTAGCACGGGACCTAGCAGAAAGAATTAACACCTGGGATCTCATCTTATTAAAAAGCTTCTGCACTGCAAAAGAAACCATCAACAGAACTAAGAGACAACCTACAATGTGGGAAAAAATTTTTACAGGCTGCTCCTCAGACAAAGGACTATTATCTAGAATATATAAAGAACTCAAAATAATCACCCCCCCCCACAAATATAAAGACCCAATTAAAAAATGGGCATCTGAAATGAACAGACACTTCCCAAACAAAGAAGTAAAAGCAGCAAGTAAATATATGAAAAAATGTGGCACATCACTGGTCATTTGAGAGATGCAGATGAAAACAACACTGAGATTTTACCTCACCCCACAAGGAATGGCTGCTATCAAGAAATCAACCAACAACAAATGTTGTTGGGGTTGTGGGGAGAAAGGAACCCTTCTCCATTGTTGGTGGGTGTACAGATTGGTGCAACCACTATGGAAGTCAATATGGAGATACCTCAAAGAGCTGGGACTAGAGGTTCCATTTGACCCAGCCAACCCTCTGCTGGCTCAGCCAACCCTCTGCTGGTTATCTTTCCAAAAGAAAAGAATCATATCACAGTGATATGTGTGCACCTATGTTTATAGCAGTACAGTTTGTAATTGCTAAAACTTGGAAACAGCCCATGTGCCCATCAGTTGGAAACTGGATAAAGAAGATGTGATTTTTCTATAAAATGGAATATTACTCAGCCATATAAAATGAGAAATTCAATTCATTCATAGGAAAATGGATACATATTGAGGATATACTCCTAAGTGAAATAAATAAGTCACACATATGTAAATACCGAATAGCCTGGTGTGAAAAACTATAATAGTACATAAGATCCTAATGAGATAATTAACTATGTGAAATAGGAAGAAAAGAGCTAAAGATGTAGGGAAAGTGGGAAGGATAGGCAAAAGGGAATAAGGGAAAATAAAAAAATATGAGAAAATGAAAAAAATGGAGATTAAGTGTTTGTAAAGGGGGAGGGGAGAAGGGGGTGAAGGGAGGGCAGGGACAAGGGGAAAAAATGAGAACCAAGACCTGTTATGTAAAGGTACAAGATCCCAATAATGAATGTAACTGTACTGTATACGTAAAGTGTACCAATAAACTTAATTAAAACTTAAAAAAATTGGACTTTACAAATCATTAACTACAAAATCTTGAGAAACCTACTTAATCTGTCTAGATTGATATTTTTTCATTTCTAATATTCTAGAGCATTTTCCTACTCTCCCTCAGACTAAATGAAAAAAGATGGATAAAACTCTCCACACAGAGACTGGCATGTTGTAGGTGCTAGCAAGTGAGAACATGAATTGTGATGATGATGATCCTCCTGCTGATGGTGGCAGTGATGGTGATGATAGTTGTATTAGTCAGTTTCCACAGATGAGACACAATATTTGACACTCATAATTTAAAGGAGAGGTCTAATTTGGTTGCCAGTTTCGTGGGATTTAGTTACAGTAGGCTAACACCAAGGCTGAAACATCATGATGGAAAGTTGTGATGGAGCAAAGATACTTAGTTCATGGTGACTGGGACAAGAGCACTGGAATGGTGTCAGAGAGAAAGAGGCCAGGGATGATACGCAGTAACCTAGTATCTAAGACTTCTAATGGTGAGATAAAATACCCAACACCACAATTTAAAAGAGAAGAGATTTGGGCCGGGGATTTAGCTCAGCAGTTCCACCACCTGCCTCGCAAGTGCAAGGACCCAAGTTCTATCCCCGGTACCAAAAAAAATAGAGAGAGAAGAGATTTATTTTGTCTCAAAGTTACAGTATTTGGTTGGTTGACTGTAAGGTAGAAATGGGATGATTCAGACATCTTAGGAAAGCAGAGAAAAGCTGTTCACATCATGGCAGCCAGGAAGTAGAGAAAAGAGGGATATATTCTTCCACGTCACACCCTCGGTGACCTGCTTCTTCTGGCTAAGCTCCACCTCCAAATAGCACATGCACCCAGTAAACTAACAAGTGGATGAATCCACCAATGAGTAGAGCACTCAGTGACCCAATACCTTTCCAAAAGCTTTGCCTGTGAGCACATGAGAACTTAGGGGAGCACTCCAGATCTAAACCATAACACCAAGGTCGTACTTCCATGCCTCACCCAGAAGTATGCTTTACTAATCTCTTTAGTGCCTCCCAAGTCAGTGAACTTGACAATTAAGCATAATTACCACATTTACCCATTGTCAATTGGACACCTGAACATATCTCCTTAAATCATACTTATTCTTCAAATAAGCTAAATAATAAGTTAAAAATTCCACCTAACATGATACAGCAATCTGAATGAAATGTAAAATGCATAATCCCATTTCCCAAAACTCTCACTAGTTCCAGCATTTGCAAAAGTCCAAGTCTGATTCTGTTCTGAGACTCAAGGCAAACTCTTGATTGTGAACATCTGAAAAAACAAAAAACCCGAGGTACCGTGGCACAGGGTAAACATTCTTATTCTGAAATGGAGGTATGGGGAGATAGAAAAGAGTAGAACCAAAGAAAGATTGAAACACAAGGCAAACTTTAAGTCCTATAGTACCATATATGGTATCTGGGGTGCACAGTAATGAGATGTAAATTGCAGAGGGCTTGGGTGCGCTAACCCTATGGCCTTGCATATACAGCAAGGGTTGGCTCGACTCTTCACCTACAGTGTCTCCTCACATGTTCCACATTCCTATCAACTCTGATTTACTGAGATCTCCACTGCACCTTTGTCTTTACTCTCACAGGTTTATACACTACCCTCTCAGGAAATCCTTGCCAGTTCTCCAGACTTCCCTTTGACATTGGGGTGGAAGCTTCCCCAACCACACAACTCTAATACTCTGTAAACTGACAAAGAAGCATTATATGTGCAATGCCAAGGTCTGTCCATGGGAGCAATAGTCAGGCCCTCTTAGACTATGGCAGCAGTGGTCTCAGCACATGAATGATTATGCTCAATAAAATGAATCCTGGGAATCAATTCCCTTTCATGCCCTTCTCCAATAGGTGTTTCAAATGAAAGTTTTATACTCGTATACACTTGGGTCTGTGATGGAGCAATCTGCTGCTTTCTAAGATGTCCTTGAGGTATTCTTTTCTTTTCCCTGTACAAATAAGTGGTTCCGTTTCAGTGGTGCTTGTCTCTTCAGCAGCCATACCCCCTTAGGCCCTAACTTTGCATGTAGTACCTTTTGTGTCAAAGTTTAAGTGCTTCCAATTGTTTGACTCTGGTTTTTGCTCTCAAATCTCTCTATAAATTGGATTAAACCAGATAGAATTAATGATGCCACAGCCTGAACATTAGTTTGCCTTAAAGTTGCTTCTGTCAGATCAAACAGTCCACCACCCTTAATATGAGTCTTTTGCAAAATATGACATGGACAAAGTATAGATAAATTTTCTGCTGGAGTGTAAGACGCATGCCTCTAGCACTCTTGCAACAGAATCAATGTTTCCAGCTGAAATCTGAGCCTGGCTTTTACTGTCTACATTCCTATGAGCATTCTGGATTTCTGAGTTCTGACTAGAATTGTCTATCAACTTTTGCTCAAAACCTTCTAAGATTTCTCCAATTTGATTCTTCAAACTTTTTCCAATTCCTCCTCCAAACCAGATCCAAATCCTTTTGGAGCACACTGTTAAGTACAATCACAGAAATGCCCTCACTTCTGTTACCAATTTTCTGTATTAGTCAATTCTTCTGTCACTGTGGCACAATACTCAATCACTTAAAGGAAGAGAGGTTTAATTTGGCTCATGTTTTCAGAATATTCAGTTTACTGTTGACTGGCTCTAAGATAAAAACATCATGGGAAAAGGGCATGTTTATGGTGGTCCATAAGAAGACCAGCATAACAGTTCCAGAGAGGAAAAGACCAAGTACAATATATAGGACCATAGGTCATACCTCCAGAAACCACTCAGGCACACCAAGGAATGTGCTGTTCTAATCCCCCCGGTGGTTTGCAATCCAATCAAATAGACACAATTGAGTTTTACTACCACAATCATAGTGATAAGGATAGAAAAAAAACACATATTTGTAGATTTAGACAAAAGAGAAAGAGATCATTTTTCCCATCCTCTAGTTTCTAGAAAAAAATTGTACTCAAGCACCATTTAGCACCATGGACAGAAACAAATGATTTTATTTATCTCACCAAAAACCTCTCACTTCAGTCATTCTAATCTACAAAAGGAGACACATCAGCTACAGTGTTAAATATTTTCATACATTATTAACATTCTTATTCTTAGTTATAAAGCAACTTGTGCATCTTAGCTACTTCTCTAGGATTTCTGCTATATGACATGTTATGGTTTAGATCTGGGGTGTCCCTCAAAACCCTCATGTGTTTGGAAAGTAATTTGACTACGGGGGTACTTTAATCAGAATCTACAGAAGAAAGTGCTGTTAGAAAGTCAAAAGAGTCAGTTCACCGGGGAAATTATCTGGAAGGGACATATCCTTCCCAACCTTCTCCTTTGTCTTTATGTTTCCTGGCTGCCACAGAGTGAGCAGCTTTCCTCAGCAAAACACCTCAACTGTGCTGTTTCTTCGCTTAAGCTAGCTGACCAGGGATTGTAACTGTACTCCAAAATAAACTTCTCCTCCTTTAAGTTGTGTATGTTGGGTATTTTGTCCCAGTATCAAGGAAAGTGACTAAGGCAGATCTTGGTACGAGGAGTGGAGTCATTGCTTAGACTATACCTGATCATGTGGTTCACAAGCCTCTGGAAATGGCATGCAGTAGGATTGTGAAAAAGCTGGGAGATACCAGCGAAAGAATCCCAAGAAAGCTGTAAACTGAGCTTGATTTGAGATTCTAGTTGTTGCTCAGAAGACAAGAATGCTGATTGGAATGCAGACAGTAAAGTTCAGGTTCAGGAGGTTTCAGTTGTGAACAAGGACTCATTGACAGTTAGACTTAAGATCATGTGTATTATAGTCTCAAAGAAGGCATGTCTACATTTCTATCATGTCTGAGACTTTGTGGGACACTGAGATCATGGGCAGACTATGTAATATGGTAGAGGAAATTTCAAGGCAGTTCAATTTTCAGACTATAGCACAGGTATTTCTGGCTGCTTTCAGCAAAAAGCCAATTTGAACAGTTTGTTCTTTTACCAGAGCATGTCTGCAAAGTTAGAGTAAAAGAGAGCTTGGTTATAAAAGGATGGAAAAGTTGCTGAGTACTTTGCATCAGTACAATAGGAAAGATGAACTGAAGGCATCTCAGGAATCAGCAAGATCCCTCCCTTCACCTGCTCAAAGAAAAGGTAAACTCCTTTGGTGGACTTTGCTTTGAGGATACAGTCCCAGGGTCCTCTATTCTAAAAGGGTGGCCTAGGTAATTGTTTCCTTGGGGTTTACTTCACAATGGTCAGCCATTTACACATGGAGAAGCTTCTATACCCATGACCAGGGGAGCCTGGCTATTGCTGGAGAGAGTAGCAGACTTTAGCATCATCCATGTGGTACTGATCTTACAGGCACACAGAATGAAAGAGTTGTGGAGCTAAGGAAGCTTCCACTGCAATTTAAGAAGAAGCCCTAGGAGGCTATGCAGTGTGTCCCCATCAGGGCAATGTGTAATGCTGTGAGAGTGAAGTCAAACTTTCAGTGGCAACTCCAGGAAGTTGGAGAAGTTAGGAATTCAGATTATCTACTGAGAACACTTTAGTCAGTGAGTGATTCTAAGCCAAGAGGGAGACCATGAGCGTGTTAACCCACAAAGTGTCTTAGGGACAGGGCCTCTCACTCCCTTTGGTATTCATATCTTGCCACCACTTTTCCTAGGCTCTGCACACAAAGCTATAGAATTTAATGCTTACCTTGCTGAGATTTGGTTTTGCTTTGCTCTGATTACGTTCTATTCCACTACTTCTCCATTTTGGAGTGGGAATGTTTGCCCAGGGCCTGTGTATGTCAGCAGCATTTCTTTCTTTTCTTTTCTTTTCTTTTTTTTTTTTTTTTTTTTTTA
>NW_022900930.1:44429056-44455376 GCF_012274545.1 Fukomys damarensis | reverse complement strand
TTTTTTTTTTTTTTTTTTTTTTTTTTTTTAAAGGGCTCACAGTGAAGAGTTTGCCTTTAGTCTTCGAGGAGACTTTGGAATTGGACTTTTCAGCAAAGCTGGAACTGTTACAACTTTGGTCACTCTTAGAGATGAACTAAATTCCATTTGCTTAATGAAATGGGCCTTAATCTTTTGGCACAGGGGTAGAATGCTATGGTTTAGACCTGTGTGTGTGTCCCCAAAGCCGTCTGTGTTTGGAACGTGATTGTATCGGGGAGCAGTATACTCAACAAGGAATGATGAATCCATAGCTGAACATGTGTTAGGAGGTGGGGCCTGATTGGAAGAGGCAATTTACTGGGGGTGTAGCCTGGAAAGATATATATGCTTTTCTAGCTCCTCCTTTGTCTCTGCTTCTTGGCAACCATGACATGAACAGGTTTTCTCCACCAATCCCTTCTACCACGATGTTTTGCCTTGGAGCCAGCCAACTCCTGACTGTACCCATGAGCCAAAATAAACCTTTTAAGTTGTGCATGTGGCTTATTTTGTCCCAGCAGCAAGGAAAGTGACTATATATACACCTATACACACACTTAGTCCACAAATATTTGGAGAGAAACCTCCATAAATCAGGCTCTGTGAGGGGGACACATCATTCAGTAAGTCAGTCACTGCCTCTGCTCCCACACAGCTTGCAGTTAAAAAAAAAAAAGTGTTAAAACAAAAACCACGGTTAAATGACTGATGTCAATAGAATTAAATAAGCAGGAGAACAGAAGAAATTCATGGCGTTAAGAAACATAGAACAGGAAAGTTTTATTTTTATGCAGAGGACAAAATGATTCCCCTGAACTAATAAAGCTTACATTTATTTACGAAATTGCTAGATGAGAAGACAGAGGAAGCATTTTTCTGGTAGAGAAAATAGCACATATGAAAAAGTGTCTCAAGAGACAGCACACGAATGTTAGAATATTTGAAGAGAGGAGGAAATGCAGAAAATATGAAAAGCATGGGATCTCCTCGGGCATACGAGGTCTTCATTTTCCCTGCAGACAACAGCGATACCTGAGGCACTTTTAAAGAGCCTGAGATTATCAAGCGTACAATTGTGATCACTCTGACTGATGCTTCTTCCACTTTTCAAATGTGGAAAGGTTTACAGAACACAGCTGCCAACTTGTCACACTCTCCTAATCAAAACCTTTCAGCACCTCCCCATAGTGCATGCCTGCAACCCACTGTCTAACCTACAATCCAAGTCCTGCCATTGTCAGCCTCAAGCCCCTTCCCAGACCTGCCTCTCTCTGCTCCCTGCCACACATTGTATAATCCAACCAGTTATTTCCAAAACTCAGCCTGTGCTTACCTATTTTGCCTTTGATCTTACTATTCACTGACACAAGGTTTTTCCCATTTCATTTTCACTTCTTTCTTCTGAAGTCGTCCCTGAGTTCCTCTCGTTCCATTAAACTTTTTAAAAAATGTTTCTTTAGCGTTTTATCCTTTGTAGAATAAAATATTTGCATAATCTGTCTGTGTCACATAATGTTAATCTGAAATTTAAGACCCTTAATGGCAAAGGACAAGCTTTATTAATTTCCATACCCTTTATAGATTTAAGCCTTGTTTTTAGAATATAATAGAAACACAAGTAATCAGTAAATAACAGGATAGATGATAGCTTTATCACTAGAAGAAGAGAGACTATCCCTGTTTCAAAGCTATAAATGGCATTATAATTTATAGTTTCACTTTCACAGAACCTTGTAACCAAGTTTCTGTATTATGCAATGTCACAAAATGCTTGAATTTATGTCTATTTTTAGAATATTTATAAGTTGGTAAGACAGTAATAAAAGAGTCAGCCTGAAAGTTTGGATTATTATGAGAATTAGTTGAGAAAATTGAACTACTTTTAAGGCACTAAGTACTATTTAAATAGGAATACTTGGCATAATATTTTTTAAAATCTCAACAGTATTTCTTGTATTGAATATTAGCTGCATAATAATGATGGCTATAAATAGATTTACATAATAAATCTACCACAGATAAAATTGTTTCTACATCTTTCTATTGTTATTAGGTACATAATTTACACATGGAACCTTATCATAATGAAAAGAATATGTGACCCCGCATCAGAAGAATTGGCTTGAATAATGAATTTACAAATGATATCTTTCCTACGTGATGTTGGGTAAGTGTTCAAATTCACAGGGCCACAGTTTCTTCGCATCAGAGTGATGACTCCATTTCCTCACACTTATAGCAAGAATGAAGATAATAAATATAGCAATGTTTTTATCAACAGTCGTATTCTGGTCTGTTAAGAATGACAAGTTTATTATTTCCATGGATCTCTTGAAGATTAAAACATAAATGAACTCTGTTACAAATCATGTATTAAAAATAGAGGCACGGTGGGCCTTCCCAGGATAGCTTGAAGGTCAGGATGTGTAAAACATGAATATTCAGCAGCCTGAAATGTTGCACAGTAATGAAGTGCAGAAAGTAGAGGCACCAAATAAATATATTTCATAGTGGGATTTTTAGTCTTAGCATAAAATTTCCAGCAATATATTGTCATTACAGTCAAAGCTCTTTTTGCATGTACCAATTTACATAAAACATACTGATTTTAGACAGCCAAAAAAGACACATTAACTGATATATATTTTTTCTTATTATATAGGTACTCATTGAAAACCAATATGAGCCTCCTGAGGGTTGCTGCCCAGTTGAGAAATAATGATAATTTATGCTATAAGAATCTCATAAATACAAATATATAATATAATATGACTAGGCGCAAAATAATGATTTGCACGAACTTCTGTTGGAAGCAAAAAAGACCACCTCTGAGAGAAAAATAGTACAAATTTCCAAATATTTGTAAACATTTGCTATGTCTTGAAGAATAAATGTGAATTTTCCAAGAAAATGAGACAGAGAGAGAGAGAGAGAGAGAAAGAAAGAAAGAAAGCAAAGGAAAAAGCACATGACATAAAATCCTGAGTAAAGGAAAATTTTTGCTATCTGCTTCTCTGACAAGAATAAAAGGGGACTGGTATTGATTTGGGTATAGTCTTTTTTTAGTTAATGTACAGCTCTTCAATACTCCTGTCATTCTTAATAGGGAGAATGGCTCAGCGTGGCAATGCTAGTGCTGACAACTCTGCTATGCCTTAGTAACAAGTTGATTACTTCGACTGCTCATGAACTGTTTTATATGTAAACTTTACATGTAAACAGGATGTCACATGTGATGTTTTTCCACTGTGTTAATTCTGGCTGATCCCCCAAACCTGAAGTTAAAGAGTAAGTGTTATCCAGTATTTTAAAGAGAGATTCTAAACCATCTCGCAACTCAACCAGCAAAGAGTCTAGGCAAACATCACGCTACCTCAAGGTGCACACCGTCAGGATATTCATGATATGTGAGAAGGTACCAGAGTGTAAGCATTTCTTTAGTGAGACATTTCAAGAGGTTGTACTTTAATTCTTGCATCCTTCATCCAAGTAAAGTAGACTTCAGCAACCTGGAAAGTGCCATTTAAATTTGAGAGACATTGGGCCAGAGACCTAAATTATGCCCCCCACCACAAAATATCTAAAGGCAAGAAGTGTTTTAGAGCAGCTTGGCCCATGAGGAGAGACTGTGGTTGGTTAAGGTGAAGGTCATAACATAAATCACAAATTCTTTATCAAAAATAAAAATATCTCCCCCTACTTTCTCTGCTACACAGAATGAGGTCTTCATATCCCGACTCTGCTTACTGAAAGAAATTAAGAATACTTCGCCCTTTGAGAATTTGTAAAGTTTCAAGGACAAGAGATGCAGGCACTGGGGAAGGACTCCAGATGTGAATAAACTAGAAAGGAGCCCTGTCCAAAAGGAGGCTGGGGTGTGGATGGGGGCTAAAAAGCTTTCCTGAAAGTTATTTGGAATAGATAGAAAAGGGCTGGGGGAAATCCATTACACATGGGGGAGAATAGCAGATGAGATATCTCCAGAAGCAAGACCCTTTGAAAAACACAAAAAGGAGACCATGAAAGAAACCACCTGGATCTTCCTTTACCACATCTGAAAAACACCAGTACCAAGAAGAAGCTACGCTAGGAAAGAACATCCCCTTCCTTCCCTGTGTTACTGTCTGCAGGTTCCATGTGTATGAAGAGAGGCAGCCTGGTTAATGGAAGAAAGAGGAAAAGGAGGAAGGGGAGGAGGAGAGGACAGGATATTAAGAAAGTTCCACATAACTTTCTGTCCATATTATGACTTCCCAAGCTGAGATTATTCTACCCTGGCACAAGAAAAATTTCAAAATTAAATGAGACTCTAACGTTAGGAAATTAGAATCGACTGGATTCTGTAAAAACCTGAAAGTTAAGGCTATATATTCACTCTTAAGAATAATTAGAGCCAGCACTCTGGGAAGCTGAGGCAGGAAGACTACAATTTCAAGCCCAGCAGGGAAAACATAGCAACTTAATGCCAACCTGTTTCAGAAAAAAAAAAAAAAAACAGAAAACCTAGAGTGTCTGCTAGAGATTTTCTTCATGGAAAAGTAGGAGCTTAACAGAATAGATTTAAAAGAACAATGAAAAGAAAAAAAAAAGGAGTTGCAGATGTCTACTTACACCCTACTGAACCCATAGTGTTCAATAAATAAATGACGCATGAAATATGTCATGTCCTTGTGATGCAACTCAATGACTTAGACTTGATCATTTAGATTCTTTAGATGATAAAGTTAAGTCTCGCGCAGGCAGAGGTAAACCAGTGGGGACAGCCAACTGTACAGGTGGTTTGAGAAACAGATTTGCCTGACTTCCCATATTCACATCTAAGCTATTCGTCCTTCTCCTCACACGCATTATAAGCTAAGCTCCTCTTCCCACTGAACAAATCTTACTGCTCCTCAATATTTTACTTACACTCCAGATCCCAGAAAAGGAAATGAGAAGGGACAGACGAAAATAACTAGAAATAGCTAAGGGCAAATAAAACTGTTCTAGTTGAACTAGCAATATGTTCAGACTCCTCCTGCCTTTTCCTTAAGGTACAGCTGAAACATATTGGTCTCAGTTGTCTCCTGAGTGGTAGCATCACGCTAGACAGTGAAGATACAAACACAGGTTTCCACTGTCGTAGAGATACAGGTACAGTGAGCTCTACAGACAAGCGGCCAACTGCAGTCCTATCTAGAATGTTTTTAATGCAGATTTGCATGCACAAAGGAGAGTTTCTGGTCTGACTGGAAGGCAGAGAGAGCTTCCTGGAGGAAATCTGTTTAGATCTGAAGGATAAGTGGGCAAAATAAAGAAGATACAGAGGTGAGGATACAGCAGATACAGAAGACACAGAGAGAGGAAGTGAAGAGGGTCCGGCAGAAGGCAGGAGGGAGTCATAAAAAGAGGCGAGATTGCCGAGACCATATTCAAAGGACTTGGACTTTTGGGAAAGGAGAGGAAAGGAGGCTGCAACGAAGGATGCATGAGTTTGCACAAATTCCTGAAATCACACAAACAATTCAACCCTTGAAAAATCTCTCCCCGTGAACCTAATCGAAACCACATCTCTGATCAAAAATGGGTGGGGGGTAATGCGGGGGACGCAATGAACCAAAATTAATGGCCAGTTCCCCCTTTCCGGTACCTTCTGCTGGCACAGACACAAGGAACTGATCGTGCAGAGAAGACATGGGTAGTTGGGCATCCAGAAAAACAGATTCACCAAGACAAGAGACAAAAACAGTTTGGTCACTACAATTTCTAAAAGAATTGGAATGAAATTTGAGGTACACTTTCCATTTTGAATCACAAAAACAATTCTTATTGGATCACTTTATTGTGCAAACTTATTGATTATGACTGCATATTCTGCCAAGGATACAAAGCTCTGTGCTTTCGTGTTACTTTGTTCTGTTTCCATAGAAATAAAATAGCTGAAGAGAAATACAGTTCTCACATCACTGTTTTATCATCCCTGCCGTGACATCCAGGCTGTTATTCTTACACTTCTCCCCTCCACTTTCTTTCCTTGAATTACTCCTTGTGGTATCTAAGAGAACAGGAATAGGTGAAGAGAACTGACAACTCTTTTAAAATAATGAAAAAAGCTGCCATTTACTGTACTTCCACGAAGCCACGATGCAAAGTTTGATGTATATATTACCATATTTAACCCTCGACGTAATTCTTTGGTGGAAATAATACTATAAAATTACTTTACAGAAAAGAATCTAAAGCTGGGGTAGACTTTCCTGGAGGTCTCCAGGGCACTACAGGCATTTTATGCTTTGTTTTGTTTTCTTTAATTAATTTTATTGGTACGTTTTAGGTATATAATATAATGACATTCATCATTGGAAATTTGCACCTTTAAGTAATCTATCTTCGTTATTTTCCCCCATCCCTCTACCCTCCCTCCAACCCCTTCATCCCGTCCTATTTATAAAGACTTTGTTTCCATTTTTTCCTTTTCTCATATTAATTCCATTCCTCTCTTTCCGTTTCCGAATCCCTCCTACTTCCCCTTCCCCTTTGGACCTTTTCTTCCTATTTCACAGTATCTATCAGAGGCATTTTATGTCTTAAATTACTCTAGTGCAGTTGGAAATATTACTCGGTTTCTTTACTATTTCACCTTAGTTTTGATTGGTCAGACAGGAATAAAATAGTTACTCTTTTTCTTGTCATGAATATGTTAACTTGGGAGAAGATCTGCTATAAACAGAGAAAATATGCAGTGCTGAAAGAATATTCTTCATCCTTAGCTTGCATTTTTGATAAAGGAGTAAATAAAATTTTTCTTTCACTCCACAAATCTATTTTTCATTAAAAGCAGACATTCCCTCAAGTACTATTAAACATTGGGCAGGCAACCAAAATATATTGCCAAATTCCTTTCTTAATTTGGTAGTGTGAATCTATTTCTAATTTTCCCTAACAGCAAGTTTTCTAGGCTGACAATTACTCAGCAAATTGCATTATTATACATTTTCCAAACTTCAGAGCTTTGGCAATAGCAAAATTAGAAACTTCAGTTGTGCATTTCTATGAAAGGTATCATTATCAGGTGAGATATGTGCAAAGCACTATTATGCATTCTAACACCTAGCAAGCAGGTCATAATCCTTGCATCTCTAGGGATGACTATCACATATCCAGTGTTTTCTTCAAAGACTGTCTCTGTATATAATGATTTCAGAAGAAAAAATTTTTTTGAAAGATAGGTGCTAGTTTGCAAGTAAGATGTAAATAAACTGAAATTCACTGTTTCATGGATCATAATTTCTAAATAACAATGATGAAAGTACTATGTTAATCTCTAAAATGCCTAAACAAATTGAAAATATGGTATACATCAAGTGGCCTAGAAGTCCTGCTGTGGTTTGAGTATGGTTTACCCCTAAATTAATGTCTGCTAGAAGCTTGGACCTGAATGCAACAGTTCTGAGGGATGAGGCCTGGTGGGAGGTAATTAGGTCGTGGAGGCACTGCCTCAGAGGGCCGATGCTCATGTCACAGGTAGGTCTCTTGGGATTGGATTACTGCAGGAGTTATAAAGTAAGGCCACTGCGTTCCACTGGTCTCTTCTATACATTACAGCACTGCACTTGCTTGTGGTTCTGAAACCTCTGATATGTAATGCAACCAGAAGCCCTCTCTAGATGTGGACACCCAAGCTTGGAGTTTCCAACATCCTAACCTATGACCCAAATGCTTTTCTCTTTCAACAGAAGCCAGTTTCAGGTGTTTTGTTATAGTAACACAAAGTGGACTGAGATAGGTCTCAATTCTGAGGTTTAGCTTAGAAAATGGGGGGGGGCAGCAGAAGAGATTAAAGTATCAAGATTTAAATCTAAGCACTCAGGATTTTTAAAACATTTTTTTCTCTACTTTCAATTTTCCAGAGTAGAGATGCATGGAAAAAAGGAAATATATATAAATATAGAAAAGGACAAAAGCTTTGACTAAAGCAGAGTTGACGTCTCTCATAGTTCTTCAAAGTATTTGATTTCAGCTTTATTGAGGTATAATTGACAGCTAAAAATTATACATATTTGCCAAGATACAAAATGTGAGTTGTTTTTGCTTGCTTGCTTGTTTTTTGCAATACTAGAGATTGGGTCAAGGGCTTTTACACTGAGCTACATCTCTTATACTTTTTTTTTTTTTTTTTTTTTTTTTTTTTTTTTTTTTTTTTTTTTTTTTTTTTTTTTTTTTTTTTTTTTTTTTTTTGGTACCAGGGATCGAACTCGGGTCCTTGCACTTGCAAGGCAGGCGGTGGAACCACTGAGCTAAATCCCCAGCCCTGATTTTTTATTTTGAGACAGGCTTCCATTAAGTTAACCAATCTGGGCTCAAAATTGCAATCCTCCTGCCTCAGCTTCCCAGAGTGCTGGAAACAGGTTTATGCCACCATGCAAATATAATGTGATATTTTAACACATATCTATATTAAAAATTATTTCTATTAGTAAGCTGTTTAACATAGACAGGATCAACTCCCTTAGCAAATTTCATATATACAATACATTATTAGCTTTAGTTAAAGCACTGTACATTAGGTCTCCAGAACTATTCGTGTTATAACTACTGTTTGTATCTGGATGCAGACCTGGCTATTATCCCCATCCTCTTGATCCCTAATAACTACACTTTATACTATTGCTGTAAGTTTCAGTTTTAAGGCTCCCACATATGTAAGACAATATGCTTTATTTATATTTCTTTCATTGGCTTATTTCATTTAGCATAATGTCCTTCAGCTTCATGTTTGCTATCTAAATTGTCAGGATTTCTGTGTTTTTAAGCCTGAATTTCTATTATATTTATTTGTTGTATATTTATTGACTACTTCATATACTTTGATATATATGATGAATGTTTGATACATATAATCACAGTTTTTTATACACTCATCTGCTTATGGTTACTGCACTCATCTTTTTATGGAATAATTTTGCAATGAGTGTGGATGTGTAGATGTATTTTTGAGATATTAATTTTTCTGGCTTTGGATAAATACCCAGAAATGGGATTGCTGGATCATATGGTAGTTCTATTTATAATTTTTGAGGAAATGACATACAGTTACATGATGGTTATACCAATTCACATTCCCAATAACCACATATAGGAGCTCCACTTTCTTTACCTCTTGATCAAGGCTAGTTATCTTTAAATTTTTGAATGTTAGATACTATTTCATTATTGTTTTCATCTGCATTTTCCTGATGATCAGTGAAGCTGAATACCTTTATATATACCCATTGGCCATTTTTATAACTTCCTTGAAAAATTGTCTCTTCAGATCTTTTGACCATTTCTAATTTGCTGTTTTTTGTTTGTTTGTTTACTGTTGAGCTGTATAGGTTCACTGCATATTTTACAGATTAAATCTTCCTGCATGTAGATTTTCATCTATATGGATTACTGTATTAGTCAACATTCTATTGCTGAGAAAAATAGCAACACAGGCAACATAGAGTAGGAGGGGTATATTTTGCAGACAGTTTCAGTTCATAGTTAACTGGCCCCAAGGCACAAAAAGTAAGACTGTAATTAGTTTAATTGCATTTCGCTTTGAACTTTTATCCTAGAAATATAGATGACTTACACACAATTAATACAGTATTAGAGCATTTTGAAATTGACTCTATATTTACTTTCAACAATGACCCTTGCAAGTTGTGATCAATAAATATGGTGAAGGTTTAAAATAAAGTTTTAAAAATGTATTACATTAAAAGCACACTGCCATTACACTCCATCACAATTCTCTGTCCTGTTCAACACATATACCCTCTTTTTTCTGTTTCTTTTTTTCTTTTATTGAGTTTATTGATATGTTTCAGGTATACAGTACAATTGCATTCATTACTGGGATCCTGTACCTTTACATGACAGGTCTTGGTTCTCATTTTTCCCCCTTGTCCCTGCCCTCCAATCACCCCCTCCTCCCCTCCCCATTAACAAAAATTTTATTTCCATTTTTTCACTTTCTCATATTTTTTTCTTTCCCTTTTTACCTTTCCCTACCCTTTCCACTTTCCCTACCCCTTTAGCCCCTTTCTTCCTATTTCACATTATTAATTATCTCATTAGGATCTTACGTACTATTATAGTTTTTCACACCAGAGAAACTATTTGGTATTTACACATGTGTGACTTATTTATTTCACTTAAGAGTATATCCTCAAAATGTATCCATTTTCCTATGACTCTATTTTCTCATTCTTTATGGCTGAGTAATATTCAATTTTATAGAAAAACAGCTTCTGTATCAAGTTGCCAACAGATCGGCAAATGGGCTGTTTCCAAGTTTTAGCTATTACAAACTGTGCTGCTATAAACATGGGTGAACATATATCACTGTGGTATGATTCTTTTAATTCTTTTGGAAAGATACCCAGCAGAGGGATGGCTGGGACAAATGGAACCTCTAGTCCCAGCTCTTTGAGGTATCTCCATGATGATTTCGATAGTGGTTGCACCAGTCTGCACTCCCAACAACAATGGAGGGTTCCTTTCTCCCCACAACGCTACCAACATTTGTTATTGTGTGATTTCTTGATAGCAGCCGTTCTCTCTGAGGTGAGGTGGAATCTCGGTGTTCTTTTCATCTGCATCTCTCAAATGACCAGTGATGTGCAACATTTTTTCATATATGTACTTGCTGCTTTTACTTCGTTGTTTGGGAAGTGTCTGTTCATTTCAGATGCCTATTTTTGAATTGGGTCTTTATATTTGGGGGGGGTTATTTTGGTTTCTTTATGTATTCCAGATAATAGTCCTTTGTCTGAGGAGAAGCTGGTAAAATTTTTTCCCACATTGTAGGTTGTCTCTTTGTTCTGTTTATGACTTTTTTTTTTCAGTGCAGAAGCTTTTTAGTAAGATGAGATCCCAGTTGTTGAATCGTTCTGCTAGTTCCTGTGCTACTGAGGATTTGTCCATAAAGTCTTTTCCTATGCCAATGTCTTCCAGAGTTCTGCCTAACTTATCTTCCAGCAAGTTTAGTGTTTCTATTTTAATATTTAGATCTTTAATTCACTTGTATTTTAATTTGTGCATGATGAGAGATAAGGGTCTAGTTTTAATCTTTGGCAGGTTGAGATCCAGTTTTTCCAAAACCATTTTTTAAAGAGGCTATCTTTCCTCCAGTGGGGATGGTCAGCTCCTTTGTCAAAGATGAGGTAGCTGAGTACATCTGGAGTTGTTTTTGTGTCTTCCAATCTGTGCCACTGATCCTCAGGTCTGTTTCTGTGCCAATACCATGCTGTTTTTATCACAGTGGCTTTGTAGTATAGTTTCAAATTGGGAATTGTTATACCTGCTGCCATGTGCCTGTTGCCTAGGATGGCTTTTGCTATTCTAGGTCTCTTCTGGTTCCAAATGAATTTTTGGATTCTTTTTTCTAGTTATGTGAAACATAGTGTTGGAATTTCAATTGGCATAGCATTGAATCTGTATAGAAGTGTTGGTAGTGTGGCCATTTTCACTGTGTTAATTCTTCCTACCCAGGAGCAGGGGATATATTTCCATTTTCTTATATCCTCTTCGATCTCTTTTTTCAGAGTCCTGCAGTTTTCAGTGTAGAGGTCTTTTGCTTCTTTTGTTAGACTGATTCCTAGATTTTAATTTTATAATTAAAAACCTAAATATTAAGTATGGTGTTTTTAGAATCAGGCTGAATAAGGACACTGCAGGGAGCATTCCCGAAGGCAGTGAGTGCATAGAAGCAAGAATTTTTGTCTGAAGATCTAGAATGGAATTAGTTCTTACTAGGACAATGAAATGGAGAAATCCACTCACTTCCTTTGTCTCAATTCCTGTATTTATGAAGTGGATTTTTCTAAAAAGCCCTGCTCTGACACTGTGCAGATCAAGTAGGATAAGGGATACCACGGTGTTTTGCATACATCAGTCTTCTCTTTTCCACAGAGGATATGATCTGACATTCCCAACAGATGCCTAAACTTACTGATAGTACCAAATTGCATATGAGGTGTACTCGAAAATTAGGATGGGTGTTGGAATTTTTTTAATTATTAAATTAAAAGACACTTTTCCATCAATCCTCTTCATGGACACTTAGGTGATTGTGCTTACCATTTTCTTAGGCAAGTCTGGAAATCCTTTGCCACGAGTATCTTTCGTTGCCCTACCATAGCTGCCTCAATGTCCTGAATTATTAATTTTAAAATGATTACCTTTTGTTTCCCTCACAGGCTTGAGAGCATTTGCTATTATTTGCTTTCTTCATGACAGCCATTCTTTGTAGAATAGGATGCAGTCTCAGTGCTGTCTTAATTTGTATTTCTCTAGTTGCCTGAGATGTTCAACATTTTTTCACATATTTATTGGCCACTTTTTCTGAGAAGTGTCTATTCATTTCAGTTGCCAATATTTTTATTAGGATTTTTATGTTTGGGCCATCTATTTTTTGACTTCTTTGTGTATTCTAAGTTTTAGTAATCTAAAGAAAATGGAATGTTTTCCCATTCTGTGGGTTGTCTCTTCATTCTATTGCTTGTTTCTTTTGCTTTACATAAATTTTTAATTGGATATATCCCCCTTTGTTGATCCTTGATTCTTTTTCCTTGTGCCGTGGGGGTTTTGCTTAGAAAGTTCTTGCCTATACCTGAGTCTTTAAGAGTTTTGCTTATTTTATTTTCCAGCAGATTTCCATTTTAATATTTAGGCTTTTGATAAATTTTTGTTTCATTTTAGTACACAGTGAGAGATACCATGAGAAGAAGAGAGAAGGTAAAGGAAAGGGAGGGGAGAGGGAGAGGAGGGGAGGGGAGGGGAGGGAGGAGAGAGATGAGAGAAGATTCGATCTTCTGCGTGTTTGTATCCTGTTTCCCCAACACCATTTGCTAAAGAGGCTATGGTTCCTGCAGGGTATGATTTTGGGAGCCTTTGTCAAAGATCAGGCAACTGAATTTGCGTGGGATTGTCTCTGCATCCTCTGCTTGGTTCCACTGACTCACATGTCTGTTTTGAGCCTATATATGCTGGTTTTATCATGGTAGTATGTTAGCATAACTTTAAATCTTGGATTCTGATGCCTCCAGCTTGCTCTTATTGTCCAGGATTGCTCTCACTATTCTGGGTCTCTTCTAGTTACATATGAATTTTAGGATTTTTTTTTCTAATTCTTTGAGGAATGCTCCTGGAATTTTGATTGTGATTGCATATATATTAATTTTTGTAGTTAGTCATTTTGACAAAATCGTTACACCTATCCAGGAACAAAGAACAACTCCATTTTCTGATGTCCTCTTTAATCACTTTTTCAGAATCCTGTAATTTTCATTATTGAGGTCTTTCACTCCCTTTGTTAGGTTAATTCTTCATATTTAATTTTTTAAACTATTGTGAATGGTATTGTTTTCCTAATTTCATTCTCAGTGGGTTCATTATTGGTGCACAACAATACTATTACTTTTTTTGTATGTTGATTTCAAACCTTGCTACCATGCTGAATTTGTTTTTTAGTTCAAGTTATCTTTTGGTCGATGGGGAGTCATGTAAAAGATCATGTCATTTGTAAATAAGGATAGTTTCACTTCTTCCTTTCTTACACATATCCCTTTTTTATTATTATTTTTCTGTTGTTGTTGATATTAATCTTGCCAGATTGGTCTAACTGAAGTTTTGAATACTATGTTGAACTGGAGTGGTGATAATGGACATCCTTGTCTAGTTCCTGACTTTAGAAAACTTTTTAAGTTTTTATTCATTTAATATGATGTTAGTGATAGGCTTTTCATAAATGATTTTTAGCAGATTGATATAAAGTCTTTCTACACCTATTTTCTTCAGGTTTAAAAAAAATCCGGAATCATTGAATTTTGTCAAATGCTTTTTTTTATTCTACTGAGATGATCATGTGATTTTTGTCCTTTCTTCTATTCATGTGATGTATTACATTTATTAATTTGTGTTTCTTGAACCATCCTTGCTTCCCTGGAATGAAGCCTATTTGGCCATGATATATGAGTATTTTAATATTTTTTTATAAAATTCTCATGGTTCTATTTTACATATTTATTCAAAAAATATCCCTTGAGATGAAAATCTTTGTGGCTGTAATGCATGATAAGAATCAGGAAGATATTTTTGAAGACAAAATTTTAGGTATGTTGATGGTAGCCATAGGAATTTGAACTTGGAATTTTGTGGACTCCTAATCATCAAAGTGCTTAGAAGTAGTCCCAGAAACAAAAGATAATAGTTTCCTTTAAATATTATCACATTATTCAGCTCTCGGTTGCTTTAGTAAAATGCTTGCTATGAACAACTTAAAAATAAGAAGGATGTAGGGAAGGTAGGATGTGTAGGGGAAGGGAAAAAGGGAAAAGAAAAAAATGTGAGAGAATGAAAAGATGGAAATAAAGTGGTTGTAGATGGGGAGGGGAGGAGGGGGTGAAGGGAGGGCAGGGGTAAGGGGAAAAAATGAGAATCAAGACTTGTCATGTAGCGGTACAAGATCCCAACAGTGAAAGTAACTGTACTGTAACTCTAAAATGTACCAATAAACTCAATTAAAGCTGAAAAAAAAAATAAGAAGGATGTTTTTGGCTAATGTTTGAAATATTTCAATCCAAAGTCAGATGGCGCTGTTGTTTCTGGACCTGTGGTGTGTGAATTTCTGCTCCCAGCAAGGAGTGTGCGGTAGAGAGGGGAAAAAAAACTCCTAAATACAAGTATTATTATGATATTAATTGACAATCACTCTGTTTGCCTGCTTGTGCCCTGAGCAAAATTAAATTCAAACATAATCTCAGTGTCCCTCAAATTCCACCTAGATATTGTCTAGGAAAGGGTAAGGGTGCTTGGTTCTCCCCTACTAGGGCCTTTGATGCATCCCAGCAATGAAGGTTTAGAAGTTCCTCACCGCCCTCCCCCCAGCCTCTCTTTGCCTGCTCTTTCTCTGTGTGTAGCCCTCCTGGAGCAGCAGTTTCCTTAGCAACAGGCCTTCAAGGGCATGCGTCGTTCTCCCAGGCCTCTTTGCTGCAGCACTCCTGTCTTCTCCGTGAATGCTGAAAGGCCAAAAAGTAAAGTGCATGCCGTTGCACTTAAAAAAAAAAAGGCAGAAGGCTATGCCAAGTTGGGAAAACACATTTTAACTAGAATACCTCATTTGAAGCCACACTCTAACGTTGGTACAATAAAGAACTATTTTCATGGGAGACAAGGGAATAATGGAAGCAAAATTTACAATGGATCTGGGGTGCTGGCTACATGAGGAAACGCAGAAGAGAAGCTCTGGATGAGCTTGTGAAAAGCCAGTGGCCACTGTTTTCTCTTCCCTGGAATCTCAGAAACAGAAGGAGCATTAGGGGTCTCCCTTTCAGGGAAACTCTGCAAAATGCAATGCATTTATTCTATTGATATTGTCAAGGGCTCAAAACAGTTTTTCTATTACTTGATCACCCTTAGAATGTATCACAAGCCACCCAGTGAAAACCAGTGCTAATATATTAATATAGTAAAAGCCAACACTGACTTTTTTAACAGTATAATTGCTCAGCTTGACTGAACTTAGGGGCTCCGAGCCTCTCGTTGAATAGAGAATGACATCATGGAAATACTTGAGATTTTTGTATTGCACAACTGATTATGTCCACTATGGTGGGCAGAAAATTGCTGAGCAAATAGAATCAAGCCTCACCACTCTGAATTGTGTGGTGCACGGTTAGGGCATCAGCGATCTCACTGGCATGATTTTCACCTGTGAAGTTTTTTTTTTGTTGTTAATTTTATACCTTTTTAATGTCCTAGATATTGACAAATTATAATTTTGTGTATTTGTGGGGTACAAAGCAATGTCATGAATATATATGTGATGTGGAATGACTGAATTAGGCTAACAAGCATATCCATCGCCTCAAATCCTTATCATTTATTCTTTCTGTGACATCTCCCCATTCCCTGCACCCCACATTCTGTGACGTGCACCGTTCTATTCGCTGCTTCTATGAGTTTGATGTTTGAGATTCCATGTCTGAGGGAAACCATGCAGTACTTGCCTTTTTGTACCTGGCTTATATCCCCTAACATAACACCATTCAAGTTCACCATGTTGTTGCAAAATATATATATAATTTTCCTCAGCTCTAAAATTTAGGGTTCTGGAAATTTTTGTTTAAAATTTACATCTTTAAGATATGAGTCACATGGGCTGGGAATGGAGCTCAGAGGTGCAGCATCTGGCTGGCAAGCGTGAGTCCCTGAGTTTGATTCTCGGTACCAAAAATACAGATAAATAAAAATTAAGAAATAGGATATGAGTTACAGGCATTTAAAAACTGTAGATTGCGATGAATCCTAAATCTAAGGACTTGAAATCAGTACATGGAAGACAGGTCTGCATTCCCGTGTTTATTGCGACATCATTCATAATAGCCGTCTTCTTGTGACTAGCTTGAAAAAAATTTGGCAGTGTGGAATGTATGTACAGTGAAACGGTAATCAGTCCTTAAACTTTTTTCTCCCATGGTGTGGATGACCTTTTCACTTCCTTAGTGGTGTCTGAAGCCCGAAAGTTTTCATTTTGGTGAGGTCAAATTTACCGATTCTTCTGACTTGGCTTCAATGGTGTCATCTATGAAATCACTAATGGAAGGTTAGAGCGATTGCTGTCTTCTTCGAGAAGCTTTATGACCTCAGCTCTACATTTATGGCTGTGATACATCTTGAGGAGTGTGTACATATGGAGTCAGGTAAGGCATCAAACTCATTTTTCTTATGCATGTCCCAGCTGTCTAAGAAATATTTGTTGAAAAGAGTATTCTATCCCTCATTGAATTTCTAGGTACTGTTGTCAGAAATTCAGTAGACTGTAAATATGAGGGTTTATTTCAAGGACTCCAATTGCATTCCACTGATTTGTAAGGCTAGCCTTATGCAATAATCATAATGATTGCTATAGCTGTGCAGTACGTTTTAAAATAACAAGTGTGAGTATTCCAACTTTGTAGTTCTCCAAGATTGTTTTGACTTACTATAATGAGATCCCTTCATTTCCCTGCACATTTTGGCATCCGTCTATCAGTTTACTGGGATTAAGGAGGTGGGATTCTGATAGGATTAGGTTAAATCCGTAGATCAGTTTGGGAAGCAATGTTGGGCATAGAGAACAATATCTGCATCTTCAAATCCATGAACACAAATGTCTTTCCATTTATTTGGGCCTTCCTTGGTTATTTTCAACAGTGTGGTTTTCAGTGTATTAATCTTGACTTCTTTTTTGTTTAAGGAAATTTATCTGTAAATATTTTCTTTCTGTTAATCCTACTGTAAATGGAATTGCTTTTAAATTGTTCTTTTCCAGGGTAAAAACTAAGAGTTCTTATATGAGGCTCTATTCTGTTACATTGCTAAACTTGTTTAATAGTTCTAATAGTGGATTACTTATTGTTATCTATATACAAAAATTAAAAACATCATTTGAAAATAGAGATATTTGTATTTTTCCCTTTCTAAAGTTGATGTCTTTTATCTTTCTTTTCTAAGGACAATATTTAATAAAAGTAGCAAAAGTAGAATCCCTATACTTCTTCTGATCTTAGGAGAAAAACATTTCATCTTTCACCATGAAAAATAACAACAACAGCCAGGTGTGGTGGCGCACGCCTGTAATCCCAGCACTCAGGAGGCTGAGGCAGGAGAATCGCTGTGAGTTCGAGACCAGCCTGGGCTACATAGTGAGTTCCAGGTCAGTTTCAACTACAGTGAGACCCTGTCTCAAAAAAAAAAAAAAAAAAAAAAAAAAAAAGAATAACAGCAGCTGTGGCTTCTTCATAGGTACCTCTTACCAGGCGGAAGAATTTTCTTCTATCTTCGATTCCTAAGAATTTTAGTGCTTCTAACATTAGAGAGTATGCAATTCATCAAAAAAAATTCTGTTCCTATTGAGATGAGAATATAGGTTTGTGTGTGTGTCTTTTGTGCTACAGATTTAGTAGATTATTGGATTTTTCAGATATTAAACTATCCTTCCACTGTTGGAATAAGTTCCACTGGTCATGGTATATGATCATTTTTATATATTGTTGGATTTGGTTTGCTCATATTCTGTGAAAGGTATACATATCCACATTCATAAAGAATACTGAATTTTCTTATGTGGTTCTCTTATGATATCTTTGGTTTGGGGAGAAAGGTAAAACTGGCCTCATATTCTCAGTAAATATGATCTTTTCTTATTTTTTGGAAGGTTTTGGGAAAGAATAATAGTAACTATTCTTTTAATGTTTGGTAAAGTTTACAAAGTAAACCAGATGGGTCTGGGCTTTTCTTAGTTGGAAGTGCTATTAATTACTTACTCTATTTTTTCTTATAATAGGTTTATTTAGACTTTTATTTATTCTTGAGTCAGTTTCAGTAGTTTGTGTCTTCTAAGAATGCTTCTTATTTCCTCTCGTTGATCTAAATTTTTGGCATACAGCTGTTCAAAGTATTCCATTGTAATGGTTTTTGTTTGTGCAAAGTCAGTAGTAACATCCTTTCTGTCATTCCTGACATAATTATTTGAGTCTTTTTCCTGTTTTTTTTTTCTTTCTTTCTTTCTTTCTTTATTCATGCTGAAGCTTTAGCTGGTGATGTTTATGAAGAAATGTCTTCTGGTTCCATCAGTCCTCCCTATTGCTTTGCTATTCTCATTTTCACTTATTTCGGCTGTCCTACCATATGAGTCAGCCTTCTTGTTTCTGGGATGCGGTGTCAATATCCGTTAGTAGATTAAAAGAGGAGAGGTTTCATTTGGCCCATGGTTTGGCGGTGTTTGGTCCATGGCTGGCTAACTCCAAGACATCAGGTCAGCATCATAGTGGAAGGGAATGGAGGAGGAAAAGCTACTCACTTTAAGGCAGCCAGGCAAAGAAGGGACGGGCCAGGAAGAAAGACATGCCCTCCAAAGGTACAGCCCAAGTGACATCTTTTTAACCAGTTCTATCTCCTACTAGCACTTTTAGCTAAGAACTCATCAACAGATCAGTCTGCTGCTGAGTATCGTGCCCAAATGAACTGATTGCTTTCCAAAAGCCCCACCTCTGAATATGAGACTTTGCGGGGGAACATTCCAGATCTAAACCCTAAAACGTAATTTTCTTCTCTCATTTTGTTTAGCTTTTGTTTTTATCTTCCCAGATTCCTAAGATGGATATTAAGTGATTTAAAATCATTTTAATGTTTAAAATATATTAATATAGGGATGGAAAAACTCCACCTCCACCCTCTGAGCATTCCAGTTGGGTCTAAGAATTAACTTATAGATCAACGGTAAGAAAGCACCATAAAAATTTCAGACATGTGAGTCCTTTAAAGAAATGGGCAGAGGAACAGTGAGTCAGTATTTCACGGAGTGCATTGAACAGAGAATACTTCATCGTAAAAAAGCAACTAAATTATGCGAGGAGGCTTAGAGAAGAGAGCATTCTTAAAATGTCAGAAGATAGTGATGCTGCTTTTACTTCTGGTTCAGGAGTATCTTTTTATAGGAATTTTATCTTCTGCTTTTGAGAACTAGTAGGAATATCAGAGTAATCTTTTGGCATCTGTTATAAATGCCTTTCACTTAAGCAGACACCATGCCAGAATAGAATATTTCAACCCCTTCAGTTTTTTACACCGATAAATGTCTCTAAACGCTGCTTTAGCTATGTCCCATATGCTTTCGGAGGTTGGTTTTTTGTTTGTTTTCACTTGTCTTATAAAATAGTTAAATTTTCATTGCAATTTCTTCTTTGACCCACTGGTTGCTTAGAAAAGTGCCATTTAATTGTTACTCATTTGCAAATTTCTCCAGTGTTCTTCAATTTATCCATTTCTGCTTAATTTTTTGGCTGGCAAAATTTTTACAATTTGAGATCTTTTCAGTATATTGAAACTGGTTTTCTAGTTTATATAGGCCATGCCCTGAAGAATGCCCCACGTGTGCCAGAGCAGATGCATATCCTACTGTTGTAGGGCCATGTGCTGTATTGATGACTGTTAGGTCTCTCTGCACAAATCTTTCATTTCAGTGTTTCTTTCATTTCAGTGTTTGACCTTCTGCTGAGCTGTTCTACCCTTTATTAAGAATGTAGTATTAAAATGTTTTAATAGTACCGTTAAATTTTCTATATATGCTTTAATTTTCATCAGTTTTCACTATCCGTATTCTGGAGATTTTTTAAAAGATGTATGTGTGTGTGTGTGTTATTATGTATACCTTTTTGAATGACTGGAATTCTTATCACAATGTCTTTTTTTTTTCTCTAGTAACACTTTTGTCTTGAAGGCTACTTTAATCGACATCAGTGTGGCTACTCCACTTCGTTTCTCTTTGCATGGCATACCTTCTTTATAGGTCTTTGAACATTATTGTCTTTAGGTATTTTTCACTTATTTTTATCTTTAAACCTAAAATGCACTGCTTCTAGGCACTAAGCAGTAGAATCATTAAATTCATTATTCTGTCAGTCTCTCTGCTTTTTGATTGTCGTGCTTAGTCCTTTTACACTTAATATAGTTCTTAATAAAAACAGAATTTCTATTTGCCATTTTGCTATTTTTTATGTATTATATCTTCCTTATTCCTCTATTTCTCACTTTCCCTTCTCTTAGAGATGCATGTAATCGATCTTTTCAAATGTAGCATTTAAATTTTGTCAATTTCTTACTGTGTAGACTTTTAAAGTTAGTTTCTTAGTAGTTGCTGTAAGGATTGCTATTAGCATCTTATAACAATCTAGTCAAGATTAATTTCAACTAAATCCGAACTGTAAATAAAAACCTTGGCACACTTATACCTCCATTCTCTTCCCCCTTCTTTATGCTGTTATTATCCTGCAAATTACATCTTTATACATTTATGCATGTTCATAGCAAATATTTTTATAATTATTGCTTTATATAGTCTTCCTATAAAGATGGGAAGATAGTTAAAATATATTCATAGTATCTGTGATTCATCCTTACTTATGTCCTTTTTTTCTTCAAATGAATTTCATTTATTATCTAGCGTACTTTCTTTTCAACTTAAAGGACAGAAAAAAGGACATACTTTAGTATATTTTATAAGCTATAACTTCCCACGCAAATTTTCTAATTTTTTTATGGAAAGTTTTAAAGTTGTCTTTATTTATGAAGAATAGCTTCCTGGGTACAGGATTTTGGATAGCAATGTTTTTCTTTCAACACTTTTAAGATATTATCCCACATTTAGTCTCTATAGTTTCTGACGAGAAATCAGCGGTAAATCTCACAAGGATGAGAGAGGGTGGCATTTTTATCTTGTTTGCAACTCTTCCTTTTGTGTCTGATTTCACTAAGTTGACTATCATAGGTCTATGGATAGTACCGCTTTGTGCTACTTGGAATCTATTGAGATTTTTTTAAACATATCTTAATATTTTTAATTTATTGAGAAATTTTTGGTCTTTATTTATTTCAATGTTTTTCTGCCCTTTCTCTTTCTCTTATCCTAGTGGGATTCTCATTGTGTGCGTGTTTACAATATTCCACAGATCTCAGAGACTGTTTATTTTTCCTCATCTATTTTCTTGCTGTTCCTTGAACTTGGTAATGCCTATTGACTTTTCTGATAATCTACTTATTTCTTTCTTTTGCCAGTTCAAGTCTTCTATTATTCCAGTAGTATATTTTCATTATTTTTCAGCATGACAATTCACCGGCATCTTTATTCTGTCATTCCATTTTTATCTTGTTATATTGCCTGATCAATTAACACAGGTTTCACCATTGGGTGGAAACTCATTTAACTCTTTCCCCACTTCAGTAGCTCCTCCAGCCATATTACAGTAATAAAAATATGTACTGAGAGTTTGAATCACAAACACTCCCTTCAGTAATTAAGGTTATCTGCCTAATTACCTACTTTGATTAAAGTGAGACTTATCTCCATACCCTTCCCAAGCTCAGACTTCTTGAATAATGGGCATCTGCCTTTAGCAAAGGGACTTCAGATAGTTGCTCTCTTTCTCTTTCAGTGGATCCCTTCTGTGCTAGCTGCAATTCCTGATTCTGTCTGTGAGGTTAGAAGAAAGGAAGACAAAGGAACTAAGGGAACAAAAGTTTTATTGCATGATCAGCCCCACCAAAGGCTGCCTTCTACCCAGCACATAGTTTTGGCTGAGTCTTTTCCCTATGATGCTTTTTATTTATTTTTTTACTTTGTTATGCTCTCATGCATATTCATGCTCATACTCATTAGTGTCTCTTCCTAGAACCTTTTGCTAAAGACGCCATCCTGAATGAAACCCCTGGAGGGTCACCTACATCTATCTGCACTACTCTAAACCACTCTTGCTTATGCAAGTCTGAAAACTAGTTATTACAAATAGCCAACTGGTCTTACTGCCTTCCATCGCCAGCTAGCTATTGAGGCGTTGTGTCTCCGTTTTTGATGCAGACCGTAAGCCTCTCACGATCAGAAATGTCAAAAATTCTTCATAAACTTGTGCCATCTACCTTTGAGTAAATCGGAAATCCATGCTATTGTTAGCAGCAAACATCTCCTGAGCCCTTACTGGATATTGCCCAACTGTACACTGATTTACTTCACACACTTGTACACTATTTACATAAAGTGTCATGTATAAAGGAAAGCAAAGCAAAGCGTTGGAATAGATAACGCATCTGTTTTATCTATGAAGAACATTAGGCAACTGATGCAAGGGCATATCCTGGGTGGGAGAACCAAGTTTCATCTCTAAGGCTCGCTCCAAAATCTACATGCCTACACCCTTTGGCCCATTATCTCCCTTATGACATAATAACCATGACGTTAATATTTCAAAAGGTCCTAAACAAATCACCTCCATTTTTTTTAGCTTCCATTTTTCTAACCATAAAAAGGAGGGCTAGGCCTGGATCTCTCATTCTGTGGTTAAGCAAAGACTCCTCTAGCCATATGTGACCCTTCCTATGAAGCTCCATTCCTTCAAATTGCCACACATTAATAGGCTTGCACAACAGTAACGGAACCAAGCTCTTTTTTCCACATTCAGTACCTCACTTCACCTTTACCACCGCATTTATTTCTAGGTGTTATGAACGTGCAAGAACAGAGTTTCCAGAACAGTTGCAAAACTAACAGTGAAAGAAAGGAGGAAAGAAAGAAGCCCTACATTCTTCTGTTCCTTAAAACTCTGAGCATTTTAGTACTTCATAGACCTTTCAATACTTGAATTCAGCACAAGGAGCTCTCTGGCCTCCCAAACCTAACTGCAAGGTCAGAATAAAAAAAATTTTTTAAAGCATAGGACACAATGATCTGCTAACTCTGAGAAGGAAAATTCCTCCCTGTCATTTTCTGTCCTCATTTTCATTAAGGACAAATGTTCTCAATAATTCTATTTTCTCTGACCTTCCCCCATCCTTCCTCTTGCTCTTTCCTCCTTGGTGTTCCAAATCTCTCCTTTGTTTTAGGCAAGCAGATTTGCACAATGCTTAAAAAGAGAAACACTGTTGCACTGGTCTGACCTTGATAGTCAAGTCCTTTTCTGGAAGGTTTCTGAAGAGGACCAATGGAGGCTTTCCCAATAAATCATAAAAACCCAATACACACAGGCTTGATTTTTATGTGACACATCCAGAATACAGGTGTGACATAAAATTTCTCTAGTGTGGCGAAGCAGGCTTATTTCTCTGAAAAACATAATTTAATCTCATTGAATTATCACTTGACAATAAATTATAAATCAAGTATGAGGACGTGAGCGAGAAACTTAGATCTGGCACCATTTTAAGAGTCAGTGCTCAGCGCAGAAATACCAGCAGCAGGTAATCTGACCTGTGCATCACCATCATTAGCGGATCCACCCATGGCACTTGTGCCTTTGTTCACTATTTTGTATCCATCTCGGCAGTTTCTGAAATGGGTGCCCGTAGCAAGCAGATGTGTAACGAGGCCAATAAGCACAGCTGGTGAAAGTTTAGCCATGACAAGTACGATGCCACATGTCCATGTGGGATACAGAGATTCGTGTGGCCCCAGGGGTCCAAATTCCATTTTGACAGGCTCTATCTCTGTGCCATTATTTGAAGGTCATGGCCCTCATAATCAATGGCAGGCAAGCAGTATTAGACATGTGTTATATGACAAGCAAGACTAGTTTGAGTTAAAAGTCATTTCTTATGGACTCATTATCATTAGCAAGGATGCTATGGCTCAAAAACAACAACAACAAAAAAAGTTCAATTTGGGCCAGGGATTTAGCTCAGTGGTTCTGTTGCCTGCCTTGCAAGCACAAAGTCCTGAGTTCAATCCCCAGTACAAAGCAAAACAAAACAAAACAAAAAAGTTCCATTTGGTTTATTTCAGTCATTTAGAAAATGACAAAACAAATTTATCTAATATAACTACATCTAATCAATGGTGGCCCTGAGTGTAGAACCCAGGCTTCTAGACTACCACTGGGTTCTAGAACCCAGGGTTCTAGGGTACCACTAAACAACTAATAGCTTGTGACTGTTATGGAGAGGCTCTTGCATTTTTATCAGATTATTTTCTAATTTTTCAAGAAAGTGCAACATTAGACCGAGTAAACAAAAAAAAATAGATATGGTTCCAAAGAGAAGAGGAAGGTGTAAACCCGTTTCTCCCACTTTTCTTGGGAGAAGTTAGCTCCTAAAGACAATGCTTAAGGAGAAGATCAGCTAGAAGGCTCCAGGCAAGAGGCTAAAGCCCATCAGCTACTGGTGTGCATTCTTTATTTGGCCCTGTTACTTATTTCACACTTGCCATCTACTGACATAACTACAGTTTCTGGCAGATCCATTTATTACTTTCCACGAGCCAGTGAACCTTGCATGTGTGGTTCTCGTTTACCTTCTCCAAAGGAATGCAGACCTGGACGAGGGACTCCATCACAAAGGTTTCTATGAACCAACTCTTTTCAGCTGTGCTTCTGCCAACAAGCTCTGAAGGAGCAGGTGTGGCTGCATCGATGTGGCCAGCGGATGCTCTTTATGGAAGATGTTGATTCAGAAGGCTTCATCCTGATGCTTCCGCTAGAACTCTCTAAGCGTGCAGTAATAATAAAGGCCAGAATAATCCCGTCATATCTAATGGTAATGCAAGCGTTGTTAAACTCAGCACAGTGATAAGAACAAGAATGAATGTTTGCTGGTGCTCATACCCTAACAATTACAAAATACTTTTCCTTAGGCTTCATTCTCAAAATGGCAAGAAGGCTGCTGTAGATCCATACCTCATAGAAGTCAAAGGATTATTGAAAGGTACGAAAAAAGAGAAATAGGTCCTCTTGCAGAAATGTCTACTGGTGAGAATGCACTTTCTAAGAATTGTTCAGCTGGCCTCCCTTCACATTTAATTAGCCAAAACTGTATTAAATACCTATTCTTAGGTCTTCCACTGTCAAGAACAATGAAATTACATAAGACTGACTACTACCAGTGAAGATTCATCCCTTTTTTTCTAGAATAAAGCCAAGTTTGCCACCCTGCCTCAAGAAATAGGCAGAACAACAAACAGTGTCTAATCACTTGATAATGGCAAGATAAAAATTCCAAACATAGCAAGACAAGATGGAAACCCACAAGGTTTGGAAAAGCGAAACATGAGTCTGAAGCACGGAATAGAGACTGGAGAAGAACCTGCAGAACAGTCAGAGCCAGAAGTTGCAGCTGATACTTTGTTTCATAATACAAACAAGGCCTAAGCTAAGACCAGATACTAGAGGTAGTTTTTGAGTGTGGAAGTGTTTCAGTGTGATCACGTTTAGAATAAGTTTGTACCCCAGATCACCATGCAACATCTCACCCCCTTTCCCCTGAGAAAACATTCCAACCAGTTTACCATGAAACCTCACTTCTAAATAAGTGCATTAAGCCACTGACTTGACAACTTTTCATTGCTGTTATGACCTCACATTGAAAACGCTGTTAACCAGCACTGAAAAAGCATTTACTGAATAATATCAGTTCTCCCTGGAGTGATCTCTGGCTGCCACAGGGACTAGAAACCATAGATAAGACATTCAATTGGGAGTAAAAACATAGAAAGAAAGAGAGAAAAACAAAGAAAGAAAGAGAAGGAAGGCAGGAAGGAAGGAAAGGCCAGATGTGGTGGTGCACACCAGTAATCCCGACACTCTTCGAAGTGGAGACAGTAGGATTCCAAGTTCAAGCTCTGCTGGGGCAACTTAGCAAGATTATTGTCTCAAAATAGAAAATAAAATAAAAAGGCCCCTTATTCAATCCCTAGTATGAAAGGAGAGAGAGAGAGAGAGAGAGAGAGAGAGAGAGAGAGAGAGAGAGAGAGAGAGAGAGAGAGAGAGAG
>NW_022900930.1:44394768-44428831 GCF_012274545.1 Fukomys damarensis | reverse complement strand
GAGAGAGAGGAGAGAGAGAGAGAGAAAAAAAATAAATAAAACGTTAAGATAGCCAGAAAGACCTTTGCGAACCTATCAACAGCGGGTTGCGGGCTTTGGATAGTGAGTTATTTTTAATCATGGGGTGATTGATCAGCTGTGGCCGTTGAAAGAGCCTGAGCTTTGGAATTAGACAGACCTCACTTAATTCCAAGCTTTACTGATGCCAAGCCTTGGGTAGGTTCTGTATTCCGTGTGATAATCAGACAATCAGCGTAGTCACATACAATGAGGGCAATGATGCAGGATCCCGGAAGCAGTAGGACAGCACAGCGGGAGGCAGTGCCTAGGCTGGCTCTGAGCCTGGAAGCTAGAGAGGGATCATTGTATCAGCAGCAGGGGATGGACAGCGAAGGCAGTGACAGCAGCTGCATACATCTGGGGGTAGAAGTAGAGGAAGAGAGAGTCATGTTAGCAATTAGACCCAAAACTTCTGTACATATAGCTGGCTACCCAGAGACAATAATCTATCGACTGAAGGGTGATCCCCATAAATCGGTGAGAACGGAGAATGATCCTTCTGGTAAGTGGTCCCCCTCCCCCAGAAATGCCACGAGATCATGAAGGAGGAGTGGAATCTCTGAAGATCCCATCAGAGAGGCAACGAGACACCCCCACACCCAGAGTTGCCCACAACTGTGGAATGCGCTCACCCAGTGGGATTTAAGGAGCGGCACAAGTACAGGGGAGTTAAATGACAAATGTATTTGAAAGACTGAAAATCTAATAAATGTGTTGTGGTGAAAAGGGACTAAGAGAAGAGAGAATGCAACTGAGAAATACTTTCTGTTCTTTCTCAAGAAAAGTTTTCTTAACACCAAAACTGTTATTTGCTGTGAGATTCATTATCGCTTTCTCCATCCCTTATTAAATCCTCTGCCTCCCAGCTCTGCCTTCCCCACTTCAGTAACTCATTAACAAGCACAGTTATTAGATGCAAGGTTTATGAAAGTAGCACTGGGTTTTGGAAAGCTGGGTAACAAATCGTCACTAACACAGTGAGATGGAACAGCATTGCCATGCAAAGGGACAGAGCCATAAAAGGAAAATGTGCAAAACATGAGGGTACTGTCCTGCAAGAAATATTGCACTTAATTTTCCAAAACTATCACAGCAACCTCTCCCGTCTGACCAGCTCTGCCATATCCTCGTGTTGTCATCTTGTTCATATCTGCTCAAATTTTTTTAAATAGCCTTCTGTTGGTAAATTCTTCCCTTGAGTTCCAGCCTTTTTTTCTGATCACCTCAACGGTGGTCTTCCTAGTTGATTTTGTACTTAGGATCTGTTTTGGTTATTAAGACTATTCGCAGTTGCATTTCCTTGCCCTACTATAAGGGTGTCTCATTTAAAGCTATCCTGAAGCAAAGAAGGGAAAGGGAAGGAAAAAGAATAAGATGTGTTATGTACACAAAGCAAAGTGCTATCTATATACTACAAACATGTACTAATAAAAATTAAAATTAAAAAATAAAAATATGAAGATGTCCATGAGCACGTCGGGACTGAGTCTGCTTTATGTGCACCGTTATGCTGAATAAATGGTATCATAGAAATGACCCTGAACCATGGAATAAATTTTAATTTAAACTTTCTGCACATCAGAGGACCAAATGAGACAAAGGGAAAACAGATTGTAAGGTCTTAGATTGTGTTCAGCTAAAGAATCATATTGTAAACTCTAGAACAGCTACTTAAAAATTTTCTCAGTAAAATTACAAAAGCAAAGTAAAATCAAATCATGTACTGAATTAATCTAAAGAGGGGTAGGAAAATGGAACTAATAATAGCAGAACAAATAAAAAACAAATAATAAAATGATAAATAAAAATCCTACCATATTAGTATAACATCATTAAAATTTTGAACATCCCAATTTAAACATTTGGTATATAATAAATAGTGGATATATTAAATATATAATACTAATTTTAACAGCTTTTTAAAAGCAAGGTCCAACTGTCCATTGTCTACAGAAGATTCACTTTAAATATAAAAACACAGATCATAAGTAAACAGAGAAGGAAGCAAATACTAAAAAAGAGGGGGCTGGAGTTACTATACTAAAATCAAAGTTCACTTTTAAACAAGAAATGCCACCAAGAATACCAATAAATATTCATTTAATAGTTAATGTGAAGCTTTCTTTATTTTTATTTATTTATTTTTTTATTTTTTTTTTGTACCAGGTATCGAACTCTGGTCCTTGCGCTTGCAAGGCAGGTGGCAGAACCACTGAGCTAAATCCCCTGCCCAATGTGAAATTTTCTATAGATTCAGGAATCAAAATCAACATCCAACAGGTTTTCTTTGTCAAAATTGTCAGCTGATTGGGTTTGGGGTAAAGAATTAAACCTTAGATTGGAAGAAAAGTTATGTTTGATGAAAACACAGAAAGGAGGCCATGTCAGATCTGGAAGCTGTGCTCAGGTGTCAGGGAAAGATGGAAATCCCATCGATGTCCTCTCTGCTCAGTAGGTAGCGAGGAGATCAGCTGATGAACAGTGGACAGAGCTCTGGGGTAGCCTTTGAGTTTAATGGGAGAATGAGCAGAATAGGTGGACATGAAAGAATTTTGCACAAAGGGCTGAGAGCAGAGGCCAAGCTTGAACACATCTATCTGTCAAGGCATTGCAGTGGTGCTGTCTCCCGTAATTCCCCAAAGCTGGGGCATGGGATGGTTTTATGGTTTCGATGGTGACAAATGTGGGTCTGTCTCCTTAGGCCTTCACCATAGTGATTGGGAAGTTGATCGTTGATGACCACAGCAATGAGGAAAGGAGAAAGCTGCAACTGATATAGGTGTTCAAAAGTATATTCTTATGAGTTGACAGTAACAGGAAAATGCTAGGTCCTATATATGAATTGATAATGATCATTCTCCCTCTCTCTCTTCTCTCTCTCTCTCTCTCTCACACACACACACACACTCACGCATGTACACACACATAAGGGACAAAGATTATTTACTTTGTTCTAAGATTAGATAGATCTAAGGTAACCTATTTGGAAATTAAATGAGCCAAAGAATCCAAAATCTGGGAGACGTGAAGCTTTTCTTTAAAGGACAGGCATGCAGACACAAAAATAAGTGAAAATTGGAGCCCATGGATCGTAACTCTACATGTCTATAGTTGAGAAAATTACATTATAAGAAATTTCTCATATCTGGACAGGTCCACCTAAGAACAATATGAGAAGTAAAATACAACAGTTTGGGGAATCATTTGAATCTATTCAGACATTGCTTATACTGGCTTCACAATGAGCTGTGAAGAGCTGCAAAAAAAGCTTTGTTTCCATCATTTTCATTTTGTTTCAACAAAACACAAACAATGTGCAAATTCACAATTTTTCATAAAGCCATTAGGAAACCAACACTTTAGGACAACCAACTAACTTACAATCTAAGGAAAAACAAGTGTCTGCAGGAAGTAACAGAACCGTAGCCCTACTTAACTGAGGCAGATACAACCAAACACTATTAGAAAAAGTTCAGCTAAAATGGTCAGTGCTCAAAAGAATATGGAACATCTGAGGGAGAAAATACAAAGGAGTTCGTTTCTGTACCCACCAAGCTCTTTTGGCCATCTCACCAAGAAGAAAAGAAAATCGATGCACTTAAACCTATCTATGCCCCTAAGACATGTATATATGATTACTTATAACAGACTTAGCTATGGTAGCCAAAATCTAGAAACATCTTCTGTGTATCTCAGCCAGTGAATGGATAAACAATTTATAGAACATCCTCGCAATGCAATACTCCTCAGGGATGAAAGAAACACCTTGCTGAATGGTACTGGCAAAGAAACAGATCTAAGGATCAGCGGAACAGACTGGAAGACACAAAAACAACTCCAGCTGTACTCAGCTACCTCATCTTTGACAAAGGAGCTGGCCATCCCCACTGGAGGAAAGATAGCGTCTTTAATAAGTGGTGTTGGAAAAAATGGATCTCAATCTGCCAAAGATTAAAACTAGACCCTTATCTGTCACCATGCACTAAATTAATATCCAAGTGGATTAAAGATCTAAATATTAAAACAGAAACACTAAACTTGCTGGAAGATAAGTTAGGCAGAACTCTTGAGGACATTGGCATAGTTTTATGAACAAATCCTCAGTACCACAGGAACTAGCAGAAAGAATCAACAACTGGGATCTCATCTTACTAAAAAGCTTCTGCACTGCAAAAGAAACCATCAACAGAACTAAGAGACAACCTACAATGTGGGAAAAAGTTTTTCCAGCTCCTCCTCAGACAAAGTACTATTATCTAGAATATATAAAGAACTCAAAATAATCAGCCCCCCCAATATAAAGACCCAATTCAAAAATGGGCATCTGAAATGAACAGACATTTCTCAGACAAAGAAGTAAAAGCAGAAAGTAAATATATGAAAAAATGTTCCACATTACTGGTTATTCGAGAGATGCAGATGAATACAACACAGATTCTACCTCACCCCACAAAGAATGGCTGCTATCAAGAAATCACACAATAACAAATGTTGGCAGGGTTGTGGGAAGAAAGGAACCCTTCTCCATTGTTGGTGGGAGTGCAGACTAGTGCAACCACTATGGAAATCAATATGGAGATACCTCAAAGAGCTGGGACTAGAGGTTCCATTTGTCCCAGCCATCCCTCTGCTGGGTGTCTTTCCAAAAGAATTAAAAGAATCATACCACAGTGATATATGAGCACCCATGTTTATAGCAGCACAGTTTGTAATAGCTAAAACTTGGAAACAGCCCATTTGCTGATCTGTTGGAAACTGGATAAAGAAGATGTGGTTTTTCTATTAAATGGAATACTACTCAGCCATAAAGAATGAGAAATTAGATTCATTCATAGGAAAATGGATGCATTTTGAGGATTTACTCTTAAGTGAAATAAATAAGTCACACATGTGTAAATATCAAATAGTTTCTCTGGTGTGAAAACTATAATAATACACAAGATCCTGATGAAATGATTAATAATGTGAAATAGGAAGAAAAGGGCTAAAGGTGTAGGGAAAGTGGGAAGGGTAGGGGAAAGGGAAAAAGGGAAAAGAAAAAATATGAGAAAATGAAAAAATGGTAATAAAGTTTTTGTAAAGGAGGAGGGGAAGAGGGGGTGAAGAGCAGGCAGAGACAAGGGGAAAAATGAGAACCAAGACCTGTGATGTAAAGGTACAGGATCCCAGTAACGAATGCAACTGTATTGCTTACCTAAATTGTACCAATAAATTCAATAAAAAGAAAAAAAAAAACACCTTGCTGCTATACCCACATGAGGAATCTCAAATGCATTTTTGTCAGTAAAAGAACAACAGGCTATGGACTGAATATTGCATTTCTATGACATCTAAAAAAGACAAAACCTCAGGAATGGAGAGGAGGTCACTTGTTACCAGGTCAGAGAGTAGGGAGAAGGATTAGCTACAAAAAAAACTGATGTCAGAACTTCATGTCAGCTGCACTGACCTCTTACGCAGGCTGCCTTTCATCATTTCGAAGAACTCAGACTCCATGAGAGTTGTTTGGAGAGACACTGTTATAATAAAGAGAAAAATGACCGTGAGGGTTAAAGAGATTCAAGTTAGAATCTCTACTTCTTGCAGAAAAATGACCTTGCATGAAATATTAACCATCTCTAAGTCCCAGTTTCCTCATCTGCTACATATGAATCATTGTCAGTACTGTCACACAATGAGTGTGGAAATTCTTAAAAGAATATTGATTCTTCTGTTTTATCTTTGCTCCTTCTGAAAGGTCACTCTAATGTCAGTAAGTCCTGGCATTATCAGCATTCTTCTCTCCTTGCAGAAATCTCATTAGCTGTTTGTT
Organism: Fukomys damarensis; assembly: GCF_012274545.1. Lineage (NCBI taxonomy): Eukaryota > Metazoa > Chordata > Mammalia > Rodentia > Bathyergidae > Fukomys > Fukomys damarensis. The sequence goes on along the minus strand of NW_022900930.1, from coordinate 44,422,959 downwards.
TGTTTGTTTGTTTCTGTCACTTGCAATGCCAGGTAATAACACACTCTGGAATCCACTTAAAACATTGATGCTTGTGTTTTGATTGAGGATCTAAGAGTCTCTCCTCTGGGTGAATTATGGATTCTTCTGTGGGATTTGTGTTTTGTGCAAGCCATCAACAGATTTAGCTGTGAGAAGCTGCTGAAAGCAAGAAGCTGGGAGAATGAGCAGGCACTGAAAAATCTTGGATATTAAAAATAACCCCCCAGAAGGCAAAATGACCTCCATTTTTTATGCTTTCCAGCCCACGCTGAACAAGCTGCCACAAAGAGCTTTATTATACAACCACAGAGCAAGATGATTTTTTTCCTCTACATTAATAATGATTCGGGGATTTTTAAATGAGAACGGAAAAGCTATGGGCAATCTTGCAGTCTCCTGGATTCTCACACAGAAAGAAAAACAGACAGGAGGCTATTTCAGTAGCCTAAGCAGGGGATGAGCTAGAAAAGAGCAAACAAGCACAAGGGGTATAAGAAAACGGAACCATCCCCAGTGCTTTCTAATCCCTTAATCCTGTCCTCACCTTGACCTCGCACTACACTTGTGAGTAGAAAGATAATAGCACCCTCAACAGAAGTGGAGAAGGACAGACGATTTAGGTCGTGGGGAGAACTGGGGGAGCTGCGTCTGGGCAGGTGAAGTGCACGGTATCAGTGTCAGTCCACAAAGAGATTCCAGAGGACACCTAGGTGTGCAGATTTGGTAGTTAGATGAATGGCGGTGCATGAAGGGTAGGTTTGGGTGGAGGAGCTCCCCTGGAAATTCTGGTTGGAGCCATGGAAGTTATTGAAATGACCGAGAGAGAGAGGAGAGAAAGGGAGGGAAGGGGAATAGAAGAGAGGAGAGGAGAGGAGAGGAGGGGAGAGGAGAGGAGAGGAGAGGGGAATCTAAGAGAAAGCAAGGACCCAAAAGTCGATATTAATCGGCAGGCTCAAATATTATACTGTAGCCAAGCAGGAGGCTCAACCAAGAAAGGGTGCTTTTCTCTGATTCTATGTAAAACTCAGAAACTGGCAGAGTCAGCCAGGCATGATGGTGCATGCCTGTAATCCCAGCACTTGGGAGGCTGAGGCAAGAGGATCACTGTGAGTTTGAGACCAGCCCGAGCTACATAGTGAGTCCAGGTCAGTCTCAACTACTTAGTGAGACCCTGTCTCAAAAAAACAGAAAAAGAAAGAAAGCAAGAAAGCAAGAAAGCAAGAAAGCAAGAAAGAAACTGACCGAGTCGCTAAAGGATGGTTCTCCATGATTCGCCTCCAGTGTGGGCATTCCACATAGCACTTGCCCGGGAAGCCTCTAGCCCAGGCTCCAACTCGGAAGCACGAGAAGTTTTAGCAGCAACTGTAGAGGAAAGTGCAGAGGGATAATCAGGCCAGCTAAGGAAAGAGCAAGAGCTCTGTGCTCCCTTCGCTTTCCAAAAGAATGCTGTATAGTATTCCACCCTGTGAGTCTCTTAGCACCCCTTGGGTGGACAGGGGGAAGCCTCCTATTACTAATTGGATGGAACAGGTGTTTACTGATGATCCGCTCAATGCAAGACTCGGACTAGCAACCAAAAAGGCAGGTTTCTTTTTCATTTTTACTTTTATTGGTACATGTTTGCAGTAGATAATGATCGTATCCCTCATAAGGAGTAGGCACATGTACCTAACACATCTTAAATCTGTTGTCATCTCCCCTACCTTCTCTCCACCCTCCCTTCCTTGGTCCTCCACCCTCTTTTGCAAAAGATTTGTCTCCCTGTTTGTCGTTATCATTTAATTTGCTGCTTAATTTAATTGTGTTTTGAATTTCTCATAAAGAAGGAACCGTGTGATATTTATGCTCATGTGTCTGATTTAATTCACTTAGCATTACGGTCTCTCTCAAGGTGCAGTGCATCCATTAACTCATGTAGGGCTGGAGATTTAGCTCAGTGGTTATGCCGCTTAACTCTCAAGGGTAAGGTCATGAGTTCAATTCCTGGTACCAAAAAGAAAAATTGTGACTGGTGACATTTTAAGGGCTGGGGATCTAGCTCAATGGTTCCACTGCCTGTGTTGCAAGCACAAGGAAGCAAGTTTGATCCCCAGTATCAAAAAAAAAAAATCCATTATCATATGTGACTCAAGTTTATCCTTCCTGGCAGAGTAGTATTCCACTGTGTATAATGCCACATTTTCTTTATCCATTCTGCTGTTGATGGACTGAAGAAAGTAGGCTGAAGTAATCAACCTGAACAGCAGTTGTAAGTGTTAGCCTGCTACAGAATCACTTGTGCTACCTATAAAAGCATAGACCACTAGGATCTGACCCGGAAATTCTGATTCAGTAAGTCTGAGCTAGGGCCCGAGAACAGCATTCCTAACAATGAGGGTTCTAACAGGTCATCACCAAAGAAGAATAAAAGAGTTGGGAGTCATTTAGTTTAGGAATAAAAAGAGTACAAAATTCTGTAATATATGCTGATTATGAGACGGATCACTTCAAAATCAGCTAAACATTCTGGAAATGAATATGGCAATCAGTCTGAGGCCCCTGTGCCTCACCTTAAGAAGCAGGCCTGGCACACAGTACACCCTATATATACGACGCCATACAAAACTGTTTAAATGCACCTACATCTCCTTAACTATTATTTCCTGGATCTTCAAGAAGAAAAACATTATTATTGTCCCCCAATCCAAAGTGACCAAAGCACAGCCTTTGAGCAGAAACCTCACATTTGTACCCAGCCTTTTTGCTGACTCACTTCCAACAGTGAATATTTTGACTGAGAACAGATGTAATTTATTTAACTTTATAAATCGAATTCAGGACCTAGCTGACTTGGGAGGAAGGAAGGAAGGAAGGAAGGAAGGAAGGAAGGAAGGAAGGAAGGAAGGAAGGAAGGAAGGAAGGAGCAGGGAGGGAGGGAAGGAAGGTCGGTTATTTTCAATCCTGGGCTGGACCCAGATACTTATGATGCTCATCTTTGGTGCTGCTCCCCTTCCGATGATCTGGGCTCGCCATTGAGCCATTCTCCCCTGAACTGAAGCTTTCACCTTTTCTCTTTTACTTTCTTCTTCTCCATCCTCCTCCTGTTTGTGCACTTCCTATTCTAACCATGGGATCTCTCAGTGTCTTGTCATCCCATGCTCTTAGGCACCGCCACTTTTAGCAGGGAACTGCCGGTCCCCAGGCTCAAACCCTAGCTGTCTTCTCTATAGCGCATTCCCAGGCAATCATCAAGTCCTCTGTATTCTTCCTTTATAGCATTTCTCAGGAGTTCCTTCTTCCCCAGCCTCGGTGTCACTGTCTTTCTCCCTGGACTATTAAAACACCCTTGTAGCTGAGCTCCGTACCCCACTATTTCCCTCCTCCAACCCACCCTACATGCTGTGGTTGCCACATTAGCCATAATTAAACACCACTTTCATTCTCATAGTAGCCGTTATTCTTTATTAAACACATAATATGTGTCCAACGCAACGCTAAACATTTTATATGTGTGACGTCACCCCATTCTCCTCCTATGAGATATGTGTTATTATCCCATTTTAGAGATGAGGTAACTCGTGCTTATTCATCTATAAAGTTGCTCAAAGCAAGTATTTAAGAGCCCCCACCATTTAGCTTGCATTCTTAATGCTTTCTTTCATTTTCTCATCTTCAAAGCCTCTGTTCCAGTCAAACTGGTCTACTGAGGCCTCCAGACATGGCTACACCTGCCTGCTCCGCTGGTGAATGTGTCTCTCAGAGCCAGAGCAGGTTGCCCATCGTGCAAGGGCAGGAGCCTCACTGACCTTGCCGGCCTGTGTAGCAACCCCAATGCACACCCTGTTTCCAGGAAAGCATGGAGCCAAGTGACCCATGGAACAAGACACTGTAGCCATTCAAACTTGACCTTAGTCACCCGTCAGACAGTGACCCATGGTCTCCTATCTCCCAATGGCTGAAGCTGCTCAGTCTCCGTTTCCTGCCTCTGATCATTTCAAACTCTGGACCATGATCCAATAAACCCTACAGAATGCCTACTCTACCATCTGGGCTCAGTGGCCACGCAGGCCACCAGATAGTCATTCGAAGTACAGTCAGATGTTGTTGAGAGTAAGAAGAGGCAAAGTACATAACCTAGCTATGTTCTTGTTGTCACTTACTATCCCTGGATAGCCACCTGGGGTGCATGGCCGCACAGAGTGTGGCTCACTCCTTCCTTCCTTCCAACGTTTGGATCTCCACACACAGCTTCCACTTCCAAGAGACTTACTCTGAGCACCCAGGATGAGCTGGAACCTGCTTCCCCTCAGAAACTTTCCCTTCCTTCATAGACTTTACCTCTACCAGGTACGATGTTGCATTCTATTCTGTCCCACTGAGGTAAGTTCTGTGAATTCAAGTGCTCTGTATATTACAACTTCAGAATCTAAAAGAAAACCTTGCATTGAAAAGCCTTTGGCAAACACTTGTGGAGAGAATGAACATAAGATGATAACTATGAGGTAACGATGTGGCATCAAAACCTCATTTTAAATCTGCCTTTTTAAAATTCAAATGTATATGCAATGTTAAGTTATTAATTATACAGAAGTGAGTGAGCCTATTTAGAAGTCTGTTCTTGTCTTTTGCAATTTTCCAGTCACTCTTTATTCAGCCTGGTAGCTTACTTCAAGGCTCAGTGTAATTCCTTGGAGTAGTGAAAAACCTCCATAGGAAATACCCAGACATAAAACTCACTTAGCTATGAAGTCATTACCCAGCTCACTTTGCCTATAGACTAGGGAAGAGGACCGGGCATCAAACAATGGTGACCACACATGTGCCTGTCCTATTTCACCCCTAATGACAGGAAACCTGCTCAAATGGAATTATAAAAGGAAATAGAAAATTGGAAGGGAATAGTAGAGGTGGAAAAGTAAAGATAGTGGTTTGAATTTTCTCAAAGACAGTGAAATTTTCTTTAGAATCTACCTGATTCCAAGACAAAACAGAGGTACATATGGACTCCTCTCCTGAACCCAACCATCGGTGTATCTCTGTTGATTTTATGCTCTTGTGATGAAATTTCACCCGACTGAAATATAAGATAGTTGTGCCAATTTCCAGGTAGATCCAAGAGGGACATGTGGCTTCAGTCTTCTGAGGAAGCCAGGATGCTCTTGATCATCTCTAGGAATCCAACACCCACCCTCTTCCACCTCATAATTTCAGGAAAGCTACAGAGGTATCCATCCCTAGAGTTTAATCCCCATACTCTTGCTGGATACAGGGAAAAGTGCAAGGGAGAGTTTTAATGAAAGAGCCATGGGGCTGGCTGTCAAATGCTAGGGCACAATGCCTTTTCTTAAAGTGTGTTTGTGCAGGTGTGGGGCCACCAACCCTGAAAAGAGAGCTCTCTTTCTCTCAGCCTGCTCCGCCATGTTGGTCCATGGATTAGCCAAAACCGAGCATGATAGGGGAGCCTACTTTCTTATTTTTGAAATTAATAAATGTGCAACATTAGTACATGTTTTGCTTTGTTGTCTTTTTCACTTTGTGGTGATGGGGGTGGGAAGGGAGTCCTGAATGTTTTTTACTTTTTTTCTATTTCTCTCCTTTGTTTTTGGTGGAATGAAGCCCGTGGAAGTTACCAAGCAACAGAGATCCAAGCAAATAGAGACTGTTATGTCAGGAAGCTAAAGCAAATACAATCAATCACTTATTTGTCACCTACCATATTCAAGACACATAGTGAATGGCCATTTTCAATGATGAAACAAAGAAACGTAGGAATTGAGACCTTTCTCCATGATACATCTTGCTTGAAATCCACCATCTACAACCAAAACAGTGACAAAAATTTCAGAAGGACACTTTTCATTAAAATTCACACTTCAGTGAAAATTAGAGTGCAGACATTCCCAGAAACATGATTCTTACATGTTTATGCTTTTGTGTGTCTTTCTAGATTGATCCACTTTGGTCTTTCTATACCTTCTACATCCTGCTCTCTACCATAGCTTGATCTCCAGAGGCTACACTCATATCAAGGAATCTTTTGTCATCTGGTTTCTATTTGTGATTGGCCAACAAGAAATCTCTGCCAGGAAACTGGAAGAAGACTGAGCTTGGAGAGCTTACTTCTCAGCAACCTTCCTACAGAAGCAACTCAAACAAGATCTGTCCTTTGACAACTTCTCTCCAGTTAATATTTCCTGTGGAACTCTCGCCAAGTGCCAGTACCATCTCCCATCTTTACCTCAGCCCTGCATGTCTGTATGCTTTAAGTTTCTGTACAACCTCCTCAGAGATTAAACTTTGGTCAAATTATCCTGAGTGTACATTTGCTTCCTGCCAGGACTTCAGCTGATGTGTAATTTGAATCTAGTAATATAAAACCTGAGCCAGACTAAGAGAGAAAGGACACAGTGGAGACGAAGAGCAGAAAGGACAGGAGGAGCCAGAAATGTGTGACAGGACCCTGCTGTTGACCTCAGCAGGAGGGTCCAGACATAGGGATTAGTCTGGAACAGGGGCATCATTTCCTTTGGCTGCAGGGAAAGAGACTAAAGGAGCTGTAGATAAAAATAATTTGTCAGTGTGTAAACAAAAAATAAGAGCATTTATACCTGATAATTTTGATTTTACAAATGAGGAAGAAATCAAAGTCTTTTGCTAGGAGAGAATTCCATTGGTGTGGGGTAGAGGACCTGAGGACTGTGCTGACGGTTTTGCGCAATCACTGCAAGGCAGGAAGAATTTTCTGTTGTGATTCATGTAAATTGTGCTCTCAGAGAAGCCCAAGTGATTCTGGAGAGGAGGACTCAATGGTGGCACCATCTACCTAAAGGGAAACAACTTCTCTCTAAGGGCTCTCAAAATCCCTCATGGTTAAAAAACATGGATGACAAGAATCATCTGAAGAGGCCGGTGCAGTCATTGGATGGGTCATCGGCAACACAAAGCTCTTGAGATGTTAGCCCAACAATTCCACAGAGTACAGCCTCAGAAGCTAGAAAGATCTCTGTGTAGCTCTTACTGTGTACACTGCTCGAGGGAAGGAACCTAACCATTCATTCTTGGTCATAGTCTCTTCATCTGTAAACTGAAGATAATAACAGCATCTAACCATAGAACATTTCTCAAAGAATTAAATATGATTATCTATGTAAGGTGGTAACATTTTAATACTGAGGTCACAAGTACACATAGGCCTTCTCATCATTAATAAAATGTTGGGGGAGGTGGGAAGAAAATGACAATGAAATAGCACAATGGCAGTCTAGGCTGGATGGGGAAGACGTCAAGCCACAAGGAAAGGTTATGGGCTGTGACAAAGGAAGGAAACAAAAACTTAGAGATCAGACGGAGTTCCACGCCCCAGGAACTGAGGCAGAGGAAGGATTCGGGCATGGAGAGTGTGGGGAGGCCATGGTTACTGGGGTTTATGACGTCAGAGGTGATGCACAGCTCAGCTGGCTCAGCCAGATTTGTCCCACATACGGGACAGTGCACCCTCCCCATAGCCTGCAGGATAGCTTATCCACTGTAGCGCAGCTGCTGAAGATGGAAGTGATCTGTGATCCAGGCAACAACGTCCTCAACTTGGAAGCAGAATGCCTGAAAATCTGATAGCAACAATCAGGCTGTCAAAGAAAAGGAAGAGACAGTCAGTAGTATGGCACCCAGAAGATAAAGAAATAATTGTCTCTACTCAAGACAATTGCCAGGAGATGGCAGGCTCAGCAAGAGACCCAGGTTTCAGGGGAAATGGCAGTAAAGTGATTCCAAACATCAGACCACAAACAGCCTTTGGATGGAGAAATACTGAACTACATTCAATGAGTTTCTAAAATATATGTGTATTAATTTTCCATTCTCTGGTAGCTTGTTAAATTTTGCTTATAATCTGTATTAACTTATTATTAATGAAATAATATGCCTCATTTTAAAATGGGAAAAATGAAATACATATGGTAAAATGATACAACATGTATATACATGTTGATGAGTAATCTATATTATAGATACAAATTTCAAATGTTCCCTTTTTCAATTTGAGAGTCAACTACAAAGATGTGTTTTAATGAAATTTGTAATATGAAGTTTAACAATATAAAACATAGTAGACGTAAGCAAAGTGTTTTGCTTGAAAGCATTTCTTTATCAAAAAATAACCAAATAATTCAAAAAATTTTAAAGAGTCACAGGGATTATGTTATATTGCAAAAAAAAAAAAAAGAGCTTGTGAGTTTGAAAACTGGGCAAAATAAGCAAAGTTAAACAAAAGAGAAAGGATGGTGTAAAGAGACTAAAGATTTTTTTTTAAACGAACTCATTAATGATGTAGTGATTTTGTTTTGTTTTGTTTTAACAGAGATGGTGAACGAGAAGTAGCAGAAAGAAAAGCAATGTAGGCCGAGGCCTGGGGGTGGGGGGACAAGAGACAGAAAAGGGGAAGAGAAGAGACGGGAGAGGCCACGTTGAGGTGGCCAGGGTGACAGAGGTGGGCGAGCAAAGGTGGCGCTGGCCGGCCTCGGGTTTCCCTGGTGGTGGGCAGTCGGCCAACGGATCGCAGGCAGAGTGGCCTCGCACCACGTGTTCTGGCCCACAGACTGCAGATTTTGTTTGCTCTGGAATCCAGGCAGAACCCTGGTGAGCTGCCCCTTTGGCGACTCTGAAGAGGAGCCCCGGAGAGGACTGCAAGGATGAAAACCTGAACACCTCGAGGCGACTCTGCGCAGATGCGGGAGACACTCCGGTTCGGTTCAAGTTCACTGTGGCTGCCGTGATAGGGAGTTCTGGGGAGGCCAAGGCCACCCGGCTCTGAAGACGTGCCACCAGCTAACTATGAGAGATTACAAAATGAAGTTGATTTTCACTGCCTTTTAAATGTCTGTTAAAAACAAAGTAAAGATGTTTTTTTATAAAGGGGTATATCTAAAAAGACAAAGAGTATCGGCAAATACTTCCCAGGAGAGTACTAGTTGCAACTTAGTGAATCTAGGAAGGCAATTTTAAAGGGGCCCTATACAGCTGAGCTCCCCAGTCAGTCCTGCGCAAGGAACATGGAAGATTCTGTACTGAATGCTGACACACGCAGATTCATCCTCTGATTGATTGCTAAAGTAAAAACAGCAGCGCTATAAACACTCCCCACCCTGAAAATTACAAGGCTGTTTTCTGGATGAATTGACCAGCCCCCTGAAAAACCTAGCCAGTCACTCATCAGTGAACTCCCTGGTTGAGAAGCCTTATGACCTTCCAGAATTTCACTCTCACATGTTATTTACTGCCAGAGATCATCAGATATTGGAAGAAAATCTGGAAAATGAAGGATGGAAACCAAAACATTCAAACAAAAAAGCTTCTGAAAAAAAAAATACACCATTGAAGGAGAAAAAATTTTCAATTATTGATGTCCTCATAGAGATAAGAAAAGATACTGAATCCATGAAATGGAACATAATATTATTTTTTAAAAAGAACATTCCAAGAACAAAAAAAAATTCTTGGAAATGAAAAACAGGGTACAATATAACAGTCCATAGAAGAAAGCTGGAAAAGAAGATAAAATACATTAAAGAGTAAAATAGATGAAGCAATTTAAAAGAACGGAAGCTTAGAAAACTGTGCAATTTGCCAGATCAGATTAATGTGTTCTGTGTCCAAGGAATCTGATACCCATAGACACAATTAATTGTTACACAAAAATTTTTCCCAAACTATATATCATGAGTTTCCATACTGAAACCTACCAAGTGTACAAAGTGACAAACATTTTTTTAAAAGATTCTCCTCTTGGCGTATTGTAACAAAGCTTCCGAACCTCCGGGATGAAGAGAAAAGCAAAAGCATTTCAAAGAATTTTCAAGAGAAAATGCAAATCACACAAACATTGCTATAAACCTATACCCCTTGGTTGTTTCAACACACCCATCTATCAATCGGTGACAACAGTACATTCAACTAATTATGCGTTAAAAATATTTGGAGGAAGATGTGTTTGCACTGAGTTCTTTTGCCTTGGCATCATTCTCTAAACAATGGAGTAACAAATCTTTACATGGTACTGATATTGTATTGGGTACTAGAAGTCCTCTAGACTCGATTTGAAATACATGAGAGGATGCACTGAGTTGATATTCAAATACCACAGCAGTTTATATAAAGGATTTGAGCATCTATGGATACTGGTGAACAAGGTGTTCCCATAACTGGTTCCTGTTATGGTTTATATCTACACATCCACCAAGAGCCTCATGTGCTCATGGGTGGGTTTTTCAGAATGGGATGGGACTGTGCGGGTTTATAGCTGACTTGCTGTTAGGATGTGGAGTCCGGCTGGAAGAGGTGAGTAACTGGGGCACAGCCTGGAAGGGTTTATGGGTTTATCTTTCTGCCCCTTCCCCTCCCTTGAGATCACGCCCCCCCACCTCACTGCTTTCTGTCTGCCATGCCTCTCTGCGATGCCATCCTGCCTTGGAGCCAGCTGACTATGGACTGAAACATGAACGAAAATAAACTTCTCCTTTAAATTGAAAGTGCTGGGCATTGTGGCACAGTGACTAAGACAGTCCTTCACGGATACCAAGACATAATTTTGAATGCATTGTTCTATTTTCTCTTTTTTTGCAGTCTATCAATCCTAAATAAACATGAAAAGAGTATCAGCAAAGGTTTTAGAAGCCTCAAGAATGACTCATCAGGATTCTAAACCATTACTAAACCTGTTATCTATAATTCCTTAGTGAAAGCACATGCCATGATCTCTTTGGGTGGGGTAGGGATAAAGGAATGAAGTACAATGTGGGTGTTAACAGGATCACATTTCAGAGGAAACCTCCTCCGGGCTCCACTGTCAAAGTTAGCCAATCTGAGACTTAGAACTGCAAAGCAAGCACACACCAATTAAAATTCAAAAGAAAGGCAAATAAAAAGATATTCCTTCAAAAAATTTGAGAGCCTCACAAGTTATTAGAACCTAAATATCAAGACATTTAAAAGCCCCAACATTGTACGAAAATTTAGAATATGCAAGCCAACCGTAGAAGACAAACACTGTATGTTGTTACTCACATGTGGAAGCTTTAACAGTTCAAATTATTAGAAACACAGAGTACCTCCACAGTAAAGAAATACTGAATAGCAGTTGCTGAAGGCTGGGAAAGGGAATGAGGAGAATCAAAACTAGAATAAATTCTAGTGTAACATGACAACACTTAACAGTAGTTTATTTTCTACTTCAGATTAGCTAGAAAAGATTTTAAATATTCCCAACACAACAAAAGGATGTTCGTTCTGATGAAAAGGGTAATTATCAAGATTTGATCATTCCACATTGTATACATGTACAAAATATCACACTGGTTACTGCATAAATATGTACAGTCCTTATGTATTGATTAAAAACAATCAATTTTGAAAGATTTAGGATAGGACAGTTATCTACAGAAGTGCCACCTCATTTACTCATTTCTCAAGCATTAAAATCTCTTGAATGTATCTCATGTATTTCACCTTCAACCTTGACCCTGAATCTGGAATCTTCTGTGCTCACTTCCTATGTTCTTTCCATGCCCCACACCGTCTTCTAGGAGGTCTCACTACCAAACGTCATAACAGTTCTAAAATTAACATTGACACCACTGACATCATTCCTGAGCTCTAGAATTATGCATCCAACTGCTTTTCTGCCTGAACCTCTCACAAAGCATCTCAGACTCAGCTTATGATCCACTTTCCTCAGCTGTGTAGCTTGGCAAATGTTCTCTCCATCCACCCTGGGCTGCAAGTCAGTTGCTCTACAGTTAGTCTGAATCTGTCATTCAATCCACCCAGTCAGTCCAGGGTCAGCTCGCCTTTTTCATATCTGATGCATTGTTTCTCAAATAAAAACTACATTATCTCTGTGATCAGCCAATCCAACCTGTCATGATCTGTTTCCTGAGTTACTAGCCCAGGTTCCTAACTGGTATATCTGGAGCCAATCTTACCAGCTCTCTCAATCTATTCTCCATTCTCCATGCAACAGCCAATATAATGTTTTCAATAAAAAAAAAATCATGGTAATATTCTTGAGCTAAAAATCTTTCACTTCAGGACCAAGGCACGCATTTGGAGAACTGCTAGAAAGGTAGGCCCTGAAAGTTCTTAGCTGAATTCCTCTCCAGGACTTGCCCCCAGATGAAGAAAGCCACCTCCCCCCAAGATTACACACACTTTCCCAGGTGGCTCTCATTTGACCATTGGGCAACTGGTCATTGAGGAACTGTAAATGTCCAGCCCTCTTACCTAAACTTGTGACAACTCTAAAGACCTTCCTAGCTCCCTGTGGAATGGCTTGGCATTCCTTGAGGCAGTGGCATAGTTCAACTTATCTTTCTGCTCAGTCCCTTTCCTAGTCTCCTCCATAGGTAGCCATGCCTAGCATACTTACCCATAAACTTTCTGCATCCTCGTCTGCATCTCTTGAGTTTTTCCTGCCATAACAATATCTTTTATGTGATCTAGAAGGCCATACATGAACAGACCTCTGCTGATCTCTACTTCTCACTTCCCCAAACTTCTATAGTCCTCTCACTCTGGCCTTCTTTCAGCTCCTTGAAGTGACATTTTTCTTCCTGCCTCAGAAGCTTGGCATGCCTTAGGTTCACCTGGATCAGTGAATGCTGACTCTTCCCCGATCTCCAACTCCTTCATTGTTATCACTTTACCTCTTTGACTAATTCTTACTCTACATTAGAATCTCAACTCCAACTCACGGAAGTCCTCTCTGATCCTCCAGCCAAGTAGTTCCCTTTTGATAAGCTCTCACAGCCCATTATACTTCTATCTCAAAGTATACTGAAGGAACTGTAGTGAAATATTTTGAAGCTGATTGTAAAATGTCTTCCTCCCTTGATGATAACATCAGACTGATTTCTCTTTTTTGCTACTGTGGTTCTTGCTCAGAGCTTTGCACATAGTAGACACATAAAAAGTATTACTATACCATATCGAACACGATCAGTGAAAATTCATATAGCTGGAGCTTCAGAGTCCAATCCCTGTAGGTAACAGGAAATAAAGGACAGTGCAGTAGTCACAAATGTCACATTAATTTACCTTCCTGGGAACAGTATGCTATAGCTTAACTCGACCCCTCATTTTCCTGATGCTATGAGGACCCATCTCTATCAAGCTTCCAATAATGAAAGAATTTCAAAGGTTACACAAGAGACCTCAACCACTATCTTCCTAAAAACGTTCGGACCAAAAAGAGGAGGAAGCAGGAGTTAGTATTGTGAGGAAGACGATTAACTAACCCAAAGCAGAAAAAAGAGTCTGAACAGTAGGGGATGCTCAGGGTTGAGGACAACGTTGGAGAAAACAAGAGACAGTGATAAGTGTTTGGCATTACCTGGAAGAAGTCCGCAATCAGCTCATTCATCTTGCTTAGAGTATAGACACAGAAGACAGGTGTAAATTAGTTAACTGTAGTGAGGCTGATCTTAAAATTCCTGCATTGACTAAATATGCCAGACTCTCCCAAAATCTAGTTTTGCATATTGGTGTGGAAGGAAGAACTGATTCAAATACACAAAGCTTTCCTCCCACTCTGCACACACAGCTGCTCAGGAGGCACCATGCACACTTCATTCTATGTGAACAGTGACCCTGCAGTTGTGTAATGAGACAGACTGGCTTTTAGAAGGTGCTCAATTTAACGCCCATGATAGCCATCACAATTATATTGTTAGGATCTCAGAATGAGTCAGCAGATAGATGTGAGGCAGCAACCATTTCATCACTTGCCTGGCAGTGAAGTTGTACAGAAAATGACTTTAAGAAGAAATGGAAGCAGGAGCCAACTTCAGACGCACACCCAGGAGGAATTCTAGATAGAACAAGAATAATTCTGGACAGTATATGTGATTGCGATGATGTATCAGCAAATGAGACGAAAAAATGTTTTTGGCAAGATTTTGTATTGATACAAAATCAGTACCAAGGCACTGATGTGAAGAAATGTATGAAACCAAAATCTCAGAATGAAGGTGAGAAGCCAGAGATGGGATTCACATAACTGTGGAACAAACTTCAGAGTCAGAAGGAAAAGTTAAGAGTAAAAGTGATTTTGTCAGTGCTGCATGCAGATGCTGTATGAAAATGCAAAAGCCAGAACAACTCCTACTGCAGCCCTTGGGGATCCACAGGTCCTCCAGTGGTCCAACTCTAAGACCTATGGTAAAGATTCCCCATGTTCCCAGGCCTTCAGCCTCAGACCCAGAGTTTCCCATCAGCTTCCCTAGTTCTGGGACTCGGGGATTTGGAGCAAGCCATGCTACCAACTTCCCTGGCTGGACTACATGGCATGTCTCAGACTTCACCATCACATGACCAACTCTCCTACTACATCCCTTCTCTCATAAATATACACACATAGCTAGCCATAGATTCATATGTGTAGTTGTAGACATAGGCAGCCTCCATAACTGTGGATTTAAGCAATCTCAGGTCAAAATTATTTAAGAAAAAATATTGCATCTGTGTCAAAAATGTAGATTTTTGTCATTTTCCTGAGCAATTCAGTATAACAACTATTTGCATGTCACCTACATTGTATTAGGCATTTTAAGTAAACTAGAAGGGATTTAAAGTATACAGGAAGATGCGTATGGGTTACAGTGGTACCTTGATTCACAAAACTGATTCTTTCCACAAACTGAGTTGGGAAAGAACTGAATCAAATTCAATGGTTAGGGCTGGGTCTTTAGCTTATTGGTTCTGCTGCCTGCCTTGCAAGCACACAGACCCAAGTTCAATCCTTGGTACCAAAAAAACAACAAAACAAATTCAGTGGTTAGGTTCAATGTTGACCTCATGAAGAAATTTGATTTGGCTCTTGTCTAATTCAAATTGCAACCAGAATCATGGACAGAATTGAGTTCATGAACAGTGGTACTACTGTTTATGCAAATACTATACTATTTTATCCAAGGGACATGGCCATCATGGATTTTGGTATCCACAGGGATGCTCTGGAATCAACTTCCCACAGATACTAAGGGATGTCTACATGTATATATCTAAAAAGTTCTGTATAGATGGATAGATAGGTAGGTAGATAGATAAGACTTACAGATGATCTGCTATTAATTCTGCCTCTCTGGAGGCAGAATATACAAGCAAACACACAGTGACATCCACACAAACAACCCCCTTCCCAGGCACCATCCTTTAATATTATAGATAAGTACAACCTCGAAATGGAAGAAAAGAAATCAGTACTTGGGTATATATACAACTTGGAGATCAAGTACACACTGCCTTTATTTTAACCTTAATAAAATAGGAGTGAGCTCTGCAGTAATAAGAAAATTAAGTAATCTAGAGTTTGAAAGGAGAGCAAATGAGATGGAGACACAGTTTGGGAGACCAATAGGCCATCTTATTCCAGACTGTGGCCCTACAAACACCCCCACAGTGTGTTCTCCAGGGATTAGACATTCCCCGTGGAATGCAGAGCTCACTCTCTCTGCTTTCCGAGTCAAACAGCTGACTCCAAGAGCCGAGCTTCCTTCCCCCTTGGTAACTATACCACAGGATGGGAACCATACCAGGAGCAGCAAGTTCCTGGCTGCCTGCCAACTGCTTTATTACTTATTAACTTATTTTATATAGCCTTCAGCGCGGCAAGAAAGCTTCCTTTAATTATCAACAGGAATGCAGAAGCCACAAGGGGAAATCGGAGCCAGAGAACTGCGGCTGCGCTGATTAGGCCCCAGCTCTTATCAAAGCGGACACAGAGTTTGAGCTGAGCAGATACCAAGCTGGACGCTGCAGGCAGTGCGTGGGAAGAAACCTGGGAGGTAGCTTGGTGCTGGAATGAATCTCAATGAAGATGAGTTTTTTTCCTTCTTCTTCTGCCCTCTCCTTCCAGTTCTGGAAAGTTAAACATGAAAGTCATCAGGGACAGAACACACAGAAAAGGTACATCCTCTAGAATACAAGTGTCCAAGGCAGCAGAGGGAATCAAATGTGCAAGCTGGGGAAGAAGGTGGAGAGAAACGGTCATAAAGCAGAGCCGCTATCTGCAAGGCTGCTGTATAACTTTGCATAAGCGCTAAAAATTACCAATAGGGCTG
Source organism: Fukomys damarensis (assembly GCF_012274545.1). Taxonomy (NCBI): domain Eukaryota; kingdom Metazoa; phylum Chordata; class Mammalia; order Rodentia; family Bathyergidae; genus Fukomys; species Fukomys damarensis. Next base: position 44,406,850 of record NW_022900930.1, on the reverse strand, counting down.
TCTTAGGAACAAGCAGAGTCAATAGCAACTCACTGTGGGGGCTGGAGATTGCCAGGGAAACCCTTCCCCTTCCCAAAAGTATCTCCTCTTCCAGCCCATAGTGTCTCAGAAGTCATCACTCCAGGATTTGATTAAGTACTGCCTTCGCCCTTAAGTTACAATTTAGCTCAGGACTGTGAGCACACAGTTTATGACTGTGTCCCAGAAAAAATTTTTACCAGTGAAAGTACTTTGAGAAAAGAAGTGAAAGAAAACACAATAGAATATTAAAAAGGGAGTACTGAAAAGAAATCACCAACCTCCCTGATGCATGAAATTTCCAGAATGCAGCATCTGAAGAGTCTTCTGATTCTGTCCTAGAATCTAACTCTGCTTGAGAGAGAGTTCAAGAATCGTGCCTTGGATTGACCTACCAAGGAGAGATACCAAGGTTGACCTATCAAGGAGAGATACACCCTAATGTAAAGACAAGAGGAACAGACTAGGAGCAAATGCAGGGAGATGCTAAGGACTTTTTCTCAATGGACATCTGCATTAAAAAATAAATAAATTCTCCTGCCTTAAGGAATCCTGGCACACATAAAAAACCCACCAGGACATACCAGGATCTAAAAAACTCCATGACACAAATCTAAGAGTTGTGGTGGCAGAAAAAAGCACCTACTAAGAGACAAGCCAGCCTGTCCCAGGCAATTGCTGTCACACATGTGTCATTTAAGAAGATGTTAACCTCGGTATTCAGGGGTAATTGCAGTGTTGGCACTTTGCCATAAATAAGTGGATTTGGGGTTGCAATTTGGGTGCTCGACTCTAAAGGTTCACCATCACTGGATAGGGCAAGGATGTTGAGGGTATCAGACGCCATCAGAGGGTTGGAGGAAATTTGCATCAAACTGAAGCAGGAGAATTATACTTATAAAAAAATGTATAACTGTGGAATTTTTGCATTGAGAAGGTTGCGCAAACAACAGCATTTGAGAAGGGAATAAGTTTGCAGAGGTGTGTTGAAAAGGCAATGACAGCACCAGGGGCGTGAGGGCACTTTGCGATCTCTGGCAAAAAGTGTGCCAAGTGCCAAAACGTTGAGTATGCGCGGGAGAGGGAACTATCAGAGGAGACTATAAGAGGAAAGGGGAGAAGGAAAGAAAACAAGAGAAAATAAAATTTTAGTTGCTAAGTTTTAGTTGTGAGACTCCACTTGCTACTTCAGTTTCTAAACAAGTCCTCCCTTCCTCTTCCCCTCGGTTCTTCATTTTAGCCATCTGTCTTCCACTTCCCTGCTTCTACAGAGACACATTAATCCTTCTGGTGTAACAGCTTCCTTCTAACCGCCCCAAAGCCCTTCTTCACATTTTCCCCTCTTAGATTCTCTACCACATCTGAAACCATTGCAAACATCCATTCTTAACTGTCCCCAGGTTGTTTTCAGGGTCTTCTCTTTGTCCTTTGCTGTTTCTTCTCCTAGCCCAGCCCCCAGAACGTCAATATTCTCTATGCACAGCTATCCCTACAGGGCACCAAATCAAAGCAAGCCTCAGAGCCTTGCACCCTGAGTGACATATTTCCCTTGTTTCTGATCCAGACAAAACATTTAAGGCTGTGGATCTTGGAGAGTGTCCAGAGAATCCCCTACTTTGACATGAAGCTGTTGTTTTTCTTTCATTTCACTAGGACAGCAATAGATCACAATGGACCAGAATAGTCCCCTTACTCTGACTATTTTGCCCAATCCTGCTTATTTTCTAACTCAATTTTGTCTCCAAAAATGGTGTAGCTTTGTAGGTGGTACTCCAGACAGCTGGCAGGGAGGCACAGGACTGCGTTGTGTTTATTGTCTCCTCTGCCTTTCTTCCCTCCTTTGTGGAAACAAACAAGACCTGAGTTCTACTTATCATCATCTACAGCAGATGCGCCATAGATCTCTGAATATATTCAAAATCAAATAAGCAAACAAAGAGCATTTGATAGTAAATTACTCTGTGGGGAGCTGGACAGTGAGCAAAAAAGGAAGAGAGATTTGCTTTTTACTTCTGCTGTTTTGTCTTGCCTCATATGCTGTGGCCACGTACCATGGATTCAAAGAGTAATTTTTAAACAAAAAATGTATTAAATACTTTTGCTAGACTCTGATGATCTAGAAAGAAATAAAAAATTTCTGTTCTCAAGGGAGATGGTACATTATTTTTAAAGGAAATAGTAAACAGTTTGTTTATTCTGGCCTCTCCACAAACTTGCTGCCTAACACTAGCCAAGTTATTTAATTACTCTGATTTCAGCCTCTTTATTTGAGGAATAAGAAGTCTAAATATGTCATTTTAACCACTTATTACTTCATTTATCCACTTTTATGTCATTTTAACCACTTATTAATTCATTTATCCAAGTTATTTATGTAATGTGAGCATTTTAATAAGGACTGCATAAGTTGGTTTCTCCTGTATAACCACCCCAAAAGTTTATAGTCTAAAACGCCAAACATTTAGTCAGCTCACAGTTTAACAAAGGGCCAATCTGAGCTGGGCTCAGTTAGGTGGTTCTTCTGCTAACCTCTGCTAGGCTTATGCATATTTCTACTGTCAGCTGTCAGTCAGCTATGGTGTTTCTGCTTCCTGGGCTTAGTGGGCTATTGGCTGGGACAACAGAGGCAACTGACTCACATAGTTCTCTTGTGCCAGCACAAGCGTGGGCTTGTTCACATGGCACCTTCAAATTGCAACAGCAACATAGGGCAAAGTCTCAAGGACTTTACCTGTTGTCCCACTGGCAAAATTAAGTCCAGCCCAGATCTAAGTAATGGAGCATGGGATTCCATATATAATGAGAAAAGCTATGAAGTTCAATTTCAAGTGTGTGTGCAAGAAGGAGAAGGAAAATTTGCAGCATTTTTGAAGCCTACCATAAGCACCTTTTCTCATGGTACTTACATTTTATCCTTTCTGATACTGAGTTTCTGCTGCCACCAAATGATTAGTATAAAAAAATGTGATGTGAAATGGACCATGAGGCAGTTCTCTAAGGAAAGTGATCAGATCTCTAGAATTATTATGGTTAAATCAACAAAATGCCCTTGAGATGGGCTGGATGAAATTCCCAAAACACTTTTTCAGAATTCTGTGAAACTTTTGCCTGAAAAAAATACATTTTCAGATCCAGTACATTTTCTCAATCCCAGTATTTGGACCTCTTAAAAGTGGAAGGAAACAGTGACTGTTAACACATTTCCCTTAGTGGGGCTCATTGACATTTTTTGTTTGTTTGTTTAATGGCAGCTTGTGGAGCAATAAGCTATATGTTTCCCTGGCCACTGGGAACAGCAGGAATCAATCAACTAACAATGGGTTCTAAAAGCATGCATTGTTCCTAGCACTCTGCCAGATATTACAAGGCGAAATGAGGCAAAAGGCCATTCCTTCCAGCTGGAAGGTTTGCATGCAATTAGGAGATTAAAACACCATACACACACACACACACACACACACACACACACACAGAGAGAGAGAGGAGAAACAGAGAAGAGAGACAGAGAGAGAGAATATTCACAAAATCAGGTAGCAAACTAAATGAAGATGTTGAATTCACAATTTGCTCCAAGTATAAAGTTTCTCCAGGTGTTCCAGCTGTTCTTGCACTATCTACTCCCCATTTCCTGCTGTGTCAAGTGGCCCATAGTAAATTACCCTGCGGAGAGGAAATGCTACTCAGCCTGACATCACTGTGCTCCATCACACCCTCTCACACACCTGCTCACAACCAACATCCCTCACCCACCTGTCATCACCCACCAAACACCCCCTCCTTTATCTCATACATCAGCCTGTAAATTCACATCCTCATTTTTCCATGTAGATAAGATATTCCCTCCTGAACATCTAAACCCACAATGAGGAGGGAGTGTCACTTAAAGAAAATTAGTAGAAATAGGCACTAGCACATGTTTCTACTTTTCTTCCTGGATTCTAAAGAGAAACACAAGTCCAAGTAGATAATGACCATAAACACAGAACCTTGAAAAAGGAAGTTATCTGTTAGAGAGGCCACTTTCCTGGGACTTAGAGACCACGGGGTCTAAAGATAGTATTGATGTTTCTCATGGTGTAACTGGGGACATATCTGTGACATTGAAATTTCTTACTTTTGAAGGAAAAAAATAAATATTACACTTTCCCATCCACCTCAAGGGGTTGTTACAATATTCCAATGTGATAGATATATAAAATTATTCTCTCATGTGTAAATTATTGCATCAAGAGGTTAACAACTGTATCTAAAACCAGGGATGATACCCAAAATGTTTATTGACTAACATGGCATCATGATGTACTAATCAAGGAAGGCATCAACCCAGTCACAATAGATACAGCCTGCTTTATACATTCTTTATAAATGAATGCTTACCAGCAGGATATCAGCCCATCCGTGCAGACCTGCACATGATATAGTAGGAGAAGTGATATAACCAACAAAACAGTTCCATGCACAATGCTCCTGAAGGGCCCTCCCCCTGTCAGCAATATATACTTCATCAGACAATGTGGCTCAGCAATCGAGCACCTGTCTAGTACATGAATGGCCCTGGGTTCAATCTCCAGCACCAAAGACAAAATAAATAAAAATAAATATTTATTAGATAATACACTGATGCCTCATAGTGATATCTTTGAAGCTCAAAATTCAAAGAAAGCATGATCATAATTTTTAAAATAATGAGATGAATGTGTGATTGTATTAGTTACCTTTCCATGCACTTGTAAACACCATTCACTACGTAAAACTGTAATGATGGTCTAGAAATCTTAGATATACTTTTGCCTAAAACCTGGCTAGATATCAAATGGCTATCAACTGCTGCATAAGTGCCTTACTTCACTAGTGCCGGAGTTTGGCTTCCTTAAGGCTAGTGATCAAAGACTTTTCAGAAAAGATGCCCAGAAGATACTATCATCAGAATACATCATGAGAATGTATCAAAAGATACCATCTTTTCAAATGTTGTAATAAATCAAGTGTGTGGCATTCCATACCAGTGCACTTCAGAGTACCTAATATGTAAAATGTTCTCATAGGAAGCAGAAAGTCTTATTTTAGACCACTGTAAATACTTAAAAGCCCTACTGCTAGGCTGATGCATATCTAAACATGTCTGGCAAACCCATGTACTAGACTTGCCAAATGTCTACTTGAGTGAGGGATGAAGAAACCTCCCAGGGGATAAGTCATTCCAAGAGAAGAGAAGGTCAAACAAATAGGCATAGCTGATAAGGTCAGAGAAGGGACAGTTCTAAGATTTTTGTGATGCTTGCCACTAAAGTAGGAGTCTTGTGGATGTGATGGGGGTTGGTGGCTCCAGGAGAAAGAATTTAGAGTTCTCCAGTGTTAAATTTGAGGTATATATATATATGTACTGCACTGCTTTGGTACACTTTTTGGCACCCACATCCACACCATCATGGTTTCACATACCTCTGGGACCCCACAAATGCAGCACTAAAACAGCTCTGCAGAAGACAGTTCCATGGTCCTCAAAAGGGCCAGGCGTCTACAGAAGCCCACAAGTGCCCAGATGATGGCAGTGGTGCCCAGCTGAGTGAACAGAGTCTGTGGTTATATCTTGCTGGATTCCAGCACCTAGACTGGATAAAGGGACTAGGGAAGGGAAACTCAAAGACCAGGAAGACAGAATCAATTACAAAGAATGTTGGAATACCTTCAGTTTGGACTCAAGCCCAGTGCCCTGCCTCTCTCCAATCTCCTCCTATTTTAAAAGCCACTTCTACACCAAAAGTTTCAATTTTCTATCTCTCTCTCAGATCTTTCTTCTATACTCCAGGCTCATATATCTAACTGGCCACTAAGCATCACCATTTGGATACCAGTCTGAAAGCATCCAAAATGAAATCCACAATCTTCTCTCTTCCAAAGCGTCTTGAAGCTGCTGTCCTCCTTTATTAGTTAATGGGAGTTTCAACCATCCATTGGTCAGGCCATAAATGTGGCAATTACTCTTACCTCCCTTTCTTTCTCCTGCTTTCCACACCCAGTTCATCAACAAATACTACAATTCAAAACTTCTTACTATCTGTTCAGCTCCTACTTTGGTCCAAAGAATCATCTTCCCTTGCCTTAATTATTTCAATATATGCTGTCTGCTTCTCAGAGTGACTTAGCTTTGCAGTAACTTAGGGAGACTATAGTCAGAGAGAACAGACCACCTTCAATGACAGATAGCCTAAAATGTTTATTTAAAGTTTATGCTGGAATTTTATACACTTAGGCCAAATCCCTTCTGAATCCCCACTTGAAAGGCAGTTGAAAATTTTGTGAGGCTTTATGCTTCCCCGCTTTTCCAGGGATTAATATCATCTGAACAAATTGAAATAGCTACTTCACAGTGGCCTCATTTTTATGTATATACCAATGAAGCATGAGGAGCCTGAACCCTGACTTTAGAAAATCCATAGGTAAAAGGCCTGGGCATTCAACAGCCTGGAACATTCTAGGCCAATAAGAGTGTTTTTTAGTTAACTCGATGGTTTCAAAAATAAAAACATGTAAAAAGTCTTTTTTGAATTGAGGAAATCAGACTCCAAACTGGGAGTTAGATCCAATTTTTAGCTGTTTTTGGAAAAGTCACACAATCTTGCTGAACATAATTTTCCTTACAATAAAAGTAGTGATTGCTCCCTGACTTCTTTGAGGGTTGTCAGGGTGATCGCTAAAGATCATCCATGTGAAGAAGCCTTCAGAACTATAATGTACTATAACCTTACAATGGAATTCCTCTCTTACTATATCAACACACACAACTGAGAATGAAGGACTGGGACAATAGTTGGGATAACACATGTTTTTCTAAGTTTAATTCATTTGCTCAATATTTATGATGAAACATAGTGGATTAAGTTCTCAGTTTACCTTGCACTACTGAAATTAAAGAGAAGGCCCAGGACACAAGCTCTTCTTCTGAGTATTTAAGGCCAATAATTTGCCACTGAAACGTCACTCATATCATGAAGGTCTCAGTATCAAAGTCTGATAACAGAGTGACAATTTCGAAGTACTTCATTGCTTAACAAATGAAAGCTATTCCAGGTAAAGGACCTTGTTCTTTTGCTGTTTCATGTATCAGTGCCAGGTGATGCACCTTTTCTGCCATCATTTTCTTGTCATTCACCCCCTTACCTTTCTGTCCTCAGTCTCACTCCCAATGTCTAGAGCTAAAGAGCTTTGCTCTGTTCTCTCTTCACTGACACTGATGTTTTTCACTAGAGACAGCACTTCCTGGACTTCAGTTTCTTAAGGAAGAGATGACTTCCCTTAATACTATGAGATCACCTACTTCTGTCCCCATAAGGCATTTTCCTGACTACATCATTCATTGAGAATGACAGTGTCCAGAGAATTAGCAAAGGCTTAAAAAAGTTCATTTCACATGATGCCCAAATTTGTAATTCTTTTTATTGATGTATAATTAACATACAATGACATGCACAGCTCTTAACGAGTTCGCTTTTGACAACTGTATTGCCAAGTAACTGGACAAAACAAGGCATAATATTGCAAGTATTAGAGAAATCCATCCACAACAACGACATGGTAGTAAATCTGTGTCTATGCATGGCTTCTGCCTGAGAGAGTTATCTGCCCCTCATGGCAAGGCTCTGAGTAAATCAGTTGCCAGTAGTGCTGCAGAGGAAGAATTCTCAACCCCACTCCTGCCCAAGTCCAGTGCTAACTTGAAGGCTCAAATATGGTCATTAGTATATTTGTACACATCTTTAGATGTGTTCTGTGTAACAAATATTTGTTCCAAAGAAAAAGCGTACACGTGCACAGAGAAGATAGATAGATACATAGGTGGGTAGATAGACAGACAGACAGACAGACAGACAGATATTATATCTCAGATCATTCCATCACCAAAACGAATTCAACATCTACTTGGTATCTTACAACCTTTTGGTAACTATGTATTGATAGATGGATGATAATGATAGATATGTGTGTGTGTTTTACATAAGACCGTACTACATATCCTGTTTTGTTGTATAAAAGAAAGCACCTCTATAGACAGGGGCTCCCTGGAAAATAGGCTGATCATCTGGAGTCCACTTAGGCCACAGCTTCCAGAGACATCTGCCACTCAAGAGCCACTCACAGGAATAAAATTGGGAAACCGACAAGGACCTTCTGCATGTCCACTTGTAAAGCACCGGAGGAAATGTAGAAACTGTTATGCTTAGACTCTCTCTTCTAGTCAATTACTGGGCCCCCTGTGTGAGCAAATCCCTCAGAGCAGACTCTGTCTGGCACAAGATGCTCTCCATGGATGCCATGAATTGCCTGCCTAGAGGAGCCGCGGGAGCTCTGAGAGTCTTTCCAACCCTTCCATCTAAACTCAGTGTGATTCTCAGGCTGTGCACTGAGGAACGGGACGAGCAAGACAGCATAAGTGCAGCCTAAATGAGTAAGATGATTTTCATGGTTAGTATTTTATCTACCTTTTGATTAATGTTTTCACAGAAAATCGAGCTCCACATTGCCAACTTTCTCCACCCTTGACATGGATTTTTTTTTTTTTGGCAAAGAAATATTAGCTTTGTAATCTAATAATGCCTTCCTCCCCCCATTCCCAAACATATATTGCCCCAGTTCAATAGAGGACAGGTCTCAAGAAAGATGAAGTAACAAGAGATCCCTCAGGCAGTACGAAAGATAAGGGCTCTGTTAACAAAGGCAGGGCCGGGGAGAAAAGAAAGAAGAAATTGATTCCGAGTGAATTCAGCAAAAGAAAGCCTGTGATTCAGCAAAAGAAAGCCATGGACAATTGTGTTGAGCTCACAGACATGCACGGAACTGCAGCTGGGAAAAACTGCTCTCTAATCTCAGCCAGGCAGGAGCAAGCATTACTCATAGCTATTCTTTCTTTCTTTTCAGGAAACCCAGCTCCAAGGGAAGATCCCATGCTGTCTAAAAGAAGCTACCTATGAAGAAAAATGAGAACAATTAAGCCCTAAATCTGTACAAGAAACTTTCACAGCTGAGACTCTAAAACGAAAATGGAGATAATGCTAATGATTAGGTTTTATAGCCTCAACATGCCTTACATCTGGAGGAGATCCAAAACCCTCAGCAGGTTGTCACATTGATGGAAGGGCCCCTGCTGAGACACAGCTGCTGCTGGGGAGAGCCACATCTGGAGAACAGCTGCATATCAGTCCCTGCAACACTGAGGGCAGCAAGGCACCCGTCCACCTGGAGCCTCCCTCCTTTGCCCCAGAGATTCAGAAGGGCCAGGGAGCCACATTCGCTAATTGAAATGCAATAAAAAGCTTTTCTTTCTGTAAACCTTAGGGAAGGAGGTGGTCTGGACCGTTCAGCTTTCTACTTAGCTGAGGGGTTTTCACACATTTAAGCACCAACTTTTGGAAAGATTTATGGCGTGTCAATAGGCTTTTGCTACAGAGAAGCTTGCAAAGCATCCTCTGTGCACGGCAGCATACACATCCACACTCGTGCACGCACTCGGGGAGGAGGAAAAAGAAAGAGGGCCCTGTAACTGAAGGTAGCAGGCTACGCTATTATTTTCACCCTTCTGTTAACTAGCGGTGTGGTTTTGAATCCGTCACCTCAACTGTCCGTGTGCCAATGTTCTCATAAAATGACGGCTGGCTACTAAGTGTTCATAAAGCTCTGATGAAATTGTAATCATGATGATTCTTGAAGAATTATATGACTTCAAATTTATTCTCTCTCTCTCTCTCTCCCCCTGCCCCCCTCTTCCCTCCCTGCCTCCTATTCTTTTCTCCAGGACTCCTTCTCCCATCCTTCCTGCTTCTTTCCAAATCCTCATTATCCATCATTTGAAGTATCAGGACAAATGACCCAAGCAATCTGAAGTGCTGTGCATCCGAATGCACCCCAGGTCTGTGCTGTGCCCAGTGCCGAGGTGTGCATCTTCACTCGGATGCTTGGCACTGGCCCTCAAGTCCCCTAGCTATTAACACACTGTCATCAGCACATGTCCTGAAGCCTCCCCTAAACATCTGAGAATGACGTGTGATGAGAACACATAAAGTAGAGAGATCACGGGGAGCCAATATAGCATGAGGTACCTTCTGGGAAGCAGTGTGCATGAGCTCATCGGATTTGGATTCTGATAAAGGGTTCAGGAGGAAACTCTGTAGAGGCCATGGTGGGCCCAAGACAAGGGCATAGAGAAGACACAGTCTTCACAGCAGAGGCAGACACACTGAGGATCAGGCGCTTTTACTGCCCCAGGGAGCTGGCACACTCTGGGTTACCTCCACAGGGCCTTGCACACTGTAGGGTTTGGAGAGCTTGAGCCCAGGCTAGAGGACTTAAAACAAAAATTTGTGTTGAATATTTATTGAACAAAATTTTTATTGAACAAAGCAAATAGATTTTAAGCAAGACGGGCCAGTAGGATCACAGTGTGTGACCTTGCATAACTATTTATGCTGTTTTATTTTTAAAAGAGAGGCAAAAGGAATCAAGATTATATGGCCTTCATAAAAAAAAATAAGTCAACTTAAGGTCTTGATGAATAAAACATGATGAGGTTAATTTTAAATCCCTTTTATGCTATCTGTCTTCTGAAGAATTTTCCTTTGTCCTTGTACAATAATGTAAGTTATCACATTGGGGATTTTTCGCTCATCTATTAATAGCTCCCTCACCCCTAACCCAGGGCTGACAGCCTACTTTTATTATTTAAACATGTGTCTAACTATGCAAAAGCTATTTCCGGGAAGCGCAAACTGCCACAGCAATGAGGCTGTCAGCCCGAGAAGCATACACTGGGCGAATGTTGCAGTGGGGATGGTTGCTACGCCGAGCCTTATTCTGATTCCGCAAAAGCAGGAAAGACAAGGAATAGAAGTGGTGCCACAGTCGTAGGAAAGAATCCTAGTAGCCAGCTAGCTCTAAGGCAATTACTAAACTCAAGAGCCAGAAGGTCCATGCTGACTCTTCAGAGGGCTCCTAGAATTAGAATGAGCCCAGACCTAAACCAGGCCATAGGACAAAAATTCTTACTCCAGAGTCCGCGTGATCTGCTTCTGGGAATTCAGTGATCTCGTCTCCGCTAGATCCAGCCGAGCAGAAAGGGGTTCCAACCTATAGTGGAACTGTCTCCAACATGGAAGGGGATGCGAAGGACTCAGTTCCTCCTGAAAATAAAAATACTGAAACAGTACACAGCCCCGTGGTACTGGTGTCTCCTCACACAACTGCTAGCATAACAAGCTGAGATCATGAATACAATGTGCTTGGAACAATGCCTGGCATATCGTAAGTGCTCAGAGATGACCTACTGTTCGCGTTATCATCATTTGTCAGGGGGCTGCTTGGCTCATTCTTTTTGGAGAGATCATGGCCAGCTGCACACAGGAGCCCCACAGCCTGCTCTGTGTCACCCTGGAGTACAGTCAGCGCTCGCTGTCCTCCTCCCCATTCTTCCATGGCAAATTGCTCCCACCCCCTTGACCCTCAGACTCCCTCTCCTTCCAGGCTTTTCCAGTGCGCCTCGTAGAATCCCTCTTCTATTTTCCCCCAATGTGACATCTACCAACATCTTGGATGATTTTAACACCTGTGTGGGCGTTAGCACACCCAAAAGGCAAAATAAGGACTACAAACATGGAAGTCCAAAAGGGCAAGGCAGAGAGAGTAGGACGGACAAAACAGGCCCAACTGACAGCAGAGCTAACAGAGCAAGAGGCAGTGGTTCCGCCATTAATGGAGGAAGGCCAGGAAAGGGGCAAACTGGAGACCGAAAAGCCCCATCTGAACACCAGCGGGATTGCTGCAAAAAAAGAGAAAACTTCTAAAATAGTAGAAATTTGGGATTTTGAAATATTGGCAAGTTCTCTCAGTTTTTTTAATGAAGAAGAAGAAGAAGAGGAGGAGGAGGACAAGGAGGATGAGGAGGAAGAAGAAGAAGAAGAAGAAGAAGAAGAAGAAGAAGAAGAAGAAGAAGAAGAAGGAGAGGAGGAGGACGAGGAGGAGGAAGAAGAAGAAGAAGAAGAAGAAGAAGAAGAAGAAGAAGAAGAAGAAGAAGAAG
>NW_022900930.1:44323376-44394551 GCF_012274545.1 Fukomys damarensis | reverse complement strand
CATATCTCTGAGCAGCCAGGTTGGACACAATGCCTTGGCTCTCAGTTGTGTCGGGCAGCATCCCTTTCTCCCTACTGCTGCCTCCTCCCCTCACTGTCCTCTCTGCCTCTCTTCTACCCCCATTCTCATCTGGCCAACTCTTACACAGCCTTTGGAGCTCATCCTAAACTTCGCCCCAGCTCTCCATTTCCTAGTGCCAGGGTATTATAATTTCCCATTTATTTATCTGAGTTTCCTCTAGGCTGTCAGGATGGCAAAGACAGGCAGCATAATTGTCCTATTCACCATCGTCTTTTTTCAGTCAGCAGCATGTCTGACACCTTGGGGATGCTCAAGAAAGACGTGTCAAGCAAATGAAAGAATAATTCTTCTGCCTCTGGGGCACACTCCATACTCCACCGTGAGTTCCACCCACGTGTCCACTGGCTGTCTCCATGTAGACAGACTCTCAAAAGCTAAGACTTCCCACCTTTGTGGGGGTTTTAAAGATGTTCACAAATTTGCCCTTCAAGAGAGGTGGAGCTTAATCGCCTCCCAGCTTCAAGCATGGGCTGGATGTAGTAACTTCCTTCCATCGCATACGATAATGCAGCAGGACTGTGCGAGTCTCTCTCACAATAAAAGGCAGATTTTAGGAAACAGAGAAGTGGGCCTCCTGCAGATGCGGAGGGGATCAAGGGATGGAGGGAGGGAAAGGGAAGTAAAAGGAATTAAGATGTGGTATGCACTTGTACCAACTCCCCATGATGAATGTCTTATGTACCGCAAACATGTCCTAATGAAAACATCACCAGAGCAAAACAGCATTTACTAAGGACAAATGAATAAATAAAGACCAGCCATGGCATAGTTCATGGCTTGGGCTTTTACTTTCCCTCTTTCACTACCTTTCCTTTCCTTCTGCACATCTACCCTCTGCCCATCTCTTTCTCCCTCCTCCCCTTTCTGCTCTTTCTCGTTTTCTTGCATCTCTTGGTCCTGGAGCAGGTTGAGAGCCATCGTATGGGGAAGTGCTTGTGACCAGAACCCCCTTCCAGGCCCTGGGAGCTTGGAGGAGAATCTCCTGGAGAAAGACAAATCTTTCCATAGCGCAGGCCACCCGACAGCTTAAGAGAGAGAACCTGAGCCAGAACCCACCAGCTCAGCCACTCCCCGACTCCTGACCCTGACATAATAAATGCTTGCTGTTTGAAGCCACTGTATCGATCAGCTTTCCCATTGCTAGGAGCAAAGCGCTCCCGCCCATGGTTTAAAGAAGGAAATGGTTTCAGAGGACTCAGTCCATAGTGGACTGGCTCCAACGCAGAATCACCATGGTGGAGCACAGCTGCCCACTTCAGTGCATCCAAGACAACCAACCAGGGGGAAAGACACACCCTCCACGGGCACGCCCCAGGGTCCATCTCCCCCAGGCTAACCGTGTGAGGACTGGTTAACAGAGTAAACCATTCACGAATGCCCCATCTCCAAGATATACAGTCACCTTTCCAGAAGCCTCTTAATCTAGTCCAGCTGATAATTAGGATTAACTTGAACAACATCGCCTTACTTCCTTTTATCTATCTTTTACTTTACTATTTATTCATTTTTAGTTTCTCGTATTTATTTTGTTCTCATTTAATTGATTGGTACTTTTTAGGTACACAGTACAGTTACATTCATCATTGGAATCTTGTACCTTTTCATGACAGATCTTGGTTCTCATTTTTTCCCCAGAACCCTGCCCTTTCTTCACCTCTCCCCGCTCCCCTATTTACAAAGACTTTGCTTCTAATTTTTCCTTTTCTCATATTTTTCTTTTGCCTTATTTCCTTTCCCCTACCCTTCCCACTTCCCCTACACCTTTGGCCCTTTTCTTCCTATCTCACATTATCAGTCATACACTTTGGATATTCTCATGACATCTTGGTTCTCATTTTTTCCCCAGAACCCTGCCCTTTCTTCACCTCCCCCCTCTCCCCTATTTACAAAGACTTTGCTTCTAATTTTTCCTTTTCTCATATTTTTCTTTTGCCTTATTTCCTTTCCCCTACCCTTCCCACTTCCCCTACACCTTTGGCCCTTTTCTTCCTATCTCACATTATCAGTCATACACTTTGGATCTTATTTGCACTTTTATTTCCCCAGAACCCTGCCCTTTCTTCACCTCCCCCCTCTCCCCTATTTACAAAGACTTTGCTTCTAATTTTTCCTTTTCTCATATTTTTCTTTTGCCTTATTTCCTTTCCCCTACCCTTCCCACTTCCCCTACACCTTTGGCCCTTTTCTTCCTATCTCACATTATCAGTCATACACTTTGGATCTTATTTGCACTTTTAGTTTTTCACACCACAGAAACTATTTGGTATTTTACATGTGTGTGTCTTATTCATTTCACTTAAGAGTATGGCCTCAATATGCATCCACTTTCCTGAGAATGACTCTAGTTTCTCATTCTTTATATTTATTTGTTTTTAGTTTTGCATGTGATATTTAAGCTTATGTACCACACTTATTTCACTTTATTATGGTTGCAAAGTGCATGTATTTATCCGTGGAGGCCTTCAGTTTGTCTTCGTTATGAAGGAACAAGAAATGAAGAATGGAGGGAGGGGAAGGAAAGGGGATGGGAGAAAAAGAATTAAAAAAATAAAAGCAGTGAAGATAGATCTTTTGCAAATGGAAAGGGGACCAAGAGTCTCAAGGAGCAGGGAAGAATGGAGGAGTAGGAGATTTTTAAAAAATGCATGTCCTTGTACTAACTTCCCATGGTAAATGTAACCATTATGTACTGGAAATGTGCACTAATGGGAAAAGATTAACTGGCACAGCCACTAAGTTTAGGAAGGACTATTAGTAACAGATAGCTAATAAAATCGCTCAAAATGGATTTATGATTTTCCTTCCTCCTCCTTCCCTTCCCATCTCTAAACTTAATCTACCTCTGAAATCCCCATTGCAACTAATGGGTCAGTCCTTTCAAGTCACTAAAGTTTGTGAACTCAAAGTCCTCCTCAGCTCTCCTTCCCGCTTTCTTGTGCCCCAGCAATACTCCAGTCTTATTTATGACGATGCTGTAATACACTTTGCCCAATCCCTTCTCTCCGTTCCTATCACAATTTCTCCTTTTATAACCACCTCCTCTTTTATTGGACTTCCTACATTACTTTCCCTGGCTCTATTATTTTTTTCTCTCTCTCTCCACTGTGGAGATAATCGGCCAGGCTTTTGGATAAATTTTTATTCAAACACATTATCCCCCTAATCAAAAAGTTTCATACTTTTCCTTTATTAGCGAAATGAAATCTAGATAGCTTAGAATGACAGCATTTGGTCTTCAATCTCTTCCCAATCACTATTTTCCACATATTCCACATCAGTGCAACAGATACTTATTGCAATAATCTTATAGCTTTTTGGTACTTGTTCCAGTTAACTGTTGCAGCTTTAAAAGCACAGCCAAAACTTTGTAACTTAAACACCCACTTTTGTATAAGTGTGATTTCATGAGTCGGGTGTTTAGAGATGTGACTGAGGAGTCTCTGATCCATATGAGCTGGATGAGGAGACCCACTTCCTCGGTAGCCTCTTGACGTGCCCGTCTGCCTCTCAAATGTTCCTTGGACCTTTCTCCAAATGTTATCTCACCTTTTTGGGCTTCTTTGTGTGACTTGAGACCACGTGACTTCACATGGTGAGTTCATCTTTTGTACCTCATGGCTAAGTCCAGCAGTTTTCCAACAGTTACCATTCCGAGAGACACAGGCAGAAATGTCAAGGCTTCCAGCAACTTGACCATGGAAGTCAGACAGCATCATTTCTGCCATTTTGCTGTTGAATGAGTTGGAGAGTCAGATTCAGGAAGAAAAGGCCCTACACGAGTATGTTCACAGTGAATCGTGATGACTACTCATCACAGGATTTTGGACTCAGGAAACCCCTAAGGGAATTTAAAGATACTGGTAGGAGAGTTCCAGAAAGAAAAGCAACAGTTGTTGACTAATGGACACACAAGCCTTTCTCTTTTTGTTTAACTTTCCATTAAGTTTATTGGTACATTTTAGGTATACAACATAGTCACATTCATCATTGGGATCTGATACCCCTACATGATACGTAAGCCTTTCCTTTTTGTAGAACTTGGGAACAGCCAAGGATATAGCTCAGTGGCACCACTTCTATCTCGCAAGCTCAAGGCCCTGAGTTTGATCCCCAATACTGGGAAAAGAAAAAAAACTTGGGAACAAGAAGTGGTGAAGTCCACACTCAAAATATGTGCTGCCGTTTCTCGTTTTGATTACAGGGTAGGGAAGGGGCTCAAGTTTTAAAACTGGATTTTAGGAAAATAAATTGTGGACAAAAATATAGGGATCTCATCAATGGTACACATCTAATTCCTCCCACAACACCTATCCTAATGAAAAATCCACTTTTAGATAGTAACTCCCCCAATCCAATTCATTTATAGCTCAGGTAGAAATGGATCAAATTCTCCTTACCTACTGCAAATTCAAACCTAATTAGTCTTCAATATCCAAATAAGTCCCTTTTGAGTCATCACATCTTTCGTAGACACCCACAGCTCCCTCTAATCTTTTCCGTTCCTGAAATACACAGTGTGTGTCTGATTTCCCAGCAGATCATACATTGTTTAACATTGCTGTCTTATGTTTCAATGAAATTAGAAGAAAGCAGAGCCAAAATGGCAATATGGCATTACCTAGGTCTATTCATTTATTTTCAGGTGGGAGTGCTTAGGTTCAACAGGTGCCCTAGTGACAGAAGCAAGGCTGCTGCCCAAGTGAAAGGCAGAGCTGATCTCCCAGCTCTTTTGCCAATGCTCTTTCTGTGCATGCATCGGCCTTACTCCCTAGGGAGGTCTTAAAAATCTCCTCCAGAGTCCAAAAGTGTCTTCTCTTTTAGCCTCCAACATGGTACCAAACAGGGTTGATAGTAAGAACTCAATACAGTACATGATTTGAAACCTAGGGGATAACTCTTTCTTCAGTCCAGATATAAAATTAGTTCAAGAAGATGGTACTAGAGCCAAACGATGCTGTCAGAATTCTCCTACTAATAAAGAATAATGATTCCATAAGAGCTGGGTAAAATAGAAACTAATCCTCAGAAGGATTTCTGAGCAGGCCTGCATCTTAGACGGTGGGTCTGTTGCCTGTGAAGGGAGAGCAGCTGCTCCTGTGTGGAGCTCACAAGGGGGATAGTAGTGGCAGTCGCCAAACTACAGCTGTGCCCAGCAGGCCTGGAACCCAAGGCAGATCTCATGGCTCATTTCACAAATGCACGTGAGGAATCATCTGAAGTACCTAGGAGACGCTCATAGCAGGACTGGAAGTTAGTTTCCCACATCAGTCCCACGGAGAGCTGTTGAGTTATAACTTAAGTGAGTGAAGATTTGCTTGTGTTCTAGGTGTGAAGGTGGCTTTCAAACCCCAATGCAGGACCCGTGGCCTCACACCAGTACGTGCTGCCATTGCCAGGTTTACTGCTGGTGCAGCCATTAAGTGTGATCCTCCTTCACACACTTACCACGTTAGGGTTTATTCCATGGCTGTTTGCGTTCTTGGTTTATCCTATGAGATGAAAAATCCACCAGAAGCTAGGAGTCAGACAGGACAGTACTTGCATCAGTGCCCTCAGGGCTGAGAAATTCCCAGCGAATCTGTTTACTTTAGTCGATGGAATGCTAATCATAGACAGATGTGGGTTCAATTCCTGGCTCTGACACCTGGTGATCCCTATGATTGTGCTAGTTATAAAAATAGCCAATTCTAGTTTTCTTGTCTGGAAAGTGAGGTATCAATAAATCTCTCATGAGCTTACTGTGTTGATAAAATGAAAATATAATGTACAGAGCCCAAAGCTATCCTTACTTTGGGTTTGTTGTCTACTCGCCACCAGCCAGAGGTGCAGTGAGAATATGTGTAGCTCCCTAATACTCAGGCTAGAGATGGAAATCGTTATGAACTTAAAATTACCATGGAAACATTGACCCCTCCACAGGGCAGGCATGCGTGAGACATGCGCTCACTGTCCTAACATCAGTCCGCCACCACCGTGTAATGAAGGGAAGCTTCCCAACACAGTCTCGTTCCCTACACAAGCCTCCTGGTTTGCTGAAGTCTTCCAAGGGCTCTCTTAGTGACACAAGCTCTGCAGAGCCCGCCAAGAAAGATCAAGGCGCTGAAAGGAGGGACAGGTTTGTCGCTTCCTGTCTCAGGTGCTGGCTCCCTCTTGTTCTAGCAGCCCAGAAAAGCGTTCCTGAGAACACCAACTTGCCACCTGCTTCTATTGATGAAGGATTTTTTTTCCTTTTCCCCTTTGCACCGGAAAGCCCCCTAGCAAGCTTGAGCTCCTTCTCAAGCTTTTGGGGATTGCACAGAGAAAGGCTCCTCCACTGTCATTCCTCCAGCTCCTCTCTTGCGCGGAAAACAGCTGACTTGGGGGAGTGCGCTGCAGGGCTCTGCGGGGCCAACCACAGCCTCCCCAGCAAAGCTTTCCTCTGTGGCTTCACATTCTCAGCCTCTCTGACCCTGTCATGTTCCAGATGACTTGAAGTTTTGAAAGCAAATGAAGCAGCGAAACTGCTTCAGCTGCTAAATTCTTCCTGGATTCATTTGCGAATGACAAAAAGGTGCCGTAGATGTTGATTCAAGTTTTGCAGACACTTTCTTTCTGCTTTCTACATGTGCACACTGGCTAATTTTGATTTCCTGGGCATCCAAGGTCAGCTATGCATTGAGTACATGCCAATGGATGTCAGTTCTCCTTTTGATTGGGTTGTAATTGGGTTACAAAGTGATAATATTTATATGACATTTTGTGATTGCCAGGGCTTTTACACAGATGTTAAACTCATTTTATGGTCACAACCAGTCAGGCATTATTACCCCCATTTATAGATGAGGACATTCAGGCTCCAGTCTTGCACGATATAATCTCATTAGAATAAAGCTGCCGGGCATGGTGGAGCACACCTGTAATCCCAGCACTCTGGAGGCAGGAGGATCGCTGTGAGTTCAAGGCCAGCCTGGCCTACATAGTGAGTTCCAGGTCATTCTCAACTACACAGTGAAACCCTGCCTCAAAAAAAACCACACACACACACAAAAAGAATATAGCAGGGTGGAAATGCAGCTTACATTTTTAAATCTCAAATCTTGCATCCTTCCTAGCAGAATACAGCTGCAGCTCAGACAGAAGCTATAGATAATCTGATGGTTCCATTTTGAAGTTGTTTGCTCATTTCCCCCAGTGGCCTCACTTTTTGATAATTAGTGGATGCTTTGTCAAAATGACTTACCTAGGAAAGATACTACGTATGGTACACTTTTAACCTTAGGTACATTCAGATCTTCAGTAAGCCTGAGAATATACTGACCATATTCTTTCTTTCAAACATAGAGATACACAAATTGTAATTCTCTTTAGATGAGAAGGGAAATGGTGCCTCATCAGATGGAAACCAAGCAGCATAAAAAACAGCTACAGAAAGAACTGATATGACTGCCAAGGGATAGAGAGTCTGCCCCTTCCCGCAGGGTCGGATCTGGCAACCAGATGCCCCTGCAGCCCGTCTCTGTCTCGAGGGTCCTTTGTACCCATTAAGGTAAGATCCCTTTGGGACTGGAGTGATTCCAGCCAGTGTGGGACACCAGTCTAATGTGAGGTGCCCCTCACTGCCTCTTCCTACTTCCTGTCCCCCATTCTGGCACTGAGGCAGCTGAGACTTGGCAGAGGCCTTGGGACCTTTCCCTGGCAGCTTCCTCCGTGCTTCAGGAAAGTTTGGAAATATTGATAAGCAAATGAACCACAAGAAAAAATGCAACCAAAGAGAATTAAAGGGCATTGTACTTCTTCAATAAGTGAATACACCTTCAGGAAGTTTCTTTCCATTTAAGATTTCATAAACATCAAGACTGTGCACAAAGATACATAAGTGATTGTACTAGTTTTTAAAAATAAAAAATATTTCCAAGTGGGGAGCACTCCCTCTTTCCAAGCACTATTTTGTGGACCATAATACAGTACGGGGGTGGGGGAGTCCTGAGACGTGGAATCTAAAGCCATAGAGGTTGAGCGACTTCTCCCAAGGGATAGTCCTGACAAGTGGCAGGAAACTCAAATGGCGCTCCAGACATTTGGGCACCTTCCCTGAGGTGGGTGTGGGGGCTCTGGATTCTATGATGGTGTGAGGGATGGTGGCTCTTCCTCCACTGGTACAGCTAGGTGGGCACCACTTTGTAAAACAGGAGGATGATCGACAGTCAGCCACTTAAAAACCCTAGAGTTTCTCTTTAGCAGTAATTTCATAACCAATCGTGTTTGGAAAGAGAGAAGGAAAAGAGTCGGGATAAGTCAGGCTATTTTACTTTTTTACTAAATTAACTTATTTTTTTCTCTTCAAATGACATGTCTGGTAGTCCCCATTGACATAGCAAAATGAATAGATTAAAAAGATACATTGACTCTTAAATGAGTCTCACAGGGCTACTGGAGGGACATTTGATCCCCACAATAATTTTTCAAGATTCTTTGGAAACATTTCTCCCCCTGGATATGAAACTAAGGTCATAAAATTTCTGACATAAAATAGAGAAACTGA
Source organism: Fukomys damarensis (assembly GCF_012274545.1). Taxonomy (NCBI): domain Eukaryota; kingdom Metazoa; phylum Chordata; class Mammalia; order Rodentia; family Bathyergidae; genus Fukomys; species Fukomys damarensis. Next base: position 44,385,949 of record NW_022900930.1, on the reverse strand, counting down.
AATATAATCTGCAAGTCACCATCTGGCATGTGCTTAATAATGAGGCTGGGGGAAGGGAAGGAAAGTAGAATTTTATAATCGTTCCCAGAAAAACCAACCCAATACAGAATCCCTTTGCCGCTGGCATCCGTGCCACTAGAAGGAGTGGACAACGACCACTCCATCTCTGTCCAGCACAGTGGGGACATAGACAGCAGGATCCCTGCTTCAGTCTCAGCTCTAACAGTGGCCAGTGGTTTCACTGCCTGTTTGTCAGACAAATCCAATAGTCATGTCTGCTTCTCTAGTGGCACAACGTAAAAATTTCTTACATTTACAACTCCCAGCATTGAAATTCCGACATTTATTTGTAAGTACAATTGGAAGCCTACTGGGCAAAAATTCTCCTGCAGTCAGACACTGCTTATTATCCTTTTACTAATCTCTCTTAGGGAGGTGGGAATTAATGAACCACACTCAAATCATAAGCCAGCAAGTCTCTGGGCTTAGCTACTAGAGAGGGCCAGGAGGAATAAAGAATTTTAAAAGGCTGCTAGCAAACAGTCAAGTGAAGGAAGACAGAAGTATGAAGGGTGAGGCAGACAGCATGGTCAAGGGGGCAAGGGACTCACCGGTGCTGAAGTGCTAAGAATGAGCCCAAATAACCTGATGGAAAATGTCAACACACAGGCAAAAGAGAAAACATCATGGGAACTTCTGTATGCCTGATCCATCTCCTGCTCACGTCTCCCATTCATCAGGAGTCAGTAGTTTCAAATTTCATGGAGAGTTGTACCATTTTTAGTAGATCTAAGGGCCAAAGGAGGAGATGGACAACAGCATAGAGCTGCTAGAAAGTAACTATGCCCATTTCCTAGAGCTGCCATGACAAACTACCACAACCCCAAGTAGCTTATGTGAACAGAAGTCAAGGTGTCAGTAGGCTTGGTTCTTTCTGGATGCCTGAAGAGGAAAGTGCCTCATGCCTCCCACCCCGCTCTGAGCATCCTATTGGAGTGACCCTTGTTCTTTCTTTCTTGATCTTCCTTGGTTGTGGCTGCATCATTCCAGTCTCGCTTTCTGTCTTCAAATGGCCTTCTTCCTTGTGTGACTCTGTGTTCCCTCTCTTCTTTGTAGGGATCTCCCCTCCAATCCAATATGACCTTGTCCTAATACATTTGTGAAGATACTCTTTTAAAATAAATTCACATCATGAGGCTCTGAGGAGTCATGAATTTGGGAGTACACCGTATAAACAACTGTAAGAAGTACTATTTGTTGGATTTTCCTGGGAAGTACCCATATGAAGGACCACAGAGAAAATCAGAGCACCCCTTTGGGTAGTCCCCACTTCATTCAGTTCACACTTTTTTAGCACTTTCTTTTCTTTGCTCTCTTTGCCAATGGGCAAAAACTCCTTAATGGCAGGTGCAATTTCTTGTTAGTTTCTCTATCTTGATGCTTATTACAGTGTCTAGCATTTAAGAGCCACTCGATGCCCATTTGCCAAATAAATGAATAAAGTTTCACAAGAACAGAATCTCTAAGCCCTGCATTATTTCACTGAAACTTTTGTGTGAACCTAAGTCAGTGGATTCTTACAACTTTGATGGCTGGAATTACTCAGGCCATCTGAGTATTTTCCTTTTATTCTTCGGGGAGGAAACATGGACCATGAATCAGTCCATGGGAAACACCCCTCATGGTGGCGGAGGCCAAAAATTCACGTGACTTATTTATGGCACTGAAAGGAGGGTCCTGCAATCTTAAAGTAAGGACTTTGTAGCCACTTCCTTGTTTCTTCCTGGATATTTATTTTGGGCTTTCCACTCCATTCCAGGAACTCCATCATGGTGCTAAATTGTTTGAAACCTCCTTGAACTTGGTACTAAAGTTCTCTTCCTTTTCTTGAAGGATGTTTGGGAGGAAAGTAAAGGGAAGAATCACAGACGTATCACTGGGAGGAAAACATATCCCTTATTCATGTGGGCAGAGCATTACAAAGGCAAAGTTAAATTCAGGAAACACAGTAACTTAATTCATGCCTGTTTCTTGTGCTGCTAGCAAACATGCAATTTAGGCTTTACAGGGTTGCCAGGGAGGAAAAAGTGAAGTTCCCACTAGAACAATCTCTGTTTGGGGTGTGTTTTCCAAAGTACAACATTGAGCCTCTGGGCAACCTCATGTAAGATCAAAAGCCAGAGTTGGGAAAAAAACAAGTGAATTTAACCATTCACCGTAGGCCCAAGTATGTGGGAATTAGCCCTGGTCTGTCTCACTTCCCAAAATGTAATCTTTCCTAATGAGGCAAAGAGTGAGCCTCAAATCAAGAAAGTTAGCAAAATTAATCTTCAGTTCTTTTTGCCTCCATTTCCCACGTCTCAATTATCTCTGGCTGACTTTTGTCCCCTAACTTCTTTCCACACCACCTAAATCTGTAATCATATTCCCTGAGAGTAAATGGTCAGAAGAGGCACAGCAGACTCTTGGTCTTCAGTGTGCATAAGAATCATCAAAGGTGTTGATTTTTAATGTAGATTTCCATCCCCGTGCCTAGAGCCTGTCACTCGGGTCGTTTAGGTCTGAGCGCCTGCACCTTGAGCAAGTTCCTAGGTGATACCATGGACCCAGATGAATGCTCCAGACCAGGAGGACGACGGCTCCCCATTCATCCCTAGAATCACGGACTTCGTTTTCCTCTAACCCCTTCTACTTCACACAACAGCAAAGGAGGAAACATCATAAAGAGCAGCCACTGATAACTGAAGTTTTCCATTTCGGCGGAGAATTGAGCCAGATTTTCCCAAATGAGATGAACTTCTAGGTAAGTGAGGTGAAGTTGACAGAGATTTTAGAGCAGAGAAGCCTCAACTAAAACACCATTCCTCAGGGAAGGGCACCCCCTGAGCAGCAAATCTCCTGGCATCTCAAATCACCCACTGTGTGCCACACACTGGGTTTGGGTTTCTACATGCATTATTCCATGCAGTCCTCTCCGAAACACTGAAACGTCCGTCCTACGATCCAGGTGTCAAGGCCCACATCTTAGTAGAAAAAGAAACTGGAGCTTAGAGGGGTTAACTGACTACCCCAAGGCTATCGGTTGGGAGGTATCTGGTTTTAGTTTGATCTTAAGTCTCCTGACCTGAAGTCCACAGAGTGCTCTGTAACAGTTGCTTCTAATCAGTAGCACAAGCATAGTTTGAAGGCAGTGACCTGGGTACCAAACCAATGAAGTGAAGAAGAGTTAAAAATAGACGGCTTGGTGACGGGTGGACAACTCCCCAGACTCCGGGCGTATTTTTTTTCCTCATTGAGTTTATTGGTACATTTTAGGTATACAGTACAGTTGCATTCACTATTGGGATCTTATACCTTTACATGACAGGTTTTGGTTCTCATTTTTTCCCCTTGTCCCTGCCCTCCCTTCACCCCCTCCTCTCCTCCCTATTTACAAACACTTTATTTCCATTTTTTCATTTCCTCATAGTTTTTTCCTTTCCCTTATTACCTTTCCCCTACCCTTCCCACTTTCCCTACACCTTTAGCCCTTTTCTTCCTATTTCACATTGTCCATTATCTCATTAGGATCTTATGTACTATTATAGTTTTTCATACCAGAGAAACTATTCGGTATTTACACATGTGTGACTTATTTATTTCATTTAGGAGTATATCCTCAATATGCATCCATTTTCCTATGAATGACTCTAATTTCTCATTCTTTACGGCTGAGTAGTATTCCATATTATTTAAAAACTCAGTATCATCCCAAGAATCTCTCACCCCACCTCTCACGTATAGATTCACTTTCATCATCAAGCAAAGACTACCTGCTTCTTAGAAAGGTGGACGATCTTTTCACACAGTGAGCCTACCCTCCACACTTCTTTGCCCATCAGTCAAGGCACTTTCCAGCCGAACCCTTCAAAGGTAGACTTCAGGCAGTCTCCACCCTCAACAGCTGTGCTTGAGGTTACTTTTCAATAGAATCAAGGAAAGAAAAGCACCAAAAAAGAAAAAGAAAAAAAAAAGTGGGATTTTTCCCCTAAACCCCACACCTTCCAGAAATAGCCCTGATCTCAAGCAGTAAAAGCAAAGATAACATTTTCAAGGTCTGGGGTGGAGAAACAAGCAAAAAATAGAATGTTTAATCAATGCAAACATTCTTGGAATCTGAAACATCTGGGAAAGCCTTGGTGGCATGTGGGGAGCTGGGGTGGGGGGAAGGACTGGGGAGACTTGAAATTCCCACCCTGTCCTTACCTAAGCTGCAGCTAGACAACTTGCTCTGACTGCCCAGCAAGCCTACACATGGGACCTGCTAGCGTTTGTTACTAAATACAACAGTATCTCCCACTTCTAGAAAGTCCAAGACTAATTTTACTAGATTGACATAAATTAGGGCTGCCTACAACATATGCAACCTGCAACTTTCTTAATAGGTCTGAAATAACACTTAGGAATTTTGAGATTTGGGGTTTTTGTTTTTAATTTACACATTACTTCCTAGGAAATCAACCATTGTGCAAACCAAGGCCCATCTGCACTCTGGAATTTTAATCCAGAGATAAACGCTTCGCTATAAATGAATGAGCTGTGTTGAATCATCAGCTGACTGAGGCAGTTACCTACAGCATTACAGAACAGTTATTTGCTTTCTCAAATTTACACAACTCATCCCTGGAAAAGGCTTGAGAGTGAAGGAGAACACATGGTGAGATCATATAAATGAAGTGAGGAAAATGCTATGACCCATATTTCTTAACCTGCCATCCATTGTGGATCTGACTCCTGGTTATCCAGGCAGAGAGTAGGTGCCACCTGATTCCCAGGAGAATTCCCATGTGTGCTAGCTGGGCTCCAACCTTGAACAAGTGAAAAAAGGAGTCATTGGAAGAGAGGCTAGTAAGTAAATGTTTGGAGAAGCATTGTTTTCATTTCTGTCTCCATTCTGCCTTCTCTATACAGTGCCTCATTGTCCCCCACTCAGTCTTGGGAAGTCGCAGTGAGTCCTCAGTCTTGTTCTACAAAGCATGTCCAAGGTCACAGGCAGGTAAGGCCCAGAGCAGAGATTCAAGCCCTGAAGCTTAGCTGCACTCCCAGCATCTCACCAAGCTGCTCTTCCAACCCAGTCTCGCTCCTTGACCTTTGCACACAAAGTCACAACCCAGAGCTCCTAGTTTGCTTTTCCCATCTCCTAGCCAACAACTCTTCTCACGCATCAGCTTATCTTCATGGTGAAGACAGAGCAACAAACACACAAGCTGCCACGTTTTGCTCATGTCTGTGTCACTCAAATAAACATAATATCCCGTGCCAAGTAAGCATAAGAATATGCAAGGAATTAATGATAATGTAGCAAGGGAGGATGGAGTAGTCAGAGCAATTGCCTGGCCCACACTTTGTCACTGCTTGCCTTGAGATGGCTCTTCCTCTTCCTCCTGAGGGTCTTCCTGCCTCCTGCTCAAAGGATCTGTGCTCTTCTGGTTACTGCTGCCTAAACAGCCTCAGCAGGGAGCAGAGCCACTTGGCTCTGTACTCTCTTTAGAGAATACATGGGCCACATCTGTATTCTCTTTAGCTCACATACAGATAAAGAAGATGTTGAGAAATAGGGAACTAGAGAGAAAAACACTGTGCTCTCTTTTTCCTACAAATACGCTTTGTGCTATAGAACGTGGCCACAGAATGAGCTGGTAGCATTATCTGTGTAAAGCAAATCTTCTTTCCTTATTATCTCCATTTCAAATATTGAATTAGTATTAAACTTTCACGGCAGGCTAGAATGACGACCCTGGGTGTGGAAGGAGTGAGAATCTCACCATCCCAGGGTAGGTTAAGCCTGAACTACACTTTGGAGCTGCTGTAGTGACAAACACTACCTCAGTGGAGACTGGGAGGCCTTTAATTCCTGTCTGGGAGTTACTCTCTCTTTTATAGAATTCCTAGCAATGTACAACTCTTTCCTGGCTCCGGACATGTGCAGTTCACTGCTTTCCCAGATCCCAGTTTCCATAGTGGGAGACTCCCTAACTCTACACTCCAAATTCCCAGAAGTTTGTTTCCTTAGTGTCCTTTGTCTGGATATTTCTAGTGTTCAACAGAGTCTCAGTGAGGGCCGTAGATTCACACTATGTTTAAGCACTGAGGTTATGCCAAGTGCATGATGTACCACCTCAGCAAGGCAGCAAGTCTGATGCTTACTTGGAATGAAGGCTACTTGTCCTCTTCTATTTATTTACTTTTACTAATATTTTATAATGAAGAGTATCACTCTGTGCTTAGAGGTGAAAACACAGCTAGATTATTTTTCTCCCACTAAAGGTTTAAGTCACTTCCAAAGCTTATTATGTACTTTTCCAAAAAATTAATTCATATCCAAGAGTGAAAATAAGTAACTAAATGTGTTGCTAAATTTCAGGATACAAAGTCATTTTCTTTGGCACCATTAATGGCAAAAGTAGTATTTAAAATACTAATATGACCACGAAATGTCTCAGGACCCATTGTCTACAAAACAAAAGGCAGCTAAGATTAAAGCGGACCAATAAGGCTATGATCCCTCCCCTAACTCTAAGTCTTTGACTTTACTTAACCACTAGCCTATCATATACACGACCTCATTTAATACTCCAGCAGATCTGCATGGTCACTGATCACCATTGTTATCATAATAGGATGCTTGATCATATTTAATATAGAAATCATGTGTTTGGTTGTGGGTATATTGCAGTAGCTTTCCCAGCAGGATATACAGGAAGGAATATCCCACTAGAAATGTGTGCCTAAATGTTGATATACACAACAGCAAGGATAAATCCCTCTGATTTCACTGTGGTGAGTGAAAAAAGTCCAAACCTCCCCAAAAAAGAATAAAGGTTCTATATTTTATGTATATGAAGGTCAAGGTCAAGCAAACCTGATTCATATGCCAAAAAGATTTTAAAATGTTTACCTCTGGAGAATGGTGGCCCCTGAGAAGAAATTTGAAGGGACTTTCTGGGGTGCTGAGCCTGTTCTGTATGTATCTTGACCTAGGTGGAGAAAAGGCCTAAATACACAGATGTGAAATCCATTGCACTGTACACGTAATGTAAGGGTCTTCCAGAGACTGAATATTTGTGTCGCTTCTCCCCACCTGGATCATGGTTTTGAAGATGAGATCCGTAGGAGATACTTAGGTTATGATGGTTGAGCCGTTGTGCTGGGACTGGTTTCTCTGTAGAGGAGACAGAAAAGAGCTTCCTTTGTCTTTTCTCTCTCTACTGCGTAAGGAGGTGGCCCAGATGGGGAGCTGGATAAGCCAGTACCTTGATCTGAGACTTTCTGATCTCCAGAATTGTGAGAAATAAATTTTTGTTGTTTTAACCACTCACTCTGTCCATGACATTTTTGTCACAGCAGCCCAAAATGATGATGACAGGGCTCTTGATACACTTTACTATAAGTAAATATTATGTGCTACTTAAAAAAGAAAAGAAATGAAAGGAGGGAAGGAGGGAAGGAGGAGAAGGAGAGGAAGAAAAGAAAGTTTAACCCTGAAGGAGGAGCCTGGTGACACCCGTGTGGGGTCATTGGCCCAGGACTAGGTAAGACGACAGCTCAGGAAAAGCAAAGCCAAACATTGCTGAACTCAACTGTGCCCCAGTGCTCCCTGAGGTAGCAGCCTTCATGGGACCGTATGGGGGGAAGAGAACAATCCGTGAGCCAAGAAGAAGGGGATAGCCTAAGGATGAAACCCAGGGAACATCAGCATTTAAAGGACAAGAGGGAAAAAAGCAGTATTGAGAGAGGTATTTCTTACCTCAGAAGCCCAGTTCATTGCTAACCAAGTATATTTATGTGTACGACATGCTAAGTAAGTGTGAATTAATTTATGAGAACAAATGAATGTAAACTAATCAGTATGCCTTTCATACTTCAGCAAATGAATGCGGGAACATTTGTGCAAGGCACCAACTGTGAGAAGGAAACCTTCAGATGACAGAGACAAAAAATGAGTCCAGGATTGGCTTGGAAATGATAGGGCAGGGGTAGCAGAGGGGAGGCCTGTGAGATGCCCAGTGTGACTGGCAGTGTACATCAACTTTCCTGAGCTAAGGGACATCCAGCTAGCTAGTAAAGCACTATCTCTGGTGGCTGGGTGAGGTGTTTTTTGGAACAGACTAGCATTGGAATCAGTAGACTAGGTGGGGGAAAAAAAACCCTACCAATGTGGGTACCCATCATCCAATCCCAGCCCCACTGAGGGCCCAAATAGAAAAGGAGCAGAGAGAAAGCATGAATTCACTCTTGGTTTGAGCTGGGTATCCATCCATCCTCACACCACAGCATTTCTGGTTCTCTGGTCTTTACAGTCAAACTGAGACTTATACAATAGTATGTCCTCTGCCCCTTTTCCTTCCTGGTTCTTCAGCTTGCAGCCTTCATAATCACACACATGCACACGCACACACACTCACACACACACACACACACAGATGCATCCTGACTTACAGGGGTGCTTCATGCAAATAAATTCATCATGAGTTCCAATATGATAAATTGAACAGGCATTTGATATACCTAACTTATCAAACCTCACGGTTTAGCAACACTGTACATTGTGAAGTGTTCATCATTTTCCCTTATGATCCCAGGGCTGACTGGAAACTGTGGTTCACTGCCAAAGCTCAGTCTTGACCCTGAATGATTTTTGTTGTTGTTGTTATTGTTACCAAGGATCGAACTTGGGACCTTGTGCTTGCAAAGCAGACAGCAGAATCACTGAGCTAAATCCCAGGCCCATTGCTTAGTGGAGACAGAGTGTCATGATGTATATTACTAAGTCTGGCCAGGAGAGGATCAAAATCCACAACTCAAACAGTTTCTATTAAATACACATCATTTTTGCATCTTCCTAAAGTTAAAACTGTAAGCAGAACGCTTGTAAGTCTAATAACTATTGGTTCTGTTTCTCTAAAGAACCTTGACTAATACAGCCAGGACTCCATGGCTTCAGGAAGAAAAAGTATGCATGTACTAAAGAAAAGGTCCACATTCTTCACATTTTGTGCTAAAAACTAATCGAATACAACAAAGCAAAAGAGACCCCACCTTTACAGCAGCTCACTTTCACTTCTGACTCATCCACTACCCTAAGTGACTTCAGCAAGGAGGGGAGAGCTCAATTAGGCAGTAAGACTGCAATTTGGGGAAACTGGGACCTGCTTTCTCAGGATCTATGACCAGGCAAAGCCCCAGAGCATAAGTCTGGGGGTGTTCGTTTTAACAAGCTGCCTGGACATTCCCACTACATCTTTCCCCAGGCAGAAGAGCGTGACGTCAGTAACGGAGCAGCCCAAGACTGGCACAATCAGATGTTGCTCCAGAGGATGTTTGGCTCACATCGGCCACCTTTCATCTGGAGCATCCCGTGGCACTTTACAGGAGATAGTTAATTAGGCTTCCTGAGGCTCTGGGCAGGAACAGGCATCACAGGCTGCGCTTACGTGCTTGCTCGCGTAAGAAGCAGAGCTCACGGACTAATTGCTTTACCTTTGTAGTCATCATCTCCTTTCACACGGGATCTCAAAGCAGTTTCCCAAGGTAAGAAGAGTAGTTAAGCACTTGGTTCCTGGGAGAATGAGAGGCCATCCGGGCCAGAAGGGCCTGTCCACAAGTTATTTCTGTCCGAGTGCTCAGCTTGACACACATGTGGGATCTTGAGCATTGAGGACCCAGAAGCAAGACTACCAAGTGAATGGCGAGGATCCTAGGGTGGCTCGTCGTGGCCTTGGCCCAGCATCTGCGCTGCTCTGTCCAGTACAGCAGGGACATGAAAGCAGGGAGCCCTTGATGAGCCATGCCAGGGCCTTGAGATCTACCACGAGTGCAAACTACACATCAGACAAGACTTAGTACAAGACAAAAAACACAAAATACAGGTTGAACATTGCTACTCTCCAAATCTCCAAAATGATCCAAACTCAAAACCTTTTCACTCACCATCATGACACCCTAACTGGAAAATTCCACACTTGAGCACATGGGACAGGTCTCATTTAAAATACCAGAGTGTGCTTAAAATATTTTATAAAAGTATCCCTAGGCTCTGTGTATGGTACATATGAAACATGAATGAATTTCATGTTTAGATTTGAGTCCTGTTGCTAGATAGCTCATTATATATAGGCACATATTCCAAAATCAAACAGAAATTTGAAACATTTCAGGTGAGAGACATTTGACCTGCATTCCTTTAGTAATTTTAAGTCCGTTGCTTATTAAAATGATAACATTTTGAGTATGTAGAGCTAAATAGAATACTGTAATTTTACTTTTTTATTTTCATAGAGCTAGCTGCCAAAAAAGTTTAAACTGCAAGAATTCGTCACCTTATATTTCTATGCAGCAGTATTTACCAAGACTACATTCTTCACCTTAAGGATCATTAACCTCCATGTGAAGAAAAGAGAAGCTAATGTGATTAACAGAGTTAAGGCTGGACATCAGAGTTCCCCCCTGCTCAGCGGGTGTCCAATCAATGGCCCTGGCTTCTCCCCTCTTCTCCACTGGAGAGCCAGCATCATAGAGTTATCAGCAAGACCCAATGCCATCCTTCTAACCAGAAACACGATGCTCAAGCCACCCCCCAATGACTTGTACACTGCGAGGAAAAGCGGCACGTCTGCCACACTTAACAAAGCCTGGCCCGCCAGCGTGCTCTGCCCTACCCCGAGCTCTATTTGCAACCAGCTGACTGCCCAAGGTCTCTCCTGTGTGACATTCTGGTGTCAATCCTGCCTTTGCAGATGAACACTTGCTCACACCAAGGTGAAGTCCAAGAGTTCACCTGTAACAATAAAATTTATTTCTAACTCAAAGTTCAATTATGCTTCCTCTCAGCAAGCTGAACAGTGGTGAGTGTCACGGGGGATGAAAGGGCCCTTCCTTCTCCAAAACACTGCCCACCTGCCTCAGAAGGAGGGAATGCGCACTTGAGCAGTCCTCTGCCTCCCCTGCTGGATTCCCTTCCTTTGTATTTCCCAAAGAAAGAAACGTGGGTGACTGATCCAGATATCTGAACCAAGATATGAACATCCTGATACCCCAGATATTGAAAACCCCACTTTCTCCACCTCAAGCGTGACCTCATTTTCTAAGTGTGCAGTTGTGGCAACTGAACTAGTGCCCTGTCCAGAATTCAGCGGCCTGAGGAACTTAGGAGGAAGCTACGATTCCCTCTTTCCTCGTCAAGGTAAACAATGATGAGGAAAGAGTGAGGCATCTGTGTTATTAGAGCAATCGGAAAGTGTGAGCAACAAGATGCCCGGCTGATAAAACACCGGGATGCAAACTCACCACAAGCAGTGATCCACTGACTTCCCCTTGTGTCCATTTGTCCCTTGTGCCATTTGCAATGCCACCTTCTGTTCATCAGTGCCTTTGGGTTCTTGTGCTCCTGGGACCAGGACACTTTCTTACTCTCTTCTCCTTAAATGCTATGGGATGGGTCCTCCAAATAGCAACCTCTTTGATATCCCCCAGTATGAATGCAGACGTGACACCTTGGTCTCCTGGGCCAACAGATTACAAAAGGAATAAACCACTGCCACCATCCACCCTTTGAGCTTCCAAACCTTCTCCCCAGGGGACCTTCTTCTCCCATTCTTTCCACTCTAACCTGAGATACTGAGCTTGTGCTCCCTATGACAGCTGTTTCTCCCAGCAGTGTCTCATTCTGCAATAAATGGATTTCACCAGAGACACATGCACAGAGTAGACAGAGGCACAAACAGAGTATGAATAAAGTGTCTACTCCATGGTGCTGAGAATATTTCTGTGTGGTTAGGGGTATAGCAGCACAGGGGGTGACTCCAAGGCAGACCACAACCCTGCAGAGAGACACTGCCCCTGCATGCCAATTATGGCAAGGCCCCTCACCCCAGGCTGCAGTGGGCAGTGCTAAAGCCCTCAAAATACAGGTTGCTCAGGTGTTCATAATTTTGCTGTGTCTTGATGCTCTACTGTGATGAACAGCTCACGCCTATTGCACAGACACCGAAGAGATGCACAGCAATGTAGAAGGCTGAGCTCACAGGTTCTGCAGGTTGTGGCACATTTTCAACAGTGATGATGCTGCTGCCAGGAGCCGGGCACCTGCCCGAGGGTCTCCAGGTGCTCAGGCTTGCAGCTGTTGCTCTCTGAGGCCCTGAGCCCCACACCCTCCTTAGAGAAGGCTGTGTTTTCCCCTGGGTCACAGTCCCAAGTGCCTGCTTCCAAGGGCTCCCTTTTTGGGAGAAGGGCCTCTCCTCCACTGTCAGCCTCTTCCTCCTCCTGCTGCAGTTCAGTCTGAGTAGCCACATCGGTTTGCAACAACTCCAGAACTTTCGATGAGATGTCACGCGACTCTGGGGAAGTCACTAATTGACCTGACCCCCAATTGGTTCATCTGTAAAATGGCAATAATGACTATTTTATTGTGAAGGTTTAATGACATAATAAATATACCTTCAAGCCTCAGACACAAACATTTATGTGTCATAAGATTTCAATAAATACCGACTGGCCCTCAATCAGAAGTAGTCTGCCTCTTTCCAATAAGAGTTGGTTTGTTTTATAGAAGAAACATGTGTTGTTGCTTCTGGGAAAAAAAAAAAAAAAGCTTCAAAGAAAAAAAAAGATCCCATTCTTTCAGATTTTTTTTTAAAAAATCTTTCCCTCATGATCAAAAGGTCAAATGTTTCCTTAGACTCTTTTATACAGCCTGATGTCATTAAAAATGTTTTCCCAAAGCCCATCGTATTTGTTCCCTCTTCCACTGTCATTTGGTTTTCTTAAATTTCTTCTTTGTTTAAAAATAATGAAGCCAGGCCTAGTAGTACAAGCTTGTAATACCAGAACTCTGGGAGGCTGAGGCAGGAGGATCATAAATTGGAAACAGGTCTGGGAAACTTAGAAATTTAATAAGGCCCTATGGCCCTGTCTCAGTAATTTAAAAAATATATATAAAAAAGGCTGGGGACCTAGCTCAGTGTGAACACCCTGGTTTCCACCCCCAGGAAGAAGAAAGAGAAGGGGAGGGAGGAAGAGAAAGGAAGAGGAGGAGACGGAAGTAGAGGACCAAGTGGTGGAGAAGCAGAAATAGGAAGAGAAGGAAGGAAGGGAGGGAGGGAGAGAGGACTCATTTCCCAGATATAAAAATGTCACTCAAGTCTCTCAATATCTGTGCCTTTTCTTTTTCTCCCTTTTCCTGTAACAGATTTCTGAAGTACACAAACCATCATGTGTAAGGCAATAGATGTCTTTGTAGAGGAAAAGAAAAAAGCGAAGTCTACAGCCTCCTGCTGCCCTGATGCTAGATTCGCAGCAGAGCATTGATGTGAGTGACCATATACTAGCAAGAGCATTTCCCTGTAGGGCTGAAACGATTGGACTGATTTCTTGGAAATGTATCCAACTTGTTCTGTGCCATGGGAGCTACACATCAGCCTTCTCCACGTGCCTGCAGCTGTGTGTCGAAGCTGAGGATCTAGAATACTCAGGATGAGAGGATCCATTCAATGTGACTTCCAGTAACTGCCTGCAAACTCACTGGAGGGGCAGGAGCAACTTTCCTAAGGACAGGGAAGACTATTGGGACAACAGGAGCAAGAGAGGAGAAAGAAAAGGAGCACATGCTCGTGTGCTGCAGAATAATTGCCCCTGGAGATGAAGCCCATTGCAGTCCCCCACTGAGAAGCCTGGGAACCAAAAAGGGAATGGCTTTCCTAAGCACTTCTGTGTCGAGAATAAGACTATTCATCATACCCCCGCTCAGTGGGGGAAGAGAACAGACCATGGAACTAGAACTTACTATTGATCCAAAGAAACTCCAATTTCTGAGCTCCAATAGGAACTAAATTAAAAAACTAACCAAGGGAACTCATGCTATGAACCAAGGTCAGATGGGCTGTTTTTGGTTAAGGAGAGGACTGTGGGGAGAGAGCTCCAAGAATTCACTTTCTTTGCCAAAGGGGAGGGCAGAGCCCTGCTATCTTTGGAAGAGACAAGGGCAGACACATCTGGGGCAGAAACAAAACAGCCTTGGCAAAATGTCATCAGAGGGCCTAGTAGCAGAATCCAGAAAGCAAAGATACTGGCTGAGATGTAGGCTTGGCAGGAAGAAGGTGATCTATGAAAATCTCAAGGGGTCTATAGGGCTGCGCTGGTGGTGGTGATGGTAGCAGCCTCTCCAGTAGGAGGCGCTGCAGCTGCAAAACCAAAGAAGAGCAGAGGGCAAGGGAGAGGCTGTAGAGAAGTCCCAATGAGTGGTGCTTAAGGAAGAAACAGCCTAGGCACAGTTTGTGCTTCTGACACGTATGTAGAATTTTCTCACACTGCTATTAAACGAAGCTCTTTGTTCTCCTTTTTGAAGTAATTTAAAAGAATACTTTGGCTTCTTTCCATGCTCCTGATTCCCTGTTCAAATGCGAAATGTAGTCATCCTGACACCAAGCTACAAATTCTGTATTTCCTCTGTACTAGTATTTAATGGACTACTAAGTATTGAGTTTTAGTGTTTTTATACCTAAAAGACAACTATGGAATGTTCTATCCAACAACAACCAACTATGCATTCTTCTTAAGCATATGTTGAATATTTTTTCAAAGTAGACCATGATAGGCTATATAACAAGCCAAGGATTTTTTTTTAAAGGGTTGAAATAATGCAAACTATGTTCTTTACTATAATGGAATGAAGTCTGAAGTCAGTAACAGAAAATTTGAGAAAGGTACAGATATGTGGATACTAACATATTTCCAAATAGCCAATAGATCAAAGAAAAAAATTTTAAGAGAAATAAAATAATACTTTGAGACAAATTAAAATAAAAGTTCACTACATCAAAATTTATGGATTGTGGCTAATGCAGTACTTAGAACATTTATGGTTTTAAGAGAGTACATATTTTTAAAAAGGAAACCTCAAATTAATAGCCTAACTTTTGAGTGTGGGAAACTAAAAAATAGGAGCAAACTGAGCCCAAAATAAAAAGAAAGGAAATAATAAAATTGAGTGGAAACAATGAAGCAGACAATAGAAAATAATAGGAAAAATCAACAAGACAAAAAGTTTGTTCACTAAATGTATAAACAAGACTAATAAACTTTGAGCTAGATTTTAAAAAGGGAAAAAAAATAATAATTAACATCAAGAATGAAAGAGTGTGCATCCCTACAGACCCTGTAAAAATAAAAGAAATTATAAAGACATAATATAAACAATTTTATAGTAACAAACTTTTGTGAAATGGAAAACTTCTTAGGACATAAATTGTAGAATATGTCAAAAGAAATAGAAAATTTGTATGAAAATAGGTTGAAAATTAAATTAGTAATTTAATGACATAACACAGAAAACTCCAAATTTGGATAGCTTCATTAATAAGTCCTATAGAACATTTAAAAACTAATGAATACTAATCTAGCAAACTCATTCAGAAAAGGTGTCCTTCTGGAATGACTTGGGAAATTTTCCTTTTTATTTTTCTGAATGAGTTTGCAAGATAAAGTGTTTGTAACTGGGGAGGGGAGGGGGTAAAGGGAGGGCAGGGACAAGGGGAAAAAATGAGAACTAAGACCTGCCATGTAGAGGTACAAGATCCCAATAATAAATGTATATGTACTGTATACCTAAATTGTACCAATAAACTCAATAAAAAAATTAAAAATAAAAGGCCAGTGTCACACTGGCAAACAAAAGAAATCACAGAGAACTAAGCTGCCATGTAGAGGTACAAGATCCCAATAATAAATGTAACTGTACTGTATACCTAAATTGTACCAATAAACTCAATAAAAAAATTAAAAATAAAAGGCCAGTGTCACACTGGCAAACAAAAGAAATCACAAAAGAAAAAGTAAAAATCAATATTACTTATGAGTATGGATGCATATGGATAAATAAAACCCAGCAACATATAAAAAGTATTAACTATCAAGACTAAGTACAATTTATCCCAGGAATATAAGGTTTATTTTTTCCAATATACATGTTTTTATTATGCAGATTAATTTTACAAAATATCGGGTTTCATTGTCTCATTTTATACATATATACAACATACTCTGATCATATCTGTCCTCCTACTACCCTCCTTGTGTTCCCCTCTTTATCCCCTTCCTGTGGTCTAATAACAGTTTCACAAGGTTGCATTCTGAAAATCAATAAATGCTACACATGAGAGTAGTAGAATAAAAGAAAAAAGTACATTATTACCTCAATGAATATGTGAAAACCATTTAATTCAATCTGTGAATTGGTATGATTAAAAACATTCAATAAACTAGACATAAAATAGAACTCAAACTAATAAAGGACATCTATGAAAATTCCATAGCTAATGCAATAATTAGCAGTGAAAAATTAGATATTTTCCCCCAATTCTAAGAATAAACAAGAATATCTGCTCATCACTTTTATTCCATATTGTATAGAGGCTCTGGACAGAGTGATTAGGAAATAAAAGGATCCATCGACTGGAGACTGGATAAAAAAGATGTGGTTCTTTTACAAAATGGAGTACTACTCATCCATAAAGAATGAGAAACTAGAGATATTTAGCTAAGTGGATGCACATTGAGGCCACACTCTTAACTGAAATTAATAAATCACACATGTAAATACCAAATAGTTTCTCTGGTGTGAAAAACTAAAAGTGTAAATAGGGATCAAAATGTATCCTTGATATTGCATAATAGGAAGAAAAGGTCTAAAAGAGTAGAGGAAGTGGGAGGGGTAGGGGAAAGGGAAAAAGGGAAAAGAAAAAAATATGTGAAAAGGAAAAACATGGAAACAAAGTCTTTGTAAACAAGGAAAGGTGGAGGGGGAGAAGGGAGGGCTGGGGAATGGGGAAAAATAAGAACCAAGATAAGTCATGGAAAGATCCCAATGATGACTGTAACTGTACTGTATACCTAAAATGTACCAATAAACTTAATAAATATAAAAAATAAGATTAAAAAAGGATCTGGATTGACAGGAGTTAAGTAAAAGTATTTCTGTTCACAGATAGCATGATCTTATATATTGAAAATTCTAAGGATTCCACTACAAACTATTGAAAACAAGTTCATCAAATTTGCAAAAACAAAAATCAACACAAAAAAATAATTCTATGTCTTTAAACTAACAATGAATAATTTAAGACCAAAAGTCCACATACATTAAAATAATTCTATATACAAAAGAATAAGGAAATTAAAAATTAAAGAATAAACTTAACAAAAAAGAATTAAATTGAATTTAATAAATCATTTTATTTCTACTATTATATTCTTAATTATTGAAAAGAAAAAAAGTAAAAATAAATACATAAATAAAAGAATTTAAAACTATAAAACACTGCTGAAAGAAATTAAAGAATATTTAAATAAATGCAAAGAAATCCCACGGTTATGAATCAGAAGACCTACTCTGTTGGGGTGGCCATATTCCCCCAGATTGATATACCAACTCAAGACAGTTCTATCAAAATTTCACTCACTTCTTTGCAGAAATCAAGAGGTGAATCCTAAAATTTATATGGAAGTGAAGGAACCCAAAGGAAGCAAAACCATCCTAAAATAAGAAAAAGTTGGAGAATTCACTCTTCTCTATTTCAAATTTTACTTTTAAGCTACAGTAATCAAGATAGTGGATCACTAGCCTGAAGGAGAAGTGTAGACTATTAGAATACATTTGAGGGTCCAGATGTATAATTTTTCATTTGTGGTGGGTTTATTTTCAAGAATATCAAGATATTTCAGTGGAGAAAAAAAACCTTTCAAACAAATGTACTAGCACAACTGCTTATGAAAGGCAGAGAGTGAAATAGAAGTCTTTACCTAACACCACACATACAGAAAAATGAGTTCAAAATGTAATAATTCCAACTGTAAAACTCTTAGAATATAAAATCAGAATAAATTTTGTGGATCTTTCTTGAGGCATTTGTTTCTTAGAAGAGAGAAACAAGCAATGAAAGAAAAACAGATGTATTTAACTTTATCAAAATTAAAAGCTTTCATGGAGTGGAAGATACAATCACAAAAGTAAGATGACAACCTACAGAATAGGAGCAGATTTTTTGTTTGTTTTGTTTTTTGGGGTCTCACTATGTAGTGAGACTGACCTGGAACTCACTATGTAGCCCAGGCTAGTCTTGAACTCACAGTGATCCTCCTGCCTCAGCCTCCCAAATGCTGGGATTACAGGTATGCTCCACCACGCCCAGCTAGGAGTAGATTTTTAAAATTATGTACCTGAAAGAGAATCAGATCCAGAATGTGTAGTGAATTCTTAGTTTGCAACAATAAATAACAAACCATCAGAAAATGAGAGAAAGGTTTGAATAGATATCTTCCAAAGATATCAAAATGGGCAATTAACTCATAAAAAATTGTTGAAAACAGAGCAAAAATTAGCCATTAGATAAATGCAACCCAAAACCATGAGACTTATCACTTCACATTGACTGGAAAAGCAATTATCAAAAACATAGATCATGGCAAGTACTGTCAAGGCAGTGAAGAAATTGGAGACCGTGCCATGTCTGGTAAGAAGCCAAACAAGGCAGTCACTTTAGAAAATAGTCTGGCACTTACTATGTGACCTGGAAATTCTCCTCCCAAGAATTTGCACAAGAAAAATGAAAACCTATGACTGCACAAACATGCCCAGAACTTTATGCATGAGCATGGTACAAGATTTTCTGGAAGCTGAAATATTGCTTGGTGGTAGAGCACTTGCCCAGCATGGATGAGGCCCTGGGTTTGATCCCCAGTACAAAACACAATTATTCATAATCAGAAGCAACCCAAATGTTAACAGCTACTAAGTAGATAAATATAACGCGGGTTGCCCATACAGTGGAATTTCATTTAACAATGAAAAGAGTGATAGCCACAATCTACAATATTGATTAACCTGCAAATAGTACGCTAAGTGAAAGAAGTCTGTCACCAAAAAAAAAAAAAGCACATATGACACATTTTCATTTCACTAAAATATTCAGAATAGACAAATCCAATAGAGCAGAAAGTAGATTTGTGGTCAAACTGTGCTTTGAAAAGATGGGGAAATGGAGCAATGGAATGAGGACTGTGCTTTAAACTTAGATTATGGTTTTATTACTCTGCCCAGGCTGCCATAATAAAATACTATAGTCTGGGTGGTGTGAACAACAGACATTTGTTCACACACGTTTCTGTATTTCAACAAAACAATTGCTTAAGAGTAAGCAGTAAAGGCCAGGCATGGTAGCACATGCCTGTATTCCTAGCTTAACTCAGGAGGCTGAGACAAGAGGATCACCAGGAGTTCAAAGCCAGCATGAACTATATAGCGAGACTTTATCTCAAAAAATTTAATTTAATTTAATTTAATTTTAATGAGTAATCAAGGAAGTATTTAAGATTTTCAAGCAGAGAAGTTAAATGATCCAGTCTAGGCTGCATAAAAATTATTCTGATTGGGGCCAGAGATTTAGCTCAGTGGCACTGCTCCTGCCTTGCAAGAGCAAGGTCCTGAGTTTGATCTCTGGTACAAAAAAAAAATTATTCTGATAGCTATATCTAGGATAAAAGTGGAAGGAGGTTAGAGACAAAATGTTCAAATAAAGATATATTTTTCAGTAATCTGTGCTGGGGGTTCTGGGGCTCTCAACTAGACCAGAGGCACTAAAATGAAAAAGAAAGGACAGATGTGAGTGATTTGGGTCAGATCCAGCTGCCTCCCAGAAAACTACTGTACAGTCCCAGCCGAAGGTTATCTGCCCACGGGCTGCACGGACATTTGGTATGGAGTGCAGAGTCTGACCATTCTCAGGGAACTCTGAAGACCTGATCAGCATCAGTGCCTGAAACCTCCAAGATGCTTTGCTTAGAACTGTGTCTAAAGCTTTGACTGAAATACAGCCTTGGCTCCTGTGTCATTCAGAAAGTCCAGCACATGAGATCCTTCCCATTTGCTGGACCATTCAGCTGGATAATCCCTATTGGTCTCTCGGCAGACCCCAGGGCCAGGACAGTCTTGTAGGCAAAGGCTAGAAGGAAAGAGTCAGAGCACGAATAACTATGGGCTTGCAACAGGCCATGTAGATGCCAGGAAGAGAAGAATTTGGGCAGCTCAACGAGCTCAATAAAAGAGGGCACTGAAGCCACTTCTCCCTAGCCTGGCCCTGTATCATAGGGACATAGGTGCCACCCAAGATTCATTTTTGCTTTGTTTTGTTTTGTTTTTTTTGGTACCAGGAATTGAACTTGAGACCTTGTGCTTGTGAGGCAGGTGGTGGAACCACTGAGCTAAATCCCCAGCCCCTGTGTGATGCTCTAATGAAATAATATGGTAAAGAATATGAATGGCTCTAAACAAACATGAGACATCATTGTACTTCTTTCTAGGGTCCTGACACCTTGGTTCCTTTTTAGTTTTGTTGCATGGAGGTCTAGCCTCGAGCCAGGAAATGGGGGAACAGTTTGAGCGTGGGCAGGAGACCTTCCAGACCCTTACAGATATACAGAGCTGGTGCCTCCCTTCTATCTCCATATAAATTCACGCATGTGCACAAACTCACACACACATTTTTCATCCTAAACCTGTACCAAATTTTCTATTCAGGGCTTGAGTATGCATTTCATACCCTTTGGCCGAACTTTGAATTGGAAACTTCTCATAAGTCTTCCCCTCAACTGTCCACTTTCGGGTTGATAAGCTGGACAGACCTCAGGGACGGTGTCTCATTGGTTTTGCACCATCTGGTGGACTGTTCCTGGAGGTACAGGGCCTGCTGTGGAATTGCCAAAGAGCTGCAGAACCTGCCAGTCGCTGCTCCAGGGCGGAGGGGAGGGAAGGCAAGGGGAGTCCTGCCCAGGGTGGCTGGGGCCTAGTCAGCATCCATGAGAAAGAGCAGCACCACAGAAAGCAATAGGAAAAACACCGACTCATTTTTCTTGAGAAAAGATAGAACAACTTACAAGTAATTGAATTCATTCCACCTTTCCCAGCACCATCAAAGATTGGCAACTCCTTTATTAGCTTATTCTCACCCTGATTCTTCTTACCAGATGTAAACCCCAAGAGGCTGAGACTAATGTCTTTAGCATCTTTTTACAACTTCCTTTCTTTTCTACTCTTCTTGCCACACCTGCTCCCCTCCCTCTTCCTCATATGCACACCAGACAAGACTGATGGAAATGTGGACATGTCCAATGTGTGCTTGCAGTCACACTGCACTGAGCAGAAAAAGAATGGCTCAAAAGAGAGCTGGATGGTGGACTTATAGACAAGAGGTTGTGTATGCTTGCAGTGTACACTGGCCCCCTCTTTGAAATGAGACACTGACATTAACTGAAGAATTTCTGGGTCACATGGACCTCTAAGAAAGAAATGCTACCCAGAATGCAGCTGAGCCAACAGCAGATGCTCCTGAGCTCATGCTCTGTGCTGAGCATCATGCCAGGTGCAGGACAAATGGGCAGAGGGAAAAGAGAAGCCAAGGTTCACCAGAGGTTCATGGTTCATGCCTTCCAAGAGTGCACAGGTCTCTGCAGGGAATAAGATGCTCTTAGAGGATATAAGAGAGAGCCAACAACTGTGAACAACAAGCAACTCCACCATAACTCTGGCAGTCAAGGAAGATACTGGGGCTATCAAAGAAGAGTTCATAAAGAGGATGCTGGAGTCATCACTGCTAGAGTCTAAGTGAAAAATTCGGCTTCTTAACAGGAAGTGTAAATGATATCCCAGGACAAAACATAAATTCCTTCCAAGTGCTGCTCTTTCCCCTATCAGTTTCACCACCTCATTGCCTTCTCTCTAACCTCCTGATCATTCCAAGTTTATGGCTTGCTGTCTTCTATGTCTTTGGATGCTCAGGATACCTTAAAATCCTCTGCATTTGATAAAGCCCAGAATCATGGTCTCTTGTTCCCTGACACTCATGTATATGCACTTCATGTCCTCCGTTATGAGCTTAGTGAGACTGTGTCCTTCTGTGGCCCCAGGGCACCTGGGTCTGTGCTTCCCAGGTAGGATACAATCAGTAATTTCAGTCCCCACCTCTGTGTCCTCCAGTAGGGAAGACTGTAGCCCATTCTAGCTGGGGAATAGCTTCAACCAGGCTCCTGGGTAGTGATCCAGTACATAAGCCAGCTCAAAGCAGGGACAACTGCACTAGGACCAGTGCACACACTGGCCCCAAGTCTGACATTCTCCCATTAAATCATCTCCCCTCTGGTCCCAACCTGTAAGGCTTTGGAATTACCTCCCTGCTTCAAGTCAGTCCTGCCTGCTGACTTCATTTGTGTTTACCTGGACCCCAACAGAGGAGACAAGAGACATCTATCCCATGAGACCAAAGAGCTTTAAACAGACATAAAAACATTCTCTGTGGGACTCCTCTAAGGGAAGCTCTCCCACAGTATGTTTCACAAAATATTGGTCCTGTTATATTAAGAGACAAAAAGGATTGTCAAGTCAAGTGTGTTAGTTACTTTTTCTCATTACTGAAACAAAATACCCAACACCAAAGTTAAAGGAGGAAAGGTTCATTTAGCTTATAGTTTGTAGAAGTTCCAGTTCATAGTTTGCTGGCTCCAAGGCAGGACAGCACGGCAGAGGGGCATGGCAGAGAAGAAACAGCTCATGGTGGGCAGAAAGCAGCAAAGCAGTAAAGGAACAGCAAATGTCAAGCATCTCTCTTTCTGTCCCTTATATTCTAGCCAGGCTATACACCCTGGGTGTGGGTAGCACTCCCATCCAGGTTCGGACACCGTACCCTAGCATCAAGCTGTGAATCAATCCCAGCATTCTATCCTTAATCCCAGCATCACACACTCTAAATCCAGCCACCTCCCAAAAGCCCCACCTATGACTGAATGAGACTGGGGACATCCAGATACAAGCCATAATATCAAGTATGTTTGGAAACACAGTGGAAGAGGAATTAAGGCATAATGTTGTTATGTCTGTTTTATTTTGCTTTCCTGCAGAAAGTTGCCTTTCCTGAAGATTATAAGTTTCCAGGAAAGGGCTAGCGTTCATCAGACTTGACTATGAAAGGGATCTCCCGAGATGGCTTTCCTCAGAACAGCTTAATATATGCTGTTTCATCAATTTCTTTTTTTTTTCTTGAAAATTCTCTACAAAATCTTCAGAGCGGTTTTCCCCAGACATTAAATTCCTTTAGAAATTACAATATAAGTATAGATACACATAAAGTAATTTTCCCTGAACACCAGTGTAAGACATTCATGGAAGAAGATTCCGAGAATAAAGAAATTCACAAAGAAAACTTTAAACCATGAAGAAATGAGCAGCATTCTAGCCTTGCAAGTGTTTTCTACTGAGAAAGAATTAACCCTGCAGAATTTCTGCTACTTGGAGGGAACACTGTGAACTTTCCCAGTAAAATCTCGCTCTTTCTATTCTACAAGTAATAGTTCTGCCTCATCCTCCACTTTATCTATTGAAATTTGCTGAACTTTTGCTCTGCACACAGCCCCTACCATGCTCTCGCTCTCACGAAAATCAACATACTCAGAAATAAAGGAAAATAGACAACATACATAAGTACAGTGAAGACAGAGAAGAAGCAACAGACTGGAGAAGAATCAGAGGGTTCACAATGAGGGTTTTCATGTTGTACCAGGTACCTCGGGTGATCCAGATAGAAATGGAGCTGGTTCATAGTAAGGTATCAGCTTGAGGAGAACAAAAGGGAAAAAATCTGGATTTTGGTTTTCCTGTGGGCAAAATGAAGAGATTAGATTACATAGTATGGAAAATCACATACAATGGGAGCATTCTATATGCTCTAAGAGAACGTAGTACCAATAGTAAAGTAGGCTAAATCCACTAATCTCTCAATGATTTTCTTTCTCTTTCTCGCTGTCTCCTATTCTTTACCTGGATGAAGGCATATTCATAAGGAAAGTAAATAGAACATAGAGAATTTCCTGAAAGGCAATGAGTAGAGAGGTTGTGGGGTCTGTGGATGGAGAATTGCGGCTGCCCTCATGGCTGAGATCCAGCTCTGCCGCCCCTCACCCCTGCGGTCACAGATGTGGCTGACTTCCAGTCCGTGATTTCAACTGATTGTGCAGGCACTTAGGGCAGCCTTGACCGAAACCATTAAATGCAACAACATGTAAGTGCTTAAAAAGCATGAGAAAGAGGGAAGATGCACTGGATGAAATCAGCGATTATTATTTCAAGTGTAATATTTTTCAAAAATTACAGTATTCTAAGACCCAGGAATCAAACAAAAGAGGAAATGCAGACATACCATTTGGTTTTAGTAAGGTGATAAGGAAAAAGGATGTGCTTTTTATTAGGCACCAGGCAGGGGATCTCCTACACAGCTCTAGGTGAGATCTCACTCTGGAAGGGCAACAAGCAGGACTAGAGCATTATGTGATAGTAGGATAGCTATTCAGATCCTTCATAAAAAATCTTCATCCTAAGATTCATCCATTCTTTTGGGAAATGTCTCATAATGGGGTTTTATGATCCTCCTCTCTCAAACCAAGTCAGCACTTGGGAGTTCAGCCTCCTGGCTACCATCATGGCATTCCTGTCTTCCCGTCTCCAGCCTTGCTTGAGCCTTGTTGCTCAAACCTAGTGGCAACAAGTTAACTGGCTTCATGGACCACTTTTTTCTTGGATCATCTTACTACTTCATCTAAGCAAAGAATTACACCCAGCACAGGCTACTCTCTTCAGTCTCCTGCTCCAGCCTGCATGCCCTCCACTGCCCTTATTGGTTAGGTCCAACCAAGAGCCAGAAGGCAAAGGGGTCCCTGGTGCAGTGCATCCCCAGAAGCTCTTTTGGCACAGAGCAGACATGAAAAGGAATTGGAGGCACTCTAAGAGAGGACACAGAGCAAGCACGACCACAAATGCTGCTTTTAAAAGGCCGCTGTGAACAAAATGAGACCAAAGAGTATTGGGAAAGTAGTAGTTAATATTCATAGTTTTAGAGTTAGGCTTTCCTAGGCACTTGTCCTAGATCCCAGCCAATGTGTCTCCAAGGGCCACAGTTTAGATACTTAGATGGGCAAATATAAAAAAATTGAACTAAAGGAGTTCATATAAAGGTTAGGAAATCAGGAAGACTACTGTACAAATCCAAACATTTCTCAATTTTAGTAATTAAGAATATTGAAGCATATGCATGACACTGTCTTAATTTATCAAATTGGCAAAAATTTTAAATAATTTGTCACCTACTCTTATCTTAGATGTGATGCAATGGGCAGATGTACACATCAATACTACCTTCTTGAAGTCAGTTGAGCTACCAGTATCAAACTCCACACATTTGTTTTGTACCCTTAGGATCCTTGATCCTAAAGAATGAATTTTGAGTGCTTATAATTCACACATTCATAATATAACTACAAAGACATTTGGGGGTGAAGTATGTAATAGAATAAGGTGCTGCATATAAATTAAGCATCTTTTACAAAGGAAATACTAAATAAATTATGATATACCTATATGACAAAATAGCTTGCAATCATGAAATATACTGTAAAAGATTCTCACCATGTGGAAAGATATTCTGATATATTTCTGAGGAAAAAAGCAATTCAGACATTACTGTGAGCATTATGATATTGCATATAAAATATGCATTTGGAAAGCCTGAAGGATAAAACAAATGTTATCAGTGGATATCTTTGGATGACAGGATTCAAGTGGTTTTATGTACTTATTTGTGCTTATCTGTACTTTTCAAATTTTCTGCATGAAATACTTTTGTAATAAGAAAAGCACAGTAAAGTGCATTATAAATTAATAGAAAATTGCTTCCCTCAAAGGCAGGGTGATTTTGTACACCAGCTTGCGCTGCTGCAGGGTGCCATCCAGGCTGTGAGCTGCACAGCACCAGTGAGGCATATTCTTTATAAATTCAAACTTCTCTCCAAATAAAATGTGAGATGATAATGACAATATTCTACTCTCCCAAGTGCAGGAGAGAGATAATGCAGGGTAGAAGTGAGTTCCCTGCATCAAAAGCTAGCAGCATGAAGCCAAGGACACTGACCTCTTCAATGAACCTTCTGCTTTATAATAAAACTTTCAGTACCTACAAAATCCTTTGTGAAACCAAACCACAGAAAGAAAGCACCCTTGTGTGACAGCTAAAAGCAATCTGACAATTTATTTCCATCCTTCATCTAATTCTCAGTTGGCCAGCTAAGTGAATAAGGTAAGCAGAGACAGGGGAGAAGGCCACCAATAAGAATGACAGATAAGTAAATAAAACATTCATCAGAACCCATTGTTTAAGGCTCAACCCCATTTTATGTGATAGTGTTTAAGGAATCAATGTTGCATTAAAAAAGACAATGGGACAAAAATTAATGATACGGGAGGAAAAGACACATGGTATAAAACATGGAACATGAGACTAATATACCTCAAGATGGGCTACTCCTTGACTAGTCTGGGTCTTCCATTCTGAATAGGAGAGGATGCTGGCCTTTTGCTGCCTGGAAACTTCTCCCTGGAGATACAGAGGCCCTGCTGGGTGCAGAATACCTGGATTCATTTCTAGTGTGGCGCACACACACCAATTGATTTATATTTGCTTTCCCTCAGCATTTAGTAGAATACTTCACATGTAGTGGGACGTTGGAATACATGTGTTAAATGGACCCCTCTCCGTAATGGAGAAAAGATCATGTAAAGCTAAGAAAATCCCCTCCCTTTGGTGTTCAAATGCTTTTGCGCCAATAGAGGTCAGCCTCCCAAGATCGACTTAAGGACTGAGATACACTCCCACCCTCTACCTCCATCACCTCAACTCCTTCCCTTCCTGCTGATAGTGCAAATGAAGTCATGTGATGAGGTGGGCAAGTTATTTAACCTTTCCAGATGAGAATCATACCACAGTGACATATGCTTACCCACGTTTATAGTGGCATGGTTTATAAAAGCTAAAACTTGGAAATAGCCCAATTGCCCATCAACTGGAGACTGGATAAAGATGTGGGTTTTTTTAGAAAATGGAGTACTACTCAGCCATAAAGAATGAGAAACTAGAGATATTTATAGCTAAGTGGATGCACACTGAGGCCATATTCTTAATTAAAATTAATAAGTCACACATGTGTAAATAATGAATAGTTTCTGTGGTGTGAAAAACTAAAAGTGTAAATAAGGGTCAAAATGTATAATTGATATTGTGTAGTCGGAAGAAAAGGCCTAAAAGACTAGAGGAAATGCAAGCATAGGGGAAAGGTAAAAAAGGAAAGGAAAAAATATGTGAAAAGGAAAGACATGGAAACAGTGTAAACAGGGAAGTGTGGAGGGGGTGAAGGGAGGGCAGGCGACTGGGGAAAAACAAGAACCGAGATACATCATGTAAAGGTACAAGATCCCAGTGATGAAGGTAACTGTACTGTACACCTAAAACGTACCAATAAACTTAACAAAGATAAAAATAATTCCAGATTCTTTATTTGTCAACAGGGTACCTGAGTGGGGAAGAGTGACAAGTTGTGTCGTAATCTAGCACAAATCTGACAGAAAATATGTGCCAATGAATGTCTTCTCCTTGCTCTGCTCCTCCTTTTTCCTCTGAAGATCCTTCCATCCTATCATCAGAGATAAGACAAACACCCCCCAGGATGTCCTGATTGCTGTACGTTCACACAGACTTAGAATATCCAATCTTTTCTTCAAAACTGTTTTCAAAAGAGAACAAGAAGCTGGTGCTGGCAAGAGACAGAAGATGAAGACAAGAAACTATGGATGGGCAAAAAATGGGTGTAGAAAGGAAAACAGAATTGTGTTGGAAGCTATATCAACAGTGTCATTTAGAATTAATTCCCAGAACACCAAAATTAGGCCCAAAAATTCTAAATTTAAAGAGGTAATCATCCATACTGAAGTTTTAAAATTATGCAAAATACTCATACATAAAAGGCACTACAGAATGGGTATCAGGAGTTTGGGTTCCTTTCTCGGCCGTTTTCACCCCAATCCCTCCAGGAATAGTGTGGCATATGGAGTTAGGACAAGGAACAGAGGCATCATCGGATCGTTGGACTCTGGTCTCCATCCTGACACTGAAACGTATGATTTGAACAGGTTGTCTAATCCCCAGAAGCTTCATTTCCCTCATCAGTGAAATGGGGGATAATATCAGTTATTAACGAATTCTTAAATAGATAAATAAAATAATAAGTAGGACATTACTGGGACATTTGGCAGTTAGTTTCCTCCAAACATGGAATTCCTATTGTCTGTGTGATTTCAGGAAGCTATTTCCTGTCTGGGCATCAGTTTCCCCATCTATAAGAGGGTGAGCGGAGCACTGGAAGATAATCTTCTGGGTCGTTCCAGAACAAAAGGTTGTCTGATTTCCAGCCGCAGCAAGGAGCCAGCCTGCTTGAATTCAGGGTCACAGGCACAGCCTGAGACTGCCAGCTGCTTCCATCATGCAAAGCGATAGGACAGAGTGGCGGAAGGATCTGTGAGAGAAAAGATTCCACCCAGGCCAA
Organism: Fukomys damarensis; assembly: GCF_012274545.1. Taxonomy (NCBI): domain Eukaryota; kingdom Metazoa; phylum Chordata; class Mammalia; order Rodentia; family Bathyergidae; genus Fukomys; species Fukomys damarensis. Next base: position 44,357,449 of record NW_022900930.1, on the reverse strand, counting down.
TTCGAAGGAAAGACTTTGTTACGATCATTTCAAAAACAAAATGTGACTTCCTCTTGTTCTGTTTCGGGTCAAGAAAGGAGAAGGAGCCCAAGCTAAGCGATGTCCCCAGAGGCTTCCACAGGATCGCATGTCCTTCAGAAATGCCATTTTAACTGAAGTTAAGTGTGAAGGAGTTGGAACCCCAGGGATTAAATTTCTGCTGAAATACACATGTCTTTTTGCAGCGGGGTGGTGAGCTCTTGACCTAGAGAATGCAAAGCCTTCAGGAAAATGGTTCGAAGCCTGATACGGAGGGTATCCGATGCCACGGGCCTTTCAGGCTCCCCTCGTGTTGTAGGTTAGCACGCGGTCACACCTGGCCAAGCCGGCCTCTGGCGGGGGTAGGGCAAGGACACCTGTCCTAGCTTGTCTTACACGTACACACACACATTCCTGGGCCTGGGAACTTCCTTCCCCCACAAAGACATTTTTATAACTATGCTTGGATTTTTATGACAAAGCAATCCCGCATTTATCTGAAGGGAAGTGAGACCTGAGTGCCCTGGAAGATAGGACACCTGGGCCCTGCCAGCCCGAGCCCAGTAGAGCTAACCTTGCTCATTCGTCCTGCTTCCAGGGTGAGGCCTCTCCCTCTGCACCTCTGGGAAGGGCGTGCAGCCAGCCCTTCTGCTGTGAGGGTGTGGGATACAGTCTGTGGCAGGAAATATCTGGTTCTCAAAAGGCCTGCTGGGAAGGCTGAGTGTCACTCTCCTCCCTGAGCACCTGTGTTTTCAGATGTGGAAAGAGGTGCAACACCTTCTTCCCCCAGGCTGTCATGAAAGCTCAATGACATAAAATACTAGAGGGTTCTTTACAAAGCACAAAGAACCACACACATGTGATATTAATATCTCCATCAGCAATGATTCATTCATAGTCAGATACTGCTGGTATAAGGTCACAGGAGGATGTGCGTGCGTGTGTGTGTGTGTGTGTGTGTGTGTGAACATGTGTAAGTCAGAAGGTTTTTTCACAGAACAGGGGGCTATATACAACTGCAACTCAGTCACCACTATCCTCAGAGAGCCCACCATCTGTGCCAGTCAATTTTAATTGTCAGCTTGGCTTGATTAAGAGGTGACTAGGCTACGGGGGCATGATTCTCATCCATGGAACAATCCACCAATGTTCATGGCCGAACGTGCTGTGAAGAGGTACGCACCGGATGAAGTAGGTCACCAGACGAGGGCCTTCAGAGATTACATCTCTTGCTGGTGCCCTTCTTCTGTGCTCCCCTTCCTGGCCCCGTGAGAAGAGCAGCTGTCCCCCTCTGTTCTACTCCACCTCGGATCCATGACCTGGAGCCAGGGACTGGAGCCTCGGACACCATGAACCAAATAAACTACTTCTTGCATCAAGTCTTGCATGTGAGGTGTCTTGTCCCAGCAACAGGAAAGCTGATGAATGAACAATCCCTGGGGCCACAGGAGATAGTAAACAGCATGAGACAGCAAGGCGAGATGTTCTGGAGACTCGGAATAGAACAGAACGTAGATGTGTGGGCTGGACGGCCAGGAAGGCTTTGGAGAAGACACAAGTGAGAGTCGCCTGACTGTTCAGAAGAAGGCAGGAAGCACTTGGGAATGTGTAGAATTGCTCAAGAGCCACGCATCCCCTGTTGTCCTGAGTGGCTGTGTAAGAGGAGTCAAAGGAGATTGCTGGAGTACACATGCTGTAAACCCTTCTCACTGTTACAGGACAAGGACTAACTTAGTAGACGTCCCAGAACATCTGTTCTGATCAATTTGGAGCTGTGGCACGTGTTGTTACATATGAGGACTGGGGGACTGACTGGGCAATGTGATGTTCCAAGAGATGATGAGCTCTCATGTCTTCCTGCTCAGGGGAAAAAGGTGCTACAGAAGCCTCCCCAGGTGGTGGCATCGGGAACATCTGAGAGCCAAACGGGATGGGGAGGGATCAATTGGAACAGCCAAAATGTTGTCATCTCCCATCCTGGAAAAAGATGGGAAACTCAGTCTCTAAATGGATTATGTGAGGAAGCTCTGAAAAGGAGTATTAGGCACAGCTGGGAGCAGGAGTGACACAGCACAGAGCACAGAGCCATTCCATCTTGGCCCTCTTAACTCCTAGAAAAGTGACAAGCGCTTTTCTTTTACAGATTTCTTTTCAGTTTACAGATCCCAGCCTGAAAGCTAAAGAGCTCCCCTCTGATAAGCACCACACACCCAAGGAAGAGGTGGGAGACCTATAAATATTGATACTGTAGCCCTAGCAAATGACCCAGACTCAGATGCAGGGATCAAAGCCCCGCCCACAGAGGAGAATTTCACTCAGCCTGCGGGTATCTGAGATTTGGGAAAGTCTATAGCATAAAAGACACACCAAATAAGGTGACAAATTCAGTAGGAGAAAAATTAACATTAATATATTTAGCAGATACAGGAAAGGTTGTAGCTAGACCAAGATCAACAACAACAAAAAAGGATAGGATGCTGTTCAAGTAGGAAGAGTTAAAAAGAGGTCTTTGGAATTTTTAAAATATGCTGGAAGAATTTTTAAAAAATCTGAAGTGGCTAAAATAGAAACCTGTGGAAATTTCAGGTATGTATGACAAGAAAGGGGGATAAGACATGCAAGACAAAGATGAGAAAATTAGACAATCAATCCAAGAGTTCAAGGAGACATATAGGAGGAATCCTAGAAATACAAACAAGAAAATGGAGAGCGTAAAGTGCCCAGAGTGGAGACGCAAGAAATTTTCCTAATTTTCAAGTTTCCAGATTCAAAGCCTCATCAAGAGCCCAGCAGAGATACTGAAAGAAAAAAATCCTTCCCTGGGTACCTCTTGTGACATTTCACGACATCAAGCTTACAGAGGAAATGCTAGAATTCCCTACAGCTGTTTCTGGAAGATAACCATGCCAGTCACTGAGCTGTTGCCTCCCAGACCCAATCCATGCTGGTGGGATTCTCCAACTGCATTCCCCTCTGCAAGCTGGAGTCCCGGTGGATTCTGCCAATGAATGGCATGGAGGCGGACTGGAGACCAGGCAGGGAACAAAGTGAAGCTCCCCTTTCCTTGCATTCACATCAGCATCATCTCTGCAACAGCTTAACCAGTCAGTGGCTCTCCGGACTTAATGGGTTTCACTCTTCTACAATTGCGGAATTGATCTCATGCAAGGTCTCGGCACTGGCGGGCAGCATCTCCTCCTCCAGGGCCTTGATCTTAGCCCCAGTAGGCATCCTTCAAACCTCCAGGTCCTGATGGTTTCCCCTTCTCTCCTCCAAGTTGCCCAAAACAAGCCAGCTGCTTTCTAAAATTACTGGCTCTGTATCCTTTCAGTGTTTCCTCCTCACTTGTTCAGCCCTTCCGTACCCACTTACCTTAGCTTACATTAAATTAACTCTTTAAAATCAACATCATGGCTTCCGCCTTCTGCCCAAACCCAGCTGGTAAGTACTTGTCACAAGAGTGGGAAGCCAAGCCCTCAGAGAACCCTGTGATTGATTTGGCACCATCTTGGTCCTGTACCCAAGCTACCAATGATACAAAGTGAAATTTTCAGAGAAAGGGGGTCTCCTAAAAGTTATCCCACGTGTACCCAATCACTGCATGGTTTATTCTACCAAGATTAATTACTCTTACTCCATGATTCATTCATTAAGGAGTAAACCATGAAGGAAGGACACAGGGGATCCATAAAACAGGACTACAGCATGGGTGAGGGGTGAAGGTATACCAGGTCAAGGCTGGGCAGAAATCTTGGATGACAGCTGAGCCTCAGGATGAGTGAGTACCTGCTCGGGCCGGAGCAGGAGGAAGCAGCCTACAGGAGGGAGTATCCAACTTATAAAAAGGAGAGTGACAGATTCCAAAATACACTTACCCACATTGAGAAAATGTATGATTTTGTTGGAAAAAAATCAGATCTAATATAATGAAGGACCCCTAGAGAACTGCCACAAAGCAAAAATCAAAAAATAATTTATCCCAATGAGAAAACATGTTTTTTTGCACAAGATTGAAAATACCAGCATGGTATACCATGTGGTTTGGCTCTTACAAAGGGAGGGGCTTTGCAGATGTGATTCAAGGATTTTGAGACAGGGTTTAACAGGCGAGTCTTCATGCAGTTGTGCGCAGCACAGGGAGATCTGACAGACAGAGAATGCAGCACAATATGAAGACAGAAGCACAGATCAGGATGAGGTGCTACAGCCCAAGGAATGTTGGCACCTAGCAGAAGCTGAGAAAGGTAAGGAACAGTTGTGCCTTGGAGCCTCTGGAAGGAGACCACCCCTGCGAACATCTTGATTTTGACCCCATGAGACTGACTCCTGAGTTAATCAAGGAAATTTTCTATTGTTTAAAGCCACTTATTCTGAGGTCATTTCTTATAGCAGCCACCGGAAAGTAATATGATGTACATGAAGAAATAGATAAAATAAAGATCTTTCGTATAGAAAATCTACATATTTTCTCTAAAATGAAAGCCTCTGAAAACAGTATGATATAAAAGCTTAACCGTCAGAGAAGAAAGAGTTGCTAGAATGGATCTGCGGGTGAATATCAGTAGACTGAGGTGTATTTGTTAGAAGATTTATCGTGCTATCTGACTTTGTGAACTATTGGAAATCCAAACTACACTAACTATACTATTTTTTTTTTAATGAAAGAGGAAACTTGATCAGTACCTACCATTTTCAAAGGATATTTCACAAACCCTTCCCTCTGGACCTAGTAAAGAGGAAGGAAATAGACAATGAAAATAAGGAAATGGAAAAAATAGAAAGTCATGTGTTATAGCCCCTTCTGTGTACCAAGTGCTACGGAAGGCATCACGTGGGCATTAATACCTCTAGGTTTCATAATAACCCCATAAGACAGGAATGGATGTTAGAACTAGAGATGTTGACTCTCAAAGAGATAAAATACCTTTCCCCAAGGTCATACTGATCTCCCCAAGGTCGAGTATTCTGTCTTCCTCATTGGCTGCATTATTTGGAACATAGGAGACAGCCATTCAGAGATCACAAGCTAATGAATTGAAAAGACAAACCGTCTGTCTAACTGTAGGAAATTAAACATTTTTTTCAAAATTCTTGGAGTTGTGATCTTGATGTTCATAAATGTTGAGAGGTTATTCATTTTTTGTTTGTTTGTTTGAATTTTTACTACTTCATTTCATGCCTTTTAAATGCATGTAGGCTGAAGACCAACCACCCAGCTGAATATTATTTCAGTAATCCTCATTTTACAAAGAAGGAAGGGCAGTTCAAGCAATAAACTTATTTATCCAGGCAATAAAAGTGGTCCTTGAACTCAGGCCTTCAGCTGCCACATCCTCATTCATTCCTTCTCCCAAGGTACCTAATAAACATCTGCCGAATTGGACTACCGTCAAGATAAGCTTGCTGTCCCACAATGACTGCTCTATGGCCAGGCAGGAGAGTGGCTGGGACTGACTGCAGAAGGAAATAAGGTCAAAATTGTTAGAGGGTTTCAGAGATTTTACAGGGGCAAAGGATGAAAGTGGTCTATACTGCTGCAGTTTCTCACTTGCCAAACTTCATTTGAAAACTGGAGCCACCAACTGGCAGAAAGGAGGGAGGGAGGGAGGAAGAGAAAGAAAAGGAGAGGTGGAAGGGGGAGAGGGCCGATTATAAAGGATGACAAGAGGAAAAGAAAGGAAAAAGGAAAAGGAAAGCACTTCAAGCAAAGTGTAGCTGGGAGGACAGTCTGGCTGTAGGATTGAACCAAAGCCGAGAGAGAAAAAGAAACAGTCTCCGCCAGACCATCCACCCATTTAAACTCTATCTGCCAAGCCCGGCTCCTTCTCTCCAGTTCCAATTAACAGCTATGCTCCCAGCGCCCGACAGGCTGAGTCACCCTCCAGAGCCACAGTGATGGCTCATAAAGCTTTGTGGTCATCTAATCCTCTAATAGCCTGGGGCGGTATTTGTGTCACAGTAGCAAATTCACTCCCAAATTGGAACTTTATTATTTTACCGTACAAAACTCAGCAGGATTCTCCGAGGAGCTGCGAACCATCTCTTAACCCTTTCCAACCTCCCCTCTGATAGCTGACAGCAGAAAACAGGGCCTCAAATGCAGGACATACCTGTGGACCAGCCTCCTAAACCTCCAGCACCATTGTGGGTACAATTGTCCCCAGGCATCTGCAGGGGCTTGTTCCAGGACACTGTGGGTACCAAAATCCACACATGCTTAGGTTCCTTATATCAAATGGTGTCACATTTGCATACAGCCTAAGTACCTTCTCCCATACATTTCAAATAACCTCAGTATGCACAACGTCTAATACAGGGCCAATACCATGTAGGTCATGGTTATAGTATTGTTAGAGAACAAGGGGAAAAGTCAGTACATGTTCACACACACAATGTTTTTCTTAAGTGTTTTCAATCCATGGTTGGTTTCAACTGCAAACGAGGAACCCGCAGACCCTGAGAGCAGACTACACACAGTGCGCTGCCCTGGGTGTAATACAAAATGCAGCCAGATTTCTTGGAGAACTTTGGTTCTAAAACCCCGGTTCTGTCACTTCTGAGCTGGGTAACTTTGGAAAAGTCCCTTCATCTCTGTGAGTCTATAGTTCATCACCTGTGAAACAGCCAAAGCCCATTCCTCCGAGAGCTGCAATGTAAAGGTGTAAAGGTGAGCACATACATCAGGGGATCAGGCAGGTCGGCAAACACAGCGTACACCAGAGAGTTGTGTCTTCGCTTCCTTGGCTTCACTCAGCCTCATCATTTCCTTTTATTTCCTCGTGAAATTTTTCCTGGAAAGGAAGTGAAACATATTAGTTCAAGAATTAAAAGTTCAGCTTCCATGCTTGTGAAGAACAGGCTATCCATTGAGGGATTATGGATGCTCTCAGGACCACCTGCCAAACCAAAGGCACATAATTTTAATGCAACCTATGGAGCTGAGATACAGAAAAAAAAAAAAAAGGAAAACTCAAAAGCCTGCCAATGAGTTATATGCACATGCAAACTCCCCACAATGAATGTGATCGTTGGGCACTATGAACATGTATTAAGAAAAATTGAAAAGAAAGAAAAGAAAAAGAAAGCTTGCAAAAGAATAAATTTAAGCTTAATCATCTCCATAATTTTGCCAGGAGACATTTAGGGTTTTTACAAAAACCCTAGAATGAGTAAGTCAATTCAGGGAGGAGAAAGGGTAAAAAATGATTAAGATGCTATATGTATATGTACCAGTACTGTAAAATGAACTAATTAGTATACATCGGAAACATATACTAATACGAAATGAATAGTTGGGGCAGTATAAATGTAGCCTTCATACAGTATGAAGCAGCAAGGAAATTAAATCTCCCAGGCTATTTTAGCCAAATGGGAGTTCCTCAGGAATGTTGGGAAAAACAGGCAGCTACTTACTGTGCAGATATGGGAGACATGTGAGAGAGAAAGTGGTCTTTCCATTTCTTATTCAAAGCAGAAAAATGTCTCCTTTCTAGCAAAAATAAAAATAACAAGAAAATGATCCTGCTGAGATGCCGCAGGATGCAAAGCAACACAGAGAAAAATCTCTCCTGAGTCACTGGTGGCTGCAGAATGTCACAGAAACTGGGAGAGTTGGATGGCCCTGGGCTCGGCATTGCACAGAGTGGCAGAGTGCTGAGAAACCAGTGTCAGGATACATCAAGCATCAGTTACTCCTGAGAGCTAACATTTACTGAGACCATACTGAGTGCAAGCATTTAACCATCCCCACTGTCCTGAAACTCTGCGATATAAAGAGACCATGGAAGGCAGAGATTATGAAGTATGTCCAAGGTCATGGAGTTTCTGTACAACACAGCCCAAAATTTAATTGCAGCCTGCTGGATTTTCAAGCTACATTTTTTAACTATCTCTGTACTATAAGTAGAAATTTGAACAATTGCATATGCAGGGCTGGTTTGAGTGAAAATCCTAATTGCAAGACATATGCATCCCCAGGTGGACCTGCATGACCCAAAATATCATGGGCAAAGAAAAGAAAAGGCAAATGTTATAGAACCAAAGAGAGGAAATCAAGGGTATCTATAAAGCCAGGGTAAATATCTTTCTATGTCACATTTCAATGAAAGTTTCTTCATTTTCATACAGGGAATTGGTGTTCATAATAGAGCCACATTATATTATTTATGATTATAGAAACATCTCTCTATGCTAACTGTATAATCTTAACTTCACTCAGTCTCAATAAACCCTTTTATGACATTATCATAAAGCAATAAGTTAAAGAATTACAGATACAAAAATGTATATAGTATTTCAGGGCTCTCTTGTCTAATTATAAGAACCTGCTATCATTAGACCAAAAAATAAGACAGAATCTGAAGGACTCGCTAAATGCAAAGAGCAATTCAGAGTTCACTCAAAATACACAAAAAAAGTACACAAAAAGCTTCAAAACCAAGTAGAGTTTTAGAGCCAAGGGTGCTTTGCATGGAGAATCACATGCACAATATCTAGATCACAAGGAGAGTCCATTCAAGTCTAATAATCAAAATATGTATCTTTAAGCCTCCGAACCTGAGGAGACTCTTGGACCAGATCTGTTTATCTGAAACGAAGCTGCTGCCACCATCTAGAAACTGGCTGAACACTTCAACGGTGGTTTTGATGACTGTCTCAAGGCTGAGGGTGGGAAACTCTTGGATGTAGGGTCTTAGGAGCTCTCTTCTAGACTTCTAGAATTTTATCTCCAAGAATTCCACCAGGCTGTCATTCTGAAAGACAGGAAAGGTCTCCATCTGGTTCAGACCTTGCTCCCCATTGCCCTGAGTTACAAGCAAATTACCAGACTCGAGATTTTTCCCAAACACAAGATTAATAAGGGGACCTTTTGTGATGTACAACAACTAAACTCCATAATGGTACTTTTGTGTACCAAAAGAATTTCTGCAGCTTCCCAAAGGACCTAATTCACAGCCAGTCGATGCCTCGCACGCTTCGAGAAATGACAGTCTGACAGTTGTGTCAAGCTGCTGGTCATTGAATTACAATAGGAGTCCACTTGCCAACATGCTTCTGAAAAACAAAGTAGAGAGGGACTCTTAATGGAGTCAGTTTCCTTACTGTGGAATGGCTTACTTTAGCAGGAACACAGGCCTGCTCCCATCCCCCTAGGCATCTTTATGCTGATTATTCACAACAGCTGGATCACACCAGCTGGAAAACATCCTTCCCTCCTATGAACTGACCCTAACACTTAATATCTATTCCACTCTTGTGATACTTAGCATAACTGTACTGAGCTGGTGATGGTACTGTAAGAAACTTATTCTGGTTTTCTTATCAAAATTCTAAGCTATTTGAGGATAAAGAATCATACACGTTGTCCTCCAAATCACCCAGCAGTAGGCAGGTTTTCCAGCAGATGTTCCCCAACACTGGTTGGATGATTTACTAGAGATGAAAAGAGACTTAAGTATTCATGGGTGAAGTTGGCCTGGAGTTGGGAACTTAGAGATATCTTTAGTAGCTGTAAGGAAAAGGTGAGGTCCACATTACAAGGAGCAGAAGCAAAGCATGTCGTAGAGCTGGCATCCATTCCTCTATTTGACAAACACCTCTCCGCCTGCACAGCATGAACTGGGATTCACACTGGGGAAAGTGAGGCCAAAGAAAGTAGAGCAGAATGAGTCGCTCCTCTCTCAGTGGGAGTCACCTTTTGTTGATTTTAGCAGCGCTGTCCTGGCAAGGGAGCCGGTCATCCGTGTTTGCCTCTCCATCTAGACTATGAAGTTGCTAATGGAAGAAACTGCCCATCCTAGACCTGGCTACTTCTCAGTGTGGGCAGTTTATAATTACACATTTTTACCTAAAATATATAATTTGCATTCACATCTTGTCCCATTTTATTGCACAATTAATGAGCACTAGCCATGCTCTCAATTAAACTCCAAGTTCCCAGTCTTTCACCAGAGGTGCCCACAACCCTATCCATGAATATCTTTTTATTTACAACTTCCGTGTTCACATTTCATCTGGCAAATTTTCTGTGACTTTAGCTCCGACTTGCTAATTCATCCAGTATCTAACTCTGGCCATGCCTTTATTATTACTACCCCAAGAATCTTTGGTGTTTTGGCAATCTTTCTCTAAAGTTGTGATTCTTTAATTCACCAAGTGTTTTGGGACCCACCTTTCATAAGTTAGCATTACGTGTGCCCATAAGGCCCATCTTTTTGCCATGGTGTGGCCCAGTAGGATAATATTAGCTCCTTGCAAAGACTGTGACTGTCCCAGTGATAGAAAGGCTTTGCTCTCAGGTACTACAGTCAGTGTCTTCCAATCGAACTCTGCAGTGATGGAAATGTTCTACATCTGTGCTTTGCAATCTGCTAGCCACCAGCCATATGTGGAATTTGAATCACTAAATTGGCGAATGCAACTGATGGAATGAATTTTTAATTTCATTCCATTTTAATTACTTTAAATTTAGGAGTGGCATCAGTATTACACAGTGCAGGGGAGAGGCAAACCTGTTAAACCTGTAGAAAAGATAGCTTGGCAGGTGCTGTATCAGTAAAATGAGCAACACACTATGTGAGCACAGAGGACAGAACAATTAGTCTTGTTTCTAGTGGCTGGAGAAACACCAAAATAGATGGCACTGAAATTGCAATTTAAAGGACAAATAGGATTTCATCTGCAAGAAAACATGAACAACGTTATCCATGTTATTGAGAACTACTAGATAAGAGGAAGACAAGCAAATCTCAAAGGAAAGGAAAAAAAATTTGCTACTTAGGACCTATCTTATTTTTTAAAGGAGAAGGATGTTAAGTTGTTAAAATTTAAGGGACTCAAGTGTAAAGAGGCAGGAATGGAAACTAAAGATTGGTCTGGGCCAATGATTTCTAAAGATGTGCTATCAAATAAGGTAGTCAAGCTATTGGCAACTATGTGAGTTTAAATTAAACTAAAATATTCAATTCATGAGCTTTACTCACTACATTTCAAGATCAATCGTCACCTGAGACAAATGGCTAGCATTATCGGACAACAGAGATACAGAAAATTTCCATCATTACAAAATTTCTAACAGTGATCCTATTATAGAGTTTTATTGTTCATGCTTCGGGGTGTTAAAAGTTTCATTTTAAATATTCCCATGGAATAGAAGGGGGAAGGAGATCGAGAAATACAGAAACTGTCACTAGATCAGTTAAGATTTGCAGGAGGGGCAAGAGTCAAAGGTGTACCTTGCCCTTTCCAGTATCTTTCCTCCCTGGCAATGCCTTTGGCACTGAAGACACAATACTGTACGTCATATAACTTAGGACCAGCATGAATTCTGTTCCATCCGGCCAGAAAATCCTAAGCATAAAATAAAGATTAGAAAGATAATGAATATGCAGGGTAGAGAATCAGAGGCCATAATACCAAAACAGTGGCAAAGAAACAAATGTTCACCTTTTTAAAACTATAAATTGAAAAAGACAAGAACTGTGTGCTATTTCAAAGGGGGAAATGGAACCCTTTCAAATGCACTTTTTCCTGCTTTTTTTTTTTTTTGTACTGGCTATCAAACTTGGGTCCTTGCATTTGTTAATGCAGGTGGTGGAACCACTGAGCTAAATCCCCAGACCTCTCCCCTCTTACTTTTAAAATACTTCACACTGATCAATGATTATTAGGCGTTGACAACACCACTCCACAAGACTTCTACCCAGGTTGGCAGTCTTCTTTGAGTTTGCTTGGAATCACACACAACAGAGATATTTTCCAGCTGAACACAACCTGTATTCCTGAGCTGGGCTGCTGTCCTCAAAGTCCCTTTTGGCCTACTCAGATACGCTGAGCTTGACGAGGCAGACCCTTTGCATATGACCCTCCTCCCACTCCCTTATCAATCAAAAAAGTCCTGTGCTTTCTCTCCTCCCAGCCCTGCTCAGTTTCCTCTTATCCAGCAGTTAGTTCTTCTCAAAGAGCCAGCAGTTCTTCTCAGAGTACCTGGGACTCCACATGCCACTTTTAGGGTTTCACAGATCTTATTTGCTCTTTTCACTCTGACTCTCTCCAGTATATTCAGAAGTATTTTCCTGACACTACGTGCTGTGTGGTAGCACCGTTGCTGTCATGACTCATGGAGTGTGTGTTTGTGTGTTCTCAGGGTGCTTGGAATGTTTCACAGTTACAGGTTGAGAATGGAAACGTGAACCTCAGTGGTCTGCTCAGGCTTTGGGGGGACATCTAAGATTTTAGCAGCTCCTCTCATCTTATACCATCTATAATCTGTGCTAGCTCTTTTGCTACCCAGTATAAATTGTCATTGTAAAAGCCCCAATTTTCCTCATATCTGTACAGAAGTATAGCAATAATAGTATATTTTTCTTTTTCAAAACTAGTTTTTATGTTTTAAACTTTTCTAAGTTTTATTTACAGCATTGTTTTTGAACTCTGAAAGAAAGGAAAAACTGCTCCTACAAAACAGAAAAATTGTAAATAGGAAGTTAAAATATAACAACAGCGATCTCTTCCTTGGTTTTATTGGTGAAAATGTACTCGTTGTGTTGTATGCAACACGATGCTGCTGAATTCTGTCTTGGTGACGGGGGACCTGTGGTGTCGCTCTGAGACCCAGCAGGTAAAGCATCAGCTGGAGAAAGGAACAGAATAACAAGTGGGACTCTCTTTTGGAACTTGCTGAATACCTGCTTCCTGTAAAGCTTTTCAGTCACATAACCCTGACCGTTTCCTAAGATGCAGTACCTTAATCCATTAAAGATTGATGTGCAAGTGTCGGGAATTTAGCTCAGCAGTTTGGTGGCCTGCCTTGCAAGCACAAAGACCAGAGTTCAATCCCCAGTACCAAAAAAAAAAACAAAAAAAGATTGATCTGCAAACATCAAAACTGAGTTAGCATCTCCTCTGCAGAACTGCCCTTTGGTATCCAATTAAAGGAGCCCAAGATATGGCCAAACTTGTTTTGCTTGATTTGTTCAGCATCAGCACCACTAATGATCGAAGAAAATGTTTAAAATAAGTGCTTGGTCACAAACCAAAGTGTACTGAAATACTCAGTATTGAGTAACTTTTAAACATCTCACATTTTACCCTGGACCAACTATGCCGACATTTGCACTGATTGTGTAGATAGCACTGACAAAACTGTTGTCTCTAAGCGTGGTGTCATTTAGTCAAGGAAGCGACACCAGACTCTTCTGGTGGTCATGTCCATTGTCGTGTGCTTTCAAGGAAAACCACGATGCCAGTTTGCCTTACAAATGTCCTTCATAAAGCAGGAAAAAGAAATAATGTTAGTAAATTTTGACCTTGACTGCATGGCTTTTTAACAGTGTGACAAAATGGGGACTGTGCCCGATGTACTTCTGCTGCACACTAAAACCCAAGAGCTGTCTCAAGGGAAAGAGCTTGTGTGGATGAGCTATGAGCTGAGCCGTATGAAAAGAGCACTACTTTTATTTGTACGCATGACTGGTCATAACATTATTCTTATTTAGATTTGTGTATGCGGCAGACATCTTCTTGAAAACGAACAGAGTGAGTGAGTCTGTCACTTAACGGGAAACAACCATCAGTATTTGTAACTTTCCCATTGGGGTTGTCACTAATGAATGAGATTTTTTTTTAATGAAACCAATCAACAACTGGAAGGTTTCCTTGACTCAGTGGGCTAATATAGTCCAAAAAAAACCAATGCAGCAAAATTACAAAAGGATGCATGAATAAGGATAGTATCAAAGTGTGAAATGGAATAATAGATTTCAATTTCACAGACCACAGAAGTCTACTGTGGGCTACACATTTCCCAGTGCACGCTCACCTTTAGGAACTACCACTTGTTAGAGTTTGGGGAAATATCAAAGAATAGCAACTAGTATCTGAAAAGGCTTCTTTATCCAACTAAATATCTTTGTGTTGCTTTTATCAAGCATACTCTAACCATACCCAGTGAAATGAGGAGTAGGTAAGGGAATGCCGTGTCTTCTATTTTATTTCACCACACACGAAGAAATCTGCAAAAATAAAGAATTGCAACTCTACTCAGTAAATACTCTATGTTGGAAAATACCACCCTTTTAATTAAAATATGTAGTTTAACGGTCTGGGGGTGTAGCTCAGTGGTGAATTTTCTGACATACATGAGGCCAGGGGTTCACCCACACCTAACCCTTCCATGTACTCACAAAGTTTAACGTGCAGTGAGCATGGCATAATTCCTCTTAAAGGAACTAATAAATATTTTAAATTTTTTTCTACTCTGAAACCAAAACCTTTAAGAATAGCTACTCGTATCTATTAAGAATCAAAAGTGTCTGTTAGGGTAAATGCATCCTGGCCTTCAGTCTTATGGCTGAAAGGAGAGAGAAAAGAATCATTGCCTTCTGACATTCTGCCCAGATTCTCAAAAGAGCATCCCCCTTCCACTGTCCTTGTTCTGTCCTTTCCTTCTTCCCCACAGAAGTGCCACTGCTGGTCTTGTGACCGGGAGAAGAACATGGAGAGGAGAGAGTGAGGGTCATTTTTATTGTCTCTGCTCCCAGTGTTCTGTGTTGTTCTTTTTGCCCCCAACACTTTCACTTCTACAGAAGCCCTTTATGGCTGACGCAGGGTACAGGGGCGGTGTGATTTACAGGGAAGGGTTGGCCAGCATAGGTTCAGACTCAGTCTCCACAGCCCACTCTCTATGTGACTGTGGGCCAGCTATTCAGTAAGAAGGGGCCACAGTTGCCTCTCCCACAGGATATAGAGATTAATTCACTTACGAGATCCTTACTAGGTGTTCACGAAGCATGTATGTTATTCAGTACCTAGAACACGCTCCTCAGCTTTTAGTTCTCCTCACTTTCTCCCATTACATCTCGACCTTTGATCCCATTCCCATTTCCTAGGAAACTAAAGAAGAGAGATCTGAGGAGACAGTGGAAGTGCGGTCTGTGTTCCCAGACAACAGAGATGACAGTTCTTGCCACCACCCTCCCTCATCCCTACTCTCTGAACAAGGGAGCCTAAGGAGGGATGAGCTGTCTCCCTGCGCTTTAGCCCCACAATCTCCAAGAAACACTGCCTTTCCCAAGGAAGAAGATACTGAAAATGAAGCCCTGGGAGGCCTTCAGCCTAAAGGCTCCAGCTTTGGGCTAAAGTTGCTCTGGCTTTCATCCCAAAAAAGTATAAGGTTCTTTCAAGACTCCTTCAGCCTAAGGCCCAGCATCAAACTGGTTCTCTGTTGAACAAGATGAGACATTTCTGAGCCAGGCATATGGCGACTCTGGCAGACCTCCAAATGCATTGCTGAAACATGTGCATCCCATACGTAGGACAGCAGGGGAGCCTGGTACTAATTGCATGCTATCTCTGTCTCTACAAGTTGTGGGTATCCAGCACCTGGTGAGGACCTGACCCAATTACTTGGACGGCACAGCACTAATGGGAGCGAGCACTGTGCTAGAAACAAGATCCCAAATTCAAGCCACGAAGCTTAGCAATAAATGGTCTTGAAGAGTCTGTTTCAAATCCTGGTGTTTATGATTCCCGCTCCAGGAGCCCCCCAAGGAAAAGGGCCATGTTTCATGTGGTGTCTTACAACCCAATAAAGCAATCTCTTCCTAGTGCGGTCACGCTGACCCTGCACTCCTCTCCAGGCATTAAGAACTATCCCTTCAGGAGGCCACTCACCACAGCTCTGGCAACTCTGCAGAGAGGGCGCTCCAAGCCTGGCAAGGATCATTTGTGTTTTATTGCCTCATTGATAAGTACTTTTGAAGAAGATGAGTAAAATTCGAGAGATCTCATAGAGCTGAGAGGAGGTAACAGAAGACAGCTTTTTAAAGCAATGGGATTCTAAATTTTAAAACTTAGTCTATCTACTTTTCTCAGTCTCTAAAGGAGCCCTCCTGAGAGATCTGCCTAACCTCAGTCTTTGTAACAGAAGTTGAAAATTGCCACTCATGCTATTCCTAAAGGTAATTTTGGCCAATTCTTACATTTAGAACCAAACACAAACAGCTCCTTTGGGAGCGATTCTTTGGTAAGAGGGGAGCACGATATATGCCATTCTCCACCACCATGCATCAGAAGGCACAGTATGTAAAACTTCCCTGGTGAGAGAACTGTTAGTAAACCTTTCTCTCAGCCAGCATGCTGGCACGGGAGCTCGGATACGCAGGGTGAGAGAGAGCTGCATCAACACAAAGGGTCACAACAAGCTTTTTGAAGGGTGGCCACTGCAGGCACAGGAAGCTCAAGCCACCCACAGACAGCAGTGCAGTCAGAGGTCACACAGCTCCAAACCCGTGCCACACTCACTTCGAGGATAAATGACAAACCGGTGTCTTAGTGAAGTGGCACTGTGGTGAGAAAGAGGTAACGCTTTACACATAGAGCTGAAGAGGCGGTAGAGTGTGCTGCCTTTGCCAAAAGAAAAATGTGAAAAGAAGAATATATGCATAAATGTATGTGTGTATATATGTATATGTGTAATACATGTTCATCTGCATGCATGCGAATGTATGACTATATGTATACATGGTAACTTTTTATGAAAAGAAAAAATGGGTGAGATAATGCAGAAACTATTGAAAACGATTACCTAGAGAAAATGGTGCAGATGGAATGGAGGGTGCCTATGAAGGAATGAGATTTCTCTGAGTCTTTTTATATAGTTTTAGCTTTGGAACCATTCTGAGTGTACGTATTCCAAAAATTAAAATAAATCACAGAGGATATAAAAAGAAAACCTTGGAAATGAATGCAAACAGAAACAAATGATCCTAACTGCATATCAAATTAAAACATATGCATATTGAGAAAAAAAGCTTGAAGTAACTTGAATAGCATGAGAAAGAAGAAGAAATGCAAAGAAATTGTGAAACAACTCAGCTTGCCGTTGTTAGTGGTGTTTGGGTTGTAATCTTTCAACTATTTTGTTTGTGGTGTGTGTAAAGATGTAAGTAAATTAACATTGTTAGGGAGCCAAGGTTCCCACTGTGAGGGGGCAGAAAGAAAGACAGAAAGAGAGAAATGGAGAGGAAATGCTGTGGCGTTCCACACGGACAGGACACTACATAAGCACATCAGTCAGTGAGAGCCCACACATGCCATGATGGTCCTGTAAGATTATATCGCCCGTGGAGTCCTGTCCATTGCGTGAACACATCCTGTGATGTCTGCCAAAATCACCTAGCAAAACGCTTCTAGGGATACATCCTTGACATTGAGGGCTATCTGGCTGTGTAGGAATAAAATGGTGTGTGTGTGTGTGTGTGTGTGTGTGTGTGTGTGTGTGTGTGTGTCTATATACTACTTTCCACTAACAGGAAGCAAAATCCCATGCGAAATGCTGATTCCAAGCCTGGGTAGTGAAAATCCCAACACTACTTGTACTGGAGAACGAGCATGTGTTCAAAGACAGATGCAGACAGGTCAGAAGGACACAGAGTTACCTTAAAGAGGCCATCATGGTCCGAGTTCGGGGCAATTGGGGATCATAAAAAGCAACAGTGATAATAAATTACCACATTCAAAATGTAGAAGTTTAATCCTGATACAAAAACTATCGAGAGAAGAGGGGGAAGGGAGAGAGAAGAGTGGAGAACCAAGAGGGGAAGAGATCAAAAGGTTAGGGTGTGTAGAAAAGAGAAGAAAGGCACCACTAAGCCCCCGAAATCATTTACATCATATACCAAAATTGTCCACTTCCTGCAGGGAATGTTATTTTCTATACTAATGTCTGCCAAGGCCCTGCAAGTATGCTTCACAACTAATTTCTTTTCATGCCATCTTTAACTTTTCTGCAAAGGAACATTACAGAGGTTCAAATTACCCAAGAATCCAGTTAATCAAAGTTTTGGTTTGTTTCTTTCATAACAAACTGGTGAAGAACATTCTGTAATATGTTTTATCGATTCTATAGAAGAAGTACACAGCCGCATCAATTGAGCATTTACTAACAAGCTTAGGGCTTTGGATGGTGCTATAAATTTCTTATATTTTAGATTTTCATGGGGGTGATTTAATTGAGAAGCATTTGTACCTTAGATATCTCCTATAATTTTAGTATGATTTTGTCAGTGTCATAACAATTCGTAAGTGTTCCGGGGTTGTTGCTTCTGAGACTGGTTGCATTTTCCTCTTCTACTTTTATAGTACACTATGCAGCAAGATGTTGATCTCAAAACTGAGCAGTTGAGGTGAAAAATCAAACAGTACAAGTGTTGCCATCTATGGGTACAAATGCATTCCATTGTGTTGTCACAGCCCAGGAATCTCAACCATGGATCCTGTGCATTGTGGGAAAGTTAGCAGCATCCCTAGTCTCTAACCACTAGCTATTAAGAGTATCCTCTACCCAAGTCAAAAGGAAACCATTAAAAATGTCTCCAAATATTGCCAAATATTCCCTGGGAGCAGAAAAGGGCAAAATGGCACCAGGATCAAAAGCACTGTTGTCAACCAAATAAGGAACCAAATCAGAAACCATGAAATAAGACTAAAACCCACACCAGCTTCAGTTCGGACCTTACCGCTCCCTTCTTCTCCAGAGGCAGAGTGCTGTGATCGTGTGACTCAGACACTAGATACAGAATGAGCTCCTGCTGCTGACCTTTTCCTGTAATATTAACCCTCATGACTTCCCTGAGCCACACAGTGGACCCTCCATAAAATGAGCTTTAAGCCACCCCTATCTACCCCAGGAATTGGAGGCTATACTAGTAACATATCATCATCCATGTCTTAGCCTGGGCTGCTCTAACAATGTTAAGGTCGTACCTTGGGTAGTTACATGACAGGCATATTTCTCTTACAGTTGTGGAGGCAGGAAAACCCACAATCTAAAGGGCATGACCAATTTGGTCTCTGACGGGAGTTCTTCCTGGCTTGCAGATGGCGATCTTCCCATTGTGTCCTCACTTGGAAGAGAATTAGAGACAGGAAGTAAGCGCCTTGGGTTTGCTCATTGTACTGGCACTAATCCTACCATGGGGGCTTTGCCCTTGGGACCTCATCTACAGCTGATCACTTCCCAAGGTCTTATGTCCACATACATCACACTGAAGGCTAGGGCTTAAAAACATGAATTGGGAGAAGACGGGATGATAAAGAATGAGCCTATAACAATGCACAAGTGGAAAAATGACAGTAATGCTTCTGAGATTATGAGAGAGCTGAATTTTATGAATGTTGGCCATGTGCTAAGCAACTTGAGATTTGGTTTAATTTTTACAGTCATCTGAGGTAACATCATTTCTTCTCATTTTATAAGAATAGGAAACTGGGGTCCCTGGACGTAGTATTCCCAAGCTAGTGATGCTGGAAAGTGGCAACACCCAGCTCACTCTCTCATCCACTACTCCACACTTCTTTCTGGGAAGCAGGATTATTACTAGAGACCAGGGACCTTTTTTATATCTTTACTACAAACTGATCTAAATTCTCCTGTTACCTGATATTGAACCTGTGCTCGTGAATGTGTTACAAATAGTAATTATTTTTCTTTAGAAAAATGGCTGCTCAATATCTCATTCTGACAAAGTACAGTATTTTCTCCCTCCTTCCCTTATTAGTCTACCTTCTTCTTACAACTATACCTCTAGCCTACTTCCCAATCTTGATTCCGTCCTATGTAGTTGCAATATACACATGACCAAAAGTGATAGATACTATTCGGCTGAAAGGTGCTTGTTCATGCAGAAGTATTAATTCTTAGGATTTTTACATTTTACACAAATCTTGGATTTTTACATAAAATAACTATAATTTTAAACAATTTCAAAACCTTTCAGTCTGGAATGCTTTAGGACGTAGTACCTCCTGAACCCAAATTTTACCATACTCCATATACCATTCTCCAGATGCCCAAGTAAAAGCTTGGGATGTTAGTATTTTATTGTGTTGACATATGGAGATTTAAGTGCATGCACAAGCACACACACACGCACACACACACACACACACTCACACACCTGTCATAAGAACCAATACACTGCACATGGAGCCAATATACATCCAGGAACTGACTGAGTAACAAAATCCACCCACAACATAAAGAGTTTTTCAAGCACAGAAGCAGAGGAGAAATATTTCTCTTTGCTCCTCTTTTTGAAGCAAGTGCAGAGTGAGTGAGGCAATATCTAAAGCCCAGAGCGTGGTGGATTGGCACAGGCCCTGAGAGCCCCTGGCCTCCAAGCCTGGTTCTTGAGCTTCTGCCTTTGCACAGCACCTGTGGGTGTCCAAAAGGTAAGAAGGAGGCTAGAACTCTATTAAGGCAGCAAGACCACCAGTTACTCCTGTCTTTTTCCGTCTGTGAGCCATGGTGTGGATTATCCATGCATTTTCTTGAGCAAAGGAATGGTTTGACAGCAAAGCGTCTATCCAGATCTATGGAGTGGTTTTTGCCAGAGTGTGACTGAAGGGACCCAAGAAGACTCTTGCCCCCAAATGAGTCCGCACTAAATGCCTGAAAGCCTCCCATCAGCTGCTTGTTCCTAAGATCTTCTATGAATACTATACCTCTGGGTGAGGTCACAAAGTGGAATTTTTACAGCCTGGGGAATACATAAGCATATCTGACTCCCAGAGACATCCTGAACAAGTTGTCGGTGAAGGAAAATGAAAAGGACAGCAAGCATGGGCCGGATGGCCTGGGACTAGCCCTGCGTGAAGGACGGACAAGTTAGCAAGGCTTTTACCAGCACAGTGAGTATCCGATCCAAGTGCTCTGATCCCTTCCCGAGGGTGCAGAACATTTTCCTGGAAGAAGAACAGCATTACTGCCCAGAGAACTGGAAGTTTAGCAAGTCTTCAACCCTCAAGTGTAGTGTGCTGCTAATCAAGCTGTTTGCCTTTTAGCAAATCATGTCACATCTGGTATGAATTTCTTTCCCCCGCAAACTCACTTGTAAGATCAAATAAAACCTACGGTCCCTTTAAGCTTCAATATTCTGCAGCGTATTTGTCTTGCTCTTCGAACTGCCCTACTGTGAATTTAACAGTATTGGCATTTGCCTCCCGTCCACTGAACAGGTGCATAGTGGCGGCTCACACATCTGCTGACCTCAGTGTGGATTTCCTGCTACTGCTGGAAGCAATTTGAGAGCAAGAATCTCACTACTCCTTTGTTCCCCCAGCACACTGCCTCATAGGGAGTAAGCACGCAATCAGTGATTGTTGAAAAGATAATTTAAAGTATAAAGGCTCTACACAAGGACAGATGTTCCAGTTTATGCTGGGGGTTGGTTACATCTCAATAAACCCAGCATAAATGGAAAATATCTTAAGTCAGAAATGCATTTAGCATACCTGGCAAAAATCATAGCTTAGCCTAGATGGCCTTAGACATGCGCAAACGCTTCCCCTGGCCTATGGTGAAGCAAAACCAACCAACACAGGGCCCACTGCATGTTAAAGTGCGGCCACCTCATGCTATTTATTGAAGCCTGTGCTGACAGTGAGGAATAGGACGGTTTTAAGGGAACTTTTGCACCATTGAAAATTTGAAAAATAGTAAGTTGAACCATAATGAGTCATCGACTATCTCTTCAAAATACTACTTTTTGCCCTTTTCACCTAAATAACCACCGGCTGCCCTTGCCACGGCCTCTCGTAGATAGTGTGGGAAACTCAGAGCTGAAAATCCAGCCCTTGAAAAACCTGTTTTTGTTCTTTTTCTCTTTTAAGAGGGCACATTGCCTTTATTTTCTAAGCCGAGAATGAAATAAAAGCTTTCTTAAGTCTCTAACCAGAATTCACTCTAGAGTGGACTAAATTAGTTTGGGATGTACTAATTTTTTTTTAAAGCTACCTCCAGGCTGAGGGAGGTGGGATGTATCCTCCACTGAGCCACACAATCCCCACTGTGTCCCCACCACCACCACCACCACACCCATCACTGTGCTGTCTGGCCCAGATTTCCCATGAGACTTTTGTGGTTCTGATTGTAACATAACCGATTGTTAGGGAAAGCTGCTCTCCAGGTGAGTTGCATTTGAGTTTATGCAAAGCCAGAATCTCTGGGCCCTTATCCAGGGTAGGCTGAACTGAAAGCTCTCAACCTTCTGTGGTTTGCCCATCATCAACCAGGCTTTGCCATGCAGCTGGTTTTAAACAATCCGAGGAATTTGTACAAGGTCATTTCCCAGACAGAATGAAATCCGCCAGGTGACTAACCAGCAGTGAACAGGAGCCATAATTAACAATGGCAAAGTCTTCAAGCATGAAAGTTTGGATTGAGTTCAGATAATCACCTAAAGGTTGAAAGACATTCTCAAAACCATGTGGGCTCCAAATTTAGACTGCCACTTGGCTGAGAACAAGTTGAGTGACATTTCCTTGGATGGAAGCCATAGTTTCTATTCTAGGTTGGACCCAACAACCAGCAAAAGATACAGAAAAAGGATAAATTCTAGCAGGTAGAATTGAATGGATGGGTTAAGCAAATGTTTGGTTTGTAGATATATACACAGATGGATGGATAGTGGTATAGTTTAGAGTGTCAGTATCTCCCCAAACACCCTGTCTTCAAAGGCTTTTTCACTAAACCATGGAGGAGCACTTGGGAGGTGGTAGAACTTTTAGGACATAGAAGCCTAGCAGAAAAAAGATCAGTGAGGATGTACCCTGGAGAAGCTATTGTGCACCAGCTTGCTCTCTCTCTCTCTCTCTCTCTCTCTCTGTCTCTCTCTCTCTCTCTCTCTCTTTCTGCTTCCTGGCTACTGTTAAGTAAGCAGCTCCTTGCCGTACACTCCCACCGTGAGGTACTGTGTCACCATAGGCTCAGAGCAATAGGACTAAGCAACAATAGATTTAAATGTCTAAAACTGTGATCCAAAATAACCCTTTTCTCCTTATAAGTTGATTGTCTTGGGTATTTTATCACAGTGATGGAAAGCTGATTAATATAGATAGGCAGAAAGATAGATGATTGGTAGGTAGGTAGATAGATAGATAGATAGATAGATAGATAGATAGATAGATAGTTTTTATTTGTGTGATAATCAGCCATTCTGGAGTATTCCTATTTCATGACAGTGAGTAAAGCTAGTTTTTGCAACAAAAAGAGAAATTTGGATCAAGAACCTCTGCCATAATAAAAAGAGAGTGGGAAGGGAGAGAGAGAACTATGGGTATAGGTACTCACACATACAGCTATAAACCCATATCCTTATGGGTATAGATACAGATAGAGGAATTACAGAGAGCAAAGGAGACCACTGCAGGGCCACCAGGCATTGTTTAACCCTGGAGAGTCCCATTCCTATCAAAGGCAGAGTCACTGCTTCTAGATCCATGGCCTTCCTGTGTGATGATAGTTACCCTAGAACTGCACATCCCCAAAGGGCAAAGAGGAAACTGCTTGACATCTACTGAGTTTGGTTGGCATTCCAATACTGAGAAAAATACATACCTATAACTCCTCTTTTCCTTAATTGAAAGAAAAACTGCAAAATGATTACAGTCATCTCTCATTTGTTCAGAATCTTTAATAGCACAATACCATAATATAACACATTTTTTGATCCACCCACCCTATTAAGAAAGCGAAGTTTTCTTTTGTTGCTTGGTTATTTGTCTTTTGGGTGTTTTCATTTAAAAGACAAAACACGTGCATCCTAATGAAAGTAAGAGTCCTGAGTGGAGGCAAAATTGGTTATGGAGAGTTGGGACTAGAACCCAGGACCGATCCTGGTCCATGTTTTTTCTCACATTACACATTGGTCACACAACATGCAAAGAAGCTTACAGAAGATTCCCTTTAAAAATGTCTGATCCGGAAGTCACGCTTAGAAGGCTTACAAGAATGCTCACAGGTATTATGCTTGGTGTTTGTTTATACAGGTTGGCCTTGTAAAAAACGATGCCATGTAATCTTGATTCAACCATTTCCTTGGCTGTTAAATTTCAGCTTCTTTGGCAGTTACTTCCTCAAGACCAACAAGGACTCAATGGAGCAAGTATGTGGAAAGATGAATACTCTGCCTTCAGATTCAGATTAAAACCAAACATATCTGCCGGGTGTGGTGGAGCATGCCTGTAATCCCAGCACTCGGGAGGCTGAGGCAGGAGGATTGCTGTGAGTTCGAGACCAGCCTGGGCTACATAGTGAGTTCCAGGCAGGTCAGTCTCAACTACATAGTGAGACCCTATCTCAAAAAACCAAAAAGAAAAAAAAAACATATCTAATGAGTGTCAACTATATACAAGATATAATAGACACCTTTTTATTTGATCCTTACAATGACCTTGAAATACAGATATTATTTCCCTCATTTTACAGGACAGGAATCTGAGATTTAAAGTGATGATCTGCTAAATACAATACACCTACCAATTGCCTTGTAGGGTTAAATATAATACAGGGTCAAACGAATGGATATGATAGCCCGTTCTATAGAAATTGGAGGAAAGGGAAGTCATTTCCCCTGGAACCGCACACTCAGTACAGAAGGACTATATAGGCATTGCCTAAGAACTTGAAAGCAGTGTGACAAGGAATACGTCTCCTCTCTTGCTCCTTCGAAGTGTATGACATGCCGCAAAACTGCCTTGGGCTTCTTTGTGCAAATGAGTTCAAAAAGGCCAAGGAGACAGAGCTGGAAAAAGCAGGGATTCCAAAGGGATTTACATTAAAGATGCCCAAGGAGAGAGAGACCCAGCACAGAGGGTCCCAGAGGGAGGTGAGCATGGAGAACAGCTAGCCAGCCTAGGCTGAGTTCTAGGCAATTTTGAGAACATGAAACATGGGAACAAAGGCAGCTGCTATGTCTTCTGCGGCCATGCCAGTTAGAGGCCAAACATGCCTAGTGCCCTGGGAGGCAGTCCAGTGTGGTGATGCCAACCCTCACAGCCGTGGTTCAAATCCCAGCTCCCCAGTTACATGGTGGTAAGTCACCTCTCATCCAGACTCACTATTTATAAATAAGAGCTTACTAAAGAAAAGAGTTCTGGCAACAATTCCATGAGGCATTCCGTATAAAGAGCTTAGCACATAAGCACCTAAATTGGAGTTGGGGACATCAAAGGTAGCTCACTTTTGGAGGGAGGTGTTTGAGAAAACCAAGCTCTTATGGTCTAGATATAAAATGTTCCCCCAAAGTCTCATGTGTTTCAAGGTGATTGGATTATGAGGGCATTCTACTTATCAGTGAATTAATCCAGTCATTAATTCACAGCAGACCGTGCGGTTAGGGGGTGGAGCCTAATTGGGAGAGGTGTGGCCTGGAAAGGTGCACTGTGTTCTTATCTAGGTTACCATCACCACCACCACCACTGCTGTGGATTGAACCCACTGCAACTGTAAGCCAAAATAAACCTCACCTATAAATCAGGGGTGTCATGTACTGTGTTTTACAACAGAAAACTGACTAATACACAAGTAATGATTTAAACTACGTTTCAACACATTCTTGGACTGGGGACTTGTGTTTCTCATAATGTGTCACCATCGTAGGTGGGATTAGAAAGAAATTGCTATTTTAAATAGGGTGAACCTTCCTCCAGTTTCTACAGAAAGTGTTGCCATTCCATTCATTCGACCTTGTATTTCATATTCAACCGCACGAGGCAGAACAAAACTTTAAAGGAAATGAAGGCATCTGTAAGTTGGGAGAAACGTATACCAACCAACAACAAATGCTGGCAGGGATGTGGAGAAAAAGGAACTCTTCTACAGTATTAGTGGGAGTGCAGACTGGTGCAACCACTGTGGAAATCAGTATGGAGATGCCTCAAAGAACTAGGATTAGAGGTCTCATATGACCCAGCTATTCCCTTACTTTCTTCCCAAAAGAATTAAAAGATCATACTGCAGTGATATCTGTGCACCCATGTTCATAGTGGCACAGGGTGTAGTAGCTAAAACTTGGAAACTGCCCAACTGCCCATCAACTGGTGACTAGATAAAGAAAATGCGTTTTTTTAATAAAATGAACTACTACTACTCAGCCATAAAGAATGAGAAATTAGAGACATTTATAGCTAAATGGATGCACATTGAGGCCATACTCTTAAATTTAATAAATAGGACATGTATAAATACTGAATAGCTTCTCTGGTATGAGAATAGTAATAAGTGAAAGTGCAAAAAAGGATCAAAAGATATAATAGATCATGTGAAATAGGAAGAAAAGGTCCAAAGGGGAAGGGGAAGTGGAGGGGTTGGGGGAAGGAAAGAAGGGAATGGAATTAATATAGCAAAGGAAAAAATGGGAACAGTCTTTGTAAATAGGGCAGGATGGAGGGGTTGAGTGGAGGGCAGGGAAATGAGGAAAAAGTAAGAACCAAGATGTATTATGAAAAGGTACAAATTTTCCATTGATGAATGTCATTGTATTGTATGCCTAAAATGTACCAATAAAAGTAATTTTAAAAAGAAGCATACACCACATACAAGTTCAAAGGCCTTTACAAACATTCCAAGAACAGCAACATGCCAGTGTTGGAAGAGAAAGGAGAAAGGGGAGAAATGGTAGAAAATGAGTATGGAGCAATGATGGAGTGTCGGATTAAATAACATTTCCAAGCTTCTGTCAGAACAGCAGATCCCACTTTAACTGGAATGGGAAGGCAGACTCCAGAGAGCTGTGGGCATTTGAAGGTCCTCCCCTTGGCACGTATGCACAAAATAGGCTGCAGGAGGAGCAGAGAGGACATGAGTGTACTGGGCAAGGGACTGCGACAGGAGGGCAGGGATGCTGAGGGCGTGGACCCAGAAGTAACTGTGCACATGGAGCGGTGAATAAGAATCCAAATCCGTTTCACGGCTTAGGCAACAGAATGAGCTAATGAAATGGCTATGGAGAACACAGGAAAGTGGAGGTGAAGGATTGGCCTCAAAGGTTTTGGGCCTGACCCATGCACTGGGTATTCCTACCTTTGGGACTCGATCAGCCCTCTCTCCGGAACATGCAGATTGTTTCAGGAAAGTTTGGCGTTATAAGGCAGCATATTTCACACAACAAGTTGAAGCAATAAATTTAAATTCCTGGGATAAATATCATAAATGCTACCTATTTTGATAGATAATTTTCTTATTAATCTTACACAGCCTTTGGCACACAAAGAATATTAGTCCTTTTACAAGTCTTTGCACATATCTCCTCGCCAGTTATCATTTCCCTTTGAACTTTATGTCTAGTGCCATAATAATTTTTTAAGTTTTATGTAATAAGACTTGTTGATTTTCCTTTTATGGTCACTGGGGTTTTTTAAAGGCTTAAAAGCAGAACAGAGTAAGATATATATATATCTTAGATATATATACTATTGTTCTCTTTTGGTTTTCTACTTCTTGCATCAATGTGGTGATTTATATGTACAAGAAATTACTCATTATTGCAGCAATTTTAGGATCACTAGCATAAAGTACTCCTTAATGATTCTTTTACTCTCTAAGTCACCTTTTTCTCTAAGGCATATCCTCTTCCCTCTTTCTAATATTAAATATTTGTATTTTCATTATCTTTGTGAGTTATACTTCCCAAAGTTTTGTCTATCTTATTATACAAAAAGAAATACCTACTAGACTTATTCATCCATTATATTAATATTACCTAGCAATATGTTATAGTACAATCACTTCAGACACTGCTTTGACATTAACTTGCAAAAATGTCTGGATTCCTGCAGGCACAAGGACCTGAGTTCAATTCCCGGTACCAAAAAAAAAAAAAAAAAAAAAAAAAAAATGTCTACCTTGCATCAACAAAAGAGGGGGAAAAAAGGATGGATGAAGAAAATTTGGCATATATATGCCATGGAATACCATTCAGGCTTTTAAAAGAGGGAAATTCTGTTATCTACAATAACCTGCATGAACCAGGAGAACGTAACGCTAAGCGAATAAATGAAGCACAGAGAGACACATACTCCACATCCTCTCCTGGATGGGAGTGTAACACAGCTGAGCTCAGAGAAGCACGGAGTAGAGGGGTGTTTATCACAGGATGGAGGGAGGGGAAGAAGTTGTTTAAGGGTTACACACTTTCAGTTAGACAGGAGGAAAAAAGAGATGTTTGAAAAAATTCTTGCTTTCCATAGACGGACTTTGTTTTTCTGATTCCCTGCATTTCTCAGTTTAATTCTTTCTCACTTTTATTGTTTATTTCTGAAGGCATTCAGAGCAGTGGCGTTTCCCGTGAGAACAACACTGGCATAAGGTTGATGTGTAATATTCTCATTGTTGGTCATTTTCCAAGCAGTCTATTATAGCGGTTGCCATTCCTCTTTTAGCCCAAAAATTGTTTAAAGTTTTTTTCTAACTTTTACTGTAGATTTTAATGTATATCATGGTACAGTTTAAGACACTCCTCCTCTGGTTAAGTGCCAGGGAAAGAATGTTAAAAGAAACCAAATATGCGAACAGCTGTAAGTCGTATTGAAAACACATATATATCGATCCACCTCTTTCGGTCCTGCAGCCCTGCAACAATTACCACCAGCTGCTCAGCTGCTGTCTTGCAGCAAGCAGGAGACAGATTGCTGGGTGTTTTCGAAAGAAGTAACGTGGGAACCTTCTCTGCTACCTTCATCTGTTCATTCTTAAGCAGCTACCAATTTTCAGTTGTTTGTCTCCTCTTCCTGAGGAAACCTCTAAGGAGGCCGAGCTGAGATGCTGTGCTTCTGTGGCTCTTTCTCTGGTTTGCAAGATCAGCTGCCAGCCTGGCCCTCTGGGGGAGGGTGTGGTGATGTCCAGAGCACACAACTGCACCTACCATGCAGCACAATGAAGATCCCCAAGTGCCTCATGACCTGCAGATGCCATCGCTTGCCTCTATTGAGACAGAAAAAGGTTGGAGAGGAGCAGGGACTCTGGTCCCTACAGCCCCCTTAATAGTTGGGCTAGATGGGGGTTTGCACAAACCAATTCTTCAATGAGGTGACCCCCAGTGGCCTTCTCATATCAACAGTTTCCTCTTGAAATTTTGCCATGTCCCTTTCTAAGGAAACAAACAAACAAAAAAATCCTAGCAGGACATCATTTTAAATGCATGACTGTGCCAGGCTCCACTTGAGTCTAACCCAGAGGTCAGCTGGGGGCCTTCTGCCCCTTGCATTCTTGACTTCATTTCCTTGAATTACTGCACCCTACACATGTTGCTTCAGAACTCAGTTTCAAAGATCTGGGGAAATCCAGAGTTGGGTTCCTGCCCATACCCCTCTTTCATGATTCTGCAAAATCAGAGAGGTGCAGACCCCAAGTCTGCCTGTCCATCCACCACAGGCAGATGCAGCCTTTCACCCCCAGGAAAGCCAGTCACAGAGTCTTCTGATTGTTTGGGGAGAAATAATAATAGTAAAGATGAGATCGCCTCACAAAGGGTACAGCATCCAGCCCTCGTGTTCATCCTTGCCTCCTGGTTGCTTCTCAACCCACCATGCCTGACCACCGTCCTCCTGAATACTCTGATTCCCCAGCTCCAATACCTTTCTTTTTGCTTTTCCAATGAACTTTCTCCTTTAGAAACTTTGACATTAAGTCCTGGAGGCTCAATTTCTACCCTAAGTGGGTAAACAAGACATTTTCTTGGAACAGGGGCTGAGTTGCTCTCAGAAAAGTTCTAGTACTTACCGAAAAAAGGAATCATTCTCTTTTAACTAAAGAAGGAGCAACAATTTCAAGAAGCCGTTGTCCAGTGACTCTGTAATTTCTACTTGGTAAAAGGTGCTTGGGGACAGGTGGGCAACTAGAGTCCCAGTGAGGTAGCATCCAGCTATTTCCAGTTCAACACCCATTAATCTACACAGAAAAAAATAGGCAGTTATTTTCTCCTGAAAGAATTCACCACGATCCTTCAAAATAAAATGGGAGTCTTCTGGTTCTAAATGTGGGGAGGGTAGGGGAAAGGTAATAAGGGAAAAGAAAAAAAATATGAGAAAATGGAAAAAATGGAAATAAAGTGTTTGTAAATGGGGAGGGGAGGAGGGGGTGAAGGGAGGGCAGGGAGTAGGGGAAAAATGAGAACCAAGACCTGTCATGTAAAGGTACAAGATCCCAATGATGAATGTAACTGTACTGTATACCTAAAATGTACCAGTAAACTCAATGAGGAAAAAATAAAGAAAGAAAAAATAAAATGGGAGTAAGTTAGGGAGGGAAAGACACCAGATTGAAACATAGTAGCAAAAGGTCAAAGGAAATGATCTGTGATGCAGCCTTTTAGGAAAAGGACCAATAGCTGGAGTAGGCGACCTCATGGATGATGTACATACCTGTGAATTTAGAGGCTCAGGTCATTTTTGTTTTGAGTCCACTTGAATGAGTGAAATGGGGGAGGTAAGGATAATGACTGAGGTTAAGCAGAGAGTGGCTCCTCACGACCACAGTTGAGAGCAGCCAAGAAGGAATTAGGGGTACAAATGGACAGGTGCAACTGAAACATGACATTACATGTATTCTTTAAATTTTCCATCTGTGGGTAAGTATGATTGCATCTCAACTTATGTAAAAATAATTAAAAGGTGAGATTCAGAATGTTGATGTGACTTGCTCAAGATCACAGAGTGATCCACAGAATGACAAGGCTGGATTTCAACATTGGAGCCCTAGAGGCTTATCATCTAGTAGAAGAGATAGACACACACACAATCAACTCAAGATCAAAGCAGAGAATGTTAAGTATGCAACAAAATAAAAAACAACATGCAAGAAGGTTCTCACGGATAGGGATGGTAATCTTGCCCACAAAACATGCAATGACCATATCAGAGGCAGGAGGAAGGGAAATGATCTTCAAGCAACAAGAAGAGCAACCCTAGTTGTATCTACTGTCATGAACAAAGAGCAAACACTTGAGCTCCATCCAGATCAAAACTGCAGTAAGTTAGCTAACAGCGCAAATGCCTCCTCAAAGGATCAAGATGTAATGAGAAGGCACTGAACTAGAGATGGGAGAACTGAATTTCCAAGTTCTGCTGCTCCCTCCTGGTCTGGAGGAAGATGCCAACTACATGTTGAGTCTGCAAAAGAGAGAGGTAACCTAGATGAGGTCCATGTCCTCTTGCCTGGCCAGAGCTCTCAGGGTTTCAGGCTCATGCCTGTGGCTCCCTGGACAGCAATACACAGAGAAGAACTCTGCCTTGGAGCATGCGCCCAGATGGAGGCCTTCAGAAAGCTTAAGCCACCTGTACTTTTTCCACCTGACCACGTCCTGATCTGCAGGGTAGCTCTACTGTAAGGCTGCCCATCAGATAGAACATTCCACCTCACAGGTGGATGCATTTCAGTGGGTCACCAATAAACTGCAAAGAAAGCCCTGCTTCCAAGATCAGATAGTCTGAAATGGCAGAAGCATTAGCAGACTGGTAATGGTTGATTCAGTTCCCCTGCAGAAACAAAAGCAAGTGAGAAAACCCATGTGTTCAACTCAAGAGTTCCAACTTTGGTATTTAACCTCCAGGATCCTCTGTGACCTACATTTAAAGTCTAGGTTTTCCCCTACTAAACTTAATTATCATTCATTCACTGGTGGCAATAATAATACCAATAATAAGTTCTTACGTCAGTACTTTTCAGCTTTTCAAATGGCTTTGACATGCTTTATCTCCCTTGAGCTTAACGATAACCATGCTGCGTTAAGTAGGGTAAGAATTATCATCTCCACTGATGCTAATAATAGCTATCGCTTAGGTAGCCTTTTGCATTTACAAAGGGCTTTCATATGTGTTTTCTCATTGTCCTAGAGACTGAATTCCTGGGCATAAGGGCCATGTCACATCTCTTTACCCTGCCTTGTTGAAACAAAATACAAGTCATGCAACTCACACATATGAAATTTGAAATTAATTTGACTGGTGAAAACTCTGTGAAGTTAGTAGGTAGATATTTAAGTTCCCACTTCTGTAGGGAAATTGAGGCTTGGAGTTTCGTTAACATGTACAAAGTCACACAGAGAGTGTCCAGACCAAGAACATTGAAATTTCTGAATAACCTCCAAACTGTGTTCTTTCCTCCACATGAGTGGGCTTGTCAAATTCAATCATGTGGCGATGAGCCCCGTGGCAATGCAGCTTTCAATACAGTAAGTCTGCGGAAGAGTGGGAGGCTCGAAATCTCTAGCTAGCTTCCAGGGAAAGCCAAGCCTGCTAGTTCTAAGACCGCTTGGAAATAGGAAGCCAAGAGCAATTAAGTGAATTTTCCAAAGTTAAAGCCTGAGTTAACAGTAGAAATGGAGTTACCAGTTATTCCATTAATCTTCATCCTGCCCTAATCATGTTCTAGACATTCGTACTCATGATTCAGCAGAAGAGAGTTAGGCATCCCCCCATATTCCTATATGCTTCATGGGGACACTTCCTAAAGCTGCCACACTTACAAATATCATAAACAGCATTTTTAAGGAACACAGAGCAGGAAATGTAACCGGACAAAAGCCTACTACAGAAACACAGATGTATTCTTGTGTTACTAAATTATACTGGCTCATTTCCAGCACCAGGATTCTGTTGACTTCATCATTATCTGCTGCCTTCCAGGTCCCTTAGACAAAGCCCCTCTCCACCACTTTAGGCAGAAAGACCCCAGAGTCCCTCGTGGTCTAGAAATCCCCTTCTAGAAGTCACGGAGAGAGGAAAATTAGAGCCTCGGTCATGCTATGCTTGAGTACCAGACGTACTAATCCTGCCAAATGGGAAACACAAGACAGCAGTCAATAACCAGGCACAAGACAGACAGGGCTGCAGGAGCTGGCTGAGAATCTTCTCTGAGAACTCTATGTCTTTACCAACCACGCTGATTTATCTCCAGATGTCAGGCAACACTCAGAGTTGCGCAAAGTGGCCAGATGTATTAGTCAGGGTTCCGCAGAACAGCACAATCAAGAGGAGAGAAAAGGAAGGGGGGAGGGGATTATAGCATACATTAACAGAAAGTTGGAAGCTGGCAAGTCCAACAATCTATAGCCAACAAGCTGAAGACCCAGAACAATGAATGGCACTGCTACAGTTCAAGTTTGCCTACCTGAGAATCAATATAGTTGTCTAGGTAGTTGTATAACATCCACCAAAAGGAAGAGGTGACATTTCAGTCCATGCCCAAAGGCAGAAAAATAAAAACAATGTTCCAGCTCAAAAACAGCCAGGCAGGAGGAATTCTTTCTCTCTTGGAGTAAGGTCATTCTTTCTGTCCCAGCCAGGCCTTCAACTGACAGCAGGAGACTCGGCCATATGAAGGAGAGCATCCTACTGCATTCACAGTCCATCCATTTAAATACTAATCTCATCCAAAGCCATCTTCACAGACAGCCCAGAATAATAGCTGACCAATCCGGGTACCCTATAGCCTATTCAAGTTGATAGGTGAAATGCACCGGCACACCACAGCACCAACCACATCCACACACTGTTCAGTTACAGAAGCACGCACAGTAACTCCTACACCTGAGCCATATGCCTCTGTATGTTTCCTTGCAGAGTCCCACTGTCCTGGGGAAATAGTCTCAATGTGACTAGTCAGCTCTCCTGTGGGCCTGCTCACTACCATTCCTGTGACACACTCCGAAGATCCTGGCTCAGAGACATCACTGGCCAGCAGGGAAGTAGGGCAGATGTCACATGCCCAACGCAGCATGATTGATGATGATGTCACTGTAGGGTCCTTTGGGTCATATGCGATGGTACATGCAGAATGGTAGACTCTGAGATTATCTCCATGCCAAAGTTATCCCTGAATGCCGGTTTTGTCCCTAAATATTATTCCCTCCCCCCTCTATCACTCAAAAAAGGAAAGAGAAATTTATCACAAATAAGATGATCATGAATAATAAGGGCTTAGGGTTTGTTCAGTCTCTGGATAGAAAAGAAACTACAAGACCAGGAAGAGCCTCCGGTCAGGGGAACATGGTAAGACCACCGATCTGGTCCATCTCCAAAGGCTGATGGGATACACGTTGACCAGCTGTTCTCCAGTAAGTCTTCCTTGGCCATGATCCATTCTAGTTTGTGCAGTCATCAGTCAGCAGCCTTGAGGGAAGAATTCGGCAGTCAAATAAAAAATAAATATGTGCACTAATGGAAAAAAGAAAATAGCCTGGGAATGGGAGAAATATGATACTCACTGGGGGGGGGGG
>NW_022900930.1:44285872-44322958 GCF_012274545.1 Fukomys damarensis | reverse complement strand
CAGTCCTGAAGGAGGCTCACAGGAATTCGACTGTGGCCACAACTGCACGTGTACTTAGCGTGCAATACGTGACACTCAGAAACTATTTCCAACCAAGATGGATTATGTAAAGGTGCAAATTTCCAGTGATGAATGTCCTTACATTGTATGCCTTAAATGTACCAACAAAATTAATTTTAAAAAAGAAACTGTTTCCAGCAGATACAAGGTGTCATGCTAGACAATGGAAAACATACAAACTAATAACCTGCATTTTCAAAGAAGGGTATCATTTTTCACGTACATGATCCCATTTAATCCTTACAGCTATATATGAGTTATAGACACTATTGTAATTTGTAAGTGAGGCAGCCTAAGATTCAGAAGTGTTAGATATTTTATCTGATATTATGCGAGTGGAAAGTAGGTAAGTTGGTGTAACTAAGAAAAGCCAACACATCATTGGATTTTCTTTTATGTTGGATTAAGTTCTGAGAAGATCCCTCCCACAGTGATCTTACACTGCTGCAGAAGAGTTCTCAGAATAGCCAAGGAAGCCAACTTGGAATCTCAGCCTCCTTCTTTATGATATCTTTCAACTCAATCAAGCCTCCTGGATTCTTATGCTCTACCGCAGTTCTCTCACCGTTCTCCACAAATGTCAGCTTTCAGAAAAACAAAAAAAGATGCTCTTCCATCAGTAAGAAAACAAGGAGAGAATTCTAGAAGCAAATCAGGAAGCAACCTTTTCAAACTTTCCAGAACAACTTCCACTTTATATAAACAGCACACTAAATTGTTATGACTGGTGTTCACCCTTTCTTTACGATTCTTCAGGAATTTATTTCTTAGGATCATTTTAATCAACAAATAAAAATGTATAGATTTGTTATCTATAGCATGTTGTTCAGAAGTTAGTATTTATTATCTCCAAGAGTTGGAGATTTGGGGATGAGTAAGACACAGGTCCTGCCTTCCACCACCTCAGGTCCTTCTGAGGTCTGAGACAGAGAGAGAAATCCAAAGAAGCAGATAAGCACAATTCAAGAGCCAACACCCCATTGTGAGCTCTGGTGTAACTGAGGGAAGTCACTAGCGCAGCTTGAGTTAGCACCACCCACAGAAGTCTGGGATTTGAGCTGAGACTTGCAGGATGACCTGGAGCTTCTGGATGGGATAGGAAGAGATGTGTTTCAGAGTATCCTGTAAGGCACAGGCACAAGAAGTTCATGGTGGTCAGTGGCAGGAACACAGGACCTGGAGCACAGCCTGGGTCTGATATGGTGGGAAATGTCATTGAAGTGTAGACTTAGCCAAGAGCAAACAAAAACCCATAGGTTTTCAAGGAAAGGAAAAACATGCTCGGCACCCAAAGTGCCTAGCCTCTAATAATTGCACTATTAGCTGTTTAATAAATAAAAACTAAGATTTTGTTTCTTAAAACATATAACTGGTACCTTGTACACACTAGATGGATAAAGAGATGATACAAGAAGGTGGGAGTCTCATCAAGGACATGCTCCTGGTCAGAGGAACATCTACATATCGCACTGTGTCTGAGGTGGCTTAGAGGAGAAGTCCGTGAGTTATTTCATGAAAGACAGCTTTTAGACGGAAAGAAGAATTTTCCACCACCAGTATTTTTCTCATCTTTCTTATGTCTCAAATTTTCTACAAATGTAGCTTTTTAAAAAACCATGGATAGGCTCCCCTTAAGAACTCACAGAACCGTTTGATGGGCAAACATAATATATACAAAACCCACAGAATAGAATTTCAAAGCAACTTCCTGGGGCTCAGGCAAACAATCCTAACCCTGAATTCCTTCATGCCTTCATGCCCGTGGCCTGGTTCAGACAGGATGTGGCGTCTTCTCTTTGTTAAATTTTGAGGTAGAAGACTGCAACAGTGAGTACATCTTTCCATACTGTTTATATCATGGCCTGTGCATGGAGAGCCAATGATGGGTAGAGCACTGTGGAAGACACCAAACATCTTTAACCCCCAGACACAAGCTCATGAACAACTCTAGCACAGGAAAAGCAAACAATACCTCAAAAGAGATTTATACCAGAAGTTAGCAGAGGGCAGTAAATGGCAATTTACTAAACGGATGATGTGGACGACAAATGCTGTGAAATCATCGCCATTGTTCATACTGAAGTCCCATCAAGATAGGACCACTTCACCCTGATAGAAAGCACACCACCAATACACAGCGTAACATTTGGCTGTGGATTCTAGAGCCACGAGGTCAAGTTGAGTAATACCAGATATGACTCTCTTGGCCGTCAGTTGTCTAGCATTGTACGATAGCTTTATGTGCTCATCTCTCCAAGAGGCACCAGGGGATAGGCAGAGTGAATAAAGGGCTGGGTCTTTTCCCTCCAGGAGTCCATAGCTTGCTTAATGCACATGCATGAATCAATACTGGAGAATAATTGCATCCAGTGTGGGGCTTACTAGCAATATAAGTGGCGATGAGAGACTCAAAAAGTAAAAGATTACATGGGGCCAATGGAACTGGAGCTGTGCTTTAAAGGGGCAGAAAGTAAAAGAGACAAGGGCATTTTCTGCCTGAGAAATGAACTGTGAGAAGGTGTGGAGAAGGGAATTCTTCCAGGAAATATGGGTAAGAAAAGAAGATGTGTTTTCTTCTATAAAATGGAATACTACTCAGCCATAAAGAATGAGAAATTACTGTCATTCACAGGAAAATGGATGCATATTGAGGTCATACTCTTAAGTGAAATAAATAAGTCACTCATGTAAATACCAAATCACTTCTCGTGTGAAAAACTAAAAGTGTAAATAAGATCCAAATTGTATAACTGACAATGTGAAATAGGAAGAAAAGGGCTAAAGGTGTAGCCGAAGTGGGAAGAGTAGAGGAAAGGAAATAAGGTAAAAGGAAAAATATAATAAAATGGAAATGAAGTATTTGTAAATAGGGAAGGGAGGGGGGGTGAAGGGAAGACAGGGGTATGGGGAGAAAATGAGAACCAAGACCTGTCATGTAAAGGTACAAGATCCCAATGATTAATGTAACTGTACTGTGTACCTAAAATGTATCAATAAACTCAATGAGAAAAAAAAAACAAAAAAGAAAGAACGAAAGTAGTCAGCCCAGAATGAAGGCTGTGTTCCAGAGAAGGAGTAGAATGCCCTAAGGCCAGACTGCAACAATTCCTAACCCTTTCAGGAAAGCATGGACTTGACCTCTTGGGCAAAGGGAGATCCAGTGCGGCTCCTGAGGCCCCATTGCGAAGTGTCTGCACGGCGTGGAGAAATGGCTGAATCATCACTTTATGGTACCGCCCAGCTCTGGAACGTCCCCTAAAGGCTCCAGTGTTGAAGCTTGGTCCCCGAGGCAGCAGTGTTTAGAGATGGGGCTTTTGGAGAGTGATGGATCAAGAGGTCTCCAACTTCATCAGTAGATTGAATCAATTGTTGAATTCATAATTTAATGGCACTTCTAGAAGGTAGTAGAAAATTTAGGAGGTGAGGCCAAATTAGAGGAAGTACATCACGGAGAGCATGTCTTGGACGGATATGTCCTCCAGGTCCCTCCCTCTCTCTCTGCTTCCTGGACGCTATGAGAAGAGTAGCTTTCCTGTGTCATGTCTTTCTGTCATGATGTTCCTGACTTGCCCCAGGCTGAAAAGCAGTGGAGCCAGTTAGCCATGAACTGAAATCATTGCCCAAAATAAATCTTTCCACCTTTTAAGTTGATTTTCCCAGAGATTTTGTCACAATGATGGTCTTGGTTACTTTTTAATTACTGGAACAAAATATCCAACACCCACAAGTTAAAGGAAAAGAGGTGTATTTTAGTTCACAGTTTAAGCAGGGTGGCACGGCGGAGGAGAAACAGCCCATGGCAGCATCGGCAGGAAGAGGCACGGCATCAAGGGAAGCAGATAAATATGCACCTTTCTAGGCCACACCCACAGTGACCCACCTCTTCCAACCAGGTTTCACCTCCCAACATCCCAGCCAGCTCTGAACCCACCAGTGGACTAATCGAGTGATGGGTATCACACACCCGTTATCTATCCAATCACAACCCCAAAGCCCCACTGATGAGTGCATGAGACTCAGGGATATCTAGATATAACACTATCCATGCAAAGAGGAAGAAAGAGTTGGCACATGTATGAGCAGGGCTTGCAGAGTAACACACCATTCTACTTTTGGAGAATAACGGACACTAGTCAGGGATTCTCCAGAAAACAGAACGAACTGGATGTACAAAGGGAGGGCAGGGAATTGTGCCTTCCCTCACCGGACTAGATTGGACTTTGGGGGGACAAGTCTGAAATTTGTGGAACAGTCCACCCAGCTAGTGATGCACAGAAGAATAAATGTTCTAGCTCAAATCTGATGACAATCCAGAAGCTGAAATCTACCTCTTTAGAGGATTTCAGTCTTTTATCTCTTAACGACTTCCACTGATTGGTTAAGGCCCACCCACATTGTAAAGGATAATCTGCCTAGTGCCAAGGTTATCTACTAATGCAAATGTTAATCTCACCTACAAAATAATTCTACAGCAATATTTACACTAATGCCTGACAAAGCACCTGGTACCACAGCCTGGTGAAGGTGGCACACAACAGTGATAGTCACAGTAAGGAAACCAGTAATCTTTATCCACCCATGCTTGCTTCCTCTGCCTGGTGGCCTGTCATGCTGCCGATCAGCCTGCTAGGAATTGATGTTCTGATCCTACTTGAGAAAACTTTAAAAAACAAACCCAGGAACAGGCAAATCATAAGTTCAAGGCCAGCTTTGGCAATGTAGAGAGACTCTTAACTGAAGACTTTCAAAATTTAAATTAAAATGTAACTAAATTAAAAACTTCTTCCCAAACCAACTTTTCTCAAGGTTTGTAGCAGCTATGCTTTTCTCCCTTTGACACAGTGCTCTCCATCCACCTTGTCCCTAGGAATCCACTCCTTGAAGATTCAGTAAGAGACAACCGGCACGACATCTCACATCCAGCTGCAGGCCTGTGTTTTCTTTTGATTTGATTCAAAAATTCTGAACCAGCCCTCAAACTTTCACTTAGCTTATAATTCCCTGTGGTTTGAGATATCTTATGTGGGACAGAGAGATGTCTTCCATTTAATATTAAACCAGCAGCTTTCTACCACTTCCTCTTTTCTATTGTTTCACTGTAACAAACAGTGGATTTAGCAAGTCATTTAAAGCTGGCTGAGCCCTGAAGCATTCTTGTAAGTATTATGCCTCATACATGACCGGAAGATTTTTCTTGACATCTGTTTAGAAAAATCCACACATACCAAAAACATAAGACCCAAATAAATGCTGCATTGTTTCTAGGTAATGGTCATAATGTACTTGATGTTTCTTGAAAGGGAATTACTAAGCAAAGAAAAAAAATGTTTTGCTCTAAATTATTCATGCTGAACAGAAAGAAAAAAGAAAAAGGAGAAAAAAAAAAGAATGAAGTCAGAAATATTAACCCACAGCTACTAACTCCCTTACTAAAGGGGAGAAAAAAAAGAATGAAGTCAGAAATATTAACCCACAGCTACTAACTCCCTTACTAACTCCCCTCCTAACTCTATGGGGAAGAATCACTGATTACAAGCAACCCTCAGAACTGTATGGTCAAAATGGCGCTTGTCTCTCCCAAATTCCAACTAAACTATCACTGAAAGGAAGAGAAAGATGAGAACTTACTACATCAAAAACATGAAGGCTTAGAAGCAATGCAACATCAGATTGAACCAGTAATTTTCCCTGAGGAAAGCTGGATTGAGAAACACCAAGTTAGGATTCTCCTCACGGCAAAACCAGGCTTCACTACTGGAAGCAAACGGGAAGAGATTTCTTACCAAAATAAGTAGGCTGAAAGAAGGGGAGCAGCAGCCCACTACCTTCCAAGAGCAAAAATAAAACTCTGGACTTTGGAGACAGAAAAGAAAAAGAAATCCTAGGTGCAGTATTTCTACCTTGCATCAGTTTGGGTACAAGCCTAAAACAAAGTCATCCTGAAAGCTGTAGAATAAAAGAATAAGAAATGTGTCAGATAAGTAACAATACCTAGAGATAGATGTATCAATAAAAGACAAATAAGAGTCCATAGTTCACAGCATAAAACATTCCAGAGGATATTATAGTGCTAAAGGGCGGCACTCGTGATAATAATGCTCAGTGTTTGGTACTAAGATGAACTGCAAAATATTTTAGTTTCTTCCTTTACATTAAAAATAGAGCCAACTAGTAGCAAAAGCACTCACATATTTTATCACTTTAAAAACATCCCAGGCTATATACTGGAGTACAGTGAGAAAGGATCTCAATTCCCTGATCATCCAGTAGCAGAAAATGAGAACACAAATTGCTATTTTAAAACTGGCTGCAGAGTGTTTTGCAGGAAGCCCCT
This sequence comes from Fukomys damarensis, assembly GCF_012274545.1. Lineage (NCBI taxonomy): Eukaryota > Metazoa > Chordata > Mammalia > Rodentia > Bathyergidae > Fukomys > Fukomys damarensis. The sequence continues at coordinate 44,316,564 of NW_022900930.1, read as the reverse complement.
CAAAGTGATTTCCCCCCACCATGCCCATGTCCTTGAGTACAGTACCTGTTCCTTAACCAGGAAAACGTCAAATGCTAGTGCAATTCAAATGCTCTCAGGTATTCTCTTCAGTAGTATAAGGAGCCATTCTATTTTCATGGAGGAAGAACAGGCCTCTGGGTTGGGTCTATTACCATAGAAACAGGAGTCGTGCCTGCAGGGCACTTACATATCAGTTAATGGGCTAGGTAGTAATCACGGGAAATGCAAAGCTCCGAGGTGTCAAAGGCACAACCTCATTGCTGTGACAATCAGGTCCCAACATTGTTAGATCTTCCCATATATAAAGGATGCCACAATTCTGTATTTTTTGGCATAATTCATTGACCCTAAACTGTGCATTATTTTCATATTTTTATAGGTTTTAAGTCAGGTTGTACCTTATAATCAATAGTGTTTTAAAACTAACAGCTTTTTTTTTCTCGATGGTATGAGTATGGTGTACATTAAAATCAATCATGACATTTTAGCTTTTGTAGAATCGGAGATGTAATATCTCCATATAGCTCAATGTTGGTAACTGATTCAAGCAAAAAAAAAAAAAAAAAAAAAAAAAAAAAAAGTGCTGCAAAAGCCAAGAAAACTCAGCTATGTAGTGAATGAACTACCAGATCACAATCTTTGTAATAAGACCTTTTGGCACACTCCTTGTGGAATCTGTTTTTAGAAAATAACCAGCAAAACTCTTATTTTGTATGTGCCAAATAATATTGTTAGAATTGTTAGAAATTACCTCATTTGTCAAAGACTAAGAAGCTTGAACCCTTCCCCACAAAATACAGCTAAAATGGCCTAAATTATATGTAGCAAGATTTAAGAGATCAAAATTGTGCCATGCATACAAATAATACACCTTCTTTTCTAGTTATCAAAAATATTTATAAATGTTAGTCACACATTCGGATATTAAAAAAGTCAGTAAACTACAAAAATCAAAAAGCTCTAGATCAGGGGTCAAACTGTGATCCACAGACACTAAAACTCAGCCTTTCATCTGCTTTTGAGAGTGCAGTTCACTTGGCACAAAACCATTTGCAACATAATTCATGTGTTCATGTACCATCTACACTTCTTTCCTGCCACAATTACAGTTTAATGCCACATGCTTTCAAAGCCATATTCTCTGGCCCTTCACAGACATTTGCCTAACCCTGGTCTACACCAAAATCTATGAACACAATATGGTATCTTTTAAAAGGGGGGGGGGGGATAAAATGATAGCAACCAGTTTAATTAATGAGGAAAAGCACAGCTTAAAAACTAAAATTCACACCATTAAGTACTTTCTGTATAAAGTTGGAAATACAAACCACAATTGCAAAATATGTAGAAAAATAGTAGAACTAAACTAAAACTGGGGGCTGATGACGTCCTCAGAGGAAAATTGATGCCATGAGAAGCTTTTCTTACTAGATAATAAAGCTTTCAAAATGTCACAGGCATGGTTTCAGTAATGTTTAAAATGTACTAGATCATAGAAAACCAATGGAAAGTGGGTGATTCATTTCCCTGAGTTCTATCGATCTTTTCTAACAAAAATAATTCAAAAACACAGCTGTAAAACAATGTCATTGGCAAAATACACAAGCAAAAATCTAAAATTGAATGCTGGTAAATGGATCCACCAATTATTAAAAGCAAACAAAAAAATTTTTAACAAATCAAGTTTTGCTCAAGGTACCTACCTCAGAGCTCTCTCTGTGTTAGGCTCCAAGATACAGAGTTCAAAGAAGCAATGGGCCCTCTCCTCAAGGAATTCAGTCTGGTATTTAAAAATAATAATAAATACATATAACCAGACAGTCACAGAACAATGTGAAAAATAAATAAACCCATTAAAATGCCATAACAGGCCAAAGTGTGATACCAAATGACAAAATAAGTAAATAAATAAGTAAATTCTTTGAAGATGATTTCTGTTAAGAAAAAAGAGAGAGACAGAAAGAATCTAACACACAATTAATTGTTGGTAATCAAAAAAGAAGTAGCCCAGAAGCAACTAGTTCTGGCTTCAATCTTTGGTTCTTTAGTAAGCTGAGATCTTCAGAGATCTACCTTCTTACCTCCAGGACATGCTGTCTTCCCAGTCTTATCAGGCAACACTCCCCCAGGGACAATAAGTAAATATCTCTCTATGTCCTGTCTACAACCCTGGCATGGTATCATATCGTTGTCTTCCAGTTTCTCACACTTTCCCCTAATACCTCTCTACATGTAGCAGTCCTCTTAAACCCAACCATGCCAAAAGTCCTCGCTGTTACTGTGGCTATATGCGAAGTTGAAGAGCCCACACTGCAGGTCAGGAAACTCACAGACAGCTTTTGCAGAGCTGTGCCTCCATCCCCTGAGGCTGGCTCAGCATGAGGATGACCAGAAGGGACTTTGCCCTCTGCTGCCATGTTTGGGGGCCTGGAGCTTAGTGTTATAAGGAAGTCTGTGACTGTCCTACAGCCATATAAGTGATCTTGGAAAAGTTGCCTTGAGATAAATAGAACTCAGTTACCTCTAATACAAAAGGAAGGGATTGAACCAGGTCAGTGTTCCCAACATATTACATTACTACAATCAGGAAAAAGGAGATCAAAGTGAAGGCTTACCATGCTAGTCTGAGGACCAGGTGGGGAAGGAGTGGACATGAGGGGATGAAAATTGCCCATGCCCGTCATGATAAATTATTGGATTCATTAGAGCATGCAGGGGCAAAAATGTAGAGCAAGGAAAGGCTATGATAAACCTTAAGCCTCTCCATCAAAATTCAGCTGGCCTGTGCTATAATGTTCGTTAGCACGCTGCAATGAAGAGAACTCGATCATTATATGAAATCTACAGGCTTGTTGTTGAATACTGGAAAGAACTGCATTAATCTCTGATCCCACCAATGAACACACTGGCAGCTTCACTTAGGTAGTCCAGAGACAATGCTTTATTCCACCATTTTCCAAGCTCAACCAATACAAAGATTCTTTTGAAAGCATGAGAGAAAGGGAGAACCAGGCCAAGTGGTGGAAGGCCCCCAAAGCACCAAAGAACACTATCTTTTAACTCGAGTCCCACTGAGTCCCATTAGAAAACTCTCCAGAGAGAAAAGTTGAAAGATTGGTAATGTACAGGCCAAAACAGCAATCTCCAATGGAGAATGGAGGCATTAAAAGCTTTTATGCATTACAGCATCTACAATGGCTGAAAGAGGACTTGTGTTTTTACTCATTTTTCAAAGTGTTGGGATTATATTTTGATTGCTATTGTTTACTGTTTACTGAATCCTTTGTAATTTTGCAAATGCAGCATTGCTAGATGAAAAGGAAAACAGCTGTAGCAACATAGCATATTGTTAAATGTTGGTTGAAATCAGTAATCTATATCCATATTTTTATCCAAGGGCTTTTATATCCACAAATAACCACTAATTAAAAGGTACATTGGAAAATGGCCCCCATTAAAATATCACAACAAAGATGTATCGACACATAAATTTAATAAGAAATTCACTGTTGACCCATGCAAAAGAATACTTAAGTAAGTAAAATAACAATATGCTTTCTTGAATAGAAGACCTTACAAATTTAAGAACTTAACTAAACTTATAAACTAAATGTATATTAATTGTAAGTAGGATGTTTCAACTATACAAGTTGACTTTAAAGTTGATACCAAAAAATAGATAAAGAAGAAGAGTTGGTACAATCGTGAAAAGAAGATTAATGTAATGGACATAATTTTATCATATAATATATGCATCGTAGTCACGTACAATGGCACATGCCTGTAATCCCAGCACATGGGAGGCTGAAGCAGGAGGATCACTGTGAGTTCAAGGCCAGCCTGGGCAACATAGTGAGACCCTGTCTCAAAAAAACTAAAATGAATAAAGCACAATAGAGTCACAAATGAACAGTGGCATACTAGTATGTGAACAGACAGATCAATATGATAGTGTAAATATTCAGAAATATACTCAAGAATTAAAACACAGTAAATGATGTAAGAGATATTTCATGTAAGTTGTTAAAAATTAAGAGCTGGTTTAAATAAATGGTTTGGGAGTACCAAATAACCACTATGAGAAAAAAACGAAATTGGCTTCATATTTCATAGCAAAAGTCACCCTAATCACTTTAGTTGGATCAGAGATTAAACCCTTTAAAAATTAAAACCATAAATAGTGCTAGAAAAAACTTATGGGATGATTTTTTTATTGTAATCTCAGAACACCAACAGTTTTTTCCCCCAAATATAACACAAAGCTGAGAATCATAAATAAAATGACTGACAAGATTTGTGTTTCTGACCATGATAGAATAATGGATATTACATTAGTATCTTCACTATAATCAATTATAAAACAGCACAAATATACAAAAAAAAAACCTCTTTTAGGCATTGGATAATATAGGCAGAAATTAAAGTGCAATTTCTAAGCATAAAAAGTGTTAGCAAATGAGCAGAGCTTGGCTGCCCTACTGAGCTTACAAGGCAGAAATCAGAGGTCAGAGCACCTGACGGCGCGAAGGAAAGCAAAAGAGAAAGAAGAAAACGTGCAGGGTTGGAGTCTGCAACAGTCTGTGCCGGGTACCTCCGTGAGCACATGATGAGGGCTAGACTGCACTTGTACGAAAGAGTACCACCCCAGGCTTCACCAGACGGCAAACTGCAGCATGGCAGACAAAGGAACAGAAATGCCAAGATGGGGCAGGCTAAGGGAACAGCAGTACTAGGGAATGCTCACCTTGCCAGAGTGGAGAATCCTCTTCGATCAGGCTGAGTTACCAAAGAGGCTTTCCTGAACAGCAACGATGCAGTCTCAGTTTAAAACATATTCTAGACCTTCCTAAAATCAGCTGTCTAAAATCATGTCCAGTAAAGACTTTTATGGAAAAGAGACTTTGGATGTTGAGATCTCTTCTGTTGTAGGGGATTGCCAGGACTTACAGGGGTGGGAAATAGATCTACCCAAATAAAGCACGAGACTCAAAATGATCAGTCATTGATATTAGTGCTTGCAGAAACATGACTCAATCATTTTCAAAGAAAGACAACAGAATCTTGAGTCCATATAGTATATTATTCCAAATGTCCAGTATTTGATAAAAACCAATATTAAATATAGGAAGAAACAAGAAATGTGAGCTATCATAAAAGGGGAAAAATGATTAATAGAAACTAAAATGATCCAGAAGGTATATATAGAAAAAATGCTAAAGAAACGGTGAACTCTAAAGATGGCAACAACGATTTCTCCTATCCCATAAGCTCTTTTTCCAAGTGACTGTGCCAGTCTCCTACAGCCTCGTCTTTGCAGGGGAAATGACACTATGGAACATCTTTGCCAAGGTCACAAGAAGTCCTAGAGCTGCCACCTTTGTCTCAGACACTCACACAGCAGCCGCGATGTAAAAATTGAAGCTACCTGAAGAAGCCACTGGGGGCGCTGTGTTTGATGACCTCCACAGATCTGACATCCTCCCGAGTGGGCCTTCATTGACGACTGATATCTACTGCTACTCCTGTGAATGAGTCACTTTGTCCTGCCCAATCTGTCTGAAGATGCAATGATAAAAAATATTCAATCTATGGTGGACAAGGAAAAAAAGAGATTGATTAAATACAATTACATTCTCAAGAAAGGGTGGAAAAATATCAAATGGTCTAACATAAGAATTTTAGGAGAATTACAAATAAAGTAAGATGGGCAAGAAAAATATTTAAATAGATGACTAAAACTTTCCCAATTTTATTTTTTAATTAGGTTTATTGGTACTTTTTAGTTATACAGTAGTTACATTTATCATTGGGATCTTTGATCTTTCCCAATTTGATTTTTTTTAAATTGAGTTTATTGGTACATTTTAGTTATACAGTACCGTTACATTCATCATTGGGATCTTGTACCTTTACATGACAGGTCTTGGTTCTCATTTTTTCCCCTTGTCCCTGCCCTCCCTTCACCCCCTCTTCCCCTCCCCATTTACAAACAATTTATTTCCATTTTTTCATTTTCTCATATTTCTTCTCTTCCCTGATTACCTTTCCCCTACCCTTCCCACTTTCCCTACACCTTTAGCCCTTTTCTTCCTATTTCACATTGTCAATTATCTCATTAGGATCATATGTACTATTATAGTTTTTCACACCAGAGAAACTATTCGATATTTGCACATATGTGTGACTTACTTATTTCACTTAGGAGTATATCCTCAATATGTATACATTTTCCTATGAATGAATCTAATTTCTCATTCTTTGTGGCTGAGTAGTATTCCATTTTCTAGAAAAAACAGAAATTCATTTGAAACCCTAAGAGACCTACAATAGCAAAAGCCATCCGAGGTAACAGACACATGGCAGTGGGTGTAACAATTTCTAATTTGAAACTATACTACAAAGCCACTGTGGTAAAGACAGCATGGTACTGGCAAAGAAACAGACCTGAGCATCCGTGGAACAGATTGGAAGACACAAAAACAACTCCAGATGTACTCAGCTACCTCATATTTGACAAAGGAGCTGACCATCCCCACTGGAGGAAAGACAGCCTCTTTAATAAATGGTGTTGGAATAACTGGATCTCAACCTGCCAAAGATTAAAACTAGACCCTTATCTTTCACCATGCACTAAATTAAAATCCAAGTGGATTAAAGATTTAAATATTAAAACAAATCCCCAATTTGATTTTTAAGACAAAGTTCTGAGTGACAGATTAAAGAAGCCCAATAAACTCTAAGCAGGGCAAAAATAAAAAGAACCACTCTCAGGATGTTCATCCTAAAATTGCACCAAAATAAAGTCTTCAAATCACCTAGAGGTAGGGGTGGAGACTGATAATATTTAAGAGAACGGAAATTAGAAATATTACTAACTTCTCGTCACAAATGATGGAGGCCAGAATTTAAAGGAATGACATGGTCAGTGTGCTGGAAGAATTTTTATATCCAGCAAAACTTTCTGCAGATATGAAGGGGAAATGGGGATATTTCACAAAATTTTAAACAACCGAGAAAAATGTGCTGCAGTAGACTTTTACTAGAAGCAGTACCAAAAGAGAGCCTTCAGTCTGAAAGAAAATGATACCAGATAGAAAGAGGACCTATGAAAAGAAATCGAGAAAGCTGGAAATGGTAAGTGAATCAATATAAAACATGTTTTTCTTCTTCAATTTCGCTAAAAGACAGCTCTTTGTCGAAAGAGAAAACAATAACTATGGGTTGTTTAGCTTATAAAATACAGAAGTAAAAGATGAGAAAAATACACCAGAAAGTATAGGAGATGGGTAAATGGAATTAATTTTTAATATAAATTAAATAAAGTTGATTGAAGGGATACTGAATTACTGATTACATAAAAGCTTTTCAAATATTCTCCAAAAGACTATAAAACAACAGGAAAATAAGAACGTTAACATAGAAAGAATAAATTAATAAGGATAATAATGACAGTTAAAGATCTAAGAATAAAAATGTTTACACTACAAGATAAAAACAAAACACTAGTTTGAAAACACTTAATAAAAATGAACAAGTTTTAAGTCTGCTAAACAAAAAATATATATAATACAAGTAAATAATATAGAAAGCCACAAATGGACTTAATCATGGATGTAGATAAAAGCTTACAAATTCAAAGAGAATGACATAAATTTTTGCTTCATAAGTTAAATGTAGACAAATGAAGTTGTTTTGATTTTTATTTTGTGGGTTTATTTTTTTTAGGAACTGCATGTAAACATAGAATCAAGAACGAGAAAACCCAAAAAAACATAAACATGAAAATAAACTAAAAGTAATTAAATGTAAATTAGTAGAACCTACAGAAAACAACGTAGAGGCTCCTCAGAAAGTCACAAGTATATCTGTCCTACAGCCCAGCTATGTACCATTCCTGAGCATGTACCTGAAGGAAATAGCGTCAGCACACAAGAGATACCTGCACAGCCATGTTTATGTATGCACTATTCACAACTGGCAAGGTGTGGAGTCAGCCTAGGTACCCATCAACACAGGAATGGCTTTTTAAAATATACGGCATGATGGAGTTCTACTCAGTCATCAAAAGAATGAAATCACATCATTTTCTGGAAAAGAGATGGTAAGCACCATTAACCAGACACAGAAAGAAAGCATCCCATGTTGTCTCTCACAGGTAGAAACAAACAAAAAAAGTCTGAAAATAGAGAAGCAGAAGGGAGGAGAGAGAAGAGGCCAGGAGAGGACGGTAGGGGCAACGGACACCATCAAAACAATGTGTGCATGTATGAAAATGTCACAGGGAAGCTAAGCATGAAATTTCTAAAACAGGAGAAAACCTTAAGGACCTTGGATTTGAAAAAGATTTCTTAAATACAACACAAAAAGATCATAATTTAAAAATTTATAAACTGGACTTTATCAAAATGAAGACTTTGTTCTTTGAGTAATAGCATTAAGGAAACTAAAAGGGAAGCCAAAGACTAAATGAAAATATGTAAAATACAGAGTCTGCCCCCAAAAATACATATATCAGGAAAAAAACTTGTATAAATATTTTAATACTAAATTTATTTAGTATTAGTGAGATGAATACAAGTTTCTTTTGGGCTCCACAATTATTAAAGGTGTGAACTGCTTAGGTGTGGACACTTTTTTTTGGCAGACTCTGTATTTGCAAATCATATTTCTAATGAGGGACTTCTATCTACAATTCAGTACAATTCAAGAACTCTTACAGCTCAATAAGAAGGACAATAGTTATTTTTAATTAGGTAAAATATTTGAACAGAAGAGGTGTGTGAAGAGCAAATATGGAAAGTTCAACTTCATCAGTTATTAAAGAAAGATAAATTAAGATCAAAGTGAGAAAAGAAATTCCATCTGTATGTCCTAGGATGACCCTTATTGGTCTACTTATCCCTAAGCCCTGTGCAGCAGCAGTTTCCCAAAAATCACGTTTAAGTCATTACTACAAAGGTATTTTTCTGGTCAGAATTTGACTAAGAAATAAGCCTGTGACTCGATTCAGCTCAATAATAAGCCAGGAGCAGTATACAAAAGTGTGCTCTCTTTCAACAGTGAGCAAGTGGACCTGACAAATTGTCTCCTAGAGAAAAGTACGGGTGTGTAACCAGAAGCAACTATAACCGTTTTATCTCCATGAGGGAAATCATCTAAAGGAAAAACCCAGCACATGGAATGACACATACTCAAGGGAATGCAGGGCAAGGAAGGCAGAACTGTTAGAATAGGGTGAGCCTGAAGCCTTCCAAGCTTTTAAAATCCCAGTTAGAAGAGTTAACTGATGCTGTAGTTGTTTAAGCATATTGAATCAGCTTCTCTGTTACTTCCAACCACACACCGTATCTGATAAACTTGCTCTCATCACACCATTTAACAGCTACTTCCTTCTGCTGCGAATATCACCCTCCCTTGCCTTTGATGATTGTACCCTCTTCTGTCCCTGATTGTACCTCTTAAAGCTCCTTTGTAACATCCTCTTCCGACCCATCCTCTTCATGTATATGTGATTTCCACAAATGCCTTTCTGTTTTGGCCTTTGATGTTAATCCAACACTTTCTCCTCAAGTAATCTCAACCATTTCCGTGATGTAAACATAGAAGACCACCACATTTCTAACTCCAGCTCAGATTCTCCTCCTGGCTCCAGGTCCATATTCCAACAGCATATTCAAATTCCCCAATTAGTATCTGAGATTAGATACTAACATAACCTAGTATCTTAATTTGTCCAAAACTGAGCTCGCCATCTTGCATCGCACAAACTCTCGCACTAGTGTTGCATATCTCAGTAAATGCCACCCCTCTCCTTTCAGTTCAAGACAGAGACCCAGACATTATATTTAAATCTATTCCCTTTCTCTCATCACTGTCTCCCCATTCCCAACACGAATCACCTGATCCTATCGGTCATATCTCCTAAATATCTCTTGGACCCATATATTTCTCTCCAATTCTATCATTCTCATTTAAACATTCAGTTTCACACATTTTCCATTAATGAGTGTATTCTGCTTGGCTTCCATTAATCTGCTCTTAATACTGTATAGCATGAAGTACAGTTACACTTGGAATCTGCAAGTTCTGCATTTGTAGATTCAACCAAAAGTAGGTTAAAAATATTTGGGGGGAAATTGCTTCTGCAGTGAACATGTATAGACTTTTTTCTATTAATTATTCCCCAAACAATATAGTATGACAATTATTTACAAAGCACTTATGTTACATTGAATATTAATCTAAAGACAATTTAAGTACATTTAAAGGAACATTAGAGTAGGTTATATACAAATACAATACCATTTATATCAGGGACTTCAGCACCTGTGGATTTTGAAGTGGAGTGGGGTATCCTAGAACCACTGCCCCATGGACACTGAAGGGTGACTGTGTGTATATATTTTTTTTCTCATTGAGTTTATTGGTACATTTTAAGTATACAGTACAATTACATTCATTAATGGGTTCTTGTACATCTTTACATAACAGGTCTTGGCTCTCATTTTTTCCCCTTGTCCCTGCCCTCCTTTCACCCCCTCCCCGTTTACAAACACTTCATTTCCATTTTTCATTTTCTCCTATTTTTTCTTTTCCCTTATTACCTTTCCCCTATGCTTCCCACTTTCCCTACACCTTTAGCCCTTTTCTTCCTATTTCACATTGTTAATTATCTCATCAGGATCTTATGTACTATTATAGTTTTTCACACTGTTTATACATTTTTAATGCCAGTCTTACTGTGGTATCTGTAATAGGAAGAAAAGTATCAAAGATTAGAGGAAGTGAAAGGGGTAGGGGAAAGGGAAAAAAAGGGAAAAGAAAAAAATCTGTGAAAAGGAAAAAACATGGAAACAATGTCTTTGTAAACAGGGAAGGGTGAAGGGGTTGAGGGAAGGGCTGGGGAATGGGGAAAAATAAGATCCTGATAAGTCATGTATAGGTACAAGGTCCCAGTGATGAATGGAACTGTGTTACATACCTAAAATGTACCAATAAATTTAATAAAGTTCTTTAATGGCCACTCATCATCCTTAGAAGAGAGTCCTTAGTACTAACTACAAACTAATGCTTTATCTAGCACCATCCAACCTCTGTGGTTTCATCTCACATTGTTCTTCCTTCCTCTGAGTCTCACCATCGTCTTCTCGGACCTACTGCATCTTAGGATGGTCACACAGTCTATTCCCTCTCAGCAGAATCCGCTCCCATCATCCCACTTTCACACTTTTCCATGCTAGGTCTAGAGGACAGAAGATACGGAAGCCCATGTGGATATAACTGGTAATCCCTAGGGGTGGTACCTCAACCACCCTGCCTTGCTAGCATCTAACTTCTTCTAGGTGGTGGTCTAGATTTCAGCTTCCACACCTCTTCCTCTAGGAATCTTCTCAGACAACTTATGCAGGTTAAGTCTCATTGGTGAACCTCTAATTTTTGAACTGTCATTCTGTATTGGTTAGGGTCCTGCAGAGGAGCAGAATCAGTAGAAAATCTGTGCATAATTATGCAAGGGAATCTATTAGGAAGACTCACAACAGGAGCGCAGAGGAGAGTCCCCAGGGTTCTTGGGCACGCTGGAGAGCCAGAGGATGCAGGAGATTCTCAGCCCAAGAAGAAGAAAGCCGTGGAACAAAAGGGATCAAGGACACAGCACCCGTCGAAGGTTGAAGGCCTGGCAGCTCACTGGAGTCACCTGAAGGAGCCTGTGGTGGGAAAGCTGGAGGAGCAAAGACTGCTGTCCAAAGGGGACGACAGCTAAAGATGCACCAGCTCCAGCTCCTTTCCCTTTATTCCACCCTGCCTCCAAGCCTGCTGGCTGACGTCACCCACAGCTGGGGTGGGTCTTCCCTCCTTCGCTCTGCCGGACTGTCTGCCAGTCATCTGTGGAAACACCGCACAGACACACCCAGAAGGGCGCTTTCCTAATCTACTCAGGGCTTCCAAATCCAGTCAGGCTGGCTTATTGCTCTGTATGGTCTCAAACACTCGGCACACGCATTTGCTCAGTGTTCACCTGTAAATTCCCAAGCAGCCAGACTAATTATGTAAATCGAGGACTGAACATAATGCCGTACGTAAAAATACAGTCAGACTTTCTAATAATGTTAAATGCCTACATAAAATCTGACAATGCATATTTTCTCCCTATCCCCAATGATGGCCTTGGCTTTAAAATAATGCTTAAAAAATAAGATAATACAGACTTTAAAATAATGTTTGAACAAAGATAGTACAGATAATCCTTTTCATTTCAAGAATTTGGCCTTCGAATGAACTTCTCACTCCACACAGATCTGAAGCCTACAAGTATAGGTATACAAATTTCTGCTCCCTCTCAAACATCCACCCCCACAAAAAACATATGGAAGACTATAGTCGTACAAACCCATATAGATCAGTCAAAGAAATGTACTAAGGAGGAATAAACTTGAGTGACGCACAGATGCACTTCCATAAAAAGATGTTTAAAAAACTAGATTCTGTAACTTTTACCAGGTGTACATCCACTACACCCCACATGAATTTCAGAATTTTCCCAGAAGTTTGAAGGGCAAGAATCTGAGACCCCTCAGATGAGCAGTAGTAAAAGCTGTGACTCTCAATTTCCCCCCTTTCCATGGCGAAAAGGCCAAGAAACCATTACTGCCTCCCAAAATCAACAAAACTATCATTATGCTGCTCCATCCTCTTCTAAAATCCAGAAAATAACATTGGGCCAGTCACCAAGCAGAGTAATTTCAAGGAGACCATGAAGGAAACAGAGAAGGGTAACCCCAATGTTTTTTCTTCTGTTGCCATATTAGGGAGGCCAGAGCAGGCTTGGCATGGATTACACAGTTAATGTAGCTCAAACCAGCAGCAAAATTCCAAAGGAAGTAGCGCCCCATATTGGGGGAAGGAGGATATAATCTGGCCACACAAGCCTGTGTTTCTGGTAGTGCAGAGAAAACTTTCCCGGCTATGGGAGAAATATCATAAATGGGGAGCTGGCATATTCCTAAATATGAATTCCTCAATATGGTAAATATTCTGAATTTTAATTTTCTTCTACAGTTAGAATCATGAGTTCCACCATTATGGAAAACAATATTGAGATTTCTCAAAAAAACTAAAATAAGACTTTCCATATGACTGGGCAATCTCCACAGTGCGAATACGTCCAAAGAAAGGGAATTTAATATGTCAAAGAGACACCTGTGATCCTGGGTTTGTTGTTGCACTACAATAGCCCAGATTCAACCTAAATGCCCATCGGTGGATGAGTGCAAAATAAAGTGTGACATATGTACACAACAGAGTACTATTAAGCCACCAAAATGAATGCTATCCGTACACATGTGGCAACACAGATGGGACTGGAAGGCAGTATGTTAAGTAAAAGAAGTCAGACACAGAGACAAATGCTGTGCTTCTCCCTTGGAAGCTAAAAGAGCTAAGCTGGTAGAAGTAGAGAGTAGGAACGAGGTTTCAGAACCTGGAAAGGGGGAAGAGGAAGGACAGGCACAGGATTGATGACGTTACCAAAATACAGCTAGATAGGACACGTGAGTGCTAGTGCTAGCTCAGTGGGGGGACCGCTGTTAATAATTTATTGTATCTTTCAAAAGAAATGGGAGGGTTTTTAATTGTTTCCAGCACAAAGAAATGATACAACACCTTTGAGGTGACGAAAAGGCTAACGACCCTGATCCGTGGAAGTATCCCTTGGATCCTTGCACACATACTACTATGTCAGCTGGAGCGTTCTCTCACAAAAGAATCGTGGGCTCCGGAGTCAGACAGACCCAGTGTTAAATAATGCTTCGGGCATTGCCTGGCTTCTTGGTGCCTCCCTACCTGGGATGCAACATGCACAAGACTACCTGTACCTGACTGTTGCTATGGCGATTACGGCAGCGAGGTGAGGCGGGCCAGCCGCAATCAGGATTCCAGGTCCCAAAGGCGCTCAAGTAAAGATGAGTCTAACTACGCATGTAACTGTTAAGAAGGGTGTTTAAGGCTGTAGAGAGAAAAGCCAGTCCAAAGCTGAGGGAAACCGGGAAAACTTCAGTGGGAGTCAGCAGGCTTGAAACAAGCATTTCCCAAAGTTAGATCCCAGCAGTGCTAATTCTTCAAGACTTGAAAATAATTTTACTCATTAAAAATAAATGGGACTCCGAACCAAATACATTTAGGAGACATTGGGTGTAATAATTTAAAAGCATTCTTCTTGCCAGAGTTCTGGGTGACTTTCACAGGCAGATGCTCCTGCTGCACTCCCACCCAAAGATGGCCATGGAGAATTCAATTCTTGGTGCATTTCTATGTTCTCTGGCTGAGTTTAAACAAATGGGCCTCTGGGTCCTGTCTGGCAACTCTTTCTTGAAGTCCAAATCCAGAGCCATTGTATTCACATATAATACACTTAATATATAAAAGTAATAAGACATCCTTTTTGCATGTTTTATTATTCCATGGTTGGGTCCGGCACCTATAAGATTTCCAAAAGCTCAACTACGACTGTGAACTAAGGAAAAAATTTGTAGGTTCCACGGGGGTGGGGGAGATACAAAGGGAAAGCTGCACAATTTTGCCACAGACATTTAAGTAAGCATCGACAAAATGTAGCATCATGCCAGCTAGTCAACTGCTGTTCACATTAAATATAATTACTTAAAAATATACTTCTGGAACGTGGAAAGATTTTAACACATTTGATACACTGTAACTCAGACTCCATTAAAATGAGAACCTAGAATTTAAAAACGGCATCCATTGCTTTCTAAAGGATCCTATCCTTAAACTGTGCCTAAAAATCCCCTCCCTCTTTCTGTTCCTCCCTCCCCTTTGGTGTTGCAAAAGTTCCAGTGGGGAACCAAACTTACAAACTGCCACCCGTCCTGAGAGGAGACCTGAATCTAGCTGATTTACCCAACAGCGGTGTAGGTGGGACATCCTCCATCCCCACTTCCAGAGCCCTCGGGGCCCACAGATTGCTTTTTGGACTCCTCACCACTGAGCAAACCCTTTTTGGCATAGCCACAGGATCCTGCAGCAGGGCACTGCTCTTTCTCAGTGAATCACCCCTCCTTGTGAAAAGCCTTTCAGGGCACCTATTTTACAGCTGCTGGCTTCGCATTCACTGCTTTTTGAAAGGAAC
Source organism: Fukomys damarensis (assembly GCF_012274545.1). NCBI lineage: Eukaryota > Metazoa > Chordata > Mammalia > Rodentia > Bathyergidae > Fukomys > Fukomys damarensis. The sequence goes on along the minus strand of NW_022900930.1, from coordinate 44,301,401 downwards.
TGGGGCTTCGGGAGTTTTCTCCAAATGGATGGCAAAAAACACAGTCAGCAGTGGGTGGGGGAAGGGCCGAGAGGAAACTCGTCTACGGGTCTTCTGAAGAGACTGCATTTGTTCGAAAGCAGATGCTGGGCGATCTTGTGAGGGTCGGAATTCTCACGTGGACACGAGGCTGTGGCTGTGTCCTCCCAGCCTCAGCACGGCAGATGTTCAGCTCCGTGACAGGGGAGAAAGAGCAGCAACCCCGAGGGTGAGGAGGGGCTCCCCGCCTCCGCGCCTTAGCTCTGTGTTCTAGAAAGACAACTGCACTCGGGAATGACTCTAAGCCACTGTCACTTTGCCTACTTCTTTGCAGAAAGAGTAAAAAACATGAGAAGGTAGGCCTTTAAAAGTCCAAAACATTGACCTTTCTTTCACGTAAATCCTATTTTTCAAGGTCTGTTAAATATCACAGCCAGAAATTCTCTCTTCTCACTTCTAATGTTTGATTTTAACAGGGTGACTCATTTCTCATTGTTTCCTGTATCCCAAAGTCTGTTGTGAGTGATTTAAACAGCAAGTGAAATAAGAGGGTAAATATACACCCAGGCTGGCCCCCACCCTCTCTCTCGCTCCCTCTGTAAATGCCCTTTCACTTAGCTGTAACTGTAACATGACAGACAGCAAAGGCAATCAGCCACAGCTATGTGAAGAAATTACCATACCTATAAAAATGAGAGAGAGCAAAGAAGACAGAATTAAAATTTGCTGCATGAAAAGAGAATAAATATTCTTCTGCTCCATGATTTTTGAGCTAATTCCCCTGTCTTAGCAACACCCTGTGACATTTCTACCCTTACGGATTGTACCACTTCCTCCAAAATTGTAACTTGTTCTCCCTCTTCCTTCATCCCCCTCCTGATTATTGTCACTAGAGGGTGTACAACGACATGTTCAAGAAAATGCTTGCCTGGAGGCCAGAGTGTGTTTCCTCTGCCCTGGGATTTCCATTTATTCTACTAAATTTCCTTACAATTAATTTTTAAAAGGGGCTGAGAGAGTTCATTTCCCAAGCAGCTGACAAGAGCTGTGTTCTATGAAAGCAAACAAAATGATACTTGGTGACCATTTTTGCTACCACCATGAAAATCCTTACAGGCTTCAGTATGACTGCGCGGTCTGCTCTGGATGACTCTGATATACAGTAATCGGGCTTTGTTGATATTCCCATGAGACTCTTCCAGAGCCAGGAGCTGGTTTATCTTAATTGCACTTTAGCCTAAAGCATATTAAATGCAACTTGTTTATAAGATGCATCTGAATTGCCACAATAAATTTCTTGGCAAGATTTCCAACCATGAAGTAAAGAAATCTGTAATCGCCTAGTCGGGCCCTTTTGCGGACTTGTCAGGTAACTTTGTATAAAGGCTGTGCCCGCCCTGCACCTCCTTTTCTCAGCCAATATACTAGTCAGAATAGATTTGTCCAGCATCTGAATGGCGGCAAGACACTCGTTATATTTGGACAACAGCACGTTGCAAATGAGAAGCTGGCCTTAGGGAAACGTGTCCGAATGCTGCTTCCGCACAGGTTGTTAGAGTGGACTTTTTTTTTATTTCTTTTGCACAAACTTATTGGCCTCATCACTCGGTCCTCCTCTTTACTGCTCCCCATCGCACACTGTACTGTGCTGCCTCACCTTGTCCGGTGCCTTAACTGTGCCTTTACTCTGCCAACACGATTCCAGGCACAGAGAGCTGAAGGAGCGCACTGGGCGGATGGACAATGGTAGATTACGTGGCTGGAAGCAGGGGTCCTTGCTCCCCTGTCTAGACGGGGACCCACTGGGTGGCAGGGCCTCCTGCACACGCCCAGCGTGACAGCCTGCTCGACCCCAGTCCCTGCACCCAGTGCAATGCAGACTCCCTTGCGCAAAGGCGTGTGGGAGTGAATCAAGGAGGCAGGAGAAAGCCCGTGTTTCCGTTTGCCCACACTCCTCCTCCCACACACGCCTGAAAGAACTTCAGCCACGGAAAGCGGCAGAAATAGCATGAAACATTATCAGCCTTGACCGCTACCTACAGACCACTAGAAGAAAGAATGCAAAGCCCAAAGATGTGTGAGAGAAGTATCTTTGCCTTCAGTAATGAAGAGCAAGGAACTTCCTTTACTAAACCAAGGAGTTCAGCACCCTGGGAGGCTGAGGCAGGAGGATTGCAAGTTGGAGGCCAGCCTCAACAATTTAGTGACTTAGCAAGCCCCTGTCTCAGAATTTAGAAAGGGGGCTGTGATTTAGTGTGAAAGCTCTGAGTTTAACTCCCAGTACCACCAACTGGCTCTCCACTGCATTCTCAGTACTCAGTACCACCTCACGCAAATATACAGGTATATATCCGATATATTCTCTCAGCTGGCTTTCATAATTCAGACACAGATATTATCAGAGCCAGGGAAGAACACTTAAAAAAAAAAAAAAACTTGCCTACAATCTGTTTCCCTATAAGACAATACTAGAATAGCTTGTATTGCAAAAATTGCAAAGACATAAGACCATACTAGTATGCAAGCTCACTGGCTAAGTTACAGGTGGCAGCCATAGAGGACAAACGTGTGTTATCCCCCTAAGAAGCATTCTGATGGCATGAAATAATGACCCAACAGAGCCAGTATTCTTAACTTTTTTTTTAAGGAAACAGTTTCACATTGTTGGTTGGTTCGAGCGCCCCCATGTGTCTCAACAGAGTAATGTCACTTAAGGTCTCAAAAGACTATTTTAAACGACAGATTGGATAACGCAAAAATCCTCTTTTACTCTTGCTTCAGGAGCCTCGTGCGAAACTCGGAAGACTCACAGGCTACCCTCCGAGTATGAATTTTCCTTCCTGGATCTAAAGTGACGTCACAACTTACACCCTAAAGAATGAGCTGCAGCTGCTAACAGGAGTGGAGGCTGATTTCAACTTGCCTGTTCTGGTTTAAGCCTGTCAGGTCATCCTGTCTTTTTCTTTTTCCTGCCCCTCCACCTCCTGCACCCTGAGGGGCAAGGCTCTAAGCACACACACACCCTCACTACCACTAAACAACTGGAGCTACTTCTCTAATAAGCAGATCTCAGGAGATTTTGTACCCTCTACCCTATGGCCACGAGGAAGCCTTTCTTCTCCAGTCCCTGTCTTCTCCCTTGGGAGGGGAGGACAGCAGGCTTCCCACAGATATGATGCATCTGCAGCAATGCTTGGCCTGGAATAGATAGGCAGCCAGTAAATGTTAATTGAATCCAAACCTATAAGCTCTGTTCCAATCCACTTGCTTCATTATATTTCTATAAAACAGACATGAAACTCATCCTTTAAGAATGAGCTTGGCAATTCCTGGAGCACTTTCTGCGCTGCCCACCGTGCCTGCCCTAGCACTGGACACACGGTGACCCTGCATAAACCAGCAAGGTGGTGGCAGGAAAGATGGGCTCAAAAAAGGAGTTTGCCTCCTTTATATAATTTTTCACTTTCTTTCTTTGGCAGAGTTTGAAGCAATCAAAGGCATTTAAGAAGTGCGGGAAGGCATCTGCACAGATAACCTGGAGTCTTTATAGAAAAAAATGATAGAAAATGTTTTCCCCTCCTCTTCCTCTTTTTTCTCTCCCACCCCTTTGTCTTGAGGTTAGGAAGGCATGACTCAACAGTTCAACACACACACATACACACACACACACACACACACACACACACACACACACACAAAACACAAGCCTAGAGCTGCCAAAGAAAAATAGCCCAGCCTTGGTCAGTATGTCAAAGCAACCTTGCTGGGTCTTGCACTCTGTTAACAAAAAGAATATTTACCAAGAAATGATGCTCTCAGGCTCCTCTCACCCAAAAGGCAAAGAGCTGTTCACTGCTTAGCTCTAAGCTAGCCAAATCCAACAAAGCCGTAGGGATTTCTGGCTTAATCTTCTCACTGAACCGATGCCAGCCTTGCACGGGCAAGGCAGGGCATCGTCACCCAGCCCGAGGTGTTGGCAGCTACTCCTTCACATTTCTTAGCACTTTTCCTGCTCAGGGCAATGGCAAAGGGCACCCTCCCTCCCGCCACGGCCCTGGGGGCACCTCCAACTGTGCAGCTCTTCACCTACAGAAAGCATAGTGCAGTCCTTTGATGGGTAGCTCTGCAACCTTCAAAGGATGGCAGGAAGTGCCTGCCTCTCCCCTAAATTTTTGGTGATCCTCACAGCTGACACACAACCATAGGCAAAAAACAGGGAGGGAAAAGTGTGATACGTATCCGCTTCCTTATTATTTTCCAAGTCTTCGGTGTACCTGATAATATCCTTTTTGTTTCAAATGTCCCTTGTATTTCTCTTCCGCCAACATAACCTCATCAACACAACACAAACTGGTGCTACTAAGTCATCATAAAGCCTCCATTCCTTTCTTTGTCAAAGCCGTTCTATGCATGATGGAAAGATCATCCCCAAACACTGATTTCAATGTGTGGTTCCACAATCCCTGTTCAGGACCCCTCATGTATCCCTGTCACTTGCAAGGTGAAACTCCAGCTCTGAAATCTGACATTCCAACTTCTCCACATTCTCCAAGGCCCCAGGAGAAGATACAAAGGAACCAGAAGTCATCCTCAGACTTCCCAAGACTTACATCATTGCTACATCAACATCCAAGGCAACAGAGCAATAAATGTGGACTTTCAAATATGCTCAAATTGGGGACATTTGAAAAGAAACTTCACATTGAGCTTTTCTATTGAGACTTCACCACCCTCCCTTGCAGTTTTCAAATGTCTTGATGCCTGCACTGGTTACATTCATACCAAAGTAGCTCATGGCCATTGTACTTCTTCAAGTGACAGCTTACCCACTGTTGTGAAATGCTGGCACACCTAGCAACAAGCCTCCAGGCATACACTAGTAAATGAGCAAAATAAGGAGGAAAATAAATCAACATCAGGGGAAAAAAACACACAAAAGGCATCGTGACACTTGTAGGCCATTGTGTTCTGCTGAGAGAATCAGAGAAGGTAAAAGAAAGTGGATGGTCGGAAGTAAGTCATCTCTCCACCAACCCAGCAGACCACACAGGGAAAGTCCAACGTGAGCACCAGACAGCAGTGCCATTAAGCAGGGAGAGAATGCTGACAATCAGAAGTCAGGGCCACTGAGAAGCATATGTGTCTGTCCTCTTGTTCCCAAAGAGAAGGCTGAGTGATCTACATCACACCCCCAGACAGCCACCACTCTTGTCCAGAGCACTTTTTAAAAAACACTGTAGAAGTATCCAGAACAAGAATTTCATTTTAAAAATATTAGAGCTTACTAAGCTGTTAAAAAGAAACACAAGTTCCTACTCTGCTCTTGCTGATCATTCCTTGAAGATCTGTCCATGAAGCTTTCCCCACATCTCCAGCGAATGCCTTTGTCTTGCCAGGCAAGGTGTTGACATCTTGAGCCTTTCAGAGGTGTTACCGAGGTTGGGCATCATCCGGACCTGACTCCAAAAGACCTTGAGGGCAAAAATTGTTAATGTGCCTTCTGCTGGGTCCTGTGTCTTTTTCCCTCCCCTAATCATTGGCAGGTACTCAGCCAGAATGGTATAAGAGAAATAGCAAGACTGCCAATTAATAGAAATTGAAAAGTACAACTTACTTAGTGACAATCCGAAAAGCCCTTACTTTCCCATATTCCTGGCATCCTTCATTCCCTCTATCCCAGCAGCCCCCCTCCCCACACATTCAGCTGATTCTCGTTTGGTGGTTACCACAGTTGACATTCTCTTTAACTTTTATGTGAAGGATTTCAGATTTTGAATCTCTGGCTCCATTTTCTTTGCCAGATCAACCTGCCCAAGTATGTAGGAATCACCAATGGCCCTTTCCCACTTCCCTCCCGAACAATTTTTAGAGGTTTTATTGTTTAATCCTTCACCTCACCCCAGACTTTAATGACCACCTTCCTACCGTAAGAAGTTCACTCATGGATTGTTAACCTCCTTCACAAGTTACGGACAAGCCTCAGTATTGACTGCAGCCCACTTATAAGAAAATATGAGCTGCTATGCTGGACACGATTGGTGATTTCACTGTAATTTTCCCATTAAGCCTAGAGTTTATCAGTCTTCTCTCCTACACATTCAGGTCTTTCCCTATCCTCTTTTCCCAGTCCTCATCCAACCCCCGCTCTGCCTCCTCCCCACCCCCCAAGAAATGAACTGGTTTACCCAGCAGGTTTGGTCTTGCTTTGACCAGCTTATTGTTTCAACGTGATTATGAAGTAGCAGAGCTTGAATACACAGTTTATTAATTCTCAGGCATTCGCGATGTCTCTCTTGACTGTGGTGTGAGTGTGTGTGTGTGTGTGTGTGTGTGTGTGTGTGTGTTTGCGCCTCCAACAGTAATGGACACTCCCGGGGCTTTAAATTCTTCCCATGACTGAAAAGAGACGTGTAATGTATGTTACTAGGGAACCACATCGTTTGGGAGGTGGAAGAAATGCCAGCGTCTGGTTTTGGCATTTTACCGATTTGAAAATTGAGGTAAAGCGAGAGAAAAGGACTCCGCCAAGAGCATAGAGCTAATCAGTAGGCTGAGAGCTATCTTAGCCCCATCTGCGGGGCTCTTTCACTCACGCCCCCTCCCCGAGGCCTCAGGAGGGTGAGGACTCAGGACGCACAGACCTCAGCGTGCACCATACACGCACAGCACACGAGAACACGTGCATGCAGAGATGTGCAGATGCGACACGCATATCCAGCTTACAACACAGAGCGCACCCTGTTAAATTTAGAGTAAAACTGCTGTAATTTGATTAAATTCTCATCCAAAGCGATCACACCTCTCCACCCTACCCACACTACCCACTTCTCCCCCAACAGCTCATTTCTCTTAAAGATGAATAAATTTCAAAAGGCACCTTGGAGAAATTTTCATGTGATTTTTCCTTCAGTTCCATCAATACAAAGTTATCCCTTGATCCCATGAAAATAGCTTTTTCACACATCTCTGCACACCAGCCACACACACACACACACACACACACACACACACACACACACACACACACAACATTGCCAGCAGGTACTTTTAATTTGCTGGAAAATATTTCTAAGAAGTCAAAAAGCTCCAGCTGAATAAGCGAGCCCTCCTATTGGCTAGCCAGGCCAGTTGAGGAATGTGATTGGTCCCTGATCCTAAGGACCGATAAGAACGGCTATAAAATCCCTGGGTGCAGCTCTTAGGCCCCCAGTTTGCAAAAGCCAGAGGTGCAAGAAGCAGAGACTGCAGCAACAGAAACAGCAGGAGCAGCAACCAAAAAAAATCCTCCTCAGATCCTCATCTAAGCTTTCAGTATATCCAGATCCACATCTTCACTCAAGCCGGGAGAGGGAAAGAGGAAAGGGGGGGAGAAAAAAAAACCCAACAACTTAGCGGAAACTTCTCAGAGAATGCTCCAAAACTCAGCAGTGCTTCTGGTGCTGGTGATCAGTGCTTCTGCAACCCTTGAGGCCGAGCAGAATGACTCTGTGAGCCCCAGGAAATCCCGAGTGGCAGCTCAGAACTCAGGTAAGCGCAAACCCAGGACCGGTTTCTCCCCCAAAGAGTTGTCCTCGTTTGCCTCTCACTTTTGCAACTGTGTCTGTGACGGCTGATCTTGATAATAAATGTGCTTCGTGCCTGGTGGCAATAAACTGCCAGTGTAATCCAATAGCCTTAGGAAGTGGAGCTCCTTTGTTTAATAAAACTGCATGCGACTAACGAAGGAGCTGGGCGCTGTGCTGAGGGTATTTCATTGCATAAGCCTAGCCTGACTGCCTGAAATCTGGCACGTACCCTCTCGGGGAAGGGGGCGGGGAAGACTTGAATGTTGGCGTGCTTCAAAGCGCTCTCCATACTTCCAGAAGCTGGTCGTTAGATGAGACCCAGCGGCTCTGATGCCGGCCCTCCCCCTCCCCCTTTAAGACCCTCTAACTTGACGTCTCTACCTCCTTAGAGAGCACACTGAGAAGCTCCCTCTTCAGTCAGACAAATCCAGGGCGGATTCAGAGGAAACCCTACCCATCCCGCCCCCAACACCCACCGCTGCCTCTCTCCCTGCTTCTCAGCTCTCTCGGGTCCCAGCCACTCTGCACGCAGCCCGATGGCCAGAGAGCCCCTTGCAGAAGACTATTTCTGAAATGAAGCAGCTGTTTCTCCAAGGGGAAGGTCTCACTTTCGCCCTCCCAGGGCAGTTAACTGCGTCTGCCCCTGGCCTCTGAAGGAAGAGGCAGGAGAAAGCCTGCGTTGACACCTCTGCCCCTCCCGCCGCACTCTCGCCTCTTCCATCCCTGCCCTCTCTCCCCCAGCTGTCAGAGATGGGATCGCAGGTGTCAGAATGCTGCTGCAGACGACGCTCCCCGTGGAGGAGCGCAGGTCCCTGCCTAGGGGAGAGGAGGGCTTTTGCCTTACTTCCTTTTGTACTTAGTTGCTATAGAGATGCCGTGATTCACAATTCGAGCTTGCCTAAAACAATAGCAGCCCTAATGCATATTAAAACTGCTTAAAGCAAAGTTATAATTTGAACCCGTGGAAATATATAATTAGGGAAATGACTTGTAATATCCCAGAGGCTGCGGGTGGTGGGAGGGGGTGGGGAAACCTAACTGAACCATGCTTTTGATCTCAGAGGAGAATCCTACGGTATGAAGGCTACAGATCATTTCTTGTCGAGCTGCCTGCCAGAACACCCCCCTTCTGTGGGAGAGAAATTACTTTTATGGGAGATCTTATCCAGAATGTAGAAAGGCTCATGCAAGTTCTTTGTGGTTTTCTTCCAGTCTTGCACAAGGGGGTGCCTTGGCCTTGTTAGTGCACACCTGTGTTCCTCTTTAAAAAAAAAAAAAAAAAAAAAGCTTTTAATATGAGAGAATTATACAAACCTCTAAGCACTGTCCTGTGTGGGGGGTAAGGGAAACACGAATGGATCAGATTCCTTTCTGCCAAGATGATGGTAATTTTAAAAAATCGGAAGGGTCTCCCTCCAGGTGGGCACTCTGGGTTGGAATTCCACTCTTTTTACTCTGAAGTGTATTTTTCAGGAGCCAGATAGAATCCCTGGCCCTCCCACCCTTTAAACCTGACCACTAGCCCCAGCCTGCTGCCTCCCCCTTGCCTTCAGCTGACAAGAGATGAACTTTGATTCCACAGAGAGGCTAAAAAAGCACTGTACACTGCACAGAGTCCAGACGCACTTGTCCAGCCACCCAAACACATCAGTCTCATCCCTCCCCACCAGGTGCCGAGGCTCTGAAATGCAGGAAGGCCTGGCTGCTCATCCCCACTCCTCTTCAGACAGGCTATCCAATGCCCCTCAGACAGACTTCTTGCATAAGTTCTCTTGATCCTTTGTCCTTGAACTTCTGTCTGCATCCACTTGATCCCACCCAGCTCCCTCTGTTTGACCCAGACTGGATGCGTTTGTGTCTTCCAGCTGAAGTGGTTCGCTGCCTCAACAGTGCTCTGCAGGTTGGCTGTGGGGCTTTTGCATGCCTGGAAAACTCCACCTGTGACACGGATGGGATGTATGACATCTGTAAATCCTTCTTGTACAGCGCTGCTAAATTTGACACTCAGGTAATATTGCCCTGGCTGCCTGTCTTTGACTCTGTGATGGATTATTGATTAGTAAATAGTCCAGGGAATCAGCCCTGCTTTCCAGCTTCCCTGCATGAAATTCCCATCTTTGGGTACACACACACACACACACACACACACACACACACACGCACACCCTATTTGGACCAAGCTCCCAACCCCCACTACCAAGACAACACTAGAAGGAGCTGTCAGAAGCTGGCTTGTGAGGGGAGGGATAATGAGTAGAAAGCTTTCCTCTTGAAAAGGAAGTAAGAATGTTCTCCTAACAAAGAAGTTCTTCCTGTATGACCTGGCACACTGACTTGTAATCTGAATTGTCACATCTAAACCCAAGGATATAAAGTTGGATTATAACAGTTTTCAAACTGATCTCTTATCCTTTCTCCAGAGCCCAATTCTTGAGAGAGTCCAATGGGAAGGGAATTATAAATTCTTCGCCGTGGGTGCAATCACCTCATGGCAAGAATATGTAGATGGTCATGATTAGTGCCAATGTGAGCCCCTGCAAGGTCCCCAGGTCGTACAACTTGACCTCACTCATCATCAGGTCAAGCTAAAGCTTTGCCTCCCATCCTCCCTTCTTGGCAGGGAAAAGCCTTTGTCAAAGAAAGCTTAAAGTGCATCGCCAACGGGGTCACCTCCAAGGTCTTCCTCGCCATTCGGAGGTGCTCCACTTTCCAGAGGATGATTGCTGAGGTTCAGGAAGAGTGCTACAGCAAGCTGAATGTGTGCAGCATCGCCAAGCGGAACCCCGAGGCCATCACTGAGGTCGTGCAACTGCCCAATCACTACTCCAACAGGTACAGATGCGTCCCCTTCTCTGCAGTCAGAGGGGGAGGGGTGGCTGGCAGAGCCCGTCTGGGAAGGAGGGTTAAATTGCCACAGTCACACTCTTATTTTAGCTTGCAGCCTTCCCAGCTTTTGCAGGGAAACATGTTTGTGATTGGTAGTGACAGTTTAAGCAGCTTGGATTTTTTTCCCCCACTGTTAGAGAAAAAGTCTTTTTATGCAGCTAACAGAAAAGCTTCATCTGCAGCATCCTTGGGCACATTTTCTTTGTTCACTCCTTGCCATAAGCCTGAAAGAAAGGGTGAACTTTCTGGAAACCACTTTTTAAGACATAAGATTTGGCTGAAACCATGACTGTGCAGCAGTATAATTGGCCGTGATTTTTTTTTTTTTAATTCTGGTTAAATGTCATAATGCAGACTTTTCGCAAATCTGCATTATTTCAAATCAGTCCTCATCCCCGTCAGATATTCCTCTGGCTGACCCAGAAAAAGCCACCTTAGTCTCCTAGGTCTCAAATTTTCTTTGCACACACACACAAAAAAAAATGTGAAAGGCCTAGACTGGACTGTTGGTAGGTTCCCTTCCAGGTCTTATGTTATACCAGCCCTCCAGTCCAAGACTGCCCAAGAAGAAGTTCTGGTGGCCACAGAGATCCCTCTCAAATCCTGGTTGATCTCACTTGATCCAAAGCCACTAAACTTGTATTATCTGAGCCACATGTCTGGCTGTGCCCTCTGCTCGCTGTCTTTCCAAGTTGGGACTGAACTCCTGATTCACAAGAACGCTGTCCTTCTTTGGTTTTCTACAAAATCCGCACATAGTTCCAAAGATCACTTCTATGTTATCGTGATACCTTGAGAGTTTTCACAGGCTTACTTGATAAATTTCCTATCCAGGTAGTTGTACCTGTCTTCAGAATGGCTTAGGAGTGATTTGGTCATGTGCATATATGCAAGGGAAGACCAGAAAAGTGTTCCTAACCTTATACAAAGGTTAAGGCGACGTGACAATTTCTGATTCCCTCCTAACTACATGTGATTGCCCTTCAAAACCACAAGTTCGTTCATGCAAGTCATTTATCTGGTCCTTGGAAGAGCGACTATCACAGAGCTCTAACGAGTTTTCTCAGGACAGGGAAATTAGCTCCACTGTTTCTCTCAAATAGCTCATCTCTTTAGAGCTACTTTGGTTTTAAAATTCTCCTAGAAAGACCTGTTGCAACGGTGGAGGGAGGGGTGGCCTGGAAATGTTGGAAACTTCCTTCATCAACAGGAAATGAATTGAAGGATTCTTCACCAAATTATGGCTAAAGATGAAGCAATTCTTTGTGCAGTAGTGGGGCGAGGAGTGTGTAAAAGTCATTATCATAAGTTTAGATCCTTAAGTATCCTGGGACAAGTGTGATCTACAGTATGGCCCATTACAAATTTCCAGGCAATGTTGATCTTGCTATTGAAGCTGAAATCATCTTTTCATAATCTTCCATTGTGAAGGGAAATGTGCTATAGAAAGGAAGGCTCAGAGGTAGATGGGAGAGCCCACACTACCCAGGAAGAGTTCTTGACCACACCACTGTTCCTTTCAATATGTTTCTTGTTTTCCAAAGCCCTCGGAAAAGGGTCCTAAAGAAAGTCTTCACATCTCCCTCATTTATCTTGAGGGATTCACACATAACAGGAAATGTTACCACCTATTCAGTGGGGGGAAATATGGCCAGAATCTCTTGCGTAGCTCTTACCCTTCTCCAAGTATTTTACTTCAGCAGGCTACTATTATTCCCGTTCAGGACTGGAGAGATTTCCGGTTCCAAGCTGGGCTTGACTTGCTCTATTTAAACTCCTCACCCTCCTAAAACATCCTGCTTTCTCAGCCTCTGTCCCACCATAGACACACGCTAAGTTGGTGCCAATTGGCAAGGAATTGCAAAAGGAAGTAGTTACAGGTTCATTCCACCTTCCTGTGACTTATCTAGCATGAGATTTAGGGCTGAGAGAATCCAAAAGTCTGTGACTGGACCAGGAGGCAGAACAAGGGGATTTTCCATGACAGCAATGCATCTACAAGAGAAAATACAGTTGGAGCGTCCCCCACCAAAACTGTACCTTCAGACCCGAGGAAGGAGGCAGAAACGATCAAGCAGGCAGGGCAATGTGAAGGCTTGGGAACCAATGAGACCAACCCAGATCCAGAGTGGGAAAACTGACACAGCGTCCAACTCTCTAGGGCAAGGATAGGGAACAGGAAACAGAAGAATAATATTGATCAAGGGAAACAAAGGACTATTTATAAACCCTCACACAGAACGTTCCTAGGCAGTATGTGAATATTTGGGTAAGCATGGCTGAAACAGTAGCTATGGAGAATATCTGATCTTATTCTTTACTAAGAAAGAAACAATCAGGGATGAAATTTTCAAAAGGGAAAGAAAGAAACATGCTTAAAAAGATCCTTCCAGGCTGAGTGATCAGAATACTTAAACCACTGACCGTGCTGCACATCCCCTTCTGCCTCCCTAAAGGGCATCTTCTTAAATAGATGGGGCCTTACGCACAGCTGCAGTATTTTTTGTTAAATTGAGAAGGAAAATATGTACTGAATCCCTGGAAGTATAGGATGCCATAGCTGAAGAAGACTGTTATCTAGACAAATTGGCTCATTTCACTCATTGAAGAATGAAGGCTCAGAGCGAGGAGTGACCTGCTGAAGGTCACACAGCTTGTGAGTAACCGAACTGGGCCCAGAATTCACATGGCCTTGAGCCAAGTTATTTTGATTTCAAAAATGGCAGCCAAAAAAGTCTGCAAGAAATATCCACAACCCAAAAATAGGATGCAAGCACAATTGAAGATAGACACACCGCGGTGGTCAGCAATTTGATTTGTGTACATTCTCTCCTAAAAAGACCAGGTACATCCTCCCCATGGCCATAGCAACAAAATGAGTCTTGGTACAGCAGGGTCTTCGATAAGTAACAGTAGCTAAATCAATGCTTGCTAGAGGCACAACTTCTAAAAATAATCTATTTCACTTAGTGATCTAGAAGAAATATCTGTCTCATTGATCAGCACAATCCTAGAGGTCAGTGCTACAGTCCAGCCTTAACAGTGAGGAACAGGGTTAACTAGTTGTATTACTATTCAGGCAATCTGACAAGCAGCTTTTGAAGAGCTGCTAAAGGAGTTCTGGACTACCTTCTCTTCCAAGGGGGCTCTCATAGCCTGTCATGTTGGCCTGTCAATGCTCCACAAGGAAAGTAGCAAGAGTAGGTGTGGGCGGAGGGTCACTAACAGCAGCAGGGTTGGCAAGTTTGGTCATCAAGAAACACAGAAATCAAGTATCCTGGGACACCAGAGAAAGCAGCACGAAGGGTAAAAGCCCTCAGAGAAAGAGCGGGGAACTTCAACAAAGTGTGGACATGGGGTATGTATGGACCTAAAGTGGTAAGGTTAGCTAGAGAAGCTTAACGTCTTTAAGGGTATCCGCCTTCTGCATCCAGAGAACTGTTTCCAATTCTTTCTAAGAAGAAAGAACTTCTCTTTCTTTCTGTTTATTTCTAAGGAAGGATCATATTTTCCAGCCCATTTGGGGGTTAATCTGGCATAAATAGAACTTTCTAGAAGGGGAAGAGTTCACTTCTAAATTGTAAAGTCCTTATTGGACACTGGCCTCTAGGAACTACTTGCCCTCTGAAACAGACACAGTGACCCAGGGAACCCAGGTCCTGGCAGAGCTCAGGAGTTAAGAGGTGCCTTGAGACCCATGTGTGTAGATATCTGAAGCTGTTGGTACAGAGTTGTTTTTTTCTGTTTTTCCAAAACCAGTTTTCTCCCCATTCCTCCATCCAAGTGCTACTTGACTCATGTGCTTTATAATTCCAAATGGCTGGAAAATGATCCTGTGTGCCAGAGAATCCCAACTTCACTCACAGCTGGATGTAATTGTCCCCAGAGGGAAGGGTTCAGGATAGGATTGTGTCGGCAACCCAGACACTGCACTTCTTTTCCTGTCCTCACCGTCATCCTCCTCCCACAGAAGGGTGAGCAAGTGCTCTGCCTCATTACCCGCGTTCCAGTCTATTTACTGTACATCCTTGAAAGGACCTCTCTGGGGGTTAAGTTATTCTGGAAAGATCTTTGATCCTGTGCTCCAGGAGGTGAGTTAAAAATAAATAGGTTTCTTTTCCTGGAAGATCCTGTGGCCCTAGAGATCCTCCAGCTCTTCTGAGGAAAGGGTCTCCCTACATCAGGACAGCAGGTCACTGTCATCAGGGCAGTTTTCTTTAGCGAACACAGAGCTAATGGGTTTTGACAACTGTCACCTCACAATAGAACAGATGCAACCTAGCACAAATTGGAAAATACCCGAACTACCTCCCCAGAGAGCGTCACAAGGCATTTATTTATATGTTCTGATTATTAGACAGTTGAATCCTTTCTCAGCCATAATATTTTGTGCATTGTTCAGGAAATTTAAAGAATTAGTTCCAAAGATGGAGGTAGTTTCCAGCAGACACAAGGATTTTTTTATATATAAAATCTATCAGATCTACTCATGAGTTTTTCTTTAGAAAATCATGATTATTGGGGAGAATTGTTTTTAAAATGGGACTTCCTAAATGGCCACAAAGTAAATTTAAAAATCTTCAGTGAGTAGGCATTTTACCACATGACACTTACACATAGGGGATACAAAGAGTAAGCACTAAATCCCACCTCTGATAAGTTTTCAACTGGACACCATCAAATGCTAGCCTTCATGATAGAAGCCAAGTGTCTATAAGACACTAAATGCAAAAGCCAGAACAGTAGGAAAAGTTCTCATGGAAGTATAGAAGCATGAACACTTAAGGGCCGTTCATCTTTCCTTTTAAATATCCTGACTGCTTAGCCTTTGGCCTTCTGGAGAAAAATCTGAAAGTGGGATCAGTCAACAGTCTTTAACCGAGACTAAGTGAGTGTGCAGTAAGGAAAGTAGATTTCATTGGAAAACACCTGAGCTACAGGAGAAAGGGCCTTAAAAGATTAGTCAGAAAGGGCCGGGGATTTAGCTCAGTGGTTCCGCCACCTGACTCACAAGGTCCCAAGTTCAATCCCCAGTACCAAAAAAAAAAACAAAAGCATGA
>NW_022900930.1:44273061-44285774 GCF_012274545.1 Fukomys damarensis | reverse complement strand
ATATCACCAAGAAAAAAATTGCAAAGAAGCATCATAAAAACTGTAAAGTCCTGTGCACTAATGTTTCATGTCAGCATTGAGTGTTGGGTTCACCTTATTGCATTATTGACTAAGACCCACTTCTGTCATTAACCCATTGTAATGATCTTGGGCAAGTCACTTCAGCTATTCTACCTTAGCTTCCTCTCTTCAAAAAGAGAGTTGAATCAATCATTGAACGGTCTCTTTGGTTCCATTTAGCCCAACTCAATGGGCTTTTGGATCAATATGCTTATTTCAGAGGGTTTCTAAAAATTTTCAGGCATCACAGTCAGCCTGTTATCCAAAGTGTGGTGTAAAACTTCTAATCTCTAAATATGAAGACAGATTTGTCTTATGTGGTATGGGAAACCCAGGGAGCAGGTCACCTAGATGAAGAAGACACTGTTTGAGGTAGGAAGCAAAAGCCACCTTCAGCTGATGTACTGTTTATGTTTGCATGGTGCAACCACTGGAGACTGGTGTTGGCTGCATAAAGATCAGAATGAAGCCTGGATCTTGCCTCGTTCTCACACGCTAACTGTCATCACACATGCTTTCTTTCCCACTGCAGATACTACAACAGACTCGTTCGAAGCCTTCTGGAATGTGATGAAGACACCGTCAGCACAATTAGAGACAGCCTGATGGAGAAAATTGGGCCCAACATGGCCAGCCTCTTCCACATCCTACAGACAGACCACTGTGCCCAAACACATCCGAGAGCTGACTTCCACAGGAGACGTACCAGTGAGCCACAGAAGCTAAAGGTCCTCCTCAGGAACCTCCGAGGTGAGGGAGACTCTCCCTCCCATATCAAGCGTACCTCTCATGAGAGTGCGTAACCAGGGAGAGGTACAACCTCACCAAACTAGTATCATTTTAGGGGTGTTGATACACCAACTTTGAGTGTACTGTGCCTGGTTTGATTTTTTTTTAAGTAGTTCTTATTTTCTATTCCCCTTAAAGAAAATTGCATGAAACTAGGCTTCTGTAATCAATATCCCAACTTTCTGCAATGGCAGCATTTCCACAGATTACATGCGAACGTTCTGCCTTTCCTCAGGAGAACGTACCCTCTTTCATCACCTTCCCCTAGCGATGCCTTTTCCCAGCTCCCCTCCAAATACCCTCAGACACAAAACATTCTTGTATCTTCCCCATCATTGTAAGTAGAAAATGTGGAGCCCTTTAGAGTGGTTGCCCCAGTAGAGTTAGCGGATACGGAACAACTTTATTTAAGTGCATGTCTTAAATGCTCATAAAGATGTTAAATGGAATTCGTGTTATGAATCTGTGCTGGCCATGGACGAATATGAATGTCATGTTTGAATTCTTGATCTCTAATGAGCTAGTGTCTTATGGTCTTGATCCTCCAATGTCTAATTTTCTTTCTAACACATTTACCAAATTGCTCGAGCCTGGCTGTCAACCAGACTTTGGGCCTGCATCTTCTTGCATCTAATGAAAAACAAAAAGCTAACATCTTTATGTACTGTAACTGCTCAGAGCTTTAAAAGTATCTCTAACAATTGTCTTAAAACCAGAGAATCTTAAGGTCTAACTGTGGAATATAAATAGCTGAAAACTAATGTACTGTACATAAATTCCAGAGGACTCTGCTTAACAAAGCAGTATATAATAACTTTATTGCATATAGATTTAGTTTTGTACCTTAGCTTTATTTTTCTTTTCCTGGGAATGGAATAATTATCTCACTTCCAGATATCCACATAAATGCTCCTTGTGGCCTTTTTTATAACTAAGGGGGTAGAAGTAGTTTTAACTCAACATCAAAACTTAAGATGGGCCTATACAAGATAGGAAAAACCAACAGGTTTATCTGAAGGACCCCAGGTAAGATGTTAATCTCCCAGCCCACCTCAACCCAGAGGTTACACTTGACTTAGACTTGTCCTGAAACAGCTCTGTCGTATCCAACTGTGAATTACAGGAACCAAAGAGAGCGTCCCTTTGGGCTTGGACCACTTAGTATGAGAAGGCCAACTATCCCTTGGGAAGTGGCAGTCCTTAACTCGCCCTCTTTCATCAGTGCTAGCACTCTGGCAAATGATGACCGGGAGATCATCCACTAAACCAATCAGGAATGAGTCAATGAGCCTTTGGGTCTTTAGTCCAGGGGACCTGGGGCTGAGGGAGTATAAATCACCCTGGGCTGTCCAGCCTTAATAGATTCCTCTTACATTTTTGTCCTGTAGCACGCTGCCTGCCAAAGTAGCCCTGGCAGCTGGACCATCTCTGTAGAATCTTTAAAAAAAAAAGAAAAAAAAGAAAAAAAGAAAAAAGGATAGAAAGAAAGAGGGAAAAAGAGCTGGTGGTTGGATCATTTCTGCCATGATGTTTACAAGACGGCGACCACCAAAGCCAAATGATTAACCTATCTATGAACAGCAGTCGTTTCTCAGGGTCACTGTCCTTGAACCCAACAGTCCCTTATGAGCATCACTGCCCACCAAAGGTCAATGTTGAGAGAGGAAGAGGGAGGAGGGGTAGTTCTGCAGGGGCTGCTCCAAACTCGCTTGGGTAGAAACTATTGGTGCTTGACTCTCACTAGGCTAAACTCAAAATTTGACCAAGTCGAGTGAGAAGGACCCTGGTTGGGGGGGCACCTCTCCAGAAAAATGAAAAGCAATACAACTTTACCACGAAGCCTTTAAAACCAGTACCGTGCTGCTCGAGGAGCAAGATCAAGGGCAGCAGACCCAGCAGCTGCAGCAGTACAAACGCTGCTGCCTTTGTCCCCACATAGCCTCTAAGCGTGCTGACATCAGATTGTAAGGGCGTTTTGATACTCGGAACTGTCCCATCCCCAGGTCCCCAGAAAAATGGACACTGCCTTAGCCTCTTGGAAATCAGGTAGAGCATATTCTAAGTTAGACGCCCCCCTCTCCCCCTACTTCCCACCCCAGGCAAGGCGGACTTCTCTGAACCAGAAAAGCTAATCAAGTGTGTGTGTTGTGTCCATTTTGCGAACCCACTAACCCAGGACCCCAAAGTGACAAGTAGTTCATGAGGATTCCTAACAAAATTCTCTCTTATTTCCATCCAGTAGATTGTGTCTCTCCCTCCCCACCCCTCTTTTTCTTTGTGCTGTGATCTTTTCAGACCATGGTATCCCTTTTCTCCCCCATGGTAATATTTATATATGTACCTACAATACAGATATATACACATATGGAAAGAAGCAGTTCTCACGATGTTGCTAGTTTTTTGCTTCTCTTTCGCCCTCCCCACTCCCTCCAACTCTTCCTTAAACTTCCAAAGCTTCGTCTTGTGTTTGCTGCACAAAAAGATTCGGGGGCTGACCTAGACCAGTTGCATGATTCCTCTATCGTGATTTGGTTGCACTTTAGATATTTTTGTGCCATTATATTTGCATTATGTATTTATAATTTAAATGATATTTAGGGTTTTGGCTGAGTACTGGAATAAACAGTGAGCATATCTGGTATATGTCATTATTTATTGTTAAATTACATTTTTAAGCTCCATGTGCATATAAAGGTTATGAAACATATCATGGTAATGACAGATGCAAGTTATTTTATTTGCTTATTTTTATAATTAAAGATGCCATAGCATAATATGAAGCCTTTGGTGAATTCCTTCTAAGATAAAAATAATGATAATAAAGTGTTATGTTTTATTGGTTTCCCCTCCCCTATGTCTTTCATTGTTCTTCTTTAAAGTTTTCTTGATTGAGACTTCCTGAGCACAAAGTCACCAGCAGATTCGTTTTCTTGAAGGTCACTAATCAAGTGTCAACATGTAAAGGAATATAGTTTAAAACAACATTTTCCAAATTTCTTTAAAACCACTAAGTAGCCCCCGCCCACCAGCCCTCATGGAAAATTGAAATCCAGACTCCTTGCAAAGCCGGGGAAAGCTCTGTAGTCTGCAGACTCGTTAGCAATTCAGACTCAACTCCACATCCTCTGTTCAGTGACTTTCATGCTCCAGCGTCACAGGCAATTCTGGGAAGAATCACACTCTGCCCTCCGTCCAGGTCTTAACTGATGCTGGTATGACTGTCTAGAAGAACTTTCTTCTGCCCTTTGCCTGGACTGGACGCACCTGGCAGACAGGCTGTGCTCGGTCACCAGTGTGACCTCAGGACAAAAATAGCACCCTAGTGCTTTAAATAATTTAGAAAGCATAGCAAGAGGGGAAAATACCACCCTGTTACTACAGGGTCAGAGCACCATGGGGATAGGATTCTGGCTCGGTCACTAACTAGCTGCAATGTTGAGTTGCTTAATCTTGAATCATGTCAGTTTCTGCCTTTGTACAATGGAGATGGTGACAGTGATCCCCTAGAGCTGTGATAAGAAGACAATGCACAATTAGCTCAGTAAGTGGCCGCTATTAGCATGGGCAGAGGAGAGAGGAGCCAGCACCCCCATCTCAGAAAATGGTCAAATGCTTCACATGCTGGGTCTTGAAGGAGGTTTATGAGTTCAGTCCAGAGAGAAGATGAATTTGTGTGATGTAGTTTTTCCAAGAGATCACATATGTAATTCTTTTTAGCTAGCAGTTTCTTCTTATAGTTTATCTTAGTCACTTCTTTGTCACTGGGACACAGTACCCAGCACACACAGCTGAAAGGAGAAGAGGTTTATCTTGGTTCACAGTCTCAGAAGTTTCAGTTCATGATTGGCGGGCTGAAACACAAGAGTGACACGGAGAAAAGCTACTCACGCCATGGTGTCCAGGAAGCAGACAGCAGGGGGAGGACGTGAGGATGGGAGGTTCACCCTTCCAGGTCATGTCCGCAGTGAGCCTCCACCAACCAGGCCCCACCTCGAAAGCATATTTAGTACATTTGGTGTAGTACCCCCATGATCCAGTCTCCACCCTAACACATGAGGCTTTTGAGGGACACCCAAGACCTAAATCATATCAGAAGTTAAATCCAAATGGGGACATTGTTCTTAATATTATTTACGTCTAGCTCCCAACTGCATTTTCCCAAGCTCAAATATGCATAGAACAGCTAATACATACAATAAGAATTGTCACTTTAGGGCCAAAAATGTGTTCCATTCGTTTTACCCTGAACTGACCAAGAAAAAATGACATAGTATTTCATCATTACCCTTCATTCTCAGTCTTCTATCAGTACTTATTTCTATAGAAAGACTGTTCACTAGGCTACCGCATAGTGTTAAGAACTTAGACCTGGAATTCTTGTGAGCAGAGTTCAAATCCTAGTCCCTCCGTTTTCACTATGGCTTTGATTTGAGAGCCTGACCTCTTCTCACCATAGTTTTGTACTTATGAAAATATCCCTACTAAGTAGGGATAAACAGGTCTTGCCTGCAAGAGTGACTAAGAATTAAATGTGTTACATACAAAGCATTTAAAATAGTGCTGAACAGCCAGGGATTTAGCTCAGTGGTTCCAGCGCCTACCTCACAAGCTCAAGGACCTGAGTTCAATCCCCGGTTCCACAAAAAACAAAAAAGTGCTGAACATATAGCAAGTGCCCTCAGAATTGTTTACTGAGAACTCAGCAAACCTATTATTACTCATATTCAATTATACTCCCATCTCCAACATGTCTTCAAGTATCACTTTTGAGCAAGGATTTTTTTTCTTATTCCTTTTCCTTTTGTAGATCCCTACATATTACTGCTTAATCAAGATTTTATGAATTTGAATTCTAAAATACTGCAGTCAACAAAAAAGCAGCAAACTGTACCATGCTGAACACCTGCATCTCATCATTGAGCTTAAGAAATAAAATAGAGCGGTTTGCATAGCCCCCTGTGAGCCTCCCTGGGTCCATTCACACACTAACAATCCAAGACTTAAAGACATTTTGAAAAGTTATGACTCAAGAGGGTAGAATTTCTCATATTATTGAAATGTACTAATTTTTAAATTTTTTTTCTATCAGCCTTTCCCGACCATAGTACGATCTGTAAGTCTGTGGTATGAGAAGGAAAAGGTCAGGTTATCCTTCCTGTGGGCTCTATGTGAATATCATAAAGAGCCACTGGCATGGCTCTTAAACCAGTGACTTTCAGAATGTGCTTGCAAACCACCTGACACTCACAGGGCGACAGAGTATGTCTGGATGAGGACCAAAGCCTGCATTTCTACCATGCTCCTCAGTCCATGGTTCATGGAGGATGCTTCAAGTAGCAAGGTTCCAACTCCCTAAGTGCATCTCAGTTGTTTTCCATGGCAGAGCCTCCACACAGCCACTATGGGGATGTGGCTAAAATGCGAGACTGATCATTTCACTTCCTAGCCTCAGCTGCTGCCCTGCCACTTCAAAGACAAAAATCTAAGCATCTCAACTGTATAGCTCTCAAAACACATACCTTTTAATCCAGCATGTATCTTAGATTCTATTGATGAGAATTTCTCACTATTCTCCAAAGACATCATGACCTTTGCTGCCTTGTTAGTGTCACACATTATCATCACACTGTCATTTCACACGTCATTAGTAAATAGCCTTCTCCTTGAACTCCTTTTTATTCACCAAAGCTCATGTCATCTGCTGGAAACCTTCCCCAGTACAGCCAGGCATGAGGCAAATCACACTGCAGCCTGCTTTCAAGAAGAAAAGGTCTTAGCCATCCTCCTATAACTAATGCTTAACCAAAGCCAGGATGCACCAAGCATTTGTGAGTGGAGGAAGGAAGGACTCCTTTCCTTCACCACCAATTAGCCCATGGCTTTGCCTGCAGTAGGATCTGAGGTGTTACGAGAATAGCAGTGTATCCTGGAAAATGGAAGGCATGTTGCCCTGGTGGATGGAGAAACAACTAATTCTAGGTACTAGTGACCCCAAAACTATTTCCAGGCACTCTTAAGTCTTCCAGCTTGTAAGACTACATAACTATATTTCTCCCAGGATTAGCCCTATTAATAGTGTACAATTGCCACAAAAGACTCATCCACAAATATGCATAGATATTTGCCGCCTCTACACCAGGCAACACAGTAGATAGCCGGCCCTTGTATCCTGAGTTATGTTGTCACGCATTTTCTTCGTTTCACTAGTTATTCTTTGAGTTCCATCTCTGCTATGAACTACATTCTTCATGGTCCTTCGATTTTTCTTCCCAAGGAAAGACCTTCAGGTCAGGGAACAATATTGTCTGAACCCAACTCTCCACATTAATAGAAGAGGAGTGGGCTGGGGATTTAGCTCAGCGGTTTGGTGGCCTGCCTTGTAAGCACAAAGATCCGAGTTCAATCCCTGGTACCAAAAAAAAATAGAAGGGGAGTAATGCACATCACTATATTTTGCAAACAACTGAGGCCCAATTATCAAATAAGAATCAATTAAGCAATGATGTGTCACAGTGCCTGTGGGTCACATGCAGCACACTAAGCTGAGAACTCTGATTCAGATCCTTGTCTGCCAATTAAATGCACCTCTGCTTTCTGTCTGCACTGTGGGATTTGTGGCTTCCAGTTGAGGACAGAATGCTATTCTCAACTCTACCACAATTAAGTCGCACTGCAGGTGTACTCTGTTGCAGGAAAACCAGATGCAATATATGTCCCACAAGAGACTGTGGCTGTTTCCAACATGTGGTTAAAGTCCTGGAACCAATTCCAATGACAGCTGCTCACTTCTGGAAATTCTTGGAAGCACAGATGCTCCAAGCCGTAGCTCACTTCATCCACCACAGGCTGAGTACCTCTCCTCGCCAACTTCTGTCCTTCAGAACTCATAAGATGGAAAACTTGCATTGTGCTAATTCCTCCATGCCTTATAGTATGGTCATCCAAAGTCACCACTGAAAATGTAAGCTTCTCCAGGCATCTAGTCCCCAACAGTGGCACAGTTCTATATTGCTTTATGTTGTTCCCCTTGTACTGGTCAGCTTCCTGTTGCTGAGACAAAAAAAAAAAAAAAAAAACTAACATCTACTATCCAATGAGGAAGAGTTTGTTTGGGCTCATGGTTTCCAAAGTCTAACTCCATGATCAGCTGACTCCAAGACAAAAGCATCGTGGCTAAAGGGTATGGTAGAGGAACGCCTCTCAACCCAAGGCATCCAAGAAACAGAGAGCAGGGGTAGACCCCTGAGGAGAAGAGTGCAGGGACCAGACAGAGTCCCCAAGGTTAGGCCCCTAAATCCTACGCAGACACACCCAGAAGTGTCCTTTGCTAATCTCCTTGGCATCTCTCAAGCCAATCAGGTTTACACTCAAGATTAGCTGTCACACACCTCTCTGAGGCCCATCTCCTACTGTTTTCCTCTTTCCAAAATCTGCCCAAATTCTGCTATTGCTAACCATTGGGATCAGTGGGGGACTAGTTCCCAAACCCTTTTCCTCTTCAGATACCAAATCTATACATTATCTTCATATTATCGTTTCAAATATCATTAGTCAATAGTCTTCTCCTTGCACTTCTTTATATTTGTGTTTAAATCCCTTATATATAATAGCATAGCAACTGTGCAAAACCTATGCGTACTCTCCTATAGTCTTCAAATCATCTCCAGAATACTTACACTACCTAATACAATGTAAATGTGATATAAATAGTGTTTGCGGTATCACTGAGGAAATAATGACATGGAAAGAGCCTGCACATGTATATCTTCAGTATAAATGCAAATTTTTATTATCTGGAGATTTTCAATCTGCAGTTGATTGAATCTGCAAATAAGGAACAAAAGGAAATAGAGGACTGGCTATATGTCTCAAACCTCCCCCCTTTTTCCCCCCCAGTTTCTTGCCCTAACTGAAACCTGCTGCCTCACAAAACAATGTCCTATATGGTCTTCCCAAATGGTCACTTATTTTTCTAAATTTCGGAGCTTGCAAATGGATTCCATGGGCCTCTGCTTCCCAGCGCTACTACAGACTGTGGTTTTGTCACTGTTCTGCAAAAATCCTAGTCAGCTGAGCCTTAGACCCTCTCGCCTCTCATTTTCACTGTTCTCCAGTCCCAAATACCTTGGAATCATAGCAATAGAAATTGCTTCTCATTTATTAATTATAATTGTCCTTTTCATTCCCACGTCTCACCATAAGCCTGAGAAATTCAGTATTCCCATGACTCATTCAGAGCTCCAACTCTCTGCTCCAGTGGTGATGACACACATCCCACTTCCACATCCTGGAAGCAGGAAGGACAACACCAGTGTGGCTGTCCTGGCTAGAGACAGTGATTGGTCACTATTTGTGTCACTCCAGTTCACTGTGCTGACTACTGTTACCTTTTCTGACATTGACACACTTGATACCTTAAATCAAAATGTTTCCTTCCAGCTGCAACTACCTTTCCTTACAGATCTCCTACTCACTTTCCACTGTACCAATTCTTTAAGCCTCATGTTGATCTCCAGTCCCTTGACTCCTCTGCATTTTCCTGATGTTTTCACTCCCTCCTATCATCTCCTCCATGCCAAGCCCTGAATCCTTGGCTAATCAGTTCATCCACGGTATTACATTGCCCTCATATAGCCTGCCTTATCCATCCTCCATCATACCCAACTGGAAAAATCCCATCCCTGCAGTCTGCTTTCTCAGCTACAGAAAAGAAATCACAAAGTCATGAACAGATTTGGTGTTACTTAGAATTTGTCAGCTTTAAGCTCAACAGGACCTTTATTGTTGCCTGGAAATTTTCTTATCCGTCCCTCTTCAGCTCTCTTCTCTACTCTCCATAGCAACTATAAAAATCTCCAACCCATTCAAACCTCCCAGCCAACCTCTTCCCTTCCAATGCCCAGCAGAATAGTTTGCCTCCTGCCACAGAGACAAAACGGGAACTGTTACATAGAAGATTCCTCAGTTCCCCTCCACCAAGCCTGTTCACACCTTGTCATTGCTCTGGCCATTGTTCCAGTCTCCAAAGGGTGCAGAATCTCTCTTGCTCTCTTGGACTAATGGATACATATGAGCTCTAGGCCCCATGCATTACAGGACTTATAGCCTTCAGCAGCCTCTCCTTACACCGCATGTATCATCCCGACAACTATACCAGCAAATTCTTAGTATCCCTCAAAAGCATGTTCACCAGCTACCACCCTATCTCTCATCTCCTTACAGCCAGTCTACTTCAAAGAGATATTTGGATTCACTTCCTTTGTTTCCTCATCTCCCATTTAACCTTCAATCCTTTAGAGTCT
Organism: Fukomys damarensis; assembly: GCF_012274545.1. Lineage (NCBI taxonomy): Eukaryota > Metazoa > Chordata > Mammalia > Rodentia > Bathyergidae > Fukomys > Fukomys damarensis. The sequence continues at coordinate 44,275,623 of NW_022900930.1, read as the reverse complement.
GACAGCCATCTACACTAAAAAAATAAAAAATAAAAAACCTAACAACCATATCAGAAATTCTCTCATTGCATATCCAAAAAAGACTTTATATCCCCTGTCTGATTTTGTTAATTTGCCATTTAGCACTGCTAAACAGACTGTATTTGCCTAAAAGCTTTCCATGGGGATGGGGATGTAGCTTATAGTATAGTGCCTACCCAGCATGCACCAGATCCTGGACCCAACCTCAAGTATGGCGAGGGAAGGGGGCTTTGCACTACAATCTTTTTCTCTTTGTCTAAATGTTTGGTCTCAATCTTTACCTTCTCTTCCTATTTCCTAAGGAACTCCAATACTAAAGGTTTTTAAGCTTTCCCTCCTGAGTTTTCTTCTTATTTTGCACATTTATCTGGTATTATCATCTACTCTTATATTTCAAGTGTTGTTTATAACTCTAAAACTCCATTTCCCTTGAAAACTCTAACGAGGATCAGATCCACATATTAGAACTGGAAAATAGGCACTCTGGTGAAAGCCACCAAAAATCTTAATATAATAAGAATTCAACTCTCCAAACCCTCTTCTTTTCCAAAAGGGACTTAAACCTCCTCGGTGTTCCAGACTCACTGAACGGCATCTCCATTCAGATTACCCACCTGAAATATGGGTACCATCTTTGTCGCCTCTTTCTTCACTTCTCAGCAAATAATACCCACAGATTCTTTTTCCTAATTATCTTTCAATTCTTTCCATTTACTCACATTCACACTGCTACTGTCTTCATTTAGGACCCATACTCATAAGAGCCTCATAAATTGTCTCTTAGATTCCACAAGCCCCATGCTTCCGGCCCAAATCCATTTCTTATCTTGAGAACTGGGACACTTTCCACAGGGGAAGTCTGACTCTGTCACTTCACTACTTGAAAATCATCCCAGGCCACTTCTAAAATATCAGGCAAAAAGATCTACTCAGTGTAGTAGCCCCATAGTTGGGGTGTGGTGTGAGTGTTCCCAAAGGGTTTTTAGGAGAATGGTGCTATTGTGAAAAGATGTAACATTTCAGGGATGGAGCCGAGGGGTCGGTACTTAGGTCACTGTGCCCTCAGAAAGGACTGTGGAATGCCAGTGTCTGTGTCTGTCTGTGTGTCTCCCACTCCTTGCTGGTTCTAGACATGATTGTTTACTCCAACCCGTGCTCCATTCATCGTCAGCTCCCATTCACCCCGAAGTTCCCTGCACCATCCACGCCAAAATAGGCATCAATGCCCTTAAGCCTCCAAAACTAGACGCTAAATAAACCTTTTCTTTTTGTAAGTTATCTGCCTCAAGCACTGCATTGTCTTGGCTTCTCCAGCTTTATGGTCTTCTAGCTTCGCACCTGTACAGCAGTGAACATGTTGCTGACTTACACAATATAGGATATGAAATGCTAAACAATTTGGCTCCTTCTTATATTTTCGCCTCTTCCCTTGCTTACCCAAACCTTCCCCTACCTACTTCCCTCACCGTGGATATCAGCCACGTGTGTAGCATGTGCAAGTCCATGCCTTTACCTTTCTCTTCCTGATCTCTGTCATTGCAGTTGTATAAGTTATACATAATTCTTTGTTAATACTACTTCATCTTACTGTGTGCACGTGCGTACATACGTGTATTGCCATGTCTTGTGAACCATCATTCATCCTTTAGGCTTCAGTGGACTCACTCTTTCTCCAAAAAGCTACTCCTGACTAGCAAACATAGGGTTAGGTGGCCATTCTACCTGCTTCTACAACATCTAATGGTTGCCTCTCTCCTGGAGAAATTCTTTTTTCAGTCCCAGGGATTGAACTCAGGACCTTGGACTTGCAAGTCAGGTGCAGTGTCACTGAGCTGAATCCCCAGCCTTCTCCTGGAGAATTTCAATTGCCTGTTGACTTAATTTTCCTCCTTCACTAGAATATATGCTTTCTGAGGGCCAGGTCAGTGCTGTTGTTTTTTTCAAAGCCATGTGCCCATTTTCTAGCATAGTGCCAGGTCCCTGGCAGTTACTCAATAGATATTAATTGGATTTAATTAAATAGCAATATGTCATAGTTAAATTCCAGTAGTCATTCTCTTTCCAGAAGATTTTATTTGGGGATAAGAATAAGATATATGTGAGCCATAAATAATTCTTATCATCTATAAACATAACATTTTAATAGATAAAGCAGCAAAGGAAAGAAAAGCAAATTCTAAACAACTACAACTGGCAATCGCAGATTTAAAAGCATTAAGAGATGTACATTTTTAAACAGTGCAACTGGGAAAATTTTCTAAATAATAATTTTCAGAGTTGTTTGACAGTTGAAGAAAGCAAAATCTCAAAATATCACTGATGAGAATGCAAATAGAGCATCTTTTGGGGACTAGTCTGTTAAAAACTGCACACATCTTAAACTTTAAAAGTTCCTTAAATTAGAAAATCCACCTCTACAAATATAGTATAAGCCAACATACAGGGCCAGGATTTACCTCAGTGGTGCCATGCCTGCCTCGCAAGTGCAAAGTCCTGAATTCAATCCCCTGTACCAAAAAAAAAAAAAAAAAAAAAAAACAA
>NW_022900930.1:44252393-44272855 GCF_012274545.1 Fukomys damarensis | reverse complement strand
AAAAAAAAAAAAAAAAAAAAGACAATGCATATAAACAATCACATACTGCAGAGATATTTAGCACAATTACTCAATTACTCTTCTGCTATAAAATCAAAACAATTTGCTTCCAACAATATATTGATTAAAGAAATTGTGATAAACTAATTTTCAATCATTAAGAAAATATAAAGTATATTTATATACTTATACATACAAATGAAAAAAGAATGGCAAACAGATATGATCTCTTTCATAAAATATGCATATATATGTGTAATACATATATATACACCCACATTTGGGCATGTTTGAAAGACGAGGCTGTTTTGTAATAAAATGTTATATGGTGATTCCCTCTGTTTCATAGAGATATTTGCCATTTTGAGTTGGGTTTGTTTTTGTTGCTTCCTTTTCAAAGTTTTTTAAAGTTTTTTAATTTTGTTATAAGATAAAAGTAAAAATTTAAGAATCATCGTCAAAAGGTAGGTCTTCAAAAAATGAGTCACTTTTTATTATAAACTACTCTGGTTGGGCCTTAAAGGGTCCACCGCATCAATACAATGTTCTCACCATATTTATTTACGTAAAAATCCTCTTTAAAGGAGCAAACTCTGGTCACATCTGATTCTAGTCACACCAGTTGTTTGCGTACACATCCAATTACTTTGATATTTAAGAGATATGCACTGACTTGAATAAAACCACTAAATCCTCACATCCAAGTTCAGGACAGTTCATACTACATGCAACACCCCTGTCCAGCTCCTGCTAAGGGAGAAATCAAAGTCCAGGTTAAAAAATCACCTTCACCCTTACAAATGATAACATTTCTTGAAAAGTTCTTAGTAAATAAAAAACACCTCCAGCCAGGTTACTAGTTTGCTGTCCCTTTTACAAAGGAGGATAAAGCCAGCAATATACTCTGAGCTGGTTCCCCAGGCAAGGAATGGGTTCACACCCCACCCTGTCCCCGTTCTCTCTTGGAGTCTATGGCCAATGCCACCGCTTTCCAGGCAGCTCGCTGTGAGGCATGTTCCTCCTGTGCTCAGAAGCAAGAGCAAACCAGCTGTCCTGCTTGCTGGGTGAAACCCATTTACTTCTCAGCTCTCCTCAGGCGACTGAGTGGTAGACGGATGCAGCATTCCACACAACTAAAATCACTCGCCTTGCTAGACCCGCAGGATGGGAAGCAGCAGGCCTGCAAGTGAAAATTTTCGGAACCCAAAGCCAGTCTGCAACGAACTGTCAGAGAGACAAAGAATGGGGCCTCCAGCGCGATTAGACAATGAAGAAGGACGCCAGCCACGTACACCTGAGAGGACTTCCGTCTCTCGCCCACTCCAGCCCTCTTTCAGAAACAAGGAAAGCAGTGGTCAGCCCAGGGCTGCGAGCTTCCCTGCAAGTCCAGGCCACAGCTGCAGCTCAGCTTCACACCTTTCCACACCCCCGCCCGCGGCCTCAGGCTCCATGGCTCCAGCCTTAGTTTGCATAATCCCGGCCTTGAACCCTCCTCACGCCTCTGTAAACCCTGCCGAACACTAAAAATGGCCAGTTCTTCTCTTCTTCACGGCCCCTCCTCTCCCCCATACTCTCCTGGAAGGGCAATTCGTTATATAACGTAACTAGCTTTCTGAAGCTTGTCTGAACACTGACAGCCTCAATACACCCAGAGAGTGGAAATGATCTCCCTGTAAAATAAATTCATGGGGCCACTTAACAGAGTAGCTGCAGGGGCCTGGCAGGGAGCCCGCAGCTCCTGCTGCCAGAATCTAGTTCCCCTTTATCTTTCTTTACCTGCCACTTTCTTTTCATTTCAGGTTAATGCTCCTGGGCTTTTGAAACAGGTGACTCTAGCCATGCTAATAAAGCAAGGTGTGATAGCATCTCCTATGACTTCAGATGTCAGATACTTGAAGAAAAGAGGGAAAAGTACTTTCAAATGACCACATCCTCTTAATAACATTCCAGAGGAGAGACTGCTTATCTTGATTTTAATTTTTTTATTCTCCTTTCATCTCTTCTAAAAATATAGCTCAGAGAAAGATCATCCATGAAGTACTTATCAGAGAGGCATTACTAACATTTAGGAGGAGCCAGCTGGAGCATGAGACTCAGAGCAAGGACCCCAAGGAGGGGACAGGAGGGCCTGATAAGAATATACTCTGGACACTCTGGATGCCCAGGCAGAAGTCATAAATGCAAGCTCAAATTTAAAACTTAAAGTAATGTGAACAACGAACAGCTTGGAGTTTACCTCAATGTTTGCCCTGACATAAGCCAATCAAGCAAAATGCCTATGGTAGACAAACTTGGGGAGACAATGTCGAGATTATTTAGGAAATTAAATTGCTTTTAGTCTCCAAAGAATCTCTGATTTAAAACTTGTCATTCTTGCCTGGCCTTAGACCTTTTAACTTTAGATTTTTCTTGGCCAACATGGTAATAACTCCCTCTATATGAAAGTCAGAAAGGCCCTGGAAAGGGCCTCATTATTGGCCAGGGCTGCAGATAGTCTGATTCTTTTACCCCCTGTATCAGAAGCGCCTGTGCTTCTATGCAGGTGCGGGCCCTTTAGGCACTGATCACCCCAGCACCTTCTCTAAATGACCTCCTAAAGCAGAACCACTACTGGCATTTATGAGTTCAGAATCCAGAAACAATTCTAACAGTGCACTTCTGGGGATCTGGATGCATTGAGTGGTCAGGTAGAGTTTCACCCCTAAACTATCTGGATCCAGGTACACAGCTAAAGATGGAATTAAAGATCGACGGACATCTAGTGCTAGAGACCCAGGTGCCAGCATGCAGCCTGTGTTCAGCAGCACTTTCGCTTTCCAAGGAGAAAAAATGGAGCCTGAAGTGGCTTCCAGATCAAATTTAAAGACAGGCATTAGTAATTAAGGACTATGAACAGTAATTCTGTCTGGTAAGCAGAGGTTCACACCCACAGACAGGAATCATGGTGCGTAGATCAAAACCCAGAGGCAGAGCAGCTGACTGGTAAATATGGAAAGAGTAAGGGGGATGTGATGGGCATCTCAGGGCTTCTGAGGAAAGAGCCTGGGATAAGACAAGGCCCCGTGGTTCTTGAGTGGAGACGTCTACACGGCACATTGATTAACAAGAACAATGACTAAGGGTAGTCCAGGCTGCTGCCCACATCGGGGTCCCATGACCTCAGTGCAGTGCAAAGGTTTCCATGACAATGCTTGTATCAAATGTACAAGAACACAGAAGCTAATTTTGTTACCTCAGGGAGGGAAGTAGAGGGACTGACATTACTTTACACCTTCAGGCCGTTTCAACAGATGCAAAATAACTCACCCTGAGCCCAGGTTGAAAGTTCTGGTAACTGGTACCAAGCCCCAGCCCTGGGAGTCTGTCACTTCTGCAGAAGAAGTGTGCTTGTTGCTCTGTGTTGAGCAAATGGCAGAGTAAGAGGATAGAGCAGAAAAAGGAGCCTTTCCTCTCCCTGCTGCTTTCTGTCTCCTACCTAAGCAAACCATCCAGGCCAGCAGCAAGAAATGACACAAAATCAACATTGATTGAGAGCCTACCAGGGTCCCTTGAGCGCTGCTCTTATGTGTCCTAATAATCCAAAGGACACTGAAAAGTGAAATACAGCGTACATAACTCCCATTTTAAAGATATGAAAGCCAAGGTCCTAATAAGGTAAGGGTTAGCTCTCTCCGCTTGCCGGAATTTCATGTGAATTGCAAGGCCAAGTTCAAGTCCCACCTCCCACAGAAAACTTGCTGATTCATCACCTGTGCGGCTTTCCTGCTTCTTATCACAGGGGAACAAAACTAAGCAGTCAGCAAGATAGATGTTAGAGGGAAAACCCAGAGACAGCCCGAGATGGTGTCAGAAAAGTAGAAGAAGGGAGTCCAAACCCAGGTGAGACAGCCAAAATAGATTCAGGGCTGATCCCAAGCTCTAACAGCAAGACAAAACAATAATGCTTGGTAGAAAATATGGAAGAGAAAGAGTTCCTGGGTCAACTCAAGGTTGAGACAGCCAGAGCTAAGAGGAAGATCAGATCTTGGAGAAAATGGCCATTGATCAACCCCCAAATCCATCCTGAAGCTGTCTTTGAGAGCGGGGCTCTGCTGCCACAGGGGAGCTCATGCCCACTTTAGGAGCAAGGCAGTCAGAGCCCAGAAGCAGACACCATCATCTCTTGCCCAGAGGCAGAAAAATCCCCACCTGTCAATTATGATTCTTGGAATACAGGAGTGGAACTTTCAGATGCTATAATACTCGCTGCCGTCACTACCCTAGCCACTGCCTAAAATGCCTTTGGTTGTGGAATAGAACGTGATGGAAATTTTGCCGAATCCATTTTCCCTTCATTAGAGCTGTTCCAACCACTCTTTCCTGCTCATCCAGTCAAAACTGGAGTGATCCGAGTGACGATGAAGAACCTGAGGTATGCAAAACTGCGAGCAAGTCTGCACCCTGGCGAGGTCAGTCTTACTCCTGGTTGTCACTAATCTTCCTCTGATGTTGGACAAGTGCCGAGATGCCTCTCTCCGTTCATTAATCTATGAACAATGTGTCTAATTCCTGTCTCATAAGGATGCTGCAAAAATTAACGAGCATACAAAAAAACTAAACAAAACTGATGTAAAAGTCTTTTGTATGCCCTAGAGATGCTCTAAATGCCAGGTGATCTGATTTAAAATACAGATGTGTATTTCCATTTATGCGAGGAAACACATGAACATTCAAGTTCACACAGCAGTGACTTTGGCTCCCAGCTCAGGCCCCTGAAACTACTATGGAAAACTTCTATTAACCACTCAGCTTAAGATTTAAATATTAACCTTTATGAGGGCTTATGATGTGCTAGGTGCCATGCTAAGCATGTATTAGCTCATTTAATTGAAGGACTTCTTCTAGCTGTTTGTTTCACAAGTAAGAAAATAAATTCCGAGAAATAAGAAATCAGCTGCAAGTTCTATATATGTAATCAATAATGGAGGCAAGACTTGACCCATTCCTCACTCATTTTTATTTCTATTAAATTAACAAATGAAAATAAAAATAGCATGTACTGGGTAAACTCTTATTTACATTTGCCCTGCTACTGAGTTTATTATAATCCTATACATCACAGAAGTTTCCAGGCGCCCAGAATTCCATGGTTCCCTGTGGCAAAGGGTATCTGCTGCCTGGGTCTGGACTTCCTCAAGCCCTAACTTAATTTGACACAAACTTAGATATAAATCTTTCCTTCCCCACAAAATCTAGTGGCCTTGAATAATCATGAGAGGGACACAGTCCATCACCAACCACTGGACCAGATGACCTCTTCCAGCTATAAAGTCCCAGAGCTCCAGGAAAGCACCTTGGAGACTGAGCACAGAATAATCTGCCTGGTGTATGTTTCCATGTTCAATTTTTTCCTGCATCTGACTTAGTACTGAGACGAAAGCCTGAAAGATGCTAATCACCTCCTCATCACAAATCTAACAGGCCCTGACTCACTCTCCATCCTCTGTTGCCTGACATCTCAGCAGTCATGTGATTAGCACACCATTCTCCTAAGGGAGCAATCACCTGCAGCCCCAGGGTGAGTGTGTGACCCTGGGCTTCCTCCCAGACACATGGTGTCCACCTGTTTCCTCTTTCTCCATCATGGAGTTCTCAAGACACAGCCTAAAGCCCAGAAGCGGAGAACTCTATCCTCTGTCCTGAACCCTATGTGGAGCAGGAATCCTCCCTTCCCAGCCTGGAGAGCTCAGCTGGAGGCCACTGGGGTTCCTGCAAGACACCTGCGGGCTCCATCTCCCATCTCAGCCAGGAAGCAGATGATGTTGGGAGAAGAAAGTACGGTAGGTCACTCTTCCTCAAAAGCACCTCTAAGGAAGTAAAAAAAAAACAAAACAAAGTATGATCATCTTGGTGGGGCAGGATCATTTACATAATTTTATATGAAGCCATCCTCAAGCCTGTGGAAAACAGGCAGCTGTGTAACTAGTGGTGGGATTTGGGGAGTACCAAGAAGGTCTCGCAGCCCCTGAAGCCAACCCAAATGAAAAAACCTCCCTTTTCTACAAATGTGGCAACTGTGGAAACCCATGCTGCTCTGTCTGTTCTCTTCTCTCCCCTCAGTTGTTCACATTTGCCTCGTCTTGTGGCACTGACTGAGCTGGCCCTGGTAAAAGGGCTGGCAGAGGCTGGGGTGGGGTTCTGAGGCCAGAACTGGAGCAGGAGCTGAGTTGGGCCAAGAGTCACTGTTAGCAGAAGGTGGTTGAAGGTGAGTACCAAGCACGATGGGGAAGTAGCCCCATCCTGTGCCTGTTGCCAGGCCTCCCTCCCACCAACCATGGCACCCAAAACCACAAGTAAAAAATTCAAGCACTCCAGCTTCATTCACAGGATGGCCTTAGACTTTCTAGTTCTATTCTTGCCATTTTTTCTAATTTTCTTCATAGGCAGATAGATATTTCTGATTAGATAGGTAGGTAGACAGACAGACAGATTCCATTGCAAAGCCCTCACAGCTTGTATTACTTTGTTTTATGCATCTCTGGTCCCTTTCTTGCTACCTTGAATTAGACAATGGGTGACACTGCAACTGTGCTATCAGGATGGAAGTAGCACACATGGGCTTTGTTGTAAGACAGATAAAGGTTTAGTTCCACCTCGGCCACTTATTAGCTGTGTGAATGTCAGCAAGTTACTATAAACTCCCCAATCTTCAATTTCTTCCTCTATAAAGTGAGGTAATTCATGCCAGGTACACAAGAAGATTGAGCAGATTAAATAAGGCTTGCAAAGCCCAAAGGCTCATCTTGTGGCTCTGCCCAGTCCTAGGATTTGAAGTAGCTGCCCAGGACAAGGCAGCCCCCAGGACAAGGCAGCAGGGAGAGCCCTGCTAAATACAGCCTGGGGCTCATTGTGACAGCAGCCAGGCTCAGCAAGGGGAGTAAAGACAAAGAACCAGAAGTGTCTTAGTCACTTTCTCGTTGCTGGGACACATACCCAATATCTACACTTTAAAAAGCGGAGGATATTTTGGTTCATCTTTTCAGTCCATGTTCAGCTGGCTCCAAGGTAGAAATGAAGAGCCTGGTGGAGGAAAGCTGCTTATATCGTGGCAAACAGGAAGCACAGAGAGAAGGGGGAGCCGGAGAGAGGGATACAGCCTTCCCATTCCCGGTCATGACCCAGTGACTGCCTTTTCCAAGTACGTCCTGACTCCTAACAGCAGATCAGCTATGGTGCTCCTTGACATTCTCCCTGAGAATGAGGCAAGAGTGTTAGGGATTTACTTACAGGTAGTGATGACACACAGTTCTCTGGAAAGGCAAATGAATTAAGCATGAGGAGATAGACAGGACATACTCATCCTATAACATTTTCTCTCGCCACACTGAATGCCACAGACTGAGCAATCTATAGAGAATGCAAGTTTGTTCATCTCACAGTTTTGGAGGCCTGAAGTCCTGTGTCAAGGGGCCGCATCTGAGAGAGTCTTCTTGCTGCAGTCCCAAGGTGGTACAGGGCACCCAGGACAAGACAGAGCAAGTTAGTCAGGGACAGCTGCTTTTCATACAGAAGCCGTTCCCTTGACAACACATTAATCTGTGACTGGATTGATCCATTCAAGAGGGTAGAGTCCTCCTCACTCAATCCCCATTTGGAACTATGTAAAACATACATATACAGAGCTGGTCTAACCTCTTAATACTTCACCGTGGAGACTAACATGTTTCTGCCAGCTGAAACCACTGGAAGCACAGGCATGACTGGCCCATTGAGTAGTTTGTACCACCCAATGGGACTGCCCCATGCTGTCCAATGGGACCATCACGCATGTGCCATGGGTGGTTCAGAGCTGCCTGGAAGTGAGGCATAAGAATTGCGGCTCCATTGTGATGTGTTAAATTTCAGAATGGGTTTTGGTAGAGGCATTCAAAAGGCAAAACTTCAGATAACATCAGGAAATGTTATGGTTTGTGCATCCTCAGTAGGTGCCCCTCCATCTGAATGAGTTTCCCGAGAGCAGAATTTTGAGAGATGAGAAGGATGAAGACAATGGATGCTGGAAAAGAAAAAGGAGAGAGGGATTGAGGGGAGGAAAAGCTTGCAAAATAGAGGGAATAACCCCAAAGGCAACTGCCAAATTCTCAATTTTCTATGGCAGCGGAGAGACTTACACATGTCTTCAGCACCAGGCAGTGGACGTCTTGCACCACAATAGCAAGCATCGGCCTACGAGGATGAAGGAGTAAATATCACAGTGTGAGCGGCCTTCAGACTCTTAACTCTGTCCATTCTGTGACTGCTCTTTATACCTTCCCAGCATCCTAGCCCTTGGGAGAGACATCCCCCAAGCAAACACACGGGGAGCTACAATTGTTCATCCACTGGCTCCACAACCCACTTCTTAAGAGGCAATGTGATCATGGTTGGAAGTGAAAATATGGAGTCAGACAGACTATGTGGGTGCAAATCCTGGTTCTCCTAATTGTAGGAATTCAGATAAAACATGTATCCTCTCTGAACCTGCAGCTTTTACCTCTATAATAAGAGCTATAAAAGTAAAATAGTGTAAATCACAAAAAGGTCCTATTTGATAGTAAGCACCCAATAAATAACTGCTGTCAATCACTTTGCTCTTTCTGACAATCCATTTTAGATCCTTCACCCTTGATTCTGACCTCATTGCCCCAATAGGTCGCTAAGTCTACACATTCCTTCTACATAAGTACTTCACCTATTCATTTAGGAAGCATTGTGTTCTCCACCAGCTTCACATGATCACCCTAACAAGAGCACTGACCCAGGCCAGCTCAGCAGGCTCCTCTCAGAAGAAGAGCTGTGACCAGCCCATCAATTAGGTATCATAGAACACCTAAAGGCACCTTGTTAAAGGAAACTTAAACTAGACTGCAGGTAGCCAACATTCCCCTGAAAACTGTTTCACACTGAGAACTTTTGTTCCACCTCACTTGAGTAGTTTCCTGATGTATAGAATAGAAGTACTGAGGAGACCAGTAGTCCCTAACCTTTTCGGTGTGATATGTCTTTTTGAGAATCTAGCAAAAGCTATCAACTCCCTTTGGGTGTATAATACATGCTGTAGGTTAAGAACCTCCAGACTAGACGATTTCCAAAATAAACTGTTAACTGTAAGACTATGTAAAACACACATATATAGAGCCAATAAGGAAAGGACACTATATGAAAAAGTGACCTTCATTGAACATGCACTATTATCTATATCTTGCCAGCATAAAATCTTGAAATACCTTTTCCTTGAGAAGCAAATGGCACCTGGCCAAACCATTCCCGATTCTGTGCTTTTTCTGTTCTGGATATTCAAGCCCTTCCCCCAGGTTTAGGGGGCGAAGATAGTTAGGATATCCTAACTGCCTGACAATGGCACAGAGGGGCTCTGGGAGCATTTTGCTAGCACTGTGACCAGCAAACTCCTTGTTCACTTAGTGCCCAGTGTTTTCAATATCAATCCCAGGCTATACTAAACCTTCAAAGACCAGCATGGGAAAAAGATGGCAAGGCAGTCAGAGGCCATATGGAGAGTTGCATAGAGAAGATCCCACAAGAGTGAGGCTCTGAGATGACACTGTAAAATGAGCAGCCCATTCCAGGAAATGGTGACAGATACACAGGAAGGACACACATCAGGAATAAAGATGGTCAGCAGGCAGTAGCCAGCTGGGGAAGACCTTAAGTGCCAGCTTGGGAGTCTGGACTTTGGCTCTTGATGGAAAAGCAGCCCTGTACTAAATAGAAAGAAGCGCTAGACTTTCAGCTAGGATAATTACCCTAATCTCATCCTACTACATTATTCTAAAACTTCCCAGCCTCACAGAGTAAAATGAAAAATTCAGAAAATAAAAAGAAATATAGTATAACCAAAAGGCCTGAGAGGCACTGAACTTTGTCCTGACTACTCCGTTCTACCTAACTCCAAAGTTATCTGGTAGTGAGAAAATGTATGCTCTGGGACCTCATTTTCTCCTGACTTTCTTCAGAGAAGTTTAAGAAGAGTTCTAGAATAATGTGATGTGGTTATGCTGGAGGAAATATGCCAGCCGGAAGGCTACCTTTTCATCCTATTTTAGATAAGGTTAGGGGCCGGGGATTTGGCTCAGTGATTCCACTGCCTGCCTTGAAATCACAAGGGCCTGAGTTCGATCCCTGGTACCAAAAACAAAAAAAAAAAAGAAGAAGTAGGAGGAAAAGAAGAAGAAGATAAGGCTGATTTTCCACTATAGAGCAAAGTCTGCAATGCTTAACATAACAGTAAAGGTTTTTCCCAGGCAGGTCTCCCCAGGAAGTCAACACAGGGAATTTTTTTTTTCTAGCATACAAACAATTATCTCATGATCCTTATTTGTTTTTTTTTTTTCTCATCATCATGGTCAATAAAAATTTCCATTTCAAGCAGCTGCTTTATTCCATCTTTAGCTCAAATCAGCTAATATGGAGTACTATGAGGGGCATTTCCAGGTTTGGCTGAATATAAGCTTTGGACACAATCAATATGAACTGAAAAAGAGTAGATATTACTGGATGGTGGAGCTGTCACTTCCATGTCGTCCCTTGCTTGCATTCAAATGGCTCAAGATTGGTGAAAAAAAAAATAAAGTGGGAAAGAGAAAGCTAGAAGACAGAGCAGATGATTGAGAAGCATTGAGGGGCAGGAAGAGGAAAAAAAGAGAATAAAAAGAAGTTTATGTCGTGAAATGTCGAGATTCCGACTCTAGAAAGAATGAGTATCATCAAGAAATCAACCAATAACAAATGCTGGCAGGGCTGTGGGAAGAAAGGAGCCCTTCTCCACTGTTGGTGGGAGTGCAGACTGCTGTAACTACTGTGAAAATCAATGTGGAGATTCCTCAGAAAACCAAAAGTACAGATTCCATTTGACTCAGCTATTCCCCTTCTCGGTATGTTCCTGAAAGAATTAAAAGCCTCATACTGCAACTATACATGCACACCCCTCTTTATAGGAGCACAAAAAAATTTTTGTTTTTTGGTACTGGGGATCAACCTCAGAACCTTGTGCTTGAAAGGCAGGCAGCAGAACCACTGAGCTAAATTACCAGCCCAGGAACACAATTCTTAATAGCTAAATGTTGGAAGCAGCCCAAATGCCCATCAATGGATGAACGGATAAAGAAGACGGGTTGTTTTATAGAATGGAGTATTATTCAGACATAAAAAATGAGGTATTAGAGACATTTATAGCTAAATGGATGCACCTAGAGACCATACGCTTAAGTGCAACCAATTGGACAGGCACACATTGCTTCTCTATACGAACTAAAAGAGTTAATAAGGACCAAAATGTGTAACAGGTATTGGAAAATAGTAGGAAAATATTCAAATGGGAAGGGGAACAAGGGAAGAATGGGGAAGAAAGGAAAAGGAAGAAAAGAGACAAGCAAAGAACACAAAGAAGGGAAAATGGAAACAAAGCTTTGGTAAGTAAGGAAGGGAAGCAGGGCTGAAGGGAGGGGAAGAGATTGGGGAAGAAGAAGAACCAAGATATATCAAGTACAGGTACAAATCCCCCATGATGACTCTGATCGTTGTGTATATCTAAAATGTTCCAATGAAATTAATGATAAAAAATATAATTGAAGTGTTGAATAATGATTCACTGGTAGCTTACAAAGTAGAGCAACTTTAGAGGTCTTATGTCCATGAACCAGGGTTGAATCAACCCTTGGACGAGTGACCCATAAAGACTCTGCCTTCGAAGTGGAGACCATGTCCTAGCTCAGGCCTCCACAAGCTGAGAGGGAGGTGAGCTAGCGGACCCTCTGAGGGCAGCAATGACAAACCACAAGGCCGTCAGAACAGCCCGCTGGCCAATTTGCAGAACAGCCCTAGCTGGTTGGCTACTGCTGACATACTTCATTCCATCTCAAAGGTACTGTTCAGCCACTTCTGTCAAAAGCCCTGGGCTAGTGAAGATATCAACTTGCCAAGTCCACAAGAGACTGGGGACTCGGTGGCTGGACCTCAGTCAGGAAGGCAGGAGCAGGAAGAATTGAGAGAGAGCAAGTTAGTTTGCATCTAGAGGATGATAGCCATGAAAAATTGAAAACCTGGAACCCTTGTGGAGCTAGATACAGCCAGCAAAAAGCAAAGTGGCAGAGAGAGGCAGCACAGTGGCTTAGTTTAAAACTATAGGCTTAGGCACAAATTAAACAGATTTATCTCTTTGCCCTCTTTAGGAAAATTAATACATTCATACCTACTTGTTCTCATTGCTGCTGACAGCAGACACTCACACACACACACACACACACACACACACACACACACACACTCATCCTGAACACCTTGGTACCTCTATTTTAAAAGAATGTTAACTCCTCATCCAGAAACAACAATAGGGGAAAAGCAGAAAAGAAAAAAAAAGATCCTAAGTCATGATTTAATACCCACACCTTTGGAGACTTTGGACTAGTCTTTCCCTATACCTTATTTTATCCACTTTGAAAGTGTGGCTAACCATGTGGTGGTCTGGAGGATAAGGTGAGAAAATGCATTGTGAAAGCACGCTGGAGAGGCATATGTGTGATACCAGTGTAAGAGATCACAGTATTAAAACAGCTTTGTGGGCGACTTAGTTTTCAGCCCTTTCTTTCAAAGCTGGATTAATCCCAAGAATGTAAGCCAATGGCAACCCATCTATGATTATAGTCAAAACACCACTTTTGATTCCTAGAGCAGCTTGCTCTGGTTTGCTTTGAGTTCTCCAACTTTACTAAGTAGTTTTACCATAGGTTTGCCAAAATAAAAGGGGAAAGATAGCAAGTTAAATTTGAATTTGTTGTAAATAACACACTATTGTTTAATATATGTATGTTCCAAATCATGCACGGGATGTACCCATACTAAAAATGTTTGCCTTGCCTTAAGTTCCAATTTAAATGTATTCTGTATTTTTGTCTGTATCCAGCAATTTTCATTTTTCCGTGACATGCCCCTTTGTCTCCATCTGAACCCAACAATTTTTCATATAGTAATGCTGTTAGTGACCCTTACAACACAATTTGAAGACAGAAACTGCCGAAGTCATTCACCTTGAAGACAGAGAGTGTCTTTCTATTTATGTATTTATTTCATAAATGCACCTTAACATTTTTCTCACAACCTGACTCTAAAAACAACAAATGCTTAGAGATAAGAAAGCTTACTTGCCAGCCCGTCTCATCTTCATACCCATGTTGCAGCCCAGAAGAGACCTAGAATAGCAAAAGCAATTCTAGGCAACGGAGACATGGAAGCGGGTATTATCACAATGTTGGTGGAGCTGTGGGGAGAAAGGAACCCTTCTCCATTGTTGTTGGGAGTGCAGACTGGTGCAACCACTATGGAAATCAATATGGAGAGACCTCAAAGAGCTGGGACTAGAGGTTCCATTTGACCCAGCTATCCCTCTGCTGCGTATCTTTCCAAAAGAATCATACCACGGTGATATATGCTCACCCATGTTTATAGCAGCACAGTTTGTAATGGCTAAAACTTGGAAACTGCCCAATTGCCCATCAGTTGGAGACTGGATAAAGAAGATGTGGTTTTTCCATAAAATGAAGTACTACCCAGCCATAAAGCATGAGAAACTAGAGTCATTCATAGGAAAATGGATGCATATTGAGGATATACTCTTAAGTGAAATAAATAAGACACACATGTGTAAATACCAAATAGTTTCTCTGGTGTGAAATATTAAATGTGTGAGTAAGATCCAAATTGTATAACTGATAATGTGAAATGGGAAGAAAAAGGCTAAAGGTAGGGAAAGGAAATAAGGAAAAAAAATATGAGAACAGGAAAAAGTGTAAACAAAGTCTTTGTAAATAGGGCAGATTGGAGAGGGTGAAGGGAGGGCAGGGGTATGGGGATAAAATGAGAATCAAGATCTGTCATGTAAAGGTACAAGATCCCAATGATAAATGTAACTGTAATGTATACCTAAAAAGTACCAATAAACTCAATGAAAAAAAAAAAGCAAAGAAACTGACTATAAGACCATGGACAGTGGTTTCTGAAAAAGAATAAGCAAGGTCAGTCCTACCACTGCTCCCTCCTATTTCCCTAAGAGAGTTTCCAGGTCATGGTACAGGAGGAAGAAGAGATCAAATGATTTCCTGAATTGAAAGAAGTGAACTGAAAGACCTAAGTCAGACTGTCAGAAAGAAGAAACTTACAAAGGAAAAGTACCCCAGACATCTTCAGAGAGTATCCTCTGAATATTCAGCAGAATGCCAATCAGTACATGAGGCCAGGAAAGGAACCGTCCAAAAGAATGAGGCTAGGAATATTGCCTGTTTCCAACAGCCATGTTAGAAAACTTCATCAGTTAATATATCAGAAGAGTTTTCCTCACCAGTAAAAAATAATCAGCTCTAGGCCAAACCCTGAGCTTGTACCATTTCACAGGTCTCAAAAGCAAGACACCACACGATGAAAACACTTCCAAGTAACTCAACTGTACACCTGAACAAAAATCTTCTGTTTCTTTGGAGGAGCTCCAGTCTTCACCTTAACCTTAGATGTCATCTCCTGGATTCTAGCAAAGGCTCTCTAGCCTTCCACTATAGACCTTTTGACCTCCTGACACAGACTCCCAGGGGAAACTGCAGTGATCTCCATGCCTTCGGTCTTTGTATCCTTTAGCTCTCCAATGTCGGGACAGGCCTTTTGCATTTTTCCATGCCTACTCTGCAGGCAGACTTTGTCAGCCTAGCTTGTAAATCCTTATATATTTATATATCTTCTATTAGCTCTGTTTCTCTAATGAGTACTAACACAGTTAAATATATCTACTTATGTATTTAAATTATAATTATTACTTTTAAATTATTAAAATTTCCTATGGGTTTAAAACAAATGCATACAGCCTGAGATGTAGCTCAGACGAGATGTAGCCCACATTAAGGCCCTTAGTTAATACCCAGGACCCCAAAATAAGATAAAAATAAAACAAATGTGTAATTAAGCATCATATTTTACACAATAAATCTATACAATTCTATTTGTCAATTTTAAAATTTTTGAAAAGAAAAACAGAACATGCACAATTAAAATATATGACAATAGCAGTAAGGCTAGAAAAAAATGACACTAAGTAAAGTTAGTGGCATAATATCACTTAAAATTAGACTGTAATAAGTTAAAGATGCTTACTATAAAAGAGTCCAAACACTAAAATAGAATAACGAGAAATTTTGTTAAAAATTAACAAAGGAAATTAAAAAATGAATCATAAAATAATACTGAATTCAAAAGAAGGCTGGAGAAGAAAAGAAAAACAATTAAGATAAAAAAAGAGTCATAGGGCCGGGGATTTAGCTCAGTAGTTCCACCGCCTGCCTTGGAAGCACAAGGACCCAAGTCCGATCCCTGGTACCAAAAAAAAAAAAAAAGATCAAAAAGAGTGAGAAGTTTTTAAATTCAACTATATGCTTACAAAAAATACAATTTAGATATAAAGTACACACATAGGTTAAAACAGTGAGAAAAGTTATACAATGTGAACACTAATTTTAAAAGGGGTAAATTTGAGTTATTTGTAGGAAAATAAATGACTCTGGGCTTGGCAATAGTGGTGCAGATATTCTATCAAAACCACAGACAACAACAATTCTTGTTTTCTGTAATTTGAGGGTCTGTTATTAGGTGCATAAATGTTTAAAAATTGTTATTTCACATTGTTTCATTGGGTCTTTTTTGTTTATTTGTTGTTTTGTTTTGTTTGTACCAGAGACTGAATTCAGGACCTTGTGCTTGTGAGGCAGGCGGTGACACCACTGAGCTAAAGGCCCAGCCCTTTGGTCTTTTATTAATATATAATATCCTTGTGTGTCCTTTGAATCATTTTGGAGTTAAGGTCTATTTCATCTGGTATTAGCAAAGCCACTCCAATGTCTTTTGGTTGCTATTTGCATGAAATAGCTTTTTCCATCCTTTCAATTTCAATTAGCTTTCATATTTGGAGCTAACATTAGTCTCTTATAGACAGCATATAGTTGGATCATTTTTTAAAATACATTCCATTAAACCCTATCTTTTTATTGAAGAATTTAGTCGAATCTTAAATATTGCATTATTTCCCTTATGAAAGAAACACAAAACATATAATAATTAAAGAGCAAAATAAAAGATAATAAATAACAAGGAGACAGATTTTTTGTAAAACAGAAAAGGGCTAAGAGACAGAGGGCAGCAAGAGGAAGAGGATGGGAAGAGGATGAAAAAATAATTAAGCTATATACATGTGCACACTTCCCACAATGAATGTAATCATATGTATCACCAGCATGTACTAATAAAACAATTAAACACCCCCAAAATCACTGATAATTAGACTTCTACCATTTTGCATATGTTTTTTATGTGCCTGATAGCTTTTTTCCACTCAGTCCCTCCATTACTGCCTGTTTTGAATTTCTGTAGTAAGACATTTCCATCCCGGATCATTTCCCTGTAATTACAATAGAGATTGCATGTAACCTAAACTTACACCAATCTAACTGAAATTTATACAATTTAACTTCAGCAACATACAAAACTCTACTTCAATAAAGCCTTTCTGTTACTGGTGCCACGGATTATATCTTCATACAACAAGTGCTCAGTAACTCAGATCAATAATGGTTTATGCTTTCTTTTAAATTATGTAGAAAATAAAAAGTAACATGGTAAAACCAAATTATGATAACCCTAGCTTTTATAGTTGCCCTAGTATTTACCTTTACTGGAGAACTTTATTTCTCTATCCAGCTTTAGGTGACTGTCTAGTTTTCGCTCAGTGTCACCTTGAAGAAATCTACTTAGCATTTTTTATAAGACAAGCCTGGTAGTAATGAATTCCTCTGCTTTTTCTGTACTGCAAATGTTTTCATCTGGGAATTGCTCCTTCATTTCTGAGGATAAAAAAATGCCAGCTACAGAGTCCTAGATTGAGGTTTTTTTACTCTCAACACTTTGAATATATCAAATCAATCCACTGTCTTTGAGTCTCATGAAGATTTTCCTGATAATCTTATTGAGAATTCTTGTATTTCCTGAGTCACTTCTCTAGCTGATTTTAAGAGTCTTTCTTTGTCTTTGAGTGTTGATAGTTTAATGATAAGGTGTCTTGATATGAAGCACTTCTAGTTTACCCACTTGGAGTTCACTAAATTTCTTGGATATACTTATTTATGGGTTGCATCCAATTTGGGGAGTACTCAGACTCTATTTCTTCAAATAATCCTCTCTGCTGCTTTCTCCCTTTTACAGCATTCTCATAATGCCTTTTTTGGTCCATTTGATGGTATCCTAAGGCTCCTTAAACTCTGTTCATTTTTCTTTATTTCTTTTTCTTTCTGTTCTTTATACTCCAGCTCAGAGGACTCTAATTTCAATTCTCCCATCTTTAACTCACTAAATTTTTCTTTGGCTCGCTTCGATATGCTTTGGGCCCCTCTAGTGGACTTTTCATTTCATTTATTGTGCTTTTCAGCTCCAGAATTATCCTTTGGTTACATTTTATAATTTCCACCTCTGTATTAATATGCTTACTTTGTTCATACACTATTTTTCTGTCTTTGTCCACATTCTCCATTAGCTCTTTAAGTATCTTTGAGACAGTTGTGTGAAAGTCTTTGTCTATCAAGCCCTACATCTGTGCTTCCTTAGGTATATTTTGTCAAGCTATTTTTTTTAATGGACCATACTTTCCTGCTTCTTTGTGTGCCTTATATCTTTGTTTTAAATAAGAAATTTAATTTTATAATTACATAAATATGGAAATGAAAACATCTGTCTTCACCAAAGCTTGCTGTTTCTTCTGTGTTGTAGAGTGTTTCTATGCCAAGATCAGCTCAAAATGAAAAATCCAAGCTCTTTTTCAGGTCTTTTCTGAGCTGTGACTTTTTCTGGATATGAGTAGTGGTTTTCTTGAGTTCTTCAATATGAAGTTTTTTCTGAATTGTTCAAAGAACAGATTCAGACCTTTAAATTTGCTGAAAGCCCTTTCAGCCCATGATAATTACAACATCTTATTCCCATGGCCATGCCTCATCCATTATAGCAATAATCCACAAGTAGAATACTACTCCAGTGTTTGAGATTCAAGGTCCTTTTTAACACCCTGGCTGTAGAAAACAGCACCAAAACCAGATTACAGTTCTCATAGCTACTATCACATAGCTGGATGAAATGGTTAGCTGCAATTAGTCATTCATCCAATGACTAAAAGTAGTTAAAATCACCAAGCTGTCCCCAAAAATTTCAAGCACTCAAATTCTTATATAAAAGAAAATGTTTATGCATAAAAGAAAAAAAATGGTAAAGTGAACTTCATCTAAAGTTTTTTAAGCCTACCAGTTTTCAAATGTTTCTATATTACATTTTTACGTATTTTGGAGAGCTCTGATGGATAGGAAGAGAGTGACCCTGCCAGAGATAGCTAATTTATCTGGGGAAAAAAAGTAAACCACTACTCACCTTTCATATGGAAATCAACTCCCAAACACCTTATTTACCCAGGTGACCTGAAAACTGATACTCACACAAATAACTGCAAATGAATGTTTCTAGTAGAGTTATTCATAATCATTCCAAACTAGAAGCAGATAAGATATGCTTGGATAGCTGAATGGATAAATGGGCACATCCATACCATAGACCACCATACCGCAGACAAACCATAGACTAGCAAATTTTAAAAGGAGAATCGTCAAGCTGTAAAAGTGTTCCTCGATGATCCAACTATATAGCATTCTGGAAAAGGTAAAACATAAAGATGGAAAAATAACAATGTTGTCCAGGATTTAGGGAAAGGAAAGAGGGTTGAATAGCTAAAGCACAGGAAAATGTTTAAAGAAGACAAAATTATTCTGTATAATACTATAATAGTGAGTACATATACTGTTTATCAAGGCCCACAGAATTTCATGGCACAAAGAATATCTCTTAAGGTATATAAAAATTTTAAATCATTTAGAAGTTTATGGAACACCAAGAGGGAATGCAGACTGAGACAAAGAAATCTCACTATATTGTAAGTATATGAAAAAAAGATCAATGACAGAGGTGGAAGGAAAGATGCTAACCCAAAAAATGTGTAACCGGTGAAGTCTATAAAATCAAAAGCAAAATATTGTCCATAGCACCGTACTCCAGCTGATAAAGTTTCCCATGGCATATAGATCAAAAATTTTGTTACTGCTATCCATGTGTACTATAATTGAACAAGTAAATAAACAGGTCTCAGTGAATGAGAGCCAGGTCCTTGCTGCTGCAGAGGAATATGAATGCTGAAAGCCAGAATGACCCATCTGGGAATAAAATAGGGTTAAAGATATCAGTACAGTTACCTGTTTGCAAACAGGAAACCCAGAAAAGTTGGTAGCATAGCTCAGTCCAGGACGCCAGGAGCCTTGAAATCAGGAAGGCCTACTATGCAGCTTACAGTTTGAGAACAAAGACACAAGAGCCCTGGAGGGTGACTGATGCAGGTCCCTGAGTCTGAAAGCTAAAGAACCTAGAATCTGATGTCCAAGGGCACCAGGAGGAGAAATGCACCTTCTCCAAAAGGAGAGCCAGAGGACCTTTCTTCCACCTTCTTCCTCTATCCAGATTCCCAGTTTATTGGATGGTGCTGCCTATGCTGAGGGCTGGTCTTTCCCACTGGGTTCACTGACCCACCTGCCAGTCTTCTCTGGAAATACCTTCACCAACACACCCAGAAGCAATGTTTTGCCAGCTCTCCAGGTATGTCTCAAGCTACTCAAACTGACACCGAAAATTAATTAACCATTGGAAAGTAGTTATATTTAGAAGTGTGTGTGTGTGTGTGTGTGTGTGTGTGTGTGTAATGGATTTATCAGCTGTAGTGACGCTTAAAGGCTATGATACCTCACACACGAAGCACCCAGACCTTTCTCTTGACAACCCTACTCTACCTCTCTCAGCCCTCCATTTCTGTCTCCAAAAGTTTGCCTTTGAGATCATCTATTTCAATTCTTTCCATCTTTATCCATGAAAATGGAGGCACAAAAAGGTAACGGGTTTCCAAAGTTCTATGACCAATTGATTATAGAGCCAGAATCAGTACTCTTCGCTATTTGCCAATGATTGTCATTTACAAGGTAAGTTCCAAGCTGTAGGGTATGTGTTTATTGTATTTCGTAAAAGAGAATTTAAGACCAGTTCTCTCCACCACCAGCAAATGTTCTCCAACATCCTTTTTAGGCATAGGAGAGATGACTGGAAGTAATTTTGTTGGGTTCTCTTTTGTATCCATGTTAATAAAAAGTGGTCATCTTCTCAATTTCATAAGATCTTTGACAAGTGTTGCATTCTCTTATGAGCATAAGAGTGCTTCCCAAAAAAGAATGAGATAGATGACAGTCTGGTAACATTAAGTTCTTTAAAATCATGCAAACAGAACAGAGGACATTTCAACTTGGCCCAACCAAAAAAAAAAAAAA
>NW_022900930.1:44193440-44252261 GCF_012274545.1 Fukomys damarensis | reverse complement strand
AAAAAAAAAAAAAACAACTGATTGATGGATCCTCTTATCTACTCCTTTTTTAAGTTTCATTATGTAACAAGGGAAAAATCATCTCAAATTTTCCTGGCCCTCACCCTTCCTGCCTCTCTTTGCTTTCTTTATAGTTGAGCAAAGACACTCCAAAAATTGGCTCTTAAAAACATCTTTAGAAAAGGAGCCTGGTTGTGAACTAGGTAATGTGCTTTGTTTCCTGCTTTCTCTGGAGCTTTGCAGATATTAAAATTCATGCTTCTTAGAAACGGGAACTGTCTTAAACATTCTCTTTGTTTTGCTTGATTAATTACAACAATTCACAATTATCCATTCAATCACCTTTTGTCAATGGCACCCCTATCTTCTGCTCCATACACTCATAATGTAATTTGAGAATAATGTTTTTCCCAAGGTTTTATATCAACTAAGCCCTATTTTATCCATTTTGTTCTTCATTTTTCACCATCACACACTCCAGTCTCTCTCTCTCTCTCTCTCTCTCTCTATCTCCTTCCCTCCTTCCCCACCTTCCTCCCTCTTTCTCTCACAAACAAACATGTACACATAGTGTACCTTCATATCTGACTCACAATCACATTACCAGACTAGCTGCTCCCAGTTTTATCTCTACACAAACCCTGCTCACCACCCCACAGGCCTTGCAAAAGTTTCATTTTTCCAAAAGCACTCTCTAATATGCAAGATATTCTTCTTGGCATTGTCAAAGATTCATCTACATAGCCTCGATCCTCAAGACCCAGAGATTTTCATTATTCCTTTTTCCAGGATACAAAGATGTTTCATCTCACCAGAAGCACTGGTGTATACAGACAACATCTTACTCTCTCCCTCAAAAGGGGATTGTTAGAACATAAATCCAACATTACACTTCTAGAATCTTTTCATCCCTATTCCAATTTAGAGGAAAAGGAAAAACAGCAAACTAGTAACAATCTCAACAGACTCAACCTATACCTAACAGATGACCAGAACCGTAAGTCTTCTAGAACATGTGTGCAAATGGAGGCCCATGCACCATGTGCCTAAATGTTTAGAAGTTACAGAACAAGCTAGCAAGCTATTAAACAAAATAGCCTTTCTCTTATCTTGATGAATGTGCTCTCACAAAAATAAAATTTTAAAGTAACATGTAAAGCAAGTTTTAATTAATCACAAGTCAGAAAATCAGTAATGACTAATTATAACTATTATTACCCTTATCCTGATCGTCTTTTGATGGGCTCAAAATGATTCATAAGTATTACTTATTTTTCTGAAAACTTTATATTTCTTGCCTTTGCTAAGCAAATTTGCTGTTGCAATGATTGAGATTTTTCATAGATTCTGCATTTATCAACAGTGATGAGATTTTAAAATAGAATATAACTGTATGAGAAATTTACAAAATTAGAGTACATTTTCAACAAAGATACAATTTCAAAAAATAAAAAGAATATAATGTCTGTTCTAAAATTGTATTTGTTCCAAAGTATTCAAAAACTGTTTTTTTAAATTGGAAGACAAAAACTCAAATTATAATTTAAAAGACCAAAGCTTAAGTCAAAATTGAATTTTATTTAATTTTGAATTTAATTATTTAAATATTTAATTACTACATATTGTTTAAAATACTCCAAACTCAGTGTCCATCTAGTTACCAAAGAATCATATCTACACCCACACATACATAGAGTATTTTCATTTAAAATTGCAAAATATAAAAAAATAAAATAAAATAAAATTGCAAAATATGAGGCCAGGGATGTAGCTCAGTGGTGCCATGCCTGTCTGCAATTGAAGGATCCTGAGTTTGAGCTCCAGAACCACACACACACACACACACACACAAGCAAATATTTTCAACTGTTAGAAGCAACTGTTGCAAATAATTGTAAATAGCTCTGAAACCACATTAAACCTTGACACTGAGTACTATTGTATGATGATACTTCATTACACAAGACTCTATTGCACTCATTTTATCTCAGGAAAGCATTTGATAAATTAATTAAAATACATTTGACATTTACATAAACCATTCACAGCCTCCGTACTCACCTAAGCAATATCCTCTAACATCCCTCATGATACTATCCTTAAACCTTCACAGCAGTGGAAGACACTTCCTTTCCACTCTGAGACTTAGAAATAGAGTCATAAAGAAATGGTTCCCTGGAGTCAATCAAGAGAACAAAGATTTAAGCTATATCTTGTGCCCAGTGCTGAACACAAAATCACAAGAGACAGAGGCATTTCCATGTCCTCCGTCAATTTTATTTTTTTGCATGCCATGTCCAGGACTAAGAGCAATATTTTATGATTGATAAGCCTCCAAAAATTAAAAAGAAATTAAAGAAGTCTATGAAAGAACATTATAACTATAAAAAAGAAATACATAAAGTACATAAAAGAATACTTGACACAATACAGTGACTGTAGTTATTAAGAGTGTAACATAATCTTAAAAATGACCGAGAGTAGATTTAAGTGTTTCATCCCCCCACCAAAAAAGTACATGAAGGAAGTGTATATAGTAATCAGCTTAATTAATCACTCCACGGTGTATGTGTAATTCAAGGCAACATGTTGTATAAATTAAATTCATACAATTTTTATCACTTACAAAAATAAATGAAAAATAAATACATAAAAGGCATTTCTGTTAACAAAAAAATCCTGAAAATTGAAAATATATAATAAAAATTTTGAACACAGCAAAATTGTTGGAAAATAATAGTCAAGAAAGTAGAAAAAAAGATATTAGAAGAGTGATTCATGGTTTATGCACCCATGTAATAGAAGCTCTAGAAAAAGAAAATACAGAGCAACAAGAATAATAATAAAAATATATTAAATTCCAAAACTGAAAACTGTAAGTTTCCTATTGGAAAGGACCACTAAATAAGAAGTGCAGTGCATGAAAATATTTCCCATAAAAAATTCCTTCACTCTCAGATGTTCAGGTAAAGAGTGATAAACTTGAGTCATAATTGTTGACAGCAAGAGGCTGACTTTTTTATTCCTCCCTAAGAGAGTATAACATCTAAAAATGATTATGTTACTGGTTTGGAATAATGAGTCGTAAATGATATGCAAATACTTGTGATAGTATGTAAATAAAATAAGAGGAGATGGATGTTTCCAGAGGGGGGAAAAATCCTTCATGTCACTTTTCGCAATTGCCAGGGACAAAGAGCCTAAAGTTATGAGGATATTCTTTCAAACTTCATTTACAAAAGTTGTACCAATATTATTAAAATTATTATTAACCATACTGGTATCTTGAGAACAATAGAGCAAAACCACCAAAATGTGAGGGAAATTTTATGGCAGTCTTGGATTTTATACCTAGCTAAACTATCAGCCAAGTTTATGGATGAAATAAAGGTATGTTAGACATTCCATATGCCTCAGACTGTCTTCCCAGTGACCTTTTCCAGGAAGCTACAGTATGATCCACTCCACCTCTTAAGCAAGAAGGAAGTAAACATAGGACTTAGGTGACAAGGCTTACATATGGAAGAGACAAGGAACTCTCAAAGTGAGAATGGGGTCCCAGGAAACAGATTTAATGACAAGAATCTAGAAATTTCTCTAGATGTAGTTCTAGAAAGAAATCATCTTGACTGAAAGAAGTGAAAGATGCTACCATAGGTGATCATCAAGAAGAAAATGAAAATGGCAGAACACTAACATTTATAAATACACTCAGAGACCTTCCCATTGTTCCACAGGAAAAATTGGCACATTTAGAGATAGCTGCAAAAAAGGTTCAGCAAATAAAAAAGTAGCATGTATTAATTCCAAAGAAGAAATACAAAGCTATTTTTAAGGAAGAAAAAAATGGCTTAGCATACTCTGTACCTCATCTGCATTAGTTACGTGGGAATAATAACATCAACATTGAGGAATGACTCCCAAAACTTGGAGAAAACCATATTAGAAAAACAGGAGAATTGGAGTAGCTGCATGTGTACATGCATGCACATATGTATAAAAGCAATATATCAGTAATAAAATAAGAAATAGTATAATACTATGTTGTGGAGACAAAAAATGAATAAGAGCGTTGAAAGTATTCGTTCAAGAGTGTAGGATTTGAAAATAAAAAGCAATCTGGCAAAGTACCACTGTTCTCTCATCCCATATCTAGTATCTCTTGTTGACATTTTAAACTGTGTATTTGTTTTAGCTTGATGAGATTCCATTCAGTAGTAATTTGTGAGGGAAAGAATATGTAGAATGAGACTGTGACCAATTATAAGGCAATTCTAGGAGAATGATAGTATGTATTGATCAGGAATGAAGAGTAAAATTCCTCCTTAACATGAAAAGTCTACTTTTGATTCAAGATCATGATTTCCAAGACTAGCCAGTATAATGATGTGTTTTCCTCCAACTACATTTCTTCAAGCACAGATACAGGTGCTAAGCAAACAAAGACTTGGATTGCTCAGTGCTGTGGTTGGACAAAGTGAATATGATGAAGAGAGAGAATGGAAAGAGAATCAAAGATAGATCCAGGGGCTGCAATAACTGAACATAAAATTTAAAGGAGCCAGACAGGGAACCAAGATAACAAGAGCAAAGCAGCGGAAATGCGGTAGGACCAATACATTGGTTTTAATGGAATTAAAAGGTGGTCGGGCTATTGGCTGGAGTGGAATAGAAGAGCAGAGAGGTGATCAGAGAGGGGACAGGTGAGACTGAGACTGTGGCCATGCTGTAATTATTGGTGATGCTGAAGTTCTGACTGTGACTTGGGCAGTTTGTCTGAGAATGGGCAGAGGGCAAGATAAAGAGAAGAGTTCAAGAAAACAAAGAGACAGGACTCATTTGGGGGCAGGAGAGTGGCCATAAGTAATAATGAGGAAAAAACCTGAGGGGGTCTGTTGTCGACAGCCAAAACGTGGAATGCCGTCCTCATATTTCAGGTCTGTGACCCTTATACTCCTGACAGAAACAGCTGTCTCGCCCAGTCTGCACTTACCTGTACACACTTTGAGGATGGGAACAGGATGTAGCTCTTTAATCCTTTCAGAAGATGACAGCATCTCCAGCTCATAGTTGGTTCTTTAGTGGTTTTCAATGATGTAAACACTAAAGGGTTGGAAGGCTACATCTTGTTCACTTCAGGGGAAATGTATGGACTTTTGTACTCTTCCCAGTCCATCCTATACCCAGAATGGCTCGAGACCAGCCCTGCAGACCCACTGTGACTATATATATATATATACAAAGCTGCCTGACATGCCGTCTTCCGTGTGTATTCACCCTGGTTCTCCCACTTCTCCTTAGCTCCCCATTCCTTCAACTCCACAGTTGGGCCCTAAGTGCCATTTCAGGATCACCTTTCTAGTCACCATCTCATGGCTTCCAGTGTACTTAAGAGAGTTATCTTACGCAGTCAGTGCCCTACATCGTGACCACTCCCTATTCTGGATCCTCAGCCACTTCAGATCATATCAAGGAACGTATTCCGCCTAAACAGGAAGTCCAGCCCAGGTCTTCAGGAGAGCGGGGCCACCAGTCACAGAGGCCATGGTCAGAGTGAGTACGCTCTAGACACTGGTCTCCTTCATATGCTCATCAAGTAAAAACGATACCTCAAAAAAAGTGGGGGTAAGTGGAATTCCTGGGGGCAAAGATGATGAGAAATGAGGGAAGCCAAAGCTTCCCCCACCCACGATGTGTACTCATACCCCAGAAATCTAGCTCCACCGCACACTGCATACCGAGCACCTGACATGTCCCCGCCTGGCACTCCGCTTGAAAGGATGGGGTTACAAAAATAAATGGGACACGGCCTAGCTTTCCATTAATCCTCCTGATATTTAAAGGTTACAAATGCACTTTGGTGCATCCTATGCTCCAGGAACGGAAGGCTTTGTCTTGTAAAATAAAAAATACAATTTTTTTGCTCCATACCCTGATTTGATCAAAGTAATAAATCCATTCCAATCGAAGTTTTACTGCCAAGTATTTCAAAGTCTTGCAAGAATTGTACAATCAGCTGGGAAGTTTATAGAGCCTATAAGTAAAATTTGAACAATTATTTTAGTTCTGTTTATATTATGTCTGATTATTGTTTCAAGGGTTTTTAAACATATTTTTCCCAAGAACTGATATTAGCCAACTAATATGCTGTTTTTAAATCTTTCATTGATTTTTACCTTTTCATATGTCTATATCTTACTTCCCCGGCTAGGATAAGAAGTGTTTCTTATATTTTCCTGATATTAGGCACAATACAAAACATCACACTGGGTACACCATGCCTTAATATATGTCTTGGATTTTGTTTATTTTTATTTTAGAGTAAAAACATTCTTCAAGAAAGATATAAAGAGCTTATTTATTTCTTTTCTTAAATAGAAGCTTCTTTTTGCCTGAATGTTATTGCCTCCATTTAAAAATCAGTCCCGGGCTGGGGATTTAGCTCAGTGGTTCTGCTACCTGCCTCACAAGCACAAGGACCCAAGTTTGATACCCAGTACCAAAAACAAAATAAAAATCAGTCCCTAGAAACTACACAATAATTATGTAAGTGAATATCCTTACTCTTAGAAAATATACACTGAAGTATTTAGGAGTAAAGGGAAACAATGTCTCTGATATATACAGATATAGGCATTATATTTATATATTTGAATTTTTTAGATATTTGGAGAGAGAGAGAGAGAGAGAGAGAGAGAGAATATCAAACAAAGCAAAAGTGGGGATTAGAGGAGTCAAAACCCTAGAGACAGAAAGTAGAATGGTGGTTTCCAGGCTGAGAGGAGGAGGATATGAGGTAACTGTTCAGCAGATATACAGTTTCAGTTTTACAAAATGAAGATTTATAGGGATGGATGGTGGCATTGGTTGTGCAACCTTAAGAACACACTTAATACAAGCAAATCTACACTTAAACATAGTCAAGATGGTTAATTTTATGTGCATTTTAGCACAATTTTTTAAACTGGGCCAAAAATTTTTAAAAAGGGCAAATGGAAGAATTTATTAACATGAATGATGAATCTAGTAAAGAAAGGTATATAACAGTTCCCCTGCACTAATGTTCTAAGTTTGCTGGAAACTTGAAATTATATGAACATAAAAGTTACCCCAGCAGGGGGTGGTGGTGCATGCCTGTAATCCCAGCACTCGGGAGGCTGAGGCAGGAGGATCGCTGTGATTTCGAGACCAGCCTTGGCTACATAGTGAGTTCAACTACATAGTGAGACCCTGTCTCAAAAATTGAAAAAAAAAGTTACCCCCAAAATGTCAGTAGATAGAAAGTAAACCAGAGTACAAAGGTCTATCCTGCTATACAATAGACATGAGGGGGGAAGCGTTCTGGAGCGCTGAATTCCGGATGATGGATGAGGTGAGGAATTCGCCGTGTTTCAGCAAGGAATAAGCCCCAGTGGAAAACAAGTCTGGGTATTTGCTAGGCTGGGTTTGCCTCTTTGATGACTCGTCCATCAGACGTTAAGGAGCTCTGGGAAAATCCCAGCACACGTGTTTGAGCACCATCCTGGACAGCTTCTGGAAGCCCTGCCCTGAGACATGTCCACCCTTGAGATGCTGTCCAATGGAAAAGGAAATCAGGGGAACAATAAGTTATAATTACAAGACAGACTAGATGGCTGCAAAGCTCGGAAACAGCTGACATCTCCCTGCTTCTGAAAGCAATTCAAGGTTAGTTCCTCATGCAACGTGGACTCCTAAAACCTCAAACCCTGTCCTTTCTACCTCTCATAAATCAAACACCAGAATGTAGCAGCTCCACTAAACTGAAGGAAATTTACACTTTGGAGAACAGCATCTGGGCACATTAGGCAGAGTCTCCTGTGCCTCTTCCAGCTCCCTTTTAATACAACCTGGTCCTCCTGGGTTCTTCTACAGAGACCCACGAAGCCCAGGGTGGCTGACAATGTTCATGTTCATGGTAAACTGGCAAAGAATTAATGCAAGAAGAGGCTTCAAGGCAATGAACAGATGCTCAGAGCGCCTGACAACAATTGAACCAGTCTGAGTCAAAAGTCAAAAAGTCATTCACATGCTAAGGGACATTTCCTCCACCTGACCCCTACCCTCCCCTGGACCTCAATTCTCCACAGTCCTCCATGAGTCAGGCATGAGGACTTTGATTGCAGCTCAGCTGATGTCATTCAAGAAAGCAGGGGGGTCGCCCACTGCATCAGAGGAAAAGACATTTGACTGAGACAGATCCACCCTCCAGCCCTCAGGGGAGCCTGACATTTTCAGGACATGGAAAACAAACTTCCTCTTAAGAGGGGATTTGCTTTCAGTGTGGGAAAAAAGAGAGAGAGAACCAGAGAAGGTCAATGCGTGCTCACCCTTGGCTGAAAGCCCACAGTCAGGAAAACTTCTGTTCTCTCAGAAAAGGTGAATGTCTCACGATGTCCCTGGGTTCAACAGCAGATTCGAGTCACTGCACGTACACAGAGAAAGACTCAGTCCGGACTAAAGCCCTTACGGTGCAAAGTGAGCCTCTAACTCCCTTTTGATTCAGCTTGTACACTTAACAAGTGGCCAGTGTCAACCCAGCTTGCGTCTGCTTCCAGAGCTGTTCACTGTAAGGGGAGCTGGGAGTGGAATTCCATAGGGCCAACGATGTAAGCCACTGCTGCTACCGCTGCTGTTCTTAGAATGGACAGTGAATTTTCTCTGCATTCTACACTCACTTTGGGTCGATTATCTTACCTGAACGTCAACCATTTGGCCAGGTGGCTATTACAAGTCTCCATTTTATAAATGAGGAAAGTGAGATAGCAGCATGTTACATAATTAATCCAAGCTCACACAGCAAATGAGTGGAGGGGCTGGGATTGGAACCCAGATAGTGTAGATCAGTGTTGCCAACACGACTTTTTGCAATGGCAGTAATGGTATATTCGCATCAGCTGTCTGCACTTACTGAGCACCTGACATTGGTACACTGGGAAATGGGCTTTAAAGTTGTATCTCATCTTAATATTTAAATGGCCACCCATTACTACCAGCTGCTCTACTCGACAGCACAGATCTGGACAAACTCAGAACCAGTGTAGCTAACCATGTGCTAAAATGGTACATGATAATAGGCAGGATAGCACCCTCACCTTTTGTTAACTGATGGGAAACCACAAGACAGAAGAATCTATGTCATCCTTGACAGGGAAGAGTGTGATTGAGAGTCTGTGTGAGAGAGGGCATGGGCTGCAGTTCCAGAAAGAGAATATGAGCCTACCCAGAGCTCCCCTTCAATCACAGAAGGCCTTGTGTCACCTCCACCTGCCACGATCACCTTCCTCCAGCCCCCAGAAGCCTCTCCATAACCTGGAGCTGGGTCAGCAGACCCTGAGAGCCTGGGTTCCCGGATGCTCCTACTTCTGATGGGCACCGAAGAAGGTTCCAGAGAAAGACAGGCCTTTGAAAGCCTGCTAGGGACAGTAGTTCACTCTCAGGAAAGAGAAGACACAACCTTGCACCCATCAAGACAGTGCAAGATGTCAAGGAGAAAGAGGACAACAAATGAGGGCTGGATGAACAGTTAGGATGACAGAGAGGAAGAGGGACTGGAGCTGGGCTACAAAGAATGGATGAACTTAGAATATCTGAGAGGGAAGGATGTGACACCTGAGATGAGGAGGAAAAGGTGAGCACAGAGGCAGAGGCATCAAGCACAGATGTGGCTGGGGCTAGGAGAAGTCAGCCTGTAGAGTCCCAGAGCGGCGACATCCGCGAGATGGACCGAGATCAACCCACTTCCACCTTGTAAGCTCTGCTAACGTTGGGAACCTGAGAGGCCAATTAGCTGGCACTTGGTCCCAAACTGAGGAATTTATTTAAATATATAGATTTCAGAGATCATCCCATGGAATTCCGTGGAATGAGGGTGTGGACTGAGAAGTCAGTTCTGTTAATCAGCAGATGGGGCGAATCTGATGCTCCCACATATCTCACGGGTTCTGAAGAACTACGGATTTCAGCTGGTCCTTATTCCAAATAAGGATCTCATCAATGTCGATTGGTAAAGAAAAATGTGCTCCACTTCAAAGCCGTCCAGAAAGAGTGGCCCAGACTCCCTGGGGAAGCTTTTCTGAGAGGTGCTAAGCTTAGTGTAAGAGGTGAATCCGTGGGAGGTTGGAGGCAGGAGTATCTGTGGAAAACCAGAGCAATTTCAAGTAGCCACAAAGGAATTAAAAATTTCTTTGCAGGAAATTCAACATAGTTTCTCCAGTTCCTTCATTTTTCAGTTGAGTGAGCTGAGGTGTGGAGAGGAGATGTGATATATCCAAGTTCACACAGCAATAAGGTCATAAAGAGCAGATGCAACCATGTGCCAGTATTCTACCCAAGGACCTTTGACTGGGCTGCTTTGGTTTGAATATGGGTGTGTCTCTGAAAGGGCCATGTTTTAAAGGCTGAGTCCACAGGGTGGCGCTACTGGGAGGTGCTGTGGACTAAAGAGGTGGGGCCTTGTGGGAGGTACTTAGCACATTGTAGGCGTGGCCTTGAGGGGGATTGTGGGACTCACTGCCATTCTATTCCTTCCCCGACTTTCTGGCTTCATTTGCTCCTACAGACACTCCCACCATTCTGTGCCGCCATATGCCACCCTCACCAGAACTGAGCTGATGCAGGCTTCCCGTCGTTGAACTTCCAAATCAGGCAGCTAAGCAAATCTTTTCACTGTGTAAATTAACCACCTCCAGTCTTTTGTTGTAGTAACATGAAGACTAATTCATCTGCCCTCCTGCTTCTCCAGACCCATCCCAGCCAGAGCAGACCTTGCCCTCCATATCGAATCGAGTGCTACCCACCACGAAAGTCAGAATCCGTCTTATGCACTCTTCAGACCTATTTTCATTAAATCATTTCACTTGACAGCAATTCTTTATTAAAAAGCAGGCACTTACCTTGTGAGAGCTGTTTTTATTACTATCTCAATATTTTCGAAAGGGTCAAAGAGATCCAGGGAAGATCTCTGCCAAAAAGATAAATGCTAGCATTTTGGAAGGGGGAAAATCAAACTCCTTATTGTCCGCAGCTCCTGTGGGAAGAGGCCAGTACTGGGTTTCATTTTTACTCTGAATTTCCTCCCAGGGAACGCAGGTCGTTGTTTTTTGGTCTCCTTGGCAAGTCAAAACATTTCCCTTTCTCGATTTTTAAACAATACCTACTTCTGAAGGCACCTTTCACCTACCCCGGGGGGGGGGGCTCCCACGTGGCTGACTCAGAGTAAGGCAATGTGCAAAGGACGGGACCCTGTGCACATCCTGCATGCTGCACACCTTGAAGGTCAAGCACTTGGGAAGGATTGACAGGGAGAACTCAGACTACTGCATGCATGATAAGGACTCTTCCTGTACTGCATGCTGTTCTGATCCTGCCTCCAGTCCCTACATGTGTACCTCACTCAGCCATTTTATAAGGTAGAAAGAACCATGAAGTGTCGTATTATAATGGGCAATCACCCGGCACTGTCTTTCTAAAAATGAGAATTGGAGTTCACCCACTCACCCATCCCTCCCTTTAATGAGCGTCTCTTGAAGTTCTTCAAAGAGTTGTTTGTTCCTTATCCTCACTTGGGCACATTGCACTAGGTTTTGATTCTGATTTGGCAAATGACTTCTTACGTTCTTGAGGCTCTGCATGCTTTGCTTCATCTGGAAAATCAAGATTAAAATGTCTACTCCACACAGCCCACAGAGACGCTGGAAAAACCAAACGATACCATGGAAATGAGATCGCGGGGGAAAGTGGAAAGTATTGTTTTTTAATTATCATGGCACTTTTCCCATTTCGAACTTACCTTCTGGCAACCTCTAAAAAAGTGGCAGTTTTTTTTAAT
Source organism: Fukomys damarensis (assembly GCF_012274545.1). Lineage (NCBI taxonomy): Eukaryota > Metazoa > Chordata > Mammalia > Rodentia > Bathyergidae > Fukomys > Fukomys damarensis. Next base: position 44,240,413 of record NW_022900930.1, on the reverse strand, counting down.
CTAGTTAAATAACAACATCAAAACTCCCAGGAAGAAATTGAGGGAGGCAGATGTGTGCAAGTTCATCTCATGAACAATGGAAATAGCCTGGTTGTGAATGTGTTTCACAAGTGGCTCACATGACAAGAGGATACTGCAGGGGACTGTGGGATGGAACTGTCCCATGTGGCTTGTTCCCGACAACTGGGCTTTTTCCAGAGAGAAAAAAAATCAGCCTCCATTCAAGAGGAATGGAAAACTCATTCTTGATTTTTGAGCTGCTTTTCAGGTTGTGATTAAACAACAGAAACAAAGAAAAGATTACACCGGTCATAATCTCCACTGCAGAAATTAAAATCCTGGACATTTATCATGATAGTTTGTTTTTGCCTTCCTTTTTCAGTGTGGACTAAAATCAAAAGTAAGGATTGCTGAGAGTTATTCTGGTGGGCATGTGAGGCCAGGGGCAGAACTGGAAGAGAGGGCAGGCGCTGTTCCAAAGACACCCAAGGTGACCTGCCCTGCCTTCATGCTCCGCCCTTCCAATCAACCCCAGCCTCACAGTAGGAGAGTACTTGATGTTTTTTAAATAAATAAATATTTCCCTAGGCATTTAGCAGAGCCAGGGTATGTGATCCATTTATTTGGAACCAGAGTTTTATGTAGTGTTTTATTATTTTTCCCTTGTAAGTTTTTTTCTTTGCAAGAAGAGTACTCATTAATTTCAACTGTAGCCATTAGGTATGTTGAAATCCTCTACTCATACTGGCTTTCACATAACCTAGGCTAAAATACCAATCTTTCTCTAAGAGCCAATATTTGTAAGTACTAAAATGGAATTGGTTCCCCTGTAAGGCACATTCCAAACCCAACTTAAAGACTCTAGGAGCTTGGGGCAAGCTGCCACAGGAAAATGTGGCAATCCCTGATGTGTTGGGCTTCCTGATGCACCTCCTCCAAGTCTGGTGTCCTGAGGATCCATACTTTCCAAGCTTGTAAATTGGGATTTCATGGGTGTGCAACTAGCTGTTGTGTTCCTGCCTTGTAATATGTGACAAATACCTTGAAGATCCAGATCAGCTTATTCCTACCACATCCAACACACTGATTGCAGTGCCTTTTTCAGGGGGTGTATATTCAGTAAATAACATGAGCTAGACTATAGTAAAAGTTGACTTCATACTGGACTCTAGGACAGGAGCTTCCCCTGTATCAGTTCATCCAAACCTCCCAGCAAGTCAATGACAGGGTCATTATTGTTACTCCCATATTATAGGGGAAGAGCTAAGGCACAAGAGGTATAATCAATTACTCAAGGTCATATGGCTGTCTCAAACATGGATGTGAGATCCTACCCTTGCAGCCAGGCCCCCATACCTGCAAAAGCAAAGATTATCTCAAAACTAACCTACCCTCAAGTCAAGCAAACATATCACCCCTTAGGCGAAATATTATCCTACCTTCAAAGATCTGGCATTTCCGGGATAGCTTTTGAAGAGTTGGCTTGTGCATAAATCAGGATAAGTTAAGTTATACTGCAGTAACAAAAAAGCCTCCAAAATCGTGGTGGCTTAACACAACAGAGGTTTACTTTTTCTTGCTCCTTTCATTTCTGCTGGAAGTATGTTGGGCGGATCTAGTCATGTGACCAAAGGAGCTGCAGAGAGACGTGGGATATTTGGCGAGCGGGCACTGTGGCTGCCACAGGGAACATCTGTCTTTATCTCCGGGGACCTGGACAGCATAGTGTTCCAAAGGCTGAAGTTCTAGTCCCAGACCTCTCGCAGGCCCCATGTGACTTCAGCAAACAACTCTTCCTAAGCTGCTATTTCCTCACTTTTCAAAGGATGGGATTGCCCTCCTGCCCTTCAGAGTCCCCTACAGTGCACTTTATGAGTCCGCAAATGGATGTCCCTTGCAAAGGACAAGTCCCCAGGCAACGTTGGCACCCTCAGCAGGATCCGGAGATATTTTTCAAGTGAGGCTGTTCCATGGCACAAGTCGAGCTCACCGTTTTGCTTGGATGGCACTCCTGGGAGACCGCGGGCCAACCTAACAGAATAGGGTCAGCAGTTCATGGCAACTTCCAGGCTTTGGGAGACCTTGGGAGCTTTTTTTGTTGCTTTTTACACCTAATAAAAAGCAATTTCCTCTTTTCAAAAGGCACATTTTTTTCTGTTTTGGATGATTGGTGGTTTGGGAAATTGGTTGGTTTTTGCTTTTTAAAATGGGAATGACATGATCTTCTTCTATGGGTAACCAAAACGAGAAATTGCATCACCCAGGTCACATAGAAAGAGAAGAGAGCAACACCCACTCTCACTGATGGACCTGAGCCCTCACCCTAGGGCAGGAAATCATTCTTGGACAAAACGTCTGCCATGAGCTGGACCATGATGTACAGTGAGTCCCCGAGAGGCTTTCATAAACACATGAAGGGAAGAGGACTCCTAGAGTGGATTTTGGCCCAGTCTAGCTCTGAAAAGATGCCAGTTGAGACACTGCCCTAAACACAGGAAGTGGTTCGTCTCTGGGACTTTCTAGGAGTAGAGCAATTGTACCTTTCCTGGAAATGAGATTAGGACAGGTATGAGAAGTTCACAGTGATACATTGGCCAGCTCCTACTCCTTAAACCTGGCCTTGGTGACCTCTAGACAGGCACATGGGCAGCTCGTACTCCCCTCTGTGTCCATACCATGTGCCCCTCCCTGCTCCAGCACACTAGTGCCTAAGGAAACACGCCCACCGTGGGACCAACCTGCAAAGAAAAACACAGCGATCCACTCCAGCCCTACCCCTTGCCTGGCAATGTGAATACCTCCAGGTGTGTCTGGAGCCAGGCTGCTTACTCTACTTCCTTCTTTCTCTGTTACCCAAGCAACAGCTTGTCATCAAGCAGAACATAATTCCCCGGGATTTAAAGAACAGCTAAGCTGACCCAATTATATCCTAAGCGTTCTGATATTATCCCAGAATTTTCACCAAGATGCTATCTGAGGGGTCAGTGTTCCTCTTTCTCCAAAGGCATCTCTCAGGCTGCAGCAGTGAAAAATAAGAAACTATGTTACACTATTCTTGATGATTTGAAAGTACTTTATCAAACATCTAGGATCTCATATGATCTTTACAGAAAACATAGATACAGGTTATTATTATTTTTAAATGAGGAAAAGAGCAGCTCACAAAATTTGGGGTGGCTTGTAAGTTTGGCCCATGCTCACAGGTTCTGAGTCCAGCAGCTAGAACTGGGACATGCATATTCTAGTTCCAAATCTATGCTTCTCTATTTGCTTAGCATTCACCTAATGTCTTAGTCCATTTTTTTTTTGCCATAACAAACCTAAACTAAGTACTTAACGAAGGAACAAAGTTTACTGCGCTCACAGTTCTGAAGATCTAAGAGAGTGGCACCATCACTGGCCTCTAATGTGGGTCTTGTGTCAGATGGGGTCACATGGGCAGGATAAAATAGAGAAAGATGTCACTTAGCAAGAGAGGAAGTGAACAGTGGGGAGGGGCCAGGCTTGTTCTTTTGTAACAACCTCCTCTCCCAAGAACAAATCCACCCCATGCTAGCCCTGACCACTCCCGCCAGCAATAAACCTTCTGGGGGATTATTTTGATCCTGTTATCTCCCACTGAGTCTCACTCCTAAAAGTCCACCACCTCTGAGTCCTGTTGTCTTGAAGATCAAACTTCCAGCACCCAGTCTTGGAGAGGTAGACCCAAGCCATCCCCAATCATAGCACACAGACTCTTGGTTGGGTGTTTTCCACTTGATTTTCTCCTACCCAGAGTATTAAGGCCCTGATTTAAGTTTTCCCACCAGGTCCTTAAATAGAGGACATCATTGTCCGTGTCAGAGAAAGAGCTGCCAGGAAATGAGTAGAAAGTAAGGGAAACAGAAGTCGGAGCAGTGCTGACCAAGGTCATATATAGCCCTCTCACAGGGGAATACTCCCATCAAATCATCTTACTGGGAGGCCAGCCATCCTCCTGGATGGTGCAGGGCACTGAGGTCCGTCTAGCTGGAGAAATTTAGGCTCCCAGTCAGTGATCAGGTGTCCCAGGTCTCTCACAGTCAAGAGTCTGTTGTTGCAGGTCTCCAGAGAACATTAGATCACCAGGTTGTGCTGATAACAAATGCTCGGGGACCTCCCACAGGCTTTGGAGCTCAGAGACCTGGGAGATGTCCCAGCAGCTCCCCTCCAGGAGGGTCCACTGACCCTACTAGGAAGAAGTCACAAGCACACACTTCCGCTGTGCTCCCATGGAAGGAAAGACCCACTGCAGAGAGCACTCTGACCCACTGACTCAGCACTCATGGTTTGGGCTCTGGTTAGATGAGAAACAGAAAGTTTCCCAGCAAGCTTCATAAAGAATGCTCATTTTAGCCTGAACCTACAATACCTGGGAGGTTACACAGGGGCACCATTTCATCTAATCCACAGATGCCTGGAGTGTGTGAGAATAGTTATCCCTACTTGAGGAATAATTATCACCGAGGAAATAAGTTCCAAAAGAACAGATTTGCCCCTGGGGCCACAGTCACCTCGAAGTGGAGTGAGAGCAAGAAATTGGGAGTCTGAACTCTCCTCTTCCACTCATTTTTCAACAATAGGATGCTGAATCTTCCGCTGATACAAATACCTCCTGAGGAGATTGGCCTGAAGTCACCTGCTTTGCAATGAGTTCTGGATTGAGAACATTCGCTTACAGGATGGCTATGGAATACTGTTTTGGTGTTTTTCCCGCTCTATCTCAGTTCTCCTCCTCCATTCTCAATCAACCTGAAAAAGATCTGAAATTCAGGAAATCTGCTACCAAGATAAAAATAGGAGCTAGCAACCAAGGCATAAATCTATCATGGAGCCATAGACTCTGTCTTCTCTCCCCCTATTGTATGATTTTAGAAATTGTCACTTCGCCCTTGGCCTGTCTACCGTCAGCTGTAAAACATCACCAAGAGCTCACTAGGATGAGAGTGACCCAGCCAGTCTTCTCTGCTATCACTGCATAACTGGAGAAATATTTAAATAATTCCCTTATAGTCATTTTTGAAAAGGAAAAGGAAAGGACAGGAAGAACAATGAGCCACTTCTCTGAATCCCCTCCCCCAAGCCTTGCCCACACTTCCCATGGTCCAGGATCGTAGGACAGAGCTTGGAGAAGCCTTGCGAACTGCCCCACCACAAGGCCACATCCTTTCAGATTGGTCAAAGCCTGCACATAGGAGGCAGTCAAAAATCACTGTCGTCATCATCATCGTGAATGTCACTGCTGTGGTCAGTGCACTAAATCAGAAAAAGTCGTGAGCAGCAGCTCTGAGCCATCTCACAGGTCTTCAAACTCAGCGAGATAGTTACTAAATTATTAACTGCTCTGAAATTCTGGGTTGTAAAGTAATTTCCACTAAACCATCAAAGCCTTCGTTAAACATGTCACCTCCCCCACCTCTCCGTTTCCTGTTTTGTTTTGTCTCTAGCTCCACGGCTGCCTGCCCATCAGGGCCCTTCAGCCTCTTCCTCAGAAGCCCAAGGCTGAGCCCTGGCCGATTCCCAACAGACTGCAATGACCCTCAGCCCCTTGGTCACAAGAAGCCCCTTAGAAGGCAGTGTGCTCTCTTTGGTGCTCTGTCCTCTTTCATCCTTGGAGTGAAGTTCATATCCATCTTCTCACTGAAGCTGTGCCCAGTGATATCCTGTCCTCTGGCACCTACACGAGCATACAATCTTCCAGAACCTTATACAGCTTTTCTTTCGTTCCCTTGACGTTGATGTTTTTCCTCAGCTACAGTAAAGATCAAGAGCCAATCCTCTGCTTTCTCCTAGACCCTCAGAGCCCTGGAACCAAGCTACTGACATAGAAAGAGTGTGGTGACTGCCCATAGATGGCAACAATGACCACATCTAGCGTTGTCGTCCTGCAGATAGGCTGTCTGAGATGCATCTGTGGGCTTGCGAAGGACCCATCTTAGAAGACACAGTGAGCATTTCCCTCACAAGCATGCATGTAGCCAGGGCCACGCCAACCCCACAATTGTGAGAAGACCCTAAAAGCCACATTAGCAACAATCTTTGAGCAGAGGCAAGAGAAAGCACCAGCTCTCTTGAGGTCTTTGCCTGAGGAAGCAATATAATCTCTTCAACAGTGACTTTGACCTTCCAGAAAAGAACTAAGACCTCTTTTCTGTTCCTGACAAAGATTTTGTGCCTCATTCCCACATTCACATGCAGAAGGGGAAGGGTCTGAGGGGGAGGGACAGTTGACTTGCCTCCTCTTCCCTTTCCTCCTCCTTCTCCTCCTTCTTGTCCTCCTTGTCCTTCTCTTCCTCTTCCTCTTTGTTGTTTTTATCTGTAAAGCCTTTAAGCAGAAAAAGATCCCTGTGCGGGCATGAAAGTGAGACTAAGGCGGTGTTCATGTGTTTTCTTTGGGAAAAAGCCTATGTTCACTCACCACAAGCCCGACTGTCTCTGGGAGAATAAAGGAATGATGGCCCAGGTTAAGCCTGAGGGGTCAAAATGTCAAACAAGAATAAAGACCAACCATTCAGGAAGCAAGTTATAGCAGGGAGGATGGGGACAGCGGGTGACAAGGCAGTCATGGAAAGAAGGCCCTTAGTGACTCAAAAGACCACAGGGGGAGCAGTGCTGAGCTGCATCAGCCCCAGAACATCCTGTTCAGAGGCAGAGGCCTAGGCCCTGCCCAGTGGTTCTGACTGTACAGAACCCAGTAGCATTTAAAAATCTTACAGTAAAAGGAAAAATAAAAAGGATATGGAGAACTAGTGTTGCAGAGAACAGGATAGATCAAGAGACTCTACAACAAAGATTTGAGCAATCTGAGGTACATGCAGAGAGGAATTAACAAGAGAACTCACTATTCCCAGCTACACAGGGCCGGTTTTCAGCTGAACACCCTGCCAGGCTACACCTGTGGGCTACAGGCAGAGTCTGTTCCCTCTGACCACGGCCTGTGCCATGCCAGTTGTTAAATATCAGGACTGTCTCTAGCCATAATGTTTCCTGAAGGTATTTAAGAAGCTATGCTTGTAAAAATGACAAGTGTGCAAATACGCAGAGGGAAGGATTAGGAAGCTACTTAAATGTTGGAAGGAGTTTTTGTTTCTTTTTAATCTCTCTTTGAAACAAATATGTGGGTCTTAAGAGGGGAAAAGAAAACTGTGTGAGGGATATTTCTGTCCAAACAGTAGGAGGGAATTCTTGATCAATGGCTGATTCTCTCAGTTCTCCAGGTTTTCAGTGAATCCAGTCTCTATGTCATGGCTGACTCCTTCATTAAGGAATAAGTTCCATGTGTCTCGCCCCACCTGGGCCCTCCTCCGTGTGAAGTAGCTGTCCTTGCCCCTGTCCTCCTCTTCATCCCGCCTGACTGACTTCCTCCCACCCGGCTCTTACGCCTCTACTTTGATCTGTCTTCCCTCTTAATCATCACAGGTCTGCTTATCTAAACAGTATTGGACTTTGGAGAAATTACAGGACAGAAGCCAAATAGATAAATAAACTCTGATCTTAGACCTCAACTAGATCAAGCTTATGAGTCCCATGGGGATGTTTATCTTGGAGAAGTGCAACTTCAGATCTGGATTTGTTATTTGGGAAAGCTGCCAAGTCAGTCCACAGTGAGACCTACAGGGAAAGGGGCAGATGGGGACGGGGCTAATCCCACTGATCAGGTTTATGAAATCCCAGAAAGAGCATCACTCTTTCTGGCCTGGCTTCTGAGCCAACTGAGAAATGAGATGAAAACCTCTCGTTAGTGGAAGACTAAATTATCACTTTTATTACTGATAAATATGACAGTGGAGAATGTGGCTTCTACTGAGAACAAACGGGCTTCTTACTCCTGGATCCCTGAATTTCCCAGGTCTGATCAGCCAGTTGATGCAAGAAACCCCCTTGTCTTACTACCAAAAACTCCACAGTCCGGGAAACCCTTCCATCTCCCAGCTGTATGGGGGCCCTGTCCATCACAGCAGGGCTGGTTAAGAGTAGACTACATTTCCTGGGCCTCCCAAAGAAAGGAGACAGGAAGCCCTAGCTGTGGTCCCCTATCTGTCTTTCCAAACTCCCCAGTCAAGTTGAATCACTCGAAGCCATGAGCGTCAATCTGGAAGTGGTCCCCCTCCCATGCAACAAAACACGGAAGGTGGGGGAGGCACGCTCTCAGGAATTTAATTCCTTCCAAGATTCTGGTGACAAACCGAATGGGATGAAAACTGAATCAGATGTCCCCAGAAGGTCAGCACTGAGCCTAACCCACACAAAGGAACCCTTGGCGGGCCCACAGAAAATAGCTGCAAGTTTGAACCATACCCTGATTTGAAAGGAGATATAACGTTGTGTATTCCTTACAACAACCCCAACTAAACTTTAAGTATTATTAACGACTTTGTTATTTAGTAAAACCCACACCATATAATGGCGGACTATAGATGGGTGCCGCTACTCGATCGTGATATTGATTTGTAAGTGGTAGTAAAATGTGCCGTTTTCCGTTAAAGCATTTCATCTCTAGTATGGGGCCACTGAGAACACCCCTCATGCCCTGCTCTGGTACCAGAAATGCTCCAGATCACAAGTGGAAGAAACAATGACAAGGGTGCAGAGTCTCCATTCAACCTCCGATAGAGACGAGTGAGAAACCCAGTCAAAACCCACCGGTGCTTATTGTCACATTGTAACCAACGCCATAACTGACACCAGTGTCGGAACAACTTGAAGATACACAAAAAGTTGGGATTTTACAGATTTTTTAATTCTGCCCTTTTCTGTTGTTTGTACTTCCATGTCTGTTTTATTGGTTGTTTTAATTTTCTGATTTCAAAAAGAATTAAAAACAGATGCTTTTCAACCACCTGCTTCAGGAAAAAAGAGAGGAATGCTTTAAAAGTATCATCTCTGTTTTTCTATGCAAACCACATGGCCTGATGCTAGTTTGAATTTCAGTTTTATAATATTCTTACTTAAATTTGGTTCAGAGTTTGGTTCTGTGTTACACATACGAGGAAACACTTGCCAGAAAGCTTACTGAGATGTCCATAAAATGTACTGGTTGATGAGAAATGCTCAAGTGATTTAACTAGTGAAGCACAAAGGCCAAGATACGTCCACCAATTCTCAAACTGAAAAGGGATTCAGAATGTTTTTCTTCTCTTTTGGAAAGTCATGGACTCTAGATTTCAAAATAGGTGAAGCGGAATGCTTGTTTCTTATCACCAGAGACATCCTACCCAGTGTTCTCTCCTTTCTGTGGTGCATGTGAGGAGAAAAGGAGGGAAGGAGGTGCTTCTCAAACAGAAACTATGACGATCACTACTCCGCTAGAAGTCTGCTCAGCCTGTGTTCTCCATTCGAGCCGAGATGAAGACCTCCCTAGCAGAGTCTATCATGTAACACCGTGCATAATCTTTCTAACTCAAGAAAAGCACCAGACCTTCAGTTCTCCTTGACAGTACTTTTTTATGATTGTCAGTCATTTTTCTGCCTCAGATCTGTGCAAGGGTTCTTTCAAACCCACTCCCGGAGCTGGACACGGTGGCACACGCCTGTAATTCCAGCACTCTGGGAGACTAAAGCAGAAAGACTGCAAATTTGAGCCAGCTTGGCCAACTTAACAAGACCCTGTCTCAAAAATAAGTGTTTTCTTTTAAGCTAGGGATAACTTAGTGACCCTGTGTTCAATACTCACTACAGCATTAAAGAAGGACCGGGGAAAGGAAGGAAAGAAGGGAGGAAGGAAGGGAGGAAGGGAGGGAGGGAGGGAGGAAGTTTGTGTAGCAGATTATAGAAAGATCTTGGTAAAGCTTTGGTGAGGAAGGGCCAACTCATGCTCAATAAACAATGCTGAAGGCAGGTTAGGAGCACAGGCTCTAGAATAAGGGCACCCAGATTCAAGTTCATAACTCTCTGGATTCATAACTTCGAGTAAGTCATAAACCATCCTGAGCCTTGGTTTCCTCATCTTTAAGAATATTAACAGACTGCACCATATTAACAGACTGTGGGGATTAAATGCAGTAACACATATAAAATGCTTAGCCCGCCCTGATACATAGTGTTACATATGTTAGATGTCATTACAGATCTTTTATAAAAGCTGCTCTATAACAAACATCAAGTTTAAATATAAATGTCATTAAAACGTCATGTGCATGTCACTATCTCAAATACTTCTATGCCTGTGTTCTTCTGTCTGAATTCTGCAACTATGTCAGAGATGCCACTACTCTTAGGTAGCAATATCCAAAGCCGCAGTTTGTTATTTCCCTCCCTTCTTCTTTTGTTCCCTTTCTTCCTTCCCTCATTTCTTCTTTTCCTCCCTTCATCCCTCCCTGCTTCCTTCCTGTTTATCCTCTTTTGTTCCTTTTTTGGATGGTGAAAACACATTTCTTTAAAGATTAAATATGAAATCCAAAAGTATGGAAGTAAAAGCAAGCTCTCAAAATGTGTAAGTCTCAGAATAACTTTCTTGCGCAGCTGTCTTAACAGATTTGTCAAGAAACTCACCAACTTCAAACATAAAAACTCCCAAATGATTCAGAAGAACCAATTGTTTTCACTGGCAATCCAAGCTGCGTTTGTGCCATTTATTTCAGCACACTCATTGAGTACTTAGGTTATCTTGGAAGACAATCTAATCCCAGGGGAGATTAGTGCATTGTTGGCCTTGCTGATATAGCTCCCTTTGGTTTACAGAGAGTAATTCAGACAAATGATTTAAGGATTTTTCCTATAGCTTCTTCCTCTCTCGTTCCTAGAAATCTACAGAACACCAGAAATCAATCACAAGGATATCCTTATCAATAATAGCAGTAGAACTTGTAAAAAGTATTGTAATGCAGAAACATGATAATCTAACAGATAACGTTGGATGACCCAGGGTGTGTTCCAGAAAAAAGGCTTTGACAGCTAATCATAGCCTCTGCAGTGTGGATAACAGTATTGTTTTGTGTTTTGTTTTTATTTGTTACATGCAGGGATTAAAACCAGGGTTTTATACATGCTGCCCAAACACTCTACCACCGAGCATCAGTTCCAGCTCTGAAGAATTGTTTTGCTCCACTTACCCTGTATGACCATAACACAGATAAATTATATATTCCAGGAGTCATTCTAAAACACTGAAAATACCTAATAGATCCTTGAGTATCTTAAAGCCCAGGCTACATGGCCATTTGCTAGTCTAAGTACGTCCTCTTAGAGAGAAAGCACATTTGCCAAATATCACGTCACTAATGACAAGCCAAGGACCTGAGGCCTCACACAGTTTTGAGGTGCCACACCCACAGGGAAAGGTGGACACAGCAAGGGACTCACCAACTAAGACCTTCAAGTGGGCTCACCAAGGTCTTCCAGCACTGGTCAAAGAGCCCTAGGTGTACTTCTTAAATAGTAAATAATCCTAGAGAAACAAATCACCAATGACCATTTCCCTGGAATGACAGCAGAAAGTTCTGGTAAAACAGGCTTAAGTGTACCTCATCCTCAACTAGCCTGACCCCACAGCTCTGCTTTGCTGTTACTAAGGCTGACACAGCATGCCGGCCAGGGCCTTCAAATGTGGTGACCACTCCCGGTCACCTCTTTTTTCTCAGAGCCCTTGACCTGGTTGTAACCATTCCCAAAGGACCGATGCTCCAACACCCAGCCAGGGCTGCAGGAAGTGGGTGGCCCAGTCCAAAAGAAAACTTTATAACAGCTCATTAACTCTTCCCTACCCACCCAGGGCAATCTGACATCACCCAAAGAGAGATACAGGAGCGGGGAGAGGAGGGAGACATCGCATGGTCCTTTCATTTCTTTCATGATTTGGATAAACTTTCAAAGCCTAGCACCCAGCCAGGTCCCCAGCACAAAGATAACTTGAAGAAGAAGATGTAAATTTCTAGATGGGAGTTTCTCTTGTTCGTTGCGAGGAATGTGCACACTTTCTGCTATTTGGAGGAGTTTTGGGTTTCCAGTCTTTTTATCAAGAAGATAGGAAAGAGAAAGAGAGGGGAGGAGAACGAAAATGAGGAAAAGGTCTTGAAGAAGCCCAGAAACATAAACATGGACAGTTTGTGCCTGAAGTAAACAGGAACTGGCTTGCATTATGTTGTAAACAGTGAGCCAGGCAGGGATCAGTCTGTGTCCCTGATCACGATTAAATGAGGTGTCAATTTTGACCTCCCTCGCCAAGTCAAAAATGATTCTGAAATTGGCCACTTTTGTTGACACTTCAGTACATCTCATCAGACACGTTCGGAGACTAAAACAGGAAAATGAGATGCCCATGCTGTCTCAATCAACCACGTGGGACAGATGAGACATTTGTTCCTTTCTTACCCTGAGAACAAACAGCTCCCCAGGCAGAGAAATGCAGAAATTCTTCATAGAAAATTATGAAGGTAAGATTTGAGCTCCATCTCAAATAAACTCTGGGATTATAATTTGTATAGCATTTTCATAATGAGCCCAAGAAATCCATTTTAATTTATCTTTAAAAATACTTCTTACAGAATCAAGAGGGGCACAGAGAATACCTTTAGGGGCTTTGGGGGGAGAAATGAATTTTATCATAGAAGAAAAAGTCATATTAATTAGAGCTATGAAATGGTCCAAAAAAATTGCCTTTTGTGGGTATTCGATAACACATTTAAAATAAAAGACCATCGACATTTTTCTGAAAAAATTGCCACAATATGTTATACATACAAAAGTTCAACCAAACATTATAGCTTGCATCCCCAGCCTAAGGCAGCTGCATGGGGCTTCACGAAATGGGCCAAGGTATGTCATCATTAGATCAAGGGAATCCATCCTGCCACAAGCCAAGTCATAGGCAAGGAGCAGGAGATGCATCAGTTAGGGAAAAGCACAGGAAAAGGATCAAATATCAAGCAAAATGTCTGGTTTTTTACACTAACGATCTCTAAAATTCACAGCTACAACCTCCATAAACTAGGGACCAAAATGTTAAGTTCTGAATGTCCTCTCCACATTTTGAGTCATTATGAGTCTCATCTTTTGTGATGGTTAACTTTGTGTGTCAACTTGTCTGGGCCATGGGATGCCCAGACATCTGGGTGTGTCTGGAATGGTGTTTCTGGACAAGACTTGATGTGAATCAGTGGATGGAGTACAACAGACAGTTGGCCATCCGCAGAGCAGATTGGGCCTCATCTCATCTATGGAGGGCCTGCATCACACTACCAGCTCTCTCCTGGGGGTCTTACAGACAGCAGACTTTGGGACTTTTCAGCCACCTTAACCATGTGAGCTAATTCCTCTTAATCTCTCTCTCTCTCTCTCTCTCCCCCCACCTCGCATATTGAGAGAACAAGAGGGAGAGAACTTTGCCTAAAACACTGTATTTCCCAGGCTGCTTTGCAGCACAGTCATAGGCAAATCAGCAACCAGATCCACAAAAGACCTGGATCCTGAGTATAGGATGACAGGATTTAGGCAAGTGTAGAGATGTCTGGTTACATTAGCCTGGATCCAGCCCCACATATGATCACTGTCATGTGGAGGGTGATAACAGCTATGGTGTTTTTGCTACAACAGCTGCTCGGCAGGGCTTGGTGTTTCTCTCTGTTTATTCCCAGTTGTGCAGTGTCCATTCTGGTTAGCTGGCCCCCTCCGGAGATTTTTCTAAGTTGTGTAACTTTCTTCAATAAATCCCTTTTCCTTAAATTAGCTAAAGTAGATCCCATTATCTGTAAGTGAGAATGTTAGCAGGGACAACAGCCTACTTATCAAGCCCGGAGTTTGTACGTATAGAAAAGGAGATCTATAAGCGAAGGTGCCTGTAATTTCGGGGGCGTGGAAAAATCCTGTACCCTCAGTGCTGCTCTTCCTCACCGGCTCCTGGGGTCCCCAGGACCCTGCCCCAGATGTTTGAAAACAGCTTTCATTTAGGCCCTCAGACTTTCCTCCAAGTTAAACATTCCTGATTACTTCTATGGTTTCTTAAACTACTTCTCACAACTCTAGTTACTCTAAGACCCACAAATGGCCTTTGCAAGCTGTGCTGCTCACAAATACTGAAATTACCGCCAGATGAGGATGCTGCCTGGATTTAACACCGACCATCCACACATCTGTTTCTTTTACTTTCTGTCCTTCTCTTTCTGCTCCCCCTCCTCCTCTTCATCCCCTTCTCTCTTCCTTCTGCTCCTCTTCCTCTCCTTTCTTCTTCTCTTCTTCTTCTTCCTCTTCTCTCTCCCACCCTCCTCTCTTCTGCACTCCCTGTTTGCCTTTCTGTGACAAAATGCTCCCTCTGATGGTCGCTGACTTCCAGAGAAACATTTTGTTCCTAGGAAAACCTCAAGCAATGTAAAAGATAACAACAAAGCACGCACTGGCCAAAGTGCAAAAGAGGCATGAGAGCGGGCTTCCCTCTCCCACTCCACAGTCTGTGAAACCCTCTTCCTCAGGGCAGAGCCCTCTCCTCACAGCAGAACAGACTCAGACTCCTTCTGGCAAAAATCCTGATCCTCTCTTCCCAACACCATAAGCCAGCCAGGGATGCATTTCTCTGTGTCTGGGTCTGTTTTCCAAGATGAGAGCTCTATTCTGCAACTCCAACTCCTAACTGTGCTATGGCCAATCTGTTTCCTATACTGTGTACTGCAAGAGCAAGAGCATTTGGATTGGGGTGGGGGCGGTACCGGAGATTGAACTTGGGTCCTTGTGCTTGCGAAGTAGGCACTGGAACCATTGAGCTAAATCCCTGGCCCCTAAAAGCATTTGGATTTTTACATAGAGTGATACCTTTCCCACAAGTCACACAGATGGAAACAAACCATGGAGGTGAAATATTAAGCATAACTCTGAGAAAGCGAGTAATGTCATCTTGGCAATGTAGATGGGGAAAGCTAAAGTGTGAGGCTTTGGAGGTGTTGCTGGAGGTGGGCCCACTCCGAAGAGGCAGAGCAGAGAGCCCAGTGCCTGTCAACTCTACACTGTGTCACCCTCCTCTCTGGCTCATCCAGCTCCTATATCATCTCCCTTCCCTCACAGGAGCCTCCTCTCCCTCCAAACACAGGAGGAGCGAAGGAGAATTCTGAGATCACACCATGTTTTCTTTGTTTCATTAACCCTCCCTTTGCTCCAGTGCCTAAAAATTAAGAATTGAGAGTAAAGTTGTAAATTTCAGAAGAGCTCTCTTCCTGGTTCACCTCCTATAGACCCAGCACCTCCATATTACTAAGCACATAGTAGGACCTATAAATGCTTGCTGAGTGAGTTAATGAACATCCACAGTTGCCCACCTTTGGAAATACTCCACCTGCTTGATAATGAAATTCCCAAACCCCCTCGCATTGCAATACAGAATATACCAAGAAGGAGAGATCTGAGTTAGGGGGAACCTATGTAAATGTATATTCCAAACGTACACCACTGGCAAAAGAAAGGGTTGGAAAATTCTCATTCAATCTTGGATTCATTCACCCAGTTAACAAGCAGATACGAAAAGCCTTCTATGAGGTAGGCACTGTGAGAGAGCCTAAGAACACCTGCACGAGTAAAATCAGACCCTCAGTCTCAGGCAGATACAACTTTTAGCAAATAATTGTGCACCAAAATTCAGGGAAACTCCTGTCCCTGCTTCCATGGTGAGAGCATTTTGAAACTATGCAAAAAACAATTAAACATGGCTGAGGTTTGAGGGCATTTGTAGCCACCACAGTGGAACACCGCTTAACACCAATGGGAGGTTTGACTGCTTTGCAGCAGGCTAAACCCAATCACTCCACCAGGAGAATGAGCAGACTTTTTCAGATAAGCTTCCGTTGTGTTGCCCACCTGTGTGAGGTGAGTTTAACCTGGTGGGAAGATCACATTCCAAGAATTAGAACCCACTGCCACTCTAGCCAGAGGCAGCAATGAGAAACGGGGTCAACCCCCATCCTATCCAGCCAAAGAGACATTCAAGCTTCTGAGCACAGGGTGGAGGGTTCCACACTTCCAGTGGGGAAGGGCAGTACTTCCTGTGAGCAGAAATGGGGCTACGGAGGAGAAAATAGGTCAGAAGACAGGGACTGGCCCTTGGGGACATTCTCTTTTCAAAGGCCTCCAATTATAATGCCCTTTCCAGGCAAGTCCAAGGAAACAAGCAAATTGGACATAGACCACAATCTCCACATAGTTCACTCTGTCCTGTTCTTTTGACATCTACACAACCCCTCAAAAAAGACTGTTATATCGTCACATTATTGCATAGTGTTTGGTCAAAAGAGGATTGTAAAACCACTAGGAATTCATGGAAACTGATCCTTCTTGCAAAATCCAGGATGGAGAGGTGTCCCTGGGGCAGAATGATGGACAAGCAGTACCTGCCTAGAAGAGCCCCAGATCAAAGGCAGTGAGACTCAACTCACAAATAACCCTTGGTGTCTTAACAATGAGCCTCCCTCCACACCTGAGTTATAAAAAGTACTGAAATAGCTGTAATAATAAAGGCTGCTCTTTACTGTGCACCTACCATACACATGACCGTAGCGCATATCATGTAAGGTAATCCTTCTAGTATTGCTTAAGTATTAGTAACCCTTATCAACAGATGACAAAATTGAGGCTCCAAATCAAAGTCCCTTTGGCCAAGACGTCAGTGCTTGCTGCTTACACCCAGGCCAGTCTTCCCCTGAGCCCTTCTTTTCATTAGCCCACAGCGCTCCTTGTGTACCGGCTTTGGAGGAGTCTGAGCGGAAGCTGTGTGAGGGATCGAGGAAGCTTCCCGGAGGAGGCTCCACCTGAACTGAGTCTTAAAGGATGAATGCAAAGCATTCACAGAAGGGGCAGGCAAAGAAAAGGCTCCATCTTCACCAAGGGGCAGCCTAAACATGGGCTGAGAATGCAGAGACAGCCAGCATTATCAGAGCCCACAGGAGAGCCGGGCTAGGAAGGGAGGAAGGAGCGGGGCGGGGGGAGGCGGAAAGACCCACCGAAGTTCTGTTGTGGGCTTTGGGATCGGTGTCGGGAGCTTTGAACTTTATCCTATAGAATACACAGGGCCAGGGGAGTTTTCAAATGTCAGCGATGTGACTGGAGTAGCATTTTAAACAAATCGCTTCGGCAGGCAGAATTTAAGGGGGAAGAGGATCCCTCTAAACCTGAAGAGGGTTAGCGGCCGAGATAAGGCAGGAAACTTAACAATACATATGACCACTCGCAGAGATCCAAATGGGTGTGTTAGGGACAGGAGTGGGGAGCAGCAGGTGCTGTGGTTCACATGTGGTTTGACGGCTCTGAAACTCACACGGAGGCTTAGCCCCCACTGTGGGGCCCTAAGAGGGAGGAAGTCTAATCTGATTATGATATTTAGGGGTAGAGCTTTGGGAAGTGATTGGCTAGAATCCCACGATTGAATCCTGATAGGCTTTGAAGAGGTGACTGAGTCCTGGAGACTGCATAAGAAAATGGAGAGGATGTAGAAGGCACATGACAGAGCACTCCTATCATCCCAGCACTCTGGGAGGCTGAGGCAGAAGGGTCTCAAATCTGAGTCTACTTCAGCAACTTAGCAACTTGGCAAGACCTTGTCTCTAAATTAAAAGGGGAAGGGGGTGGGCTGGAGATGTAGCTCAGTGCAAAGGCTCTGGGTTCAATTCCCAGTACCACCACACACACAGGCCAGCATGAGTTTATCTTCTTTCTGAGTGTGTAATGTGCTACTGGCAGGAGGGGTATCAACAGATGCAGCTGCTCGGCCTCGGGTCATAACCTTGAGCCAAAATGAATCTTTTCATTGTGACTTACCCAGTGTGTGATATTGTGTGAATAGTAACAGAAAACAGACTAAGACAGGGGAGAAAAATTAATGAGAATGGAAAAGAAAACTGGCAGGTCCTTGTGGTCATTTAGACAAGGGGAGAGAACATATACTGCACAAAGTCACCAGAAAGTGAGCTGGTCTGGGGAGACAGCAAGTCGAGTGTTGAGAGGCTGAGAGCTGAGGAACCTGTCGGTCTGAGCAGCACGGCCAGGAGTCAAGTGAGGACATCTGGTGCCGCTGCCCATGGAGACCTGGAAGGTGCCTGCATCTAAGTGGTGACTGAGGTCACAGGTGAGCTCTGCCAGGAAGAAGAGCTGTGGGCCAAGGACAGGCCCCAAGAAAACTCAGACACTGAGCAGGTGGGCAGAAGATGCAGAGCATATGAAAGAGACCATTAACAAATGGCTTCAAAGGAGACTAGAGTTCTAAAAGCCAAAACATACTGTCCTCTGATGGGTGAGATCAACAGCATCAGAGTCAGACCAAATCTGAGGAAAACTTGGGACAAAAGAAATCTTCTAGATTTGGCCTCTAGGAAGACATCGGTGACCTCCAGAGAACCCTACCTGGAGCAGTTTCTTGGGAAGGGAAGCAACTGAGGGGTCAGAGGTCCAAGGAGAACTGGCTGCACACTGATGGTTTAGGAAGGGAAAGAATTAACTGTTCATAGACTGAGGAAGGGGAACTGTTAAGGAAGAGAAAGATGAAGGCTCTTAGCCAAGGTACAGAGGCATCAAGGGATGGATTTGTGCCCTGGTGCCTAAAGTGACAGAAGATGTGGTCAAAAGCACAGGCCTGCACTAAGGCTGGAGAAGACAGCAGGGCTAGGAGAGATGCACAGAAGTTGGCGATGTTTATCAGAAGATTTAAGTATGTGGAAAAAAATCAGACCACTTGGCCTCAATATTTCTGAATGAGGTAAGAAACAACGCCTTCATGAGTTTGTAGTAATGCTAATCCACACAACCCAATGATTGTCTCCAGTAGTTGTCAGGAAATGGGGAAGGAGGTGTAATGTTGACTTGTTTGAGAGTTTTGCTGTCAAGCAAGGCTGTGAGAAACCCCAGGGGATATTGAGCGGTGGGTGTAACAAACTTCAAGCAGGGCAGTTCTAGGAGACGGTAAAATTCATTTTAGTAGAATCTCACTTCAAGAAGATACCAATCTGAGATTCCTGATGGGATTTCAGTCAGAGACAGAAAGATCTCAGAAACTCCCTAGCCTCAAAAAAGTTGAGCTTAATCATGCTAATCAGAAGTCAGTAGCCTTGTGTCATTCTATAAAAAAGTATTGAAGGCAGAGGGCTGGTAAGAATCCAGGCAACTCAATGACACAGGGATCTCCTCCTCCCTGGCACATGTAGTGTGTGCTTGTTGGCTTGTTTCCCACTTTCTGTGCTCCACAGATGTGAATAAGACACCATCCCTGCCCTCTCCCCACCTTGGCTGGTGCTCTGTTTCTCTTCCAACAAAAGAAAACATTTCTGCATCACAGCTTTTAAATCAACTGTGTAAAGCAGATCTCTGACTCACCCTCAGCCCACAGTGCATGCCCCTCTACCTCTCTAATAGCTTGAAACCCCTCCACATCTTTAAAAGGAGCTGCTTGCAGCTGACATGGAGTCTTCCCCAGGCCAGTTCCTCTTTCCATTGCCCACTATATGGAGATGCCCATTTCCCTGTACCCTGAATCCCAGAGCTGGGACAACCCCCTAACTTTTCACTCTTTTGAAAGCCCCTCCTCTTCTTTCCCCATGCTGTTTGGCCCTGCTCCCTAAAATGTTAGGAAATCCCAGTGTTAGGTAAAAAGAGCTGAAAACCAGGACCAGACCAGGACCATAACAATCCTTTACTATGGGGAGGATCTGCCATGGTGTCTCTGAACAAAGGCGAGGCAGAACAGGGAACTTCCTTTATAAAAGCAGGGCGGGGTTAGCCTGAGCTGGGGTGGAGCTGAGTGAGGTAGTAGTAAGGGATTGGAGGAGCCAGTAACATCACTAGGTGGGGCTAGTGACATCATTAGCTGCTAGGAAGTAGCAAGTATCAGGTTACTCTTTTGGCAGGGCAAGAGGCACGATGGGAAGAAGCAGCCTGTCCTTTGTTGGGAGAAGCCATGTTTTAACATGGAGGCTGCTATTCCGTGTGGCAGCCATCTTAAGGCAAGGGAAATCTAACACCCACAACCCCAGAAACTGACTCACTAGCTTCCTCCCCACGTCACCCACTAACATAGCCCTGGAGACAACCTCCCCAGCAGCCAGGTCTTATCCAAGGCCACTTGTCCTCATTACAAAGACTCTACTCCCGTAATCATAGCCTGCCAGCCTCCAGGGTGCCCTGTAGCAAAGCACCTTGTCCTGGCAGTGTCCTTGTTGCTGGATGGCATGGTTTCTGGCAGTTCCAGGCTCTTTCTGTTCCAGCCAATTCTTTGGACAGCCAGCAAATAATTAAATGTAACTTTTATTTAAATTAAAGAAAGAAAAGAAAAGATACGTCCTGTAAGCAGGACAGGCCACTGCATGAATAGGAGGACAGCAGAACAGGGAGATCACAGTGGCAGCCAAGTCAAAGGTCACTGTCTTTTATGTCCTCCTACATCTGGTTTGTTGGAAGTTGGTCTGCCCAAACATCCTGGCCGTGATTCACAGGTCACATTCTGTTGTTTAGTCTCCATTCTAGATCAGGTTACATCCTGTTTTTAGCCTCTGTTCTGGATCTTTGTGACTGAGGGATTACATCCTGTTTTCCAGCCAGCTCACCATGTCCTAATCGCCTTGCTCCCTTCATTCCCACTCTTCCGTCTTGCTTCACGGTGTCCAGGCCCTCAGCCCCTCTTCTCCATGGCTGTCCACGATAAGGAAATAATGCGCAACATGGCAGGCCTTTGTCCGTTCCCAACAACCACCCGCCATGTTTTTGCCAAAATCACATGAGGTCTTGTTAAAACCACTGCACTGCCAACATAACTGTTCAAGCAATGTAACTGTTCAAGCATCCTAACTGCAAATGTAACTGTTCAAGCTGCAGGATGTTCCTACTCAATGTTTCAAGATGTTCCTTTAACTCCACCCTTCTGCTTCTATAAATACGCTTACCCAGTACATGACCCCAACCCCCCCCCATAGATCTCTATATAAGATTGCTTCCATTTCTGTTCCGGGCTCACACTTCAGGGTAGCTCCACCCTTCTGCTTCTATAAATACGCTTACCCAGTACATGACCCCAACCCCCCCCCATAGATCTCTATATAAGATTGCTTCCATTTCTGTTCCGGGCTCACACTTCAGGGTGCAAACTCTTCTGGGCCTGCCTGAGTAATAAAACTTGGTTCCCTCCATCTGTCTGAGCTCCGTTTCTTCACTTCCAAAGACCTTGAGACAGCTGTAACAGTGGCTGTGATGCTGAGCTGTCACACTTCACTGTAACATCCACACTCCTTTGTTTCAGCCCCACTCTCATCTACACTGGACCAAAGCAGCAGAACATTAATCGCCTCTTGCTATCATTCTCAATTTTCCCACCCCACACTCAGGCTGTATCCCTCCAGTGACCCCAGCATCCCAGCCACCCGTGCTCCCTAGGATCCCAGAGCTTGCCAGAGGGGACAGGTCACTCCCCACATACAGTGTTGCTTCTCTCTGGAATTCACTAGGCGGCTCAGATGTCCTGCATCTATGCTGGGTCAGCTCTTCATCAAGTCTCTGAAGTAAGATTCCAGCCTTACATTCTCCTCAATCCCTCTTCCCAAAAGCAAGGTGTCATTACTTGCAACCAGGAATGCTTTATTTAGAAAGAGAAAAAGGAAAGAAGGAAGGGAAGGAGGGAGAGAGACAGAAAAGAAAAAAGGAAGAAAGGAAGAGAAAGAGAGTGAAAGAAAAGCTTTAGGTTACTGTCCTTTGGCCTCCAAACTATTTCTGAATTTAGACTTATCCTTCTTTCTCGACATCTGTTCTAATGTTAATCGACCCATGTGTATGTTTTAGCTAATGTCCTCACAACATTAATTCTCCCTCCTTGTCTGTATCTTCCTTCTCTTCAGATTTTAGCTTCTACTTGCACTTGAGTTTCTCCCACCTTTAAAAAAAATGACTGTGATTCAAGAGCCCACTTCTACACGAGGGTACACAGCCAAGCTATGCAATGAATACTCCCCACTTCACTTCCCATTCATTTTTTTTAATTAAGTGGATGCATAAACATAGCTTTTGAAGTCAAATAGAGCTTCAAAGGCTTACAGCAAATACCTTTTTAAAATTTTTTATAATTCCCATTTTTCTAAATAACACATTATTTTAGCTCTAGGATTCAGGTCTCTCACCAAGCCTCTACCAAGAATGCAGATGTCACTTTCCAAACCTCCCTTCATTATCCCCAGCTAGTTATACATAGTTTATGGTTAAATTGTTTGATCCATATATAAATATGCCTGTATATCTCATAAATTACTGTACTGTGATTATACTTTCCCTCATATATTTTTAACATAAATTGTCACTTTTTTCTAATCTATTTTTGTTCTAATTCAGACCCATATTCACACACACACACACACACACACACAACAGTGAAACTCCTGTTGATATAGTGAAACCACTTAATATTGGTCTCTCACACCCTCCATCATTGGTTCCATATGAAAGGGTTACTTCTGGGCTGGCTACCCAGTAGTCTCATCCTGGAGCTTCTTCACTGGCATCCTGCTGTTTTCCTTCCCTCTGTCTTCCAGGCCCTGATGCATACATTCTAAGCCTTCCTACTTCTTGTGTGCATTTTCATTTGATAGGGCACATCCTACAGTAGCTTCTGAAGAAGGATGCAAGAAACCACTCTTGACTGGCCATTTGTTGTAACGAGGATTCTAGATTTAAAATCTTTTTTCCTTCAGAATGATAAAGGTTCCCAAGGTGTTGGAAAGTCCCATGTTATTCTGATTCCTTGTCCCTTGTATATTGCCTGCTCTGCACTGGTAGCTTTTAGAAATCTCTCCTTGTCCCTAAGGTCCTGAATTGTTTTTTAACTATTATGCTAGACACTCACTGACCTTTTCAGTTTAAAAACCCAGGTCTTCAGATCTAAAAACATTTTTCCTATTTCTCTGACAATTCACTCCATTTTCTCTCTTTCTCAAATTCCTAATAGTCAGATGTTTGGTTTTCTGCTTTCCTTATTTTCCCATCTTTTCTACTTGCCAACACTTTATTCTTTAGTTCTACTTTTTGGGAGTTTTCTTCAACAATATCCATTGCCTTTTAAATTTTCTACTAATTTTCAAAAGCCTTTTTCGGGTCTCTGAATGTTTCCTTATATATCCAGCCTATTCTTGTTTCATAGATATGTTTCTTCTTACCTCATGAGTGGCATTAATGTATTTCAATTTTGTATTATAGCCCTACATTGTACTCCTTTTTCCCATTCATTTTGCTGTCAATGTCTCCACCTTACAAATTATAATTTTCCCTCCAACCTTTGATGATTCTTGACTTTTTGTCTCCAGCAGTTAAGCACCAGGCATTAGAGGTTTCCTGAATAGGTAGAGCTTATGCCTCCAGAGATTTGTCAGAGGGTTGGTTTTTTGTTTTGTTTTGTTTTGTTTTGTTTTGTTTTCTTCCCGGTGTGGGAGTCATTTCTTTCTGTGATGTCTTGAGTATGGGACAGAATTTTCCCAAAATACAACTGCCCATCCCCTCACTTTGCTGCTTGAACTGAGTGGGCTTTACTCACCAAACCTCACTGCTCAGAGTGCAAAATTTCACTTACTGACCCTGTTTCCACCACCGTACTAACTGAAGTGATTTCTATGATAGAGAAATACCACACAAGAAGATCAGTCCTTGCCTTTCCCTTGCCTCACCTCCGTGTTGCTGTTGTTGTTTCATATTTTCTTTCGTTCCAGAAATGTAACAGTTTGTGTTGCTGGTCAGTGCTCTTGCCCAATGTATCAAAATATTTTGTGACTGAACTGTGTAGGCTTTCAGGAATGTTCAGTAACTCCACCCCTTTGTTTCAGGAATGTTTGGTAACTCTGCCCCCTGCCCTGCTTCAGTGGGCATGCTCACCTAACCTGTAGAAAGAGGCTCTCATTTCTGGTGGAGCATTCACCTTAAGTATGAACTCCTCTGAGTCAGCATAAGAAAGGCTTTTTTCCACCTCTTCCAGTGACCATTGGATTCTCCAGTCTTCAAATTGCAAAAGCTGCAACCCAGAGCTGCCACGCTGAGCTGTGAAGTTCATCTGTGCTTCAGAGCTGCAACACTGAGCTGTAAAGCTCAGCTTTGCCTTCCAAGCTGTGGCACTTGGCTACAACACTGAGTTGTAATGCTTGGCTATAGCACTGAGTTGCTCTACTCTGCTGCAACATCCAGGCTTTTGGAAAGAGAAGTGGGGGTACAGGTAGAGGGGCCAGTAACCTGAAGACAGAAGAGATAACATGGGTATCTAATTGCTCCTTAAGGAAACATTCCACCAGCCTGACTGTATTCTCTCCCTTATTATGCAGTCCCTCATCCTCCAGAGTGCTTAGTACCTCTGATTCCTCAGCCTTTCAGGAGTTTGGAAACCAAGAGTAGATTTGTTCCTTATTGATTTCCCCCTTTCTTCCTCCCCTCTAGACAGTCAAGTGCTAGCTTTCCCTGAAGGGTAAGAAAGAAAGGAGGGAAGGAAAGAGGAGGAGGGAGGAAGATAGAATAGGAGAGAAGAAGAGAGAGAAGAAGGGAAGAAGAGAAGGAGGGAAGGAAGGAGGACTGAATGACATCTATTCTGCACCAGGCTATCTGAACTGAGCCCTCACATAAAGATATTACCACCCTCTTAGTAGGGGATTGGTCTCATTACTCGCATGGTACAGTTGAGGAAACACTGCTCAGAGATACTTGCCCTGGGTCACAAGTCTAGCCCGTGGCTGTACTCTAGCTCAGGGCTCCACGAATCCCATGGCTACTATCCTTTCCCCTACCTTGACCTGGGAAACAGTTGTAGCCCTAGGTATGACTGGCCACTCCCCCCACCCAGGACTCTCAGTAAGGACGACACATACCCCACCTTCATGTAAGGCCGGCCCCACCTCTGAGTCTGGCTCCCCAGGCCCTTCCATCTTCTGGGCCCTCTCAAGCTTCACAGGCCTTCTAGGGCAGTGGGCAGAGTATTTTCTCTTCACCCTGGATGGCGACCAAGGTGTTGTATTCTCAGCTGCTTGGGCTGAGATCTGAAGCCCAGACCCAGCCACTGACGCCACTCAGCGTGCCTGCCACTTCCACCAGGCCGTTTATGCTGGCACAGCCCAGAGCAAGACTGGTGGGAAGAGAATCCGCCCAAACAGGATTAATAAGAGGCAGCTGGTCTTTAAAAGCCTCCTTGACAATGTAAAGAAACTAAGTCAGATGTTTTTGGAAATGATATTTAAATGAATATGTCCACCTCCTCCCTTTCTATTACCCCTCTCCCCACTTCCTCCCTAGAGCTTTGAATCCAGGTTCAAGCAGAAATGAATGGATGATCACCCATGACCCAAGGTCAGACAAGGGCCAGTGTGAGCCAGAGTGCCACATGTCAGGGGTGCTCTCTACGGTTCCCTGCTGGGAAGCCCATGAAATGCCTGGGTGAACAATGGGGAAGATGGCACAGCAGGTGGGTGGGACTCACCCAAAGGCCTCCCTGAAGACCGCAGCAGAGCCGTGCACAATGGGGACAAACAGGAATCTTCAGGGGCCAGGAAAAACTAAGCTAAAATAGCCTGGGCCCCTGCACAGCTGGTTCTTTCACGAGCTTCTTCCCCACACTTAATCAAGCGCCCCCTAGCTGTCTTCTTGAGCTCTTCTAAATCCTTCCAACCATGTGGAACGGCTCTCACTGGCCTCTGGGAAGCCTCCCCTGGCCAACCTTCTAGCAGAGACCTCTGGGACCTCAGAGACATTTCTGTTCACCCTTCATTGTGTGGCTTCTGTCGAGGACAATCTGTCACTTATGCTAGCTTGTGATGCCTACAGAAAGGCCTGTGAAGACATTTCTTCCCAAATTCAGGCCACCATGAAGAAGCTACCATCCAGAGCTACCGTTATCTCTTCATCCTGAGATCTGTGGAATTCACCCTATCTCTTTCTTTGCCTACCCAGAAGCACCAGAACAGAGAGGGTTTAAATGAAGTTAGGAATTTAGGGAAGGTCTCTCCTTTACAAGGACCTGACACAGAGGTCCAAACAGTGAAAAAGAACCAATCGGATGGAAATTGGAGAGAGCATCTCCTATTCTAAAAGTACACGCTAAGATCCTGAGCCAGAGAGGAACCCAGTATGCAGTGTGGCTGGGCCACACTGAGTAAAGAAGGCAGCTACCAATAGTGTCGTGCATTTCAGATTTTCTGAGAGAGCACAGCCAACTCGTACAGGTCCAGCAGAACATGGTGAGAGGTTTGGACTTCAGTCCAAGCACTCTAAGAAGCACTTGCAGAGTGGTATGTGTGGGGCTCACTGAAGCTGACGGACTGTTAAAAGATGGTTTCTCTAGCAGCTCGGTGGGAAACGCACTGCAGAGACCACAGTGGACCAGGGAAGACCCTGAAAGAGCTACTGACTATACCAGGCGAGGATGATAGTGGTCCGGCGTGGACGCCTCCTTGGGTAACGTCCACACGTATTCTGGAGGCAGAACCAAGGGGATGATGAGCTTATGAAGCACCAGGGGACGTGGCTTTGGAGCCAGGCCAGGCTGGGGATGAGAGCCAGCTCTACCACTCAGCCACCAGGCTCCCGGACAGCGCGGCTTCCCTGGGTAGCCACAGACCCCACGTGACGCGGGGAGCCCTGCAGGGACTGGTGAGTACGTGGAAGGCGTGGGTGGGAGGTCTCGGGGCCCCGCCCACCGGCCGTGAACCTGCGCGGGACGTGGGTCCTCAGAAACTGCCCAGGAGCCCAGGGACGGGGCTGGAGGGCAGCCAGGCGGAGTGCCCTGGGCTCCGGAAACACCTGCTGGTCACCCCTTCCCTCCCGAAACCCCTTTTCTTAGAAATCCTAGTCCAGGAACTTGTTCGTTCAGACCTCACTGGAGGACACGTTCCGGTCCCAAGAGCGCTGGAGGGGAACCGGGGAACCAACCCGGCCGGAAAGCTCGCGCTGCCAGGCCAGGGTCTCCGGGCGGGGGCGCTCTGCAGTGACTGCATTCCCGACCCCTCCTGATCCGCCCTTCTTCCCTGCCTCCACCTTCTCTTCCTCCCGGGCCCCTCCTCTTCCTCTCTTCTCAGGCTGCTTTACAGCCAGGGCCTCTGCACACCTCGGGTCCCCAGTTTGGGACTCGTGGCTCAGAAAGCCACCTGCCGTTTTAGTCTCTCTTTCCTCATCCGCTGTTCATGACCAAGTGCCAAGGTCATTGAATTCTTCAGGGAGAAGAGAGTGTCTGAATCTGTCAGTCCCCCCCCTTCTCTCTCTGCTGGGAACCTAAGTTCTATTTCACAAACTTTCCCAGTACATTTTCTGCAGCTTAGGGTTCCTTGCCTTGGGAGTCAGCAGCCCCAGCACCCAGACTGAAATGATTGCATAATGCCCAGGCCGGCTGCCAGAGCCTCACAAAGCCGTGCCTCCCAAATAACCCATGAATGAGCCCAAATAATACGTGAAATTGTACCGGGCCTGCCCCACACAGCCGGGGAGAGGCGCACCCCGGCCCAGCCTGGGTCACTTGATATCTTCTCACCGCACAGGTAGATTAGGGAGGATTAAAATGAAGTGGACCGGGCAACTCCAGTGCAGGAGGCTTGGGCGTGGCCTGGCGGAGGCAGCAACCTTGGAAGCTCCCAGCCCAACCCCGGCTGGGACAGAACGAACGTGTGCGCATTTTTCCTGTGTCAGCCTCCGTGGTCACTGCTACTGGGTGGGTGGGGATGAAGAGGCTGAGAGCTGTTATCCAGCCTGCTGACCCCGCAGCTCCTCGGCACTGCTCTGGGACCCCACCGCCATCCGCAGGAAGGCAGTCATAATGACGTCAGGTGTCATACGTGGGGCCCAGGCCGGATGCGGGCACAAGGATGCAGTGTTGGATTCCTAGAGGGATCTGTGCCAGTCGAGGGGTTTCCTGAGTCAAACATGGTGGCCTAAGCCTGTAGTACCAGCTCCTGGGGAGGCTGAGGCAGGAGGATCACTTGAACCAGCTTGAGCAACTTAGTATATGACCTTGTCTAAAAAGAAACAAAATAAACAGTCTTTGTCTCTGTTTCACATTTCCCACAGCACTCGTTTTAAAGTCCCAGGTTAGACCCAACCTCACTTCACTCAGACACAAAGATAACAAATTAGACACTGAGTAGAGAAGGGGTCCCCGGGGCCTGCGGCAGGGAACCTCACTGGGAGCAACCAGGTCCCCCGCCAGGGGATTCCTGGGCTTCAGGGCGGAGCTTGAGGGGCCTCACTGCCCCTGATCCTGACCCCGGCTCAGACTCCTCTGGTCTGGCTCTGCACAGTCAGCTTCCCGGCCCCACCTGGCTCCCTCTGCATTCCGCGTAAATCCCCCTCTGCCGAGAAAACCGAGGCCGTGGGTCACCGTCGGCCTGGGGTCCTGGGCCTTCACCCACGTTTTCCCAGATCCGTGGGCAGCTTTGCTCCACAGCCCCAGCCAGATGGAAGCCTCTTTCCTCACCCGGGTGGGGCTGCTAATTACGCCCTCCGGACTCCACTTCTTTTCCCGCTCTAGGACTGAACCCCGCCTGACCCTGCCGGCCCTGAGCCTGCCCGTGGTTTATTTTTAAATGTTATTTTACAAGCCAGATGCCCACTGACACGTGCATGGATGCACACGACGTGCACAATCCGTTCTGTGCGATATTACTCAGCCCCGGCGCGGAAGGAAATTCTGACCCGGGCTGCCACATGGATGAACTCTGAGGATTTTGTGCTACATGAGGGAAGCTAGTTCGTGAAATGACAAGTTCTGGATGGTTCTGCTTATATGAGGTGCCCAGAGTGGTCAGCTTCACAGAGATGGGAAGTAGCAAGGTGTCTGCCTGGGGTGGGGGGAGTTACTTGTTAGTGGGTGCAGTGCTTCAGTTTAAGGTATTAAAAAAAGATCTGGAGATGGATTGTGAGTGTGACTGTAGCACCAGGAGTGTATTTACTGCCACTGAACTGGGCACTTAAAAGTGGTTAAAATTTCTTTCCCATTCTGTGGCAGAAATGCTTTAGCAAAATGCAAATAAAACAACACAGATTCCACCTCACCCCACAAAGAATGGCTGCTATCAAGAAATCAACCAATAACAAATGTTGGTAGGGTTGTGGGGAGAAAGGAACCCTTCTCCATTGTTGGTGGGAGTGCAGCCTGGTGACACCACTGTGGAAATCAGTATGGACAGACCTCAAAGAACTAGGATTAGAAGTCCCATTTGACCCAGCCATCCCTCTGCTGGGTATCTTTCCAAAATAATTAAAAGAATCATACCACAGTGATATATGCGCACCCATATTTATAGCAGCACAGTGTGTAATAGCTAAAACATTGAAACAGCCCAATTGCCCATCAGTTGGAGACTGAATAAAGAAGATGTGGTTTTTCCATAAAATGGAGTACTACTCAGCCATAAAACATGAGAAACTAGAGTCATTCATAGGAAAATGGGTGCATATTGAGGCAATACTCTTAAGTGAAATAAATAAGACACACATGTGTAAATATCAGATAGTTTCTCGAAATGTGTAAATAAGATCCAAATTGTATAACTGACAATGTGAAATAGGAAGAACGAGGGTAAAGGTGTAGAGGAAGTGGGAAGAGTAGGGGAAAGGAAATAAGGAAAAAGAAAAAATATGAGTAAAGGAAAAAATGGAAACAAAGTCTTTTTAAATAGGGAGGGGAGGAGGGGGTGAAGGGAGGTCAGGGACAAGGGGAAAACATGAGAACCAAGACCTGTCATGTAAAGGTACAAGATCCCAATAATGAATGTAACTGTACTGTATACTTAAAAAGTACCAATAAACTCAATAAAAGAAAAAGAAAATGTGGTACAGAAAGTCCCCAACTTACGAACATTTGAATTGCGAACTTTCACAGGTACAAACAGACCGGGAATTGTGAACATTTGTGGATGTGAACAAATCACAAAGTAGCTCATGTGTGTGCCGGACGCTGTCCCAGCTGGGCTGCTGCGTGCTCACTGTGCCGCGCCATGGTGGGCAGTGCTCGGTCAGAGCCTGGGGTGCCCCGGAGCAGGAGGAAATCAGGGGTGACGTGGAGGGGTCTGCTAGGAAGCGCAAAGCAGTATATTGTATGTCAAGACTCTGCTGGATTTAAGGATGAATTCGACTTACGAACATCCTCCCAGAAAGGAACTCTTTTGTAAGTCAGGGCCTTCCTGCATTTATGCACCATGGAGTACTACTCTGCCGTAAGGAAAGATAAACTCACGTCCTTGGTAGGAAAATGGATGCACCGTGAGACCATAATGTTAAGTGAAATAAAGCAGATACACAAGCTTAAATATTGCAGGGATTCTCTTATATGAGAACCTCAACTATAAAGAAGGAGCAAAATAAAAGATAGATAATAGGAAATAAGAAAATGGGTCTTTCTCAAATAGAAAAGGGAGCAAGAAATGGGGGTAGCCAGGGATTTAGCTCAGTGGTTCCACTGCCCTCTTCACAAGTGCAAGGTCTTGAGTTCGATCCCCGGTACCAAAAAGAGAGAGCGAGAGAGATGGACAGAGAGGAAAGGAGAAGAAAGGAGAGGAAAGGGAATTAGGCTGTGTTATATACATGACGAACTCCCCATGAGAAGAGTAAACTAAGCACACATGTATTAATGAAACATGATAGTTAAATGAGCAAGTGCAAGGCTGACCTTGAAAATAGAACCTGCCTCAAAATGATGACGACGGTGGAGAGGAATGGTTAAAGTGGGAAATTCTGTGCTATGTGTATTTTACTGCACACCAAAGAATCTTTATATAAAAGTGAAACCAGTTCCCTAAAAGAAACTGCTGAAAACCCTCTCCCCAAGAAGCCTTTTCTGAGCTCCTGGGCTTTACTAGATGCAGCTCTGGGTTCTGTTGCTATCTCCGTCACAGCACACGGCTCTCACATTTCACTGGCCACGTCCGTTATGTTCTGTCCCTGCCCCCGGGGGAGTTGAGGAGCTACCCCAACGCCGTCCACCCCGAGCCCTCAGTGCCTGTCACACCGAGAGCCGCAGCACGCACTCCTTCTGCTAAACCATCTCCATTCTGTCCCCTGCCCTGTCCATCTCTCTGCCCTTTCACTGCCAAGGCTCCCCACGGGTCACCGTACACTCAGTGCCTCCAATTTCACTCCCCACCCTCCTGGGATCCACGTCCACAGCTCCTCACTCACCTCTGCTCAGGTGACAGCCGTCCTGGAATGTCCCATGACCACCCAGTGGCGGACGAGATCCAGTCTCCCCATTTCCATAATCCCCGGGGTTACCTCGAGTACGTGACTCTCCACACCCCATATCAACTCTCAGTGTGTGTGGTGCTCTTCCAACTGTGAGATTCTTGGAGGCCAGAGGGAAATCTCACACATCTCTGAGCCCCAGTGCCCAGCAAGGTACGTGACACTCGGTATTTACTCCATACGTGCGTAACTGAGCCCAGGCACTCGGTCTCCGTCTCTGGTCCCACTAGCTCCATTCTTCTTTTAAAAATGCAGAAGCACAAGCAGAGCAAGTGCAGTACATAATTTCAGGAGGAAGAACGGAACGAACAAACGAAAGATGAGTGGCCGGAAGAGACAAGGGGAGAGGGAGGAAAAGAAAGAGGAAAGAAAGGAGACGCAGCGAGAGGCATCGGAAGGCCCAGCTCCTTGAGGTTCTGCTCCAGCTGAGGCTGAAGCAAATTCTCCGGGCTTTTTGCTGCCTCCCTGGTGTCTGATTCATTTTTTATTTCGGGAGCAGCCGAAGCCCTCCCAGGCAGGGTCTTGGACAGATCGCCACGCACACGGAGGGGCACCCAAGAGTCCTCTTCACCTGTCCTGGGTGATCCATGCAGGCTCTTTGGCCCCTTCCACACAGGGCGGAGGGCTGTAATCTCATGCACATGGAGCCTGCAGACCCCACCCAGCAGCTGCACAGAGCTGGGTTTAGTTTAGGGGCTGCAGGGAGCTCTTTTGTTGTTTTTATGGCAGGAACGGAAGAGTGGGAAACGGGAGAGAGGTTGAGTGATGAGAGTCTACGGGGGATACTGAGTATCTGAGGAAACTACCTTCCTGGTGACTCAGAGGCAGGAACTGGTGGCCCATGGGTGCTGCACGAAGGGCAGGCGAGCGTCCTTGTGACGACATCACTTCCTCGTTTGTGAGTGCAGTGTGCGGAAGGGGGAAGGAGGGAGAATACAGCCCACCGGCAAGGACAGGGGTCGTTGCTCAGGTCCCCAGCCCCAGTGCTGCCCGGATGCAGGGGCAACACCTAGGACAGCCTTCTTCCTTATCACCCTCAGATCTGGCCAAGAAGGAAGGGGCCAGGGTAGCTCAGCATGCACCCCTCGGACCCAGGCAGGACACAGGCTAGAGCAGCAGGCAGATGCCTTGACTCCACAGAATCCTGGCAGCAGTCAGCAGAAGGAGCCTGATCCTAAACTCCCAAGCTCCTCACCTGCTCCTACAGCACAAGTCCCAGCCCACCACTGGGAAGGGCAGGAGTGGACAACCGGCAGCTGCCCCCAGGAAGGAGCAACGGGGCACCCAGAACCTCATCAGAACATCAGGCAAGTCCAAAGACAGTGGGGACAGACAGACAACAGAGCTAGAAGTACGGTGGCTACAGGGCTGGGTCAAAGCTGACTGATCTTCCTTTCCCTGGATGGGAGCCTGGGCCAGGCAAGTGCGCTCGTTCTGTAGGTAAGCACGCTCGTCCTGCCAAGCAGAGGAGTGGCAGCACCTCCTGTTCTCTGCCACCCTGCTTTCCACCACCACGGAAAACCCTGGACCCTGATGTGAGTGCTGGGCAGAGAGCATGCAGGAAGGGGGTCAGTGGAGTACGATCAGTGTTTCCACACACAGCCTGCTCGCTTTCTGCTCTCTCTGGGATTCAGGAGGAGCCAGGCAGCTCCAGCTGTAAGTTTTGTGCCAGTGGTCAAAGCCAGAGAGCAGAGCACATCCAGACCACCAGCACCTTCAGAGAGCCCAGCCCAGGGTTCTCTCACCATTGTCTCTCCCTCCTGTCTCTTGTAGAGAGAAGAAAACAAACCACCACCATGCTTAGCGAGCCTGTGATGCAAGCAAATTTGTGCTGGCCGATCTATAATACAGAAAGCAAGACTGACAAATGCAGGGAAACCGGCCAGCAGCTTAAATCCCTGGGATTTTTTTTTTCCTACAGAAACTGACATATACACTCAAATGCCTAGGCATGTGTGTCCAAAAAGTCACTCTGAGAGAGCTGGGAAAGTCGGGTCATATCCAAAGTGAGGAACTAAAGGGAAGTCTGGCAGTGGGTCGTGGGGTGTCCTGTCATCTCCCCTGCCACCATCGCTCAGCCCCTAGCTGCTGGGAACCTCTCTCGGCTGCTGTTCTCCCACTCCTTACTTGGGGAGGCCCGGCCATCACAGCACCGCTGAATGCAGGATGAACCAGGGACATGGCCCCACGTAGGTCACCGTGCAGGGGAGCAGGCCGCACGGGATGGACAGGAGGAGAAGCGTGAGGGGAGGTCTCCTGTGTGCTATCCAACTGCTTCTCACATTTGCTCCACAGAGACAGAGGCTTAGAGCTCAGAGCCCAGTGGCCAGCCCGGGCCTCAGGAGGGGTCATCAGCAAGGACAGACTTTGGCCAACACTCTCCGTGCCCTGGGGAGAGCGGGTGTGCACAGGTGCCCTGGAATTCCAGTCTCAGCAGGGATCTCTCTCTTCCTGTCACAGAACATGAAACTAAAACCACTGCACACTCATCCCTGGGGGTCTAACAGGTCTTAGAAGTTCCACTCGATTCATCAACACCTGCACCAAAACACAGACCCTAAATCTGTAGAGGCTGAGAGCAGATTACTCAGTTCCTAGGGCAGTGGGTTAGGAAGGACAGGGAGTGATTGCTAATTATGAGGTTTCTTCAGGGAGTGAGGAAAATTCACACCTCTGTGAATATACCAAAGACCATTGCATTATAAATGCCCAATGAGTGAATTTGCAGGCATGTGAATTATATCACAATAAAGATATTTGTTAAAAAGCACAATCTGAAAAGTTGAAAATGTAATTGTAGTAAGAAGATACCAGCAAAAAGACAGGTCGTGCCAATTAGCAAGAGGCACCAAAGGAGCAGAAAGGGCAAGGACCAGTTCTATCAGGAGCATCAGAGAAGGAAGGACTAATTGTATTTTAGTAGATAAAAGGGACAAATCAATCTGTCTAGGTTGGAGTCACAGGAGAAGGGATGCAGGAGAGGGTGTGGTAAGGTGAATCATGCTCAGGAAGTAGAGAGCCAACAAATGGTGCCCAGATGGGCATCCAGACACAAATGGGACTGACAACACTCCATCAGTTATCTATGCTGTGTAACAAGCACCCCAGAACTCGCCATAGTAGCTGAAAGCATAACAACCATACATTTGCTCACAATTTTGTGATCTCTGCTGGGCTTGGGAGAATGATTTATTTTCTACTCATGATGCCGTAGGACTGGAGAGCCCAAGATGACCTTATGCATAGTCTGGCACCTTAGGCAGGATGACCACACCTTGTTTAAAGCTATGTCCCTCAGACTGGTTAATGCAGGGGCCTTGGGCACGCTAAGCAAGTGCTCTATCCTGAGCTACCCCTCTGCCTCAGGCCTTTTTGCATGGCATCTCAAGACAGCAAGAAAGCAAAAATAAAACTACAGCCTTCCTCAGACATTGGCCCAGAACATGCAAAACACTATACTGTGATTCATCATCCCACTTAAGCCATAAAGTCAACCCAGAGTCTGTCAGGAAGGGAACTGAGCAAGTATGGATTCAGGGAGGCATGATTCGCTGGTAAGTACTACAAATGTCAAATAGTACATCGGGCACCTGCTCTGAGGAGTTACTTTTCAGTGACCTGGCCAGTACAACAGGTATTTGAAGGGGAATCATGTCTAGGACTGGGAACAGAGCACAGAAAACATTGAATCCAAGGCTAAGGAGTTGGCAATTTGTTCAAGAATTCTTAACTTGGGTTTAAAAATATCATACGTGACCCAGCCAACATCTTAGTAGATGTTGATCATACTCTCAGGCAAGGCTAAAGAGCATCCTGGGTCTAACTGCAAAATTAGATGGGCTGCCAAGTTCCCGTCGCTTAAATCAGAAACCACCACCTCTTCATAGGGAAGTGTAGGATCATAGCCAGGGTGAGGGTGCCTGCATCCAGGAGGCAGGACACAGACCGCTGATGGTAAGAGGCCCTGCTCCTACATCAGCCATCTCTCTCTCTCTTCCATGCTCCTGGCTCCCTTTCTCAGTACTGTTTGCATATCTAGATCAGCAGGCTGTAAAATACTGAAGCTGAAACCAAGCTCAGGGAGTAAGACAAAGGAGAACAAAGACAGCCAGGAGAGACACCTTCCTTCAGACTAATAATATGGCAGTTCATAGTAGAGAGAAAATGTTAAGACTGCTGTCCCAACTGAGCTGATGACTTGGACACCTATCACTCCTTTCCAGTTATTTCTCTCCTGACTTTATGTTCCAGGCCCCCCAAAAAAAACTCCAGGGAACCAGAACCTGACCCACCCTGCACCCCCCACTGCTGCATTCCCTGATCACCTCCCTCCCCTACAGATGACCACCTCCTGCCCTGATATGAAAATAGCATGCCACAAAATGCTGCCAATGACCAAGAGCCAGGCCTGCAATCCCAGCACCACGAGAGGCTGAGGCAAGAGGATCACAAATCTGAGCCCAGCCTGGACAACTTAACAATTTAAGAAGACCCTGTCTCAAAATTTTAAAAAACATATATTAAAATAAATGAGCTTGGAATGTAGCTCAGTACAGAGGTAAAAAAGTGTACCGAAGAGGCACAGCCACCCTGGATATACCCTCTCTTTTTCTCCCTGGGTAAGCAAATTTTTCTCCTTCAAAGGCCTTGAGCTCCATCTGTAATGATTTTTCTCAGCACAAAGCAATTTCTGGGAACAAATGCAGTGCCTGCAATTTGGTTCAAGCACATGGAAGCACTGGGCCATCTTTTCCCCCTGAGAGGTGGCTCCCAGGTGCCTGCCGAGTCAGATGTCCCATGGCAGCAGGGACCAGCAGTCCTCAGCCTAGTCAAGTGTCTGTCCCTCCTTCCCCATTACCTGTCTCACTGCCTCTTCCACCACTCTTCATGCCCTGGGCTCTTCACGCACTCCTCACAAAGTCCAGAGTTTCCCACCAGAAAAACTCCCAGGTATGTCTTCCATTCCATCACAGAAACCTTCCCATCTTTCATTGCTACTCTGATAATTCCAATTTTCCCTAAGTCCTGGAGACCTCTGTACTGTGATGTGGTAACTGCAGTTAGTAATCTCTTGTCCACCTGGAATTCACTCGGGGGTAAATACTAAGTATTCTCACCATTAAAAGGAGAGAGAGAGAAAGAGACTTTGGCGGGGTGACACACATGCTTGTCAACTTGATTGTGGGCATCACTCCCTGGTGTAGCCATACACAACATCGTGTTTGTACCTCACCTGAAAAAAAGATGATTTTTTTATTTCTGAATCATCCTTAATAAAGCTAGAAAAGATTTTTTTTAATTTCTATCTCCAGACCAGTGATTTCTGCTAGCTCAGCGTGTGAGTGAATACATTTTTGATAAGGAGGCTCTAGATAACCCAGAGAAGTGACCGACCGTGTCCTGGGGTGGGTCACACAGGGTGCGGACAGAAAAGGACAGCTTGTGCTAGATCAGAGTCTTCAGAGAGTGGTTTTATCTAAAGAAAAGTTGAACCGGAGAGAAAAAGGATGTGGACTCCACCTAAACTCCGGCACCTACTCCTCCACCCCGTCTTCGCAACTAAATGTCAGCCACCAACCGCCAAGACCCTCGCTCCCACAGAGCTGCTGTCACACGACGGAAGGCAAGGGCAGCGTGCGGCTCCCACCAGCAGGTCACACGCCACCTTCCTGCTGTAAACCATCCTGAAAAACAGAGGAGAGAAGGATTTCCAGCAGAAACCACCTCTGACGTCACTGGCCACGTCGGATAACCGTAACTTTCCACTAAGACAATGGCAGCTCCCTGGGCCTGGGGGGCAACCGCGAGGTGACAGCAGCTTTGACAGAGTAGGGGAAAGAGACACACACTTGACGCGCAGCGCCATCTAGGGGCCTCTGGAGGTGAAGACTTCACTTCAGCAAATACAGACCCGGTAGAGTTGCCAAGCCTGGCCGGGCCACACTGACACCAACCTGGATGGAGACCTGGTCCCCTACGGAAACTTCGGGGGGCAGCTGCCCCTGAGGTGCCCGGGCCGGGTCTAAGCATTCGTTTGATGCACTAGAACCACACCAGATCCAGAAAGCTGCCAGTAAGGCTTTGTAGAGGGGACCTCTGCTTGGAGAACAGAGAACAGAGGACAGAGACAATAGGATGTCAGTGGCATTATGTATGGCTCTCGGAAAGCAGAAATTGAAGCTGTGTGTTTCCAAGTCTTCAAAAGCGATCTTCTTTTTTTTTTTTTTTTTTTTTTTTTTTTTTTTTTTTTTTTTTTTTTTTTTTTTTTTTTTTTTTTTTTTTTTTTTTTTTTTTTTTTTTTTTTTTTTTTTGATACCGGGGATTGAATTCAGGACCTTGTGCTTGCGAGGCACGTGGCAGAACCACTGAGCTAAATTCCTGACCCAAAAAGCATACATTTTTAATGAGAGTACTTAATAATTCCACGTTTAAGCAGGTGAATACAGGATTTTCCTTTTCTTCCCACTCAGTACCACTGAGCTGAGTAATGAGCTACATCCCCAGCCCTTTGAGACAAGGACTCACGAACTCACTAAGCTGGCAGGGTTGGGCTCAAACTTGCCACCCTCCTGCCTCTGCCTCGCAGGCACGTGCCATGCCCCTGACTTCTTTTTCTCATTTTTAACTGGCATAACAACTGCATGTGTGCATGAGTAGAGTACAGCGCCTAGATCACTGCCCCAACACTGAACATCTCTTTATGTGGTGAACAGTGAGATGCCAGTGTTTCACTTGAGCGCTTTTGGCTTTCAAAGGACCTTAGCATCGCGCTGTCTCATTTTACCTCAGGAACCCACCTGGCCTTCCCCTCAGATTGCTTAGGCTCATGCCCACCAGTGTCGGTCAGGGGGAGGGGGGCACGACGGGGGTCCTCTCCCTCACCACCCTGAGTGGCAAGGAAGGGAAAGATCTAAAAGGTCGTGGGAGTAAGGGAGCAGCTCGCCACCACTCAGCCTCTCTGGTCACTACAGGGAGGCTCCAGGAAAGCCCATGCAGTCCAATCCCTCTCGGTTTAGCGATAAGAAAAACTGAAGGCCGACTCCCCGGTGCGGCTGTGGTCTGGACTGTTTATGGAGATGAGGACACAACCCAGGGCCTTATACATTCTACGGCTGAGCCCCAGCCCAGCCCTCCCCCGTACGCTTTGAAAGGTAGGATTTAAAGCCAGGTGTTGCACGTCTGTGGTCCCAGCACCTGGGAGACTGAGACAGGAGGATTGCAGGTTCAGAGCCAGCCTAAAATGCAGAGTGAGGCTGTGCCTCGAGAACATAAAATAAAAATGGGTTTTATTATCATTCAGACATGACAGGGCCAGTGAGCAAGGAGATGAGCACTGCTGAAAAGATAGTTTGTTCAAAGAGCAATAATTATATGATCTCACTATACCCCATTGCAACAGCCAAAATTCAGAATACTAACAGTGCTGAACATCGGAGGACAGGGGGCCTCAGGGACAGTCGCTCTCTGCTGGTGAGGATGCAGACTGGCTCAGCCACTTTGGAAGAGTCTGGCAGTTTCTCATGAAACCAAACACGCTCTTAGCACATGATCCAGCAGTCGCGCTTCCTGGTACGTGCCCGAGAGGGTTGGAAACCCCTGCGCACACACAAAAGCCTGCACCTGAATGTTTATAGCAGCTTTATTCTCATTGCCAGAGTTTGGAAGCGATCAAAGCATCCCTCAGTAGGTGAATGGAGGCGCCGGGGTCCAGCCAGACAACGTGATCGTATTCGGCGCTTCTTAAAACGAGCTAATGAATCACTGAAAGACACAAGGAGCTGCAAGTGCTTATTACTCAGTGAAAGAAGCCAGTGTGAAAAGCCCACGTGGTATAAGATTCCAATTGTGCCACATTCTGCAAACGGCAAAACTATGGCGATAGTAAAAAGATCTGTGGTTGCCAGGGTCAGGGACGGGAGGGAGGCACGGGCGAGTGCGGAGGGCGTTCAGGCCGAGAAACTCACAGGATGTGGCAGTAAACAAGGACACACGTCAACCCGCACCCGTCCAGACCCACAGGGCATCCAGCCCCGAGAGCGGACACTGTGCAAACCAGGTGTCCCGGTGACGATGACCTGTGGGGTCAGGACACCAGGGTAACAGGCACCCCAGTCCGGTAAGGGACATGTGTGAGGGAGGCTGTGTGGGGGCAGCAGCAGAAACACTGTGCTTCTGATCCATTTCTCTATGGACCTGCATTACTCTACAAAAGTCTGTTGTAGATCTTTTGCTGCTCAAAATTACCAAGAGGAGGGGGCACAAGGTGCCTGGGGGTTCACTCGGGGAGCACTTGTGTTTCCATAGGAAGGACAAGCAGGCTTGGGGGGACAATTTCAGCAGGTTGAGGGACAAGTGGTGACAGCCATCATCTGGTACCTGGCCCTGGAGTGGTGACGCCAGGGACATGGTAACCCACAGCTGGAAGCCCTGTGGAGGAGCTGGTGGAGGAACTGCCTCAGAGTGGCGGCTTGGTATGCGGAAGGTGCTGCTGTAGGAAGTGCCAGCCCTGGGCAGGGCAGGTCTCTGGGGTCAGTGCGACTCCAGGCACCCATGCGTCAGGAAGGTCACAGCACACGCTCAGTGGCATGAGTGTGGGACGCAGTACTCTCGGCACACCTCTTCTGACTGGTAGCCCCTCGCTCCCTCCCACCCCCCACCCTTGATCTACTCTCCTCCCAGCTCCCAAAACCTTATTTTTCCTTTTGTTTCTTTTTTTCTTTTTGTGCTGAGGATTGGATCCAAGACCTCGTGCACTCTCACATGTTCTGATACCAAGTTACAACCGGGCCCCAAATATTCTTAAGACACTCATTCACTTGACTGCGGGAGGCTTCCTTCTCCAATGTACAACATTCTTTTCTCCTCTTAGAAAGCACAGCATGGCTGCCTTTCTGACCGGGCATGGTGCGGTCCCTCCACATTCATCCTGAGCTCACCCTACTGGGCTTCACACGTTGTAGCACCTGGCCACTTAGCACCCAGAGAGGCCAGCCCCGGAAGCGGGCGGCAGTAGGCTGCACAGGGTTGAGTATGTTGTTCCAGCTATCTTGAGGAGGGTGCTGGTTGTTGTGGTCCCCAGAAGGCCAGCCAGGACTTCAAAGAAAGGGTCAGTGGGATATATGACATCAGCCACAAGGAGCAAGCCCACGCCCCAGAAAGAAGCTCTCTGAGAAGCAGAGGCACAGGCAGACGTGCTCTGCAAGGTGCAGTGTGAGCAACAGGACTCCACCACCCAGCCAAGGGAGTCACCGTGTCTCAGTCTACGAGGTGCTAGGAAAGACATCGCAGTACCACCCGGAAGTCAGAGCAGGAGCCTAAAGGGAGGTGGGCTCCCTGTGAAGGCTCAACTCCTCAGCCACCAGCCTGAGCCTCAATGGGGGCTCCAAGAATATGAGCGAATAAAGGAATAAATGGCAAAATACACTGGGTACAAGGCAGGGGCTCCGGCTCTGTGAATTGGAAGAGAAGCTCTGTTAGGAAGCCAGGTTCATATATCATTTATCGCCGTGCAGAGAGGACTGTGGGAAACAGCAAGGTGGAGGTCCGTGCTGACAGCAATGAGAAGAATGCATTGATTCTATGTCCCCAGTGTAGGGGGCAGTGGGGCTGCAACCCAGAAGAAGAGGAACCAGTGCAGAGCTGAGCCAGTGCTCTGCGCTCCTGCTTCAGCATATAAAGAGGTGTGAGAACTGGTGCTGGGCTGAGTCCGAGGGTGCAGATGGGCAGTGGTGCAAACTACAGGACACAAAAGCAAGGAAAGGTTGGGTTAGGGCTGTCTGAGGGGTAGGACAGCCTTAAGGGTAGAGTTGGCAGAGGGATGGTAGTTGAAGTGATCAGCAAAAAACATGCCAGTAGCTTAGACTTCTGAACTCATGAGGAGGTTAGAATCATCTTCAAACATGAGGACACTGGGGCCTGTAGTCCCTCCCTGAGCCACCTTCTCTCTGTCTTCAAGCTTTGTGGCAAGAAGAATCACAGTTTTCCCTTCCTTTCCAGTTCCCAACCCTATGTCACCATCTTCAGGTTGAGGAGAGCATTTGACTCTCGGTCAATCAGCACAACATGCATCCAAGACCGCACCAGGTCGACACTGCCCTGTGAGGTGTGGTTCAGGATGCTGTGTCTGTCACCCCTCCCTGGAGCCCTGGGAGACTCACACTAGTGGCAGGGCTCAGAGGTCATGCTGGGCTCAAAAGAGAAACCAGGACACACGGTTAACAGGGAGAATTCCTCAGCAGCACCACTCTTGTTCCCAGAGGTCTCAAGGGAAATGGCCCAGGGCCCAGAAGCCCCTGGCAGTGAGCTGGTTACAGGGGATCCACTTTGCAGGCCTCTTCCTTCAAGTTTCTTGCACTCACTGCTTCATTCCCTTTTGCTCTCTCCACGGTAAAATATACAGTTTCTTCAAACCACCAGCCAATCCCAACGATGAGAAGGTAATGAACAGGGAGAGCCACACTCTTAAGCCTGGGCCCTCTCCCCTCAGAATGACTAAGTAATTGAGGGGCAGAGATGAGACCGTCCTGCTCACTGGGGCTTTCTCCTGCCCTCACCAGTCAGGAAGGTCTCCAGTTTTGCAGTGAGGAGGTGACACTCCATAGGCTGTCAGGGGATGTGCTGCAGCACCCCCAGTGGATGCCTGCAACCGTGGATATCGCCAAACCCCACATAGGCTATGTTTTGTTTCTACACATACATGATAAACTTTTATTCATTAACTAGATACATTAAAAGATGAGGAACTAGTGACCAAATGGAATGATTTTAATAACATGTGGCAAATAACAGTTATTTGAAATGCATGAATTATTTCTGGAACGTTTTCCTTCGCATTTGGGGACCATAGTTGACTACAGGTACCTGGAACCCCAGAAAGCAAAACCTTGGATAAAGGGGAAACTACCGCATAGCTGGTTCAGCGATGTAGGTCACAGAGCTTGTTATGGTGCAGATCTGGAAATCCCTGGAAGGCCGTGAGAAAAAGGCTTGGTCACCTGACCATGGCACTGGGAGCTGCTACAACCTTTAAGAGGTGAATCTATGCCACTGAAGAGGTTACTGGGACCCTGGCCCCTCTCCTTCTCCCACATCTTAGCCACCGTGAACAGCTTTGCTCCATGACTGATGTTCTGCAGACCCCCAAAACCTTGCAGTAAAATAAATCTCTCTTTCTTTATTTATCTCAGATATTTTCTCCTATTGGCTCTGTGTTCATGCAACAGGGAGCTGCTACCTTCCCTGACGCCCAGGACCCGGTAACAGGATAGGGAAGAGGAGGAGGGTAGTCAGTAGGGTGGGAAGTGGGCTGTCTCTCCCCAGGCTTCACAGGAGGATGAGTGCCCATGGGCACTGGGTCCCCAGCAGAAGGAACCCCACGAACATGACAAGGTAGCTGGATGCACCGTGAGATGCTTGTTCTTCTTGGACGTTTTCTCAAGGGCTGACCCCTCAGGCTGCTATTTAAGTGCAGAAAGCACTAATGCATCCGTTAAAAGCTCACCACCAAAGTCAAGGACAATGCATTCAAATTGCTTGGGAGGCTGAAAATACTGAGCCTCCTCTTTGTAATTGGAGGGCAACCTCTCTAGCCCTACCCCAGATGTCTTAGTCACTTTCTCATCGCTGAAACGCAGCTAAAAGGCCGGGAGGTTTATTTTGACTCAGTCTCAGAAATCCAGTCCCTGTCGGACAGCTTCAGAGGCAGAAACGGCAAGGTGGAGGAGACTGAGAGGAAGAGAGCTGCTCTCTCCCACCATGGGAGACCAGACTGGAAGCAGAAAGAAGGGAGAAGCCAGGGAGGGAGAAGCACCCTTCCTCTTCCAGGTCACATCTCAGGGACCGCCTCTTCCGACCAGGCCCTACGTCCCAACAGAACGTTTACCCACAGAAGAATCCACCCACGAGTTCAGCAACTCCGTGATCCGCCACCCTCTAAAGCCCCAGCCACGAGTGCAGACGAGTTTGGAAGGACAATGTAGGTCCAAACCACAGAGCCTGCCTGCAGGCGGACTCAAGTCCTGGGTTACCCTCTGCAGTCGGGCACTTACCAGAGCAGCCTCTGCCGGGGTTCACCTGCAAATCAGCCAATGCTGCGGAGCAGGAACATCAGAGATCCGGTCCCTGATGCTGCACTATCAGCTCAGGGGAAGGCACAGGAGCCCCTGGTGCACACTGGGAACACAGACGCACCTGGGACAGCTGATGAATACCAACACCTGGTCTGTCTGGGGTGCAGTC
Organism: Fukomys damarensis; assembly: GCF_012274545.1. NCBI lineage: Eukaryota > Metazoa > Chordata > Mammalia > Rodentia > Bathyergidae > Fukomys > Fukomys damarensis. Next base: position 44,197,030 of record NW_022900930.1, on the reverse strand, counting down.
TGGACTCTGGGATGTTCACTCTTCCTGGGTGGTTGGATTTATTTGCTATGGCTGCTATCACAAATAAACACAAAGCAGGAGGCTTAAGGTAACAGAAACGTATGCTCTCACTGCTCTGGAGACCATAAGTCTGAAATCAGAGTCACTGGGCTGGAATCAAGGTGTCAGTGGTTAGGCTCCCTCTGGAGTCTCCAGGAGAGAACCTGTTTCTTCTCCCAGCTGCTGGTGGTTCCTGATACTCCTTGGTATGAGGCTGCATTACTCTGATCTCTCCCTCTGACTTCACCTGATTGTGTGTGTGTGTGTGTGTGTGTGTGTGTGTGTGTGTGTGTGTGTGTGCGAGAGAGAGAGAGAGAGAGAGAGAGAGAGAGAAAACCTCCCTCCAAGTTTCTTTTATAAGGGATGTTAATCCATTTCCAGTTGCTATAGAAAAATACCTGAGGCCTGATGCTTTATGAAGAAAGAAAGGTTATTTAGTTCAGTTTTTGAAGCTGAAAGTTTTTAAGAAGAGCCAACCCATCTGTGGCTTATGGTGGGGCCTCCCTGACTGCATTACACATAGAAGGGAGCTGGCTGTGTGCAGAAGCAGCCACGTGCTTGGAGCGGCCTCACTTTAGAACACCACACTCTTGTGAGAACTCATCCTCCCACAAGGCTGGCATTAATCCCGTCCAAGCACAGTGCCCCAGTGACTTGGTCCCTTCCCACAGGCCCGCAGGGCCACTCCCCTGGGACCAGGCTTCCAGAACCCTTGGGGGGCACACTCACACCACAGCATAAGGACACTCATGATGGCACCAAGGCCCCAACCCCTAACACATGGGCTCCAGACTGCAAGTACAGATGCCTCACTCCCTCACTCCGGGCCCCCTGAAAGCTGTGTGCCCACATCCAAAACCAGCCCCTCCTGCCCAGCAGAATGAATCCCACCCCAGCATCTGTGGCTCCAAGCCGTGAAATATCCAGGAACCGGGAAAGGTTGCAGAGAGAGGGCTGAGGAGGTACCTGACGCTTCTCATATGTTAATGCTCACCAAGGAGCTAGGTCACTCTGTGAGTTCAGAAGTCCACTGTACACGGGTTAGTTTTCTCACATAATGCCCCTTCTGGGAGGGGAATCTCATTTTTTATTTCTTAGGAGAAGATTTTTTTAAACTTTGGAAGTCGAAAATAAGTTTACATTGTGCAGGTTTGAGTGCCTTCAGTTCTGTATTTTCCCCCTTCCCCTTAAAATCAACTTTTTAGTTTCTACATATGCATGAGGCTGGGCGGTATTTGTCTTCTCAGAGTTTTCTCGGCACAGCTGAGCAGGCCTGCTTCTGCCGTCACACCCGGTGCAGTGTTAGACCTTCTAACCCTGGACTGCACCTGGTGTTAGAAAGGAGAGGAAGTGTGTCCCAGGAGGGGGCTACTGGATTCCAGTATCCCTAGCACCACACAAAGAGACACAGCAACAGTTTGCAATGAGCAAGTCAAGCAAACAGCATTTCAGTCTCCTACACATCACTTGTTTGGGTTGGGAAACTTCAGATTCCTCCCTTGTAGTTCTTTATAAAACAGATAATCAATTCCTGTAAACTATACCCACCCTACCGTGCAGGAGAGGACTAATACTGTTACTAGCCCTGTCTTCCAGCCTCCCTGGCTCTCCCTCCTTCTCCCCTTCCTCCTCCCTGCTTCTGAGAAATCAGCTTTTTAGCTTCTACGTGTGCATGAGACCAGGCGGTATGTCTTTCCGTGCCAGGTTTATGTTACTTAACATAATGTCTCGCAGTTACGGACACATTGCTGCAGATCACTGGACTCCATTCTTTTTTGGAGCTCAAAAACATTCCATGAACATAGCCCACATTTCCCCACGCTTTCATTCATTGCTGGGCAGCACCTTTGCTCTCTCTCTGCATAAACGCGGGGACCGGTGCGTCTTCCGGGTTTAAAGACTTGTCCTGTCCTCCCGAGGCCACACAGGAGAAGGGTGGAGCCCTGATTCTGGCCAAGCTGTGTCTGAGAGCACAGGGGGTGGAGAGGTACACGGGGCTGGATGTGTCACTTACTGGTGGCGGCCAGGGGAAACATCCGGGGAGGAAAAGGTGCAGAGTACTGATAAGGCCACCTGAGGGGTCCTGTGCTTCCCAGGCACAAAGCCAAGCGGGCCTTTTTCACAAATATGCACGGCTGGCCCCCATGCAAGCCCCTCTGTTCGATTCTCTGTGTGTGGCAGCTGGGTTCCCAGGTTCGAGGCCAAGGCCCCGATGACCTCCCGCGGTGCTCGGGGTGGAGGGTATAGAAAGTTCCGCCTTCTCTAGATCCCCCGGGGCCTCACCGCGGAGACCCAGTGCGGACCATGCCGGTGCATGGCACAGCGTGCCCAGCAGAGGGCAGCGTCGGCTCAAAGTTCCTCTGTCTCTCTCTTTGGCCTTGAAGTTTCCCTCCTACCCAATAGCATTGTCTTAGCGTGGTTTTTTAAAAAGTTATTGGTAGTACCTGTTTGCAGTACATAATGACCACATAAACAGCGGAGTTAATGCAAATACATAACACATCCTAAGTTTTTTTTTCTTCCTCTACCCTTCCTCTCTTTCCCCCCTCCCTGCATCTCTCGGTCCCCTTTCCTTTTGCAAAAGATCTGGTGCCCGGTTTCCTAGTATCCATCTTGTATCTTGCTCTTTAATTTATTTGCATTTGGGTTTTGCCTCTTGTTTGTTTGATAATAAAAAGTCCCGAGCAAGGTGGCACATACCTATGATCCCAACTACTTGGGCCTGAGGATTGCAGTTTCTGAGCCAGTCTGGGCAATTTAGCAAAATTGTGTCCCAAAATAAAAATAAAAAGGGCCGGGGATGCAGCATGGTTTTCCTCGTGTGCACAGGTCCTGGGTTCAGTCCCCTAGTACTGCAGAGATAATATCAATAACAATGATGACGGTGATGAGAGTTACAAAAGTCACCCATAAATCCATCTCTAGTGTGAACCATGCGAACTATATCCACCCACCCATCCAGCCCTACCCTCAGAGCTAGTGACTGCTAACATTTCATTTATATCCCTCCTAACCTGATCCCAGAGTTGCGCACACGAATCTATAATGCATTTACACACGTGTGCTCCCAATGTGGAATCTCACAAAATTTATCCATCCAAGATTCACATTTTTCACTTAATGAAGTATATATTAGGCACATCGTTCTTTCAAATCTATACATTTTAAGTTACCATGTGCTGTTTTGTTATTTGATCACCAAAAATAGTGTGTATTAATGAATATCTAGGCATTTTTAGTTTTTCTTCTGTAACTACTCAGGCCCTTGCACTTGCAAGGCAGGCAACGGAACCACTAAGCTAAATCCCCAGCCCAGCCCTTCCCTTCTGACTGGGAGAAAAGGTGGCGTTGGCTGAGCCTCACTCCTGGAAGCTCAGCTACTGAGCGGTCATCTGGTCCTCATGGGCAGGACGCCCGTAAGCACAGTAACCAGGCACTTGGATCAAGGCTCTGATTAGACACAGCTGGATGCGAGTGTCAATGTGGTGTAGCAGACCCCATGATTAAAACGCTGCTTGCGTGTTTTCCTTCAAAAAAAAAAAAAAAAAAAA
>NW_022900930.1:44168874-44193314 GCF_012274545.1 Fukomys damarensis | reverse complement strand
CTCGAATGTGACCACACTCTCAAAATCAAGCCAGTGTAAGACCCGAATCAGACAGGCACAGGACTTCGGATCCATCTTCTCCCAGGGAGGTAAGGAGGAGGATTCCCTGCAAGGACCCTGGAGCGTCCTCGGGTTCTCTGAGGTCCCAGGACTGCAGGCAGCATCTTAAAGCAAACAAAATTTGAGTGCAAAATTTGCAGAGGAAAAAAAAGCAAGAAGTTTGCAAGAGATACTGCTTATAGCATCTAAGAAGATGAATCTTATCTAGAAATAGTAAAGGACACAGGATTTTGCCAAATCAAAACAGAGTGGTGGGTAGTAGCAGGCCAGAAAACAAAGATGGCTTGGTTCTGAATGCTTGGTGCAAATCCGGCCGTGGTATTTCCCTGGAGAGAACCGCTCCCACGTCCCCTACTGGTCAGCTGCTGCAACTGCAAGTACTTCCGGCATTGGCTTCAACCCCACAGCTTCCAGGCTGAACCCCTAATCCCTGCTCTATGACGCCATGAAGCTACGCCACAAGAACATTTCAAAATGCAGTGCACGAGGAGGAAGAGAAATCTCAGATGATACCGAATCACTTCGAGCAACATCGAACTGTGAAAAGTTAATCTGGACTCTTCCTCTTGCATATCCGTGGCTGGTCAAGTAGAAATAGATGTCTACGGCTAAAAAGGGAGAGGCTGAGCTGAAAACCTACGTTCCAAAGCTGACAAAACACGGGAAGAAAGTGACGAAGGTGTGAGCTGGGCCGAGGCAGGTGGAGGGGACGTGAGACGTTTAAGTGCTCCCTGAAATTTAAAGCTGTTCTTCGCATCCAGGTTTGAGAGTTATGCTGAGGATCCGGCAAATTACACTCAAAGAGAAAGGAAGGGAGAATCAGCGTTTCTTGCTGGGCTGAAAATTTCCCAGGAGCAGCATCCGCCAGAGTCCCTCAATCAAGGGGTCTGGCTGGGCGACAGTGTCAGGAGGCGCCCGGGTCTGCAGCTAGGCCATCTTCTGTGAGCACGAAGAACACGGAGCCCCGATTTCCTTCATCTGGAATGAGCTCCTCTGATGATAAAGCAACCATTCATTCCACACGGTCTCTAGATCACCCTCACGCTCACTGAAAGCAGGGTGACTTTCTCCGTAAGATAGAGGTGAGGGTTTAAGGTACAAGATGGGGGGCATGAATATGATCGAGTTACATCATGCACTGTGAAACCAAAAGGACATGAAAGCAGTTCTGAGCCTGTGCAGGGCTCTCAACATGAAGCCCATTTACCTGTAGAACCATGATGCCCAAATTTTAAAAGGTGGAGGGGAACAGATGGCAAAGTCACGGTGCGGGTGCATCCGGATAAAGTCCCCACTTCACAAGGCCAGGGATCTTGTTCACACGCTGTGCAACCTCACCCACGGGGCCCAGGTCAAGGGACACACAGCCTTGGGGGGGCGGGCTGGAGGCCTGCAGAATGACTCAGAAAAAGAACTAGTGTGAACCCTGCTACATCAGTAGTGCTGGTGGGGCGGGGCGGGGAGGAAGAAGACGAGGTCGGTGGAAGAAGAGAAAACCCCTCCGGGAGCAGATCCCCAGGGTGCAGGCCCAGCTGTCTGAGGTTCAACATCTCCACCCAGAGCTGCCCATTTCCCGCTTGAGCGCTTCAGTGCTGTCTTATCTCTCCCGCCTCTCTGAGGATTGAATCCACAGGGCTCTGAATTTGTCTTCTTAAGAATTTCCGCTCTGGACTGCGGATTTAGCTCAGTTGGTTCTGCCGCCTGCCTGGGGACTTAGCTCAGTGGTTCGGCCACCTGCCTTGCAAGCACAAGGACCTGAGTTCAATCCCTGGTACCCAAAACAAAACAAAACAAAATAAAAAGAATCTCAGCTCTTTCAGGATCAACCCTAGAGCTTTCCAAAGGCAAATTCTTCAGAACTTCTGGAAGGTTGTCCTGGAGTATTTAGTCCATTTGCTGACCATTGGGTTTTTCCTCATCCAATTTGCCCTCAGTGGCTCATCCAGTCCTGAACGTGGACTGAAGAACATCATCCGCAGGCCGGATTGCACTCCTTCCACAGGATTTCCACTCTGTGACCTTCCCTCTAGTATATGATTGCATCAAATTGCTGCCCACTTGCTTTGTACATGAGACTCATTTTCTTCTTTTTCAAATTAAAAAGCGTGCTGCTTGATGGTTTATTATCCTTCTGCTTTCAAATAGTGAAGACTTAAGGTCTTTGTAAAACATAAAATATGGGACACTGAAAGGTGCAGAAATGCAAACCAGGAGACTTTTTGGAAATTTTAGGGATCTGGATTCTTGAGGTGAAGGAAGCATTTCTGTCATCTCTGTTGGCCTTCTCAAGAGGGTTGCATGTGCTGATGCTTGATGGGGATGTGACCAACTTCCGGTGACACTTGGGCCCGGCAGTGCCAACCATGTGAATGACAGCATTCTCCTTATTAAGCACGATCATCACTGACTGCTCGAGAAAGAGCCTGGGGTGTGACTCTCCGAGATGTCCCTGTGACCTCCAGCACAGAGCTGCCCCCATCCTGGGCTGCTGACTGGTGGGGAAGAGGAGTTTGCAGCTTGGGAAGGTCAGGGGGAGAAAAAACCCAGCTCTCCCCTGGATGCATGCAGGCTTTCCACCACGTGACCAGCGGCTCTGGTCTTCTCTTCTATAAACCCTCTGAAGAAAGTTACCATTTCCACCATTAGCCTGTTGTCGTAGTTCATTTTCTGTATCAGAGAGTACCGGAGACTGGTAATTATAAAGAAAAGACACTGATTTCTCTCATAGTTGCAGCATTCAAGAGCATGATGGCAATAAGACTTTCTTCTGTACCATAAATTGCAGAGGGTATCACCTGGAGGAGGGAGGGAGGGGAAAGGGAGGGGAGGGGGAGACATTTTCTTGGTGTCGTTGTAGTACTAGGGATCACACCCAGGTCATTGTGTGTGCCAGGAAAGTGCTCTATCAGTCACACTCCAAGTCCTCCTTTATCTTGTGACAGGGTCTGCTAAACTGTCCAGGTTCACCTCAAATTTGTGCTCCTTCTTCTACCTCCATCTCCGGAGTAGCTGAATCCCAGGCACACATTGTCACAGCAGGCCAAGGGCTCACAAAGCTACTCCCAAGTAACTCCTTCACCCACTACATTAACCCATTGTAGAGAGGACCTAATCACCCCTCCGCACCTCCCTGTTCCATCAAGGTGCGGTTAAATTTCGGCATGAGTTTTAGAGGGGACATTCAGAGCACAGAAGAAGTTTTAGGCTTATTTTGAAAGATGCATCCTTAGGTATTTCATTTCTTGGATTTTTTATAACTGTATATTTTTACTTAATTTATGTTTGCTGTTAGTAAACATAAGACTAATGGGCATTTTTTCCCTTGACTTTATACCCTGTGGCTTTGCTGAACTCTTGGATTTTTCATGTACCTCATTGTAGCATCTGGGGAGAATGGCTGTTTTGTCTCTCCTTTTCCAGGCCTCCTACTTTGCATGTTTTTCCTCAGTGCCTGAACTGGTTAGGTCGCTGAAGGAGGCTGTTAAGAAGAACTGGCAGTTGTAACATCCTGTCTTCGTCTCAATATCATAGGGCAAACTTTCTACCTTTTGTAGTTTGCCTTCACACTACAGATGTTTTAAGAATACACTTTATCAGGTTATGCACACGTCTCTTCATCCCCGCTTTGCTAAGGTTTTTGTTACAAATGTTGAAATACAATCAAGTATCAGGGTATAATAGTGCTTTGGTCGATAGTGGCTCACACAAACCATAGTGGTCCCATCATAGGGAGACTACTGAGTGATGGTGTAGCCTTTGAGGTTGTGTAAGTGCACTCTGATGCTTGATGATGAGATTACTTTACATGTTTCTCAGAATGCCTTCCCTTCACTAAGTGATGTATGACTTTTTTTTTTTTCATACTGGGGATCAAACTCAGGACCTTGAGATTGCAAGGCAGGCACAGGGCCACTGAAGTTGTAAGTCAATCTTGCACAAGATTTTCAAGATGTTTTCATCTTCAGCCACAACTTCTCGGCTTTGCTGGCTTGTTTTTCTTTTGTATATTTGTTGGCTATTTCATCAAGTTCCACTCTCCTATTTCTTCTCCTCTGCTTTCTTAAGAATTTTCTTCTTTTTTCTACCTTTTTTTCTGTTTTGGCAGTAGGCGTCTTGCTATATTGCCCACACCTGGGCTCTCCCCGCAGCCTCCGGTCCAAGCCTCCTGAGTAGCCGGGAACAGACTAGGACCACCGTGCCAGCTTCCCGCCTCTTCAGAGAAGTGCTGGTGCTCTTATCCTCGGCCTTTCTTCTCTCACATTATGTACATTTAGAGCTATGCATTTTCTTTTGTTTTACAAATTCTGATATATAATATTTTATGACATTGTGATCAAATATTTTCTGACTTTGTATTTTAATTTACTCCTTAACCTATGTTTATAAATTATGTGATCATTTATGTTATAAATAATATGTATGGCGGGCTACACTGGGTCAACCAGGACAGCAAGATGTGATCTGTGGACAATTCAATATTCTGTGGCCTTAAATTTGAAAGGAAACTACACGGTGAATGAACAGTCTGGATGCACTTAAATAAACAAACCAGGACTAATTCCAGCAGCCTTACTTTGGGATGAAAAATAATCTCTTTTTTTTTTGAGATTATTATTATTAACACAAAGGAGAATACTGTCATGAACCATTTTTAAATGTGCAAAAACGTTACTAAGCATCCTCAGACAATTTTCTAGACTTCATCTGTCTCTTATTGTCTTTAGGTGATTTTAAACCTCCTTAAATTGAAAAAAATGTGTTAAGAATACAAAGGATTTTGTCCATAAAAGTGCAAATTAATTTGGGCCAATTGAAATTGAGTAAACCATTTCTCACCTGATTTAAATCATTTCACATTCTTTATTTTATGTATATGTGTATGTGTTACTCTGAATAATCTTTTAAATAATGTGTAACTTCTTATTGTAGTCTCAATAATTAGTGAATAAAATAAATTCTTTGGCTCATGCTCACTTAAAGAAATTAATAAAAGAAATATTTTAAATGGTTTCACTCAACATATCTATTTATCTATTTTCCCTTATAGAGGTGTTAATCTATTTGCTTTAAAACCATGTCTTTTCCTGGAAAACAATGCTCTATCATGGTATGACAGCCCTCTTTTTCTCTAAGAATGCCTGTTGATTCAGCTTTTTTCTCTATAGTAAATGATGCAGTTGAGTTAGCATGTTCTTTCTTTATCTTTTTCCTTCCTTTGAACTTCAAGTGTTTCCAAGTGCAAATGCTTTATATGGTTTTCTTGGGGGAAATATGCATTGCATTGATATGTATTCAGTGGAATTTTGTCCTTCTATAAAGTTTGAAAATCTATCCTTTGACTGCAGAATTTAGTCCATTTACATTTATTGTTCACTTCTAGTATATTTGCATTTACTCTTATTATTATCTTTTTTATACTATCTGTGAGATCATGCCTTTTCTGTTCTTTTGTTTTGCTTGATTTCCCTCCTTTCTTACCTTTTCTCATAATTAGGCATTTGTTTTTCTCTTATTTTAACTTCTCCCATCTTCATTTCTATTCTTTAAGTAGTCGTTATGGGCTGCATTGTCTCCCCCCCAAAAAAAACTTTTAAGGGTCATCTTTAATTCATGACTCATGTCCTTGTAGGCATCTACAAGCTGAGAGACACTGTAGACTGTTATTAAGCAATTCCTCCTCAGAGCATTATGAAAGATCCAAATTTTCTGGCACCTTTATTTTAGACTTCTACTTTGCAGAATTCTGAGAAAAAAATCCATTGTTTTAAGTCACACAGCTTTTTAGCACTTTGTGAAAGCCTCCCAAAGAAATTAATATACTACCCAAAATATTAAAACAAGCATACCCAGTTTATCCAAGCCCACACTTTTTCATTGCTGTCTTCCTGAACAACTTAAGGGTTAGGATATATTTTACCTATAGCTGTCATTCCTTAGAATATACCATTTTTCTTCTTTTCTATTTTTATTTCCCCCCTCCCAGTAAAATGTTATTTTGGTGGTTCATATATATACATTCATGATTTGATTAGTTTCATCTGACAATTCTCCACCCTCTTTGTTTACCGTTCCTTTTCTGCATCTCAAGTTCTCTCCTGGGATTACTTTCCTTGTGCCTAAAATACTCCGATTAAGACTTACCAGTGAAAATGCCTTTTGTGAGTCTGATGACGTCTTTCTTGGACACACAGTTCTAGGTTGTCAGATGTTTGTTATTGGCACTCTGAAAGTGTCCCTCCTTCTGTCATCTGTTGCCGCTGTGAGAACTCTCGGGACTTTAGCGATCAGTCTCATCATTGTTGGGCAATCTATCATTTCCTTATGATTAACTTTAAGATTTTCTCCGAATTTTGCATTCTAAGTTTACCTAGATGCATCTCTGCAGCTTTCCTGATGTGTCTAGATGTGTATTTCTACTTACATTTTATCACTGGTGTGTACTGGAACCCTAGCTGAGAATTAGTATCTTCTCCATTTCAGGACACTGTCAGTGCTAACTCCATTAGTATTCTGCTCTCATTCTCTCACCTCACATTTGAGCACCTCTGGAACTTAGATGAACTCTAGTTAGAACTTTGGCTTTGTCCTCTCTTTTATAGTTTCTCTCCCTATCTGTCATTTTGTGTGCATAATCAGTAAGTTCTTTACATAAATCTTCTAGATCACAAATTCTCTCTCTCCCTCCCCACCGCATCTGAGCTGCTGTTGTAAGTAACCAATGAGTTTCTGAAGTTGTATTTTTATTTCTAGAAGTACTGTTGGGTTATTTTTCACATTACCTTGACTGTTCTATTATCAGTGTTCTCCAGGCAAGGACAACCGAGAACACACTTGTGGCTGAGCAAGTTGGGTTTATTACTCATTGTGGTGAGGAAAATGCATAGAGGTAGAAAAGAACTGTTATGAGATTTGAACTTGCACTGGGTGACAGGGGGGTAAGAAAGCAGGATTTCTCTCTGTGCTGGCTGCTTTCAGGAAGCAGGAATTACTCTATAACTGGATATCAATAAATCTAACCTAAACCCATGAAAGACTTGACCAAGACTAAAGCCACAACTGCAGCCACTCATATGATGGCAAAACAATAAATTTCCCTATTAAACTGGTATTGAGCTTCCACTGAGATGGCTAATCACCTGGAATGAGACGCCATTAGAATGGCTAAAATCAAAATATTGACAACACTAAATACTGGTGAGGATGCAGTTGTACCCAATGTAAAATGACATAAACACTGTGGAAGAAATTTGGCAGCTGCTTACAAAACTAACTGCATCTTACCACATAGTCCTGCACTCACATTCCTGGTTATTTACCCAAATGAGTTAAAAGCATATGGATGTTCAAAACCCTGCATGCTGATACCTACAGTTAGTTTATTCATAATTTTTCAAGGACTGGAAACAACTAGGATGGCCTTCAGTTAGCAAAAGATAAACTGTGGTATATCCAAACACTGGAATATTATTTGGTGGTTTTATTTTTTAATGGGCTATCGAAACATGAAAAGATGTGGGAGACACTTAAATGCATGTTGTGAAGTGAAAGAGGCTAGTTTGAAAAGACTACATAGCATGTGATTGAGGCCTGTGACACTCTAGAAAAGGCAGGGTTCTAGAGACATAAAAATTCACTCATTGCCAGGGATTTGGGGGAAAATGGAGGAATAAATACACAGACTGAAGCTCATGTGGTTCTCACAACAGTGAAATTATTCTGCATGATGCTGTAATAGTGGATGTGTGTCATTATCTATGTCTGTTGAAACACATAAAATGCCCAGCTCCAAGGGTAAATGTGGGTTTTATTTAATAAGATATCAACATTAGTTTGTCAGTTAGAACAAATGCACCACACTAATGCAGAACACGTTAATAATAAGAGAAACTGGGTTGAAACGGTATAAGAGAACTCTGTGACTTCTGCTTAATTTTCCTGTATATCTAAATTAGATACAAACAATAAAGTCTATTAATTAACAAAAAGCAGTGTGAGCCAACCCCACCATCTCTGGAAGATCAGCAGTTAGCAACTCCTGATTAAGAGAAATTAAATAGCTTTTAGCACATGTGGAAGAGCTATTTTCAGAAAGGAAATAAGAGGTAATAAGCGGCTACTAATAACTCTGATACTTAGTGGATGCTGGGAGAGATGTGAAACCCTAAGAAGTGGGGCCTTGGGGAGGGGGCTCTGCCTCCACAAGAGACTAAAGTACTCCTGCTGGTTCACTTGAGAGCAAATTGTTAGAGTGAATTCCCAATCCCTGGAACTCTCTCTGCCTTCCTGTCTAATGATGCAGTCCCTCAGTTCTGCATGCATCCACCGCTGCATACCACCTTCCTTGAGGGCCTCACCAAAGCCACACTGATGTCCTTGAAGCTCCAGAACTATGAGCTAAATCAACCTCTTTTCTTTATAATATTATCTAGCTTCAGGTGTTTTGTTATCATAACCAAAAATACGGCTAATATGGTGTCAATATTTTTACATCTTGAAAAAGTACATTCTTGTGAAGTCCCCTGCATATTCTCCCCATAGACCCAATGACACAGGTTACTATGACCATGTTATAGATAAGAAAACTAAAACCCACAGCAGTTTTGTAATTTAGCCAACTTCATGCAGTAACACAAACCACATGAGATCTTGAAGACTTCAGTACTGCCTGGTGCAGGGCAGGTTGCTGCCCACCCCACTCCCACCTCTGCAGTGGTGCACAGTAGGGAGGGGGACATAAGAGAAAGTAACCAAGCTCTCCAGAGGGGGGCGCAGACCACAGGTGGCACCGAAGACTGGGAGCAGAGACAGAGCGGAACATTTCCAAACTGTGTTCATAACCCCACGTGTCCCATCATTTCAAGTACAATAAGTGAGCATAACCCTTCAAGCCTGTGCTACTATTATGCGGATTTAAATTAAATGTTTACATTTTCTGAAAACTCGAATGGATCTAAACTGTTAAGTAAATAACAATACGAAGCAGCGTAGCGGGATCGTGGTAGAAGAAAAGAAGCGGGTCCAGGACTTGGCCAGACACAGTAAAAGCCAGAATGGCTCTTTCTTGAGTCGGGACAAGTGGCCCGGCACAGGCCGTCCCTTCGCAGGGAAGACGTCTTCAGCCATCCAGGGTCCCCGCTCCAGCGCTGCGCTCTCTCGGAGACAGGAGACTGCCTGGTCCTGGGAACCCTGAGCCTCCTGCCTGGGAGACTTCTTCATGACAAGGACGGCATCCAGGACGGAAGAAAACTCCCTGGCCCCAGCTCCCAGGCGAGAGGTTAGCGAGCTGGAGAAGGGGTGGGGGTCGCACAGCCCGGGCCGATCTGCGGGAGGAGTGGATCCAAATGCCCGGGCGCCACAGTCTTGCGCCTCTGAGAAACGCCCCGCGCGGGGAACAAGACCTCAGAGCCAGAATTCGAGGCTGCCTCCACTGGAGTCTTTGTTGCTACCTTTCGTCAGCAGCATCGGCTCACACCAATGGCACCTGGCCCTCTAAATCCAGACTGGGATCGGCCGACTACTAGTCCTGAAAGTCCGCTGGGCTGAGGATGAACCCAAAGCCGGGAGGTGTTAAGGACTCAGCACAGAACCAGCCAGGAGGCCGGAGGGAAGTAGGTTCCCTGAGCCTCTGTTTCCGCTTTGTAATTTGAGACTTCACACAAGGACTTCACACTGGGACAGTGCCAGTGCAAGACTCAGAAACGCTGCCCTCATCAGGGGTTTAAGAGCCAGTTTCGCTAAGATCTAGAGAGGGAACTGGTTATTTTCTACAGGGTACCTCGGCATGTTTCGATGTAAAATTCATTGTTAAAGTAATAAGCACATAGCACCAACAGATGCAAAATATAAGTAAATTGTATAGAAATATTTTTGCTGGAACACCACAGCTTATCACATTACATTTTTTGAGCGCCTGATAGATGAGTTTATTGTCATTTTATTATACACTGTGTATGATGTTTTTTTAAAATTCCAATCATGCAGCAAGTTCTTCCTTGCCTGGGAACTTATCTCCTACATTTTCTAGTTTAGGCTTCCCTAGTTTTGCTACAGAATTCTTTCCCTGCTGGACAATACGTTTCCAGTAAGCCCTGCAGAAATAAGCTAGTTCCCTCCAGGACAGGAAAGGGAAGAGGGTGACTTGGGAGCTGCCTCCTCCTGGCTTCCCTGCAGGCAGCTGGCTCTTCTTCGCTCAAAACACACCACCTGGGCCCAGGATTTAGCTCAGTGGTACCTCCAAGGTCCTGAGTTCTATCCCTGGTACCAAAAAACCAAACAACAACAATAAAAGAAACACCTCCTATGGAACATGGACTTATTTGAATTCTACTTCATTCTCTTTACTGGCAAAAGTTTTGCCAAGAAAACAAACAAAAAAAAAATAAGAGCATTAAGTATTGTACCCCTGACCGTGAAGAATTTATTTGATCAATGCAAAGATGACGATTAACATTTAATCTTCAAGCAGCTGTCATAAAATCAAAGCATTATTTCAGGCTGTGCTTGATACTTTCCTTATAGTCAAAGAAATATAAATGCACCCTCTTCACCACAGAAGCGGAGTGGCTGTTAAAGAGCCTCTGCAGGAAATAATGTGGCATCCACAATTCTTATTCTTAGCAGAGTTCACCTCACTATCCATGGCTGAGGGCAGCCAAATTTTCTCCTTCCATTCCCCCAGGTCCCTAACTGCTGCCCCACACAATCATCCCAAAATACAACAAATATACAAAGAAAGTGTATAAAACACGAACTGCACAGCAAACGCTGGGATAACGCCCACTGACCAGGATGTCCTGGAAATGCTCACAATCCACAGACCTTGCTGAGCAATAACTACCACCTTCTTTTTATGATGTTCCTTTCTCTGTTTTTCCAGTTTTTCATTTAATAATTGCATTACCTGGGTATCCACAAAAATATATAAAGTAGTTTGATTTTGCCTGTTTTAAAATCCTCATTCAAATATAATATTTTATTATGTGTGGTACCTATTTGATTTTGCTCATTCTTGCCTTTAAGATTCTTCCCTTCAGTGTATGTTGTGTAGCACATGTGTCCTTCCTCCCTCCCTGCCTCCCTCCCTCCCTCTCTCTCCCTCTCTCTCCCCCTCTTCCCTCTCCCCCTCCCTCCCTTCCCCACTGAGATGGAATCCAGGGCCTGACCCATACTAGGCAAGTGACCAGTCTTCCAGCCTCCTTACCGCCCTCTCCCCCTTCCCTCTCCCCCTCCCTCCCTTCCCCACTGAGATGGAATCCAGGGCCTGACCCATACTAGGCAAGTGACCAGTCTTCCAGCCTCCTTTTCAAAATTTTATTTTGCCTTTGAGACAAGGTCACAAAAGTTGCCAGGGCTGGGCTTGAGTCTTCCTGCCTCAGCCTCCTTAATTCCAGTTAGCTGGAATTACAGGAATGTTCCACCCTACCCAGCTTGGTGTAGCGTTTCAGACTTCTTCTTTACTTCATGCTTATACATTATTTCATACGTATCCTTCCCTGACTATAGCACAATTTGTTTTAAGCAATTTTACCATTGGTGGGCCCTTTGATGCTTTCCACAAGCAGCTATTGCAAAACACTGCTACAATCATCAGTGGAAGTGTCTCTGAGCACAGGTTCATATTTCTCTGATGTTTCACACACACATAGGATTGTTGGGTCACAGAGTAAATGGATTAAATGGTGCCATTAAATATTGCCACCCAGATATCCCCACCAGCAGTGCAAACACGCGCGCACACACACACACACACACATACACACACCTCGCTTCACATCCTAGCCTCAGTCCTAGAGTCAGACCAAAATTCTAGCCAGGTTTGCCGGCTGAGGTTGACTATCCTTTCTCTTTCTTATTGGCTGTTCAGATTTCTTCTTTGTGAAAAGAGAGTCCTTTGCCCGTTTGGTCTACTGTGCAGTCAATCTGGAAGAGTTTGACCAGTATTCTGGTTACCAGCCCTCACATCATGACGGGCTGCAAAGCCATCTGTTCTGGTTTCCCTTTCCACTGGGCTGCTTTCCACTGGCTTTTATTTTTGAAGTAGATTTTTTACATTTAAGTGACACCGTAATTTTACCTATAGACGAGTCAGAGTGTGACATTGCATATACACAGGTACAATGATCAAAACAGGCTAAGTGGCTTATCTTTCCTCTCAGACATTTATCGCTCCTGTTTGGCGGATTCCACATCCTCTCTACTGGCCACCTTGAAATATTCAACTGACGATGTCAAGCACGCTAAGACAAAATGCCCTACACTTAACCACTCTTTTCCTTTACAAATTGTGCCTATTGCAAGAAATCCCTCCCTGCCCGGAGTTCATTAAAGTGGCCTTCTGTATCTTTTTTTTTTTTAGAACTTTGAACATTTTGCGCTTCTCACGTAGAGGTGGCAGTGAGGTTTTGAGTCATTGCCTGAAACTCGCCTGCCAGGAATTCTGCAATGCGGGCAAATGCTCCCAAGAATCCCGTGGTGGCCTCCGTAACCTCCGCTTTTTCTCGGCCCGGGCCAGCGGGGTGGAGAAGCCCCAGGCAGCCAAGGGAAATTCATTCTCCCGGCAACTTCGGTGTAACCGAGCCGAGCTCTCCTCGCAAAGCCAAAAGTCGCCGGCAAACTCCTGGTCCGCCTCTGACGTCCCCAAACCAACTCGGGAAAAGGGGCAGAAGCCGGGAGGGTGCGCTGCAGTCCCGCAGCCCCGCGGACACCGGGGAACTGCCGAGGGCCGGGCCCGCAGTGCGCTGCAAGCCCACCCACCACGACCCTCGCTGGTGCGTCTGCTTATTCCCACGGGACCGAGTCCTCTGCAAACCTGGGTCTCCGGGAGAGACGCGAGCCCAGGAGAGAAGCAGCCCTTTGTGCTCGGGTCCCCGAGGTGCTTCTGCAGCGCCCGGCCTCCTGCAGACAAATCCTCCTCCCACTGCCCCCACTCTGGGCCGTGAGCTCAGGCGGGCAAGCGCAGAGGCGTCTCCAGGACGCTCCGGTGATTTCCGTTTCTCCCGCGGGCTCTGCCAACGGGCGCCCCCTTCTGGAAGAATTGATGCCCTTCAACACCCACACCTTACAAGGAGACAATCTGAAATTGGAAATACTACAGGAAATTGTATAGCAGCAATCTTGCTTATAAAAAAGAAGAAAATTAAATATCCCCAAAAGGTATATAGCTTTAAAAATTTTACGTACGCATAGGATAACATACTACATGCAGTTACTCAAAACAGTGTTATAGAAGAATGATATCCAAAAGTTTTCATAATATTAAGAGGAAAGGGCAGGTTAAAAACCATATAACCAATCCTTATTTCTTTAAAAAGAACTAATTATACATATATGCAAAATAGAGTAAATAGATCATATTTTAAAATTTCCCCCCAAGCTAGGTAGTGAGATTAGAAAATTTTTTATTTTTCTTATTTTTTTATATTTTCCCCTGTCTTCTGTGAATGTGTGCTGCTTTAAGGATCTGGTTACTTTTGAAGACAAAGAAGAAGAG
This sequence comes from Fukomys damarensis, assembly GCF_012274545.1. NCBI lineage: Eukaryota > Metazoa > Chordata > Mammalia > Rodentia > Bathyergidae > Fukomys > Fukomys damarensis. Next base: position 44,179,765 of record NW_022900930.1, on the reverse strand, counting down.
GGAGAAAAAGAAAGGGGAGGACACTAGAAACTGGCTCAAGATGTTTCCAAACTGCTGTGGTTTGTTGGGGTGAGGACAGGTTTGTCACCAAATCTGGTTTGTAGGCAGTCAGCTCCCAGACCAGATCTGTGTCCCCAGAAAACTCAGAGCAGAGGCAATTCCTGGGGTAAGACCAGTGACAAGTCTTTTAATACACTTAATACATGCATACCCTTAAAAGGAAGGGGGGAGGAGGAGAATCCCTAGTGCTCTCAGCTTTAAGACCAGAATTTGCTTTTCTAATCTTAATCATCCAAACATCTACCCAAAACTGCATCACTCTTCCATATATATTTAATCCACTCCACGGCTCCATAACCAATCTGCCCAGAAATCCTGATCGTCCGCCCTTCAGAAAACCCCCAGACTCTAAGCCCTTCTTGCCACCTTCGTGGCTTTCACCCTGGCTCTGCAACTATCATTGCTGTCTGGATTATTGCAACAGCCTCCAAGGAGGTTCCCCTTCTTACCTCCACTTTCCTGAACACAGAAGCCAAGAATCTGTTTGAAACGAAGTCAACTCACATGACTCCTCCAGCCAAAACCGTCCAGCGTTCTCAATTTCCTTCCAAAGGGAAAGCCAAAACCCTTCCCTAGCCCACCAAGGACCCCTGCCTCTGTGACCTCATCTCCGGGCTCACTATCCTCCACACCTCCAGCTCAGGGGACTCCCTATATTCTCAGTGCTCTAGAATCAAGCAGGATCCCAGCCCCTTTGTATATGCGTGCACTCCCTCTTGACACCTATGCGGCTCCATTCCTGTCCTCCCGGATTCCTTGACACCAAGCACTGCCTCAAAGTGGCTTGTTGCACTTTTCCTTCCTAACTGTTCAAGCTGTGCTCCGTGGTGCTCATTTGTAATCCTAACTACTTAGGAGCCTGAGGCATGCGGATTGTAAATCCAAGGCCCGCCTGTCAGCTCCCAGGGCCCTGTCTCAAAAAATAAAAACGATTGAAGGGTGTAACTCAGTGGTACAGAGCATCTGGGTTCAATCCCCAGTACTACAAAAAAATGTTATTGCCCACCTGCACGTATGCAAGGCCACATTCCCGGTGCCCCTTACCCTTCACTCATACCCCACGTCACCTCCTAACATGCTACACATTCTGACTGCTGGTTACATTATCTTCTGTTCCTTCAACTATGTAAGCTCCCTGAAGGGAGAAATTAAGGAGATCTGCACAAAGACCAGAAGAAGCCATGAGCGCTCAGAACAAGACCTAGCAGGGTGTCTGCCCAGAACACAGGTGTGGGTTGTGTACACACATGAGGAAAGCCCATGGTGATCATTAAATGAGTGCTGAATCCTATTAATGTTTAGCCCCAGCCCATTGCTCAGGGTAGAAAAGTAATGCTATTAATTTAGATCAAATAGATGGTTTAAATAAATAAATAAATAATGTATTACTAAGCCAAGTATATTTATTTACTCACTCAGTGGGAAGGCACTGAAGAGGGAAAACATAAAAAAAAAAAAAACTGTCTCCATAGGCAACACATGCTAAGGAGATGGAGTTTCGAATCCAGCAGCCACAGCCAAGTAGAAGGTCCTTTGCTTCCAAGGAGGTGCTCTGGGTCCCAATTATTCCCATTATAAGGACCTCTATCTCTGTTTCCTCGACCCCAGAGAGACCAAAGTGAAGCACAAAGTAAAACAATTTAACATTTGAATGTTTAACAGTTCGTGACTAATCAAAGGCAAACATTTCATATCCTTTTTCTTAAACCCCTGTTCTCCAGTCACTCTTGACCACCACAGAGGAAAGGAGATTAAACTACAGCTTGCCAAAGGGTGAATTTGTTTCTTTCCATCCTCCACCCTACCCGAGCACACCCAGGGCCCTCTGGTATGACCCTTCCCAGGCAGGTATCCAACCCAGAGGGCATCCAGCAGAGGCCACAGAAGTCCTGCCAGGGGCTGGATGACGGACTCCCCTGCACTGGGAGGGCCTTCTGGGCCTCACTTGCTGCCTAAGTAGAGTGGCTCTGCTCAAGACAAGAGTCCTTTCCTGGTCAGCTTTCCAAGGAGCCATCCTGTTTGCTAGTGTTTCCACCCAGCGTCAGACTGTCTGGGGAGGAGGGGGAGGGGAACTGCACTTGGCTATCAGAATAATTTATCTACAAGGCACCAACGACCGACGTGCAGCTGGCCTGCCTGCTCTAGCTTTGTCCTTGTGGCTGCCCACCCCCACTGCCACATACACACAGGGAGAGGCCACTGGGGACACAGTAATGGACCTCACTCCAGCAGCCCCCTACACCGCCTCTCCCCCAGTGTACTAACCTCTTCCAGTGCGCTAACTCCCATTCCTCAGAAAGAAATGCCCAGAAGCTCCCAAGGAAATCTTAGAGGAGTTTCCACATTCCCTAGCATTTATGCAGAGGTAAGAGTAACAGAAGCTAGTTGGGTCTAGTGGACAAACCTGTAATCCCAGCACTGTGGAGGCTGAGGCAGGAGGATGGAAAGCTCACTTCCAGCCTGGGCAACTTAATGAGCAAGGACCTGTTTCAAATTGAAAATTTAAAACTGGGATTTGGATATAGCTACATGAGAAGGCCCTGGGTTCAGTCTCCAATGTTGCAAAAACGAAAAGGAAAAGGAAATGGGGGAGGGGAGAAAAGGAAGGAAGGAAGAAGAGGAGCACAGGCTGTGTCTCGGTGAGAAAGTCCCTACCGCAGAGTGCTCTCCAGGAATGGTGGCCCTCAGGTGGCTGTGGGCTTGGTCGTGGTTGTCACCTTAGGAGCAACAGACAGACAAATGCCTCAGAACTCAATAATGCTGTGCCAGGGTGGCACCTCATTCTCGTGTCCCTTTAGGCAGGAGCGCCAGAATCCAGGAAAAATGTTGTTTGAGGAGGAAATTTCTTACAATTGTTCCCAACTCTCCTACCACTGCCTGGGGTCAAGCCTGGCCTTCACTGACCTCAGCAGGTCTCCAGTCTTCCCAAGCAGTGTGTTTTAAGTGGTGTGCTTAAACTACCTTTAGGAAATGAAACTTATGCAACACAATTCATTTATCTGTCTCGGTCAGAACATTTGTTTCTTATTTTTGTGGTACTGGGGACTGCATCCCTCACACACACACCCCCCCACACACTCCTACAACTTTCAAATTCTCCTGTTTCAGCCGCCCAATATACCAGGATTACAGATGTGCCCGCCATGGTAGACGTGTGTGTGTGTGTGTGTGTGTGTGTGTGTGTGTGGTGTTGAGGTGATCTTTTTGTAAGGAGATTCCACATAAAGTTGCCTCCTGTGGACCTACACACACGTACACCTAGTTAAGACCTGATCCCACACGACACTGGGTCTACTATGAAGTGTTAACATCTTGGACCTTCGCAGGGAACCACACTAGCACTAGACACTCGCCGCAATGTGCCAGAGGCTTCTGCTCCCCTGGCTAGACAGATGGCCGTAAACAAGTTAGTGGACCCTCTGAGCCTTGACCTCACGTCCCTAGCACGAAGATAATGACTGCGCACTTATCTCTCAGAGACATCGGTGAGATCACCTCAGGTACAGGCACTGAGCCACAGCCCGGAGCTCGCTGTGAGACTCTGCTCTGGGCTCTCGGGATCTGCATGGACGGGTCACACCGCAGACGACGGATCACAGCTGTTCTACCAGACCAGGCGGATCGGGTCGCAACCTGTGTAGCGTGGAGCCGTCGCTGCTTCTGAGCTACCGGACCCCACGTTCCCGGGCTTGACCAAAGCTCAGGGCAGCGCTGTTTATTTGATCTGGGTCTCAGCAGAGTCTACGCTCGCGCGCACACACAGACACATACGCAGCCGCCGCCGCCCAGTCTGGAGTTTATTTTTCCAGGGGTTGGAGCTCTGCGCCCGCCTAGGGCTCTGTGGCCAGTGCTCTGCGGGCGCCGGAATGTTAATTGATGGGCCATGGGGGTGGGGGATTGCTGATAAGCTTGGCCTGGCAGTGTCCTGTGTCCTTCCCACCCCTTCTCCCAGCCTGGTGAAGGGCTCGCGCTGGGGAGCCCCGCTTCAGGCTCTAAGAAGTTATCTCCTCCCACCCAAACACACACACCAGGGTCTCCCTAAGTAGTTCAGGCTGGCCTCCAACTCCCCGAGATCCTCCTGCCTCCGCCTCCTGAGTGCTGGGATTACAGGCTTGTGCCACCACGCCCAGCTTCTTCTTAATGATGTCCTATTGTCACGGAGGTGTGGAGTGTGCAGGAGGAGTTACTGCTGCCACTCAGAGGCCTGAGCCCAGAAAGGGGGTGCAGGAAGGTGACCTGGAAATTCAGTTGCCCACCAAGTGATAAATTAAGAGACCTTTAAAAAGTGTTCTGTTTGTTATAACAATTAATAAAATAAATCTCCTTCCTCCTACCCCACTTTCACGCCACCTAACCCCTCCTCTGCCCCCCCTGTTTTGAAGTGATTTTCTGGGGTTCACAGAAAGCCCTCAAAAGTGACAGCAGGAAAACAGTTAAAATGACATCTGCATAACCATTTTTAAATTAATAAAAATAACATTAAACCAGGAGTAGTGTACACACCTTCTAACCCCAGCTACTCCACAGGCTAGGTGAGGAAGCTTGCAAGTTTGAGCCCAGACTACACAGTGTCATCAGTTTAGCAAAACTCTGTCTTAAACAAATAAAAAACACAAAAGGAGGAGTGGGGAATGTATCAAAGGTCCTAGGTTCCATCACCAGGTCAATACTGATGGTAATAAGAACAATAATAATAAATCCTTATTTCATGCCATGCACTCAAACACACTAGTATGTGAATAATGAACTCATACAAATCCTAGAAAATATGAGCCGTTTCCTCTTCAGTCTTGGTATAGGGAAAATCTCCTCATGATGGCCCACATCCAAAGGCAATAAGAACAAAGAATACTACAGGTGAGTGCATTTTAAAATGTACAGCAATAAACTCTGTAGAAGGAGTCAAAGGGTGAAGAAGAAGAAAATATTGGCAACACATAGTACAGATAGCCAAAATCACTGATGCAGAGAAAAGTTAAACCTACCGATGGAGGAAAGATACAATTTATGTGCGTGTACTCATGAGAATACATCATTGTGCTTCCTGTTTACGTGTGCATTGCATACATATGTGCATCGGTACACATACACGTATGTATCTCGAGCATTACAAATGGTGCTGCCCTCGCTCACAATTAGACAAAGGCACATGAAGCCGCTGAGATGCCATTTGTCACCTATGCGATTGGTGAGAATCAAGAGAGCTAATCATGCACTGCGTGGCCCAGGCTGCGTGGGAGGCAGGCTTTTCCATACAGTGTTGGTGGAATGCAAACCTGAATAAGCCTTCTAGAGAGGACAATGCCTTAAAAAATTACATACGTTTACTTCTGATGCACAATCCCACTTCCAGAAATACTCTGAAGAGATGCCTCTATATACATTCTCATTTCGGCTGGTGATTTTGGAATGCTGGGACTGGTGTATGTGCTGTTGGCACTGATGAATTGATGCTCTGTAGCAGGTTCACAGGACCTTTGTTGAATAATCTATGGTTTGTTCACACAGTGGGAACAAGGCAACCAGCGGAAATAATAAAGAAACTCTTTGAACCAATGCAGTGTGATTTCTAGGCTATATTAAGGGGAGGCAAGTAATAACTGTAGGAATGGATGGGTGCAGTGAGCAGCCAGGTGTGGAGAGGGGCCCATGATAGTGACAATTTCAACTGTGTGAGCGAGCGAGATGGGCCAGGCTCTTGGCAGCAGAAAAAAGATTCACAAAGTGGTCAAATAGGCTCTTACATAGGATAATCAGATCCACGTCATAGATTTTGATGATCAAAGTCATTGTAAAGGGAAGCATCTTATTTACTGAGTGAACTTAATGTGGATCTGGTAAGCAGGTGCGTTGGTTGGCACCATTCCACAGTCAAAGTCCAGTGTCCTCTTCTCAGCTGGGTGGATGATCCCAGGGGGTCTTAGAATATTTGCTGCTCATTCTTGTGTCCTAAGTGTTTTTGCAAAGTGATCCAACGTCCCCCTTTGCCAGGACAGTTATGGTTAATGCCTGACATCCCATCTAGTTTCCTGTCCTACAAGTGTCCCAGTTTGCAAGTCTTATCATATGATTACCCTCCCGTGTCAAATAGGCACTCAGGACATAGCTACTGCATTGACTCGAATAACTGGGAACTTGTCAATGTAATAGTTTAATGGGAATTTATCAATGATATTTCCCCCTTAGAAACAAAGATTCTTAGGTGTACTGAACAAAGAAGTAGGCAGAGACATGAGAAAAGATCTTTAAACAACTTTCTGGGTCTTAGTCCATAAAAGAGCACCATACTGGAAATAAGGCGACAGATGTGGCCCAAAAACATTTTTTCTCCGCTCTTCTTTCTCTTGGTTTCCTCATTTATTGCCTAGAAATAATCACTGCTTTGCATGACTTACTGAGTTGAGAACCAGTAATGTAAAACTATACATAAAACAGTCCAGGTCTGCATGCCAAATGGGCCCCAGATATTTTTCCAATCACTTTGCCCACTTTAGAGGAAATTAATGTGGGAGCAGACTACAGAGGTAAAAAGCTAAAGTAAAACTGGCTTCTAATTCTCCTCCGATGTTCAGTAGCTTTGTGATTTTGAGCCATAAGTAACATCTATTTTACATCATAGTATGCCAAAAGTCACGAGTGGTAGGACGTTCTTTGTATCCTAATTGTAGGATGTGGGTTAGCTTAATCTGACCAAAGTAGAGACAGGTAGAAAGTGGTACAGTTGTTACTGTTACAGGTGTTGCTTGTTTTTGCGGGCCACACGAATGCTAGGCAGGCACTTTAGCCCTGAGCTACATCCTTAGCCCTTGCTGCCATGATATCCTCTGGGTTATGAAGCAGTGATCACACATAGGTAGTAAGCAGAAGTATGATATAAATACAAAAAAAATCACAAATTTACAACAAGAAAGAGTATCCCTATTAAGCTATCTTTCTATATAAAGAATCAAATGGGGAAACGTAGGTGTATCTATTCATTTGTTTTAAAAAAAACAAAGCCCACAAAGGATAAACTGGGAATGTGTACTAACTAGGATAGGGGAATGGGAACAGAAATAGAAAGGATAAAAGTGTACTGTCACTTCTTGAAGGACACCTCTTTACACACTTTTAGCTTTAGAACCATGTTAATGTTTCATATACTCAAAAAATAAACTTGTTGCTATAACATTAGAAAATGTCTCAACAAAGGGACCCATGAGTAGCAAAGCAAGAGATGTCACCATGAGTGTCCCCAGGCCTCAGTGGGCCAGACAATCCCAGGCCCTCCCTCTGTGAAGTATCCAAGGATTTGTCACCAGCCAAATGTGCCAAAAATCTTTATCCAACAAATGTTTCCTGGAAACTTGCTGTGTGCCAGTTGTTAGTCTGGGCTCTGGGGACAGGGCTGTGACCAGAAGCCCAGAGTCTAAGTCCGGTGTATTTAGTCCAATGGAAATGTCCACGCACGTTAAAAACTCGATTCCCACGAGTGCCAGACCTCACTGGGAATTGCCTGTCACGTGTCATGGTACTTTAAAGCACGTGTAGCCACTACTTCCCCTCCAATAAGTTTGAACAGCAAACAAGAGAAAAGGACTTTGCTGACTAGGGGAGAGAAGAGGATCTATAAATATCGTGTCCAAATTCCATGACTGTTGGTTATCACCTTTTTTGAGACTCATTTAAAATGACGTTTCTAGTGCAAGGGTGCAAGTTCTGAGAAAGGCCCTGGGACCCCATGTTTCCTTGGTGTCCTCAGACCTCTGGCCCAGCTGGCCCATCATAGGTGCCCAAAATATTCAGAGGACCTAAGTATTGGTTTGCGAGTTATACTGGGGACTTGGAGGGCCCATGACACCCACTCCCAACCTAGCAGAGGCCCTTCCCACCTCACATTAGGAACATAAGTGACATCTCCACTCACGAGCAAAGGACGGACACATATACACAGGCTCCACTGCACTGCACCGAAGCTCTCCAGGGCTGCACAGAGCTTTGGGGCTGCCCTGCCAAAGATCCTGGGACCCTCAGGCTTTTCCGGTTGACTCCTCACCTCTTGCAGTCGACGACGTCTCTGGGTGGCCCGGCTGGCTCGCACTGCCCTTGCGCAGCTGGGCAGCCGTTAATGGAGCCCCAGTTCACCCTCAGTGTGTGACAGTAGAGTTAGTGGCTGCACCCCTGGCCAGCCGGTGTGCGCCCCAGCGCTGAAAGCAGAGGAAGGAAGGAGATGAAGGGCTTCTGCAGATGCGAACCTGACCTCAGACAGCCCTGTCCAGAGCTGTGGTTTGCGTTTGCACCAGCCTGGATTTCAACTTCCCCACCCTGCCTCCCAAAACCAAGAAGGTAAGAGCAGGAACCTCAGGCTGAGAATTGAACTCTGAGATTTTGGTATCGCACCTCCCAGGGTGTCTTCTTTGTCTATAGCTTCATACCTCAAGCCTACAAAAGTCCTCCTCAGTGAGAATTCCACCCCATGATAACCAGCAGGTTTTCCTCCGGCTGGGCTTTTTCTTTTAACCTGAGGTCTCCTCGCCCAGCCCTTGGAAGGCGGGGACCAAGCCCTTTTGGTCCAGGGCTCCCTGGCAGCCACTAGCACACAGGACAAGCTTCTCATCCACCCCGCATCTCTGCTGCGGTGATGATGTAAACAACGTCCAGTCCACCGATCACTGCTCTGCACCGGAGGAGGGCAGAGTCTTCTAGCAAGTCGTGGAACGATGCGTTTTAATGAGCGCTAAGACATTTGATTCATTAACGTTTCTTTTACATCCTGAGGAAATAATCAAAACATGGACAAAGGTTATAGTATAAAGATTAAAGGCACAGCATGAAGAAACAAAAGTAAAGCCTTGCAGTGGTGAAAAAAAATAGCTACTAATTATCTAAATGTATTAACAACGTTGGTTATGGTCCATTCATTACCTAGAATATTAAATTGCTATTTTAAATAATACTTGAAGAAACTAACGAAGTACTGGACATGCTTCTAAATTAAATCTGAACATATACAAACGCATATAGCCTGTGAGCTCATATATTCCGAAGACAGAAATACATTAAAATGTTATCTCCTGATGAATCTTTTCATTCCAGCTTTTCCCTATTTTCCATATTTTTCCAAGGTACACATAATGGCCTTCAAGTCAGAAAAATAAAACTGAAATAAATACATGATTCGTTACAAGATTTTGAGATCTCTGGAGAGAAAAGTGTGGCTATTAAGAAAAAAAGGAGAAAGCAAGGAAAAGAAAGAGGGAGAGAGAAAGAAAGAAAGAGGAAGGGAGGGAGAGAGGGAAGAAGGGAGGGAGGAAGAAAGGAAGGAAGAAAGTTTCTAAAAGGTTCATTGTTTTGGCAAGATGCACTCGGAGGACACCGTGAGACTAGAAGCTTGGTCACCTTGAGAATCACCTCCACTCCTCCCAATGGGGGATGTGGGGTGCCCTGTGGGAAGACTTCAATGTGGAGATTACAAGATGTATGAAACCGTGGCTTGATAGCAGCAGGACCAAACACGTTGAACTCGTGCTGTGCCTACATTCGTGGGAGGAGGGAGGAGCTGGGCTTCCTTGGATATCGGGAAATAATAGTAGCACCCACAATTCTCCTAACATTGAGCACCCATAAGAAGGGGTTAAGAAACGTTGGATCTGGAATCCCAAAAGCAACTCTAGCGAGATCACATTTTAATTTCAAAAAGTTTTTTTTGAAAACTTCGGAGATTCCAAATCCCGTGGAGTCAAGTCATGTTTCCTGGTAGTAACAGCAGCAGTGAGCGTTCGTTGACGATTTCACATACATTCTCTCACTAAATTCTTCCATACTATTCTCTCCATTTTATTTATTTTTGGTACTGGGAACTGAACTCAGGGCCGCCACACTGAGCTACATCCTCATCTCCCCTCTTTTAATCTTTTATTTTGAAATAGGTAAGTTGCCCAAGCTAGGCTCGAACTTGTGATCCTCCACCTCAGTCTCCCAAAGTGCTAGGATTGCAGATGCGGGCCACCACTTCCGATGTATCTTCGCTTTTATGAAAATAAAGCCCGGGAGGTTAATACCTCCCGCCAAAACCTGTAGTTCTGTTACAGAGCAAGGACCAGCTCTCTCCACCGTGTCTCTGCGTCCAGGCCGCGGCCCTGCGGATCTGACGCGGGCCAACCCTTCCCACCCTTAGGCGGCGCCGCGCTTCTAGGCTCGCGCACGCGCGGCGCGCTCCTGGCAGTCAGTTTGAGGGAGAAGGGGGAGCAAAGGACGAAACTGCGACTGGAAAGGCGAGGCGAGCCCCTCTCCCTAACCTTCTCGAGGCCGGGGCTGCTATCTTCCCTCGCGAGGACCCGGGCTCCCCCACTGCAGCCCCTCGCCCCATTCTCTCTCCGAGGGCGGGGTCGACGCGCACCTCAACCCGCCGCTCCCGGCCGCCCGCGCTGTACCTCGGTTTTCTTCTGCCCCAAGAGTGAAGCCTGGAGAATCGCAGCCCAGCCACACAGACCAGCCCGGGGGGCACGGAAAGGGCTCCACCCCATCCCCACACACCCTCTGAGAGGGTCCAGGGGACCCCGGGCTGACCTCGGAAGGCCCTCCCCGAAACGCGTGGACCGCGCGGCACCGTCTCTCCGCGCCTCCTTTGCTTCGAGAGCCCTGGCTTCCAACCAGAGTCCCCGGAGGGTGACTGGGGATCTGGGAGGGTCGGAGGGGGTGGGAAGAGAGCTCTTGGGGCCAGCACGTGGTTTCCGCAGGAACCAATGGGGGCCCCCAGCCCGCAGCGAGCGCCCAGAGGAGGCGCCTTGGGGAACGCTGGCTGAGCGTCCCAGGGCTTCCAGCCGCCTCGGAGATCTGCGCTCGGGGAGGA
>NW_022900930.1:44165825-44168783 GCF_012274545.1 Fukomys damarensis | reverse complement strand
CGGCGCGGGGAAGCGGACTCCTCGGCCCCGCCCCAGCCGCCACCGCCTCCGCGATGCTGCTGAGCCGGGTCACCTCCACCCCCTTCTCCGTCAGCGACATCCTGAGGCTGGAGCGCGAGCAGGGCGAGTTTTCGCCGCAATGGGGGTTGCGGAGGAGCCCGGAAACCCCTCAGTACCTGGGAGTGGACCCGGAACCACCAGGGCCAGAGGTTTTTCTCCACGCCTGTAGTGGGGGAGGCCCAGGGCAGGAGCGGGCCGAGGCTCCTGGGGGTCCTCGCGAGACAGTGGCGCAGATGGAAGCGGAACGGGTCGGGGGTCCACGTGAGTAATCGTGCCGTCTGCTTTCCTTCGGGATAACGAGGGAGCGGGTCATCGCGTCTCCTAGGCTCCTGGGTTCCAAGACTTCACCCTATTTCTCCTCTTCATTTGAGGAATCCAAAGGACAAGGCTCCGAACCGCACCACCCCACATACACACCCCCTTATGCTTCACGAGTCCTTACGAAAAATCTTTGGGGTTCACTCTTCCCACGCCAACCCCCCAACCCCCGTGTTCCTGGCTCCGAAGGGGAATCCCCTACAGTATCGTATCTGCGCTCCGTCTACACCGCCGGTTCCTGCCTACTCCAAGTCGGCTGAAAACAAAAGCCCTGAGGCTACTAAAGCAGAGGGACCTCTGCGGGCTTTACAGGCCTGGCCGGCCTCCTCCCCCTTAGCTGGCTCGGAAATCCTGGGGTGGTGACCGGGTTCTGTCTAAAACGTTAGAACCAGAGCCCCCAAGCGCTGGGCCTTCGTGTCAGGGACACGTTAAAGGGTTCCGCTGGCGGGAGAGCTCTCTGGCTGAGGCCTGACACCTGCGAGCAGACTGCAAAAAAGAAGCCCGAGAGTTGTACTGCTTTGCGGCTTCCGCGACGGGAAGACTTTGGCCAAAAAGGACTGACGTTCCCAGGGATGAAAAGGCTACCCTCCTCTCACCTGGTGGGCTGTGCCAAGCGCCTGCAGTAAACTAAATAGCCTGTAGTAACTAGCCAACTAAATAAAAGGAACACTCTTGCGGAGATATTTGTCGACTACAGGTTGGTTATTCACTGATTCCAGAAGCCTGGAGAACCTGAAACTTTGTCGTGTTCTAGATGCTCCTGGGTTTTCTGCAGCGGACTCTAAACAGTCACCTCCCTGGATGCTGCTCCACCAGCTATGCGTTCCCTTGGGCTTGGCCAAGAAAAAGTCACTTTCCTGGGTCACTGCTGTCTCCCAATGCGAGCCACGCCCAGTGAAGCCCATCTGGAGCCGGCCTCTGGAACTGAGCTGACAGCAGGCACCGGGCAGCTATCATTTGGCAAAGGGACAGTGCCGGTGGGCTCCCCCGGCCGCACACGTCCCCACCCGAGCCATCCTACCTTCAGGTACGCAAAGCAGAAGGGACTCCGGATCCCGGCCGGGAGTGCGCGCGCAGTGCGGGCACGCCCCCGGGGTGCGGCGCAGCTCCCCGGCCTGCGCCCTCACTGAATGCAAACCCTCGCCTGCCCCACAGCGTCGCTGAAGGTCGCATTTCGATTTGCTAAGAAAACCACCTCCGTCAGCATCCCCCCCTCTTTTTTTTCGGGTATACTTTGATTTCTCTGAGCGCAGGAGCCTCTTAAGGAAGTTTCTCTATCTTTAAATTTTAAATATCAAACAGCCCTATTCCCCCAGGAGGTTGTGCCGCTGCGTTTGGGAACCAAGAGAGAGTCAAGTTCCAACTGTCCGTGGTCTGCCCGGAAGAAAGAACTTGTACCTCGCTAGAACTCCCACGGACTCCGTAGGCCTGCTCCCCCTGGCCTGCATTTCCGTGAAAACTCACCGTTCCCCCTGTACCTGTCCTGCGAGTAAAACAGGGCTTAAGCCAAGACAGAAGAGAGGTGGGAAGCAGGGAAGAAAATGCTGCTTCTTCGTGGACTTCGGGCTCAGTGTCACCATGCAAAGTCGCGCTAGGAAAGAGGACTTCGTTCGAGGTGATACCCAAGCCACTGCTTGCCAGAAAGACCCCAAAGGAGGAAGAGGCTGCTCCTTTCAAAAGCCAACTGTGGATCTCAACGCCATGGCCCTCAGAGAGAAGCTGCTTCCAAGCTGAGAGTCAGGGATCACAAAATATTTCATTTCGTTTTATTTTGTGAATTTGAATTCAGAACAACGCATCTCCGGTGCCAGCCCCAGTCGGACAGGCCCACACACTCACGCTCGATCCTCGCAGCAAAAATCTTGTCAAACTCAGCCACCTTCCACAGCCCAAGGAGAAGAGCCTGTCTTGAGAGTCGGCTTTGGGGAAAGGGCGACTTCCCCGGGGACCAGAGCGGCACTGTTAGGCTCTGGCGAGAGGAAAGGACTCCACACGGGCTTGGCCCGGGGTTCGGGGCCAGGAAAGGGGTGCACAGTGAGTCTTGGGGCGGGGTCCTCTCGAAAACAAGGTAAGAACTGCTCCCTTGCTAAGTAGTTCTTTCCTGTGCTTTTAGAGCCCGACCTGGGCGCGGCCATGCCCCTCGGCGGCGGGAACAGCGGGGAGCTGGAGCGCAGCTGGGGCCACAGCGGCGACAGCTTGTGGCCCGGGGTTCGGGGCCAGGAAAGGGGTGCACAGTGAGTCTTGGGGCGGGGTCCTCTCGAAAACAAGGTAAGAACTGCTCCCTTGCTAAGTAGTTCTTTCCTGTGCTTTTAGAGCCCGACCTGGGCGCGGCCATGCCCCTCGGCGGCGGGAACAGCGGGGAGCTGGAGCGCAGCTGGGGCCACAGCGGCGACAGCTTGTGCGGTGGCGGGAACCATGCTAGGGCTTTTGAGGGAGGCAGGCAGGGTGAAGGAAGACTGAGATATCAGGAACCCGTGGCTCTCCTGGAGGCCTTTTGCCTACTGAGTCCCTGGGGGGTCTCAATGAATGGCAGTGCCCTGCTCACTTTTCAACGGGGCTATGTCCCCAGCGATGTATTCT
>NW_022900930.1:44147049-44165708 GCF_012274545.1 Fukomys damarensis | reverse complement strand
CCTCTGGCCGCCACGCTGCAGGGCGTCCGGGCCTGGTGAGGTCCGCGCTGTCGACTGGGCCGGGTGCTCGGTCCCCTCCCTCCCCTGCGCTTTCTGGGACTGGGACTGCCCCAGACCAGCCACCCCCCGCAGGCGCTGAGGATGTTCCTCCCTTGCGACTTAACGCGGTGGCTGAAGTCGCGGGTGTCGTAGCAGCTGTGAGGCTGGTGACTTTCCGGGGCTCAACCCCGGGTTTGAGAATGAGTTCCGGAGTGGCTCTGATTGCACGGGCAGCCCGTGCACTGGGAGATGAGGGGTAGGGGACCTCCATCCTCCCAGCACAGGAACTTGTTGAGGGGGCGGGATAGGAGTGACAAGGGGACGAAGTGCAGGGAGTAGGACGCTCCAGAGAGGTGGGGGAGCCTAGGCTTCGAGCCACGCTCTGCTGCGAGCGGAACCTCTCGCGGTCGCCGCCGCGCTACGGGACCTGGTGACCCCGGCCAGAGCGCGCTTCCGGCCGTGCTCTTGCTCGGGAAGTAGCGTCTCCACTGCGGTTCCCCCCTGTAAACCTGCATCTCTGTCGCCTAATCCAGCATCACCCGGAGTGAGAAGACCGCATCACCTTGGTGTGTTCTCATCAGGGTAGGCCGTCGGCTCCGGATAACATGGAATTGAAGCAGAAGCTCGAGGGAGAGAAAAGTGATCCGGCCGGGGAGGAGGTGAGGTGCCTGACTTCGTCTCTCCCGGCAGCTCCCCTTTCCCTCTCCGTAGGTTTTCTTTTCGAACGTGGTTGCTTTCTAAATACTGCGTCAGGAAAGAAGATCCGGACATGGCTGTAAATCCTAGAGAGAACCTAACTTTTCAGCTCCCTGAAGTTATGAAAATTTGACATACCTGCTCCAGTATCCTGAGGTCACCCAAACTGAAGACAGAAGACAAATTCAGTATACTAATGGGCACGGGACCCAATCGGAAATTGTTCTTTGAAGGACAAACTTAATAGGAAAATCTAGCGCCCCCTCCCCTGTTGGATTCCATTTTTAGACCCTGAAAACTCTGGTTCTTTATCCTTCTTGACTTAACAAAGGTTAAACTCTTATTTAATAAAGTTTCGTGTTTAATTAAAATATACTGCATCCGCTTTTGCTCTCTTCTGAATATACCCCGATTATTTTTACTGAAGTGGGAAACAGTGCTTGATTCTATAGAATGCTACCTGACCACCCCTTAAAGTTTATATGCTTAATCTAAGAGAAACAATAATTGTTATATTTTCTTACTGTTTCATTACATGTCTGCTTTTTTTTTTCATCACTTCTTCCTTTTATTTCCCTATTTCCACTGCTAATAAAAGTGTATTTAGAAATACATCACAGTATGTTTTAGTTGTGCCCCAGGATTTTAAAAGTGGAGTAAATATATTTCAAATTCAATTAAACTAAGCAGAGACAGAGCTTAATTAAAATCTCCTTTGTGTGAAAATTGTCATACAGTGTTAAATGCAATATCGCCTGTCAGTTGCTACCTACGTAATTGTATTACATTTTTCTGAGATCAGTTTCCAAAATAATATATGTTAATCCTTTTAAATTTCCTGAGTTAGGGTGAATGCCCTAGTCACTCTTTGAGGGTACTTTTCCTCAATTTTTAAAATTTTGCTTCTACCGGGATTTAGGACATAGGATGGGAAGTGTTCCCTAGGGGTCCACACTTTTGTGTCTCGCATGGGAAAAAAGCACCAGAAGAAAGTACTGTGTAAGACTCCGAGAGAAGGGGACATGGGAGGGAGGCTCCATGTGCGCATTCCTGGAAGGGAAACAGAAACTCAATTCCGGCCACTGCCCTGGCCCTTAAGGCATTTATGATCTAATTGGAATGGCAAAGACCATGAGAAGGGCATCTAAAAACACAAGGTGGTACATGCTGCCTGTCCAGTAGGTCTGACAATAAGCTGGCTCTAGAGAAAGAAAATCCACGCTGGCTGCTTAAGGAAGCTGCCCAGAGGAGGTGGTTAGTGTGGGAACTAGGGCAGGTTCCAGGACAGGTCTAGGACTTTGGAATGGAGACCAGTAGTACCGGGGTCAAGAGCCAAAGGCAGAGCTGTATTGAGTGCTTTGATACACAAATCAAGGCTAGCATCTGAGAATTTATTTAAAGCGGCACTTAGTGAATGAATGGGGCGCGGGGCTTGCTTATTCTACACCCAAAACCCTTGAGTTAGTCTACTGACACGCACCTATGTCCCCCCACCCCTCTCTCTAATGGACAAGGTGCCAATGGCATAGCCAGGCTTGAGGGATGCACCTCTCACAAGACAGCATGAAGACCCAGCTGCCGCGGACCACAGTGAGACCCACATCTTTGTTACGCTCTCTGCACGGTTGCTGTAGCATGCACATATGGATGGCATTTAAAAGTAAAAACGACTATAATAAAAAAACCCTGGTCCGTGTGCAACCCACATGGCTTTTTATTTCCCTAGCAAAGAAGTCTGAGCATCATAAGACACCAAAGACTTCTTTCCTAAAGGAAAGGGAAGCGAAGGAAAACTCTCCTCTGTCTCCTCACTCTGCCTGGCAGGAAATTTTAATGCCATCCTCCCACCCCATCACACCCACCCCCAGCTGCCAGTCTTCTGTCTCTGCAATCTCTCCTCCCCACCAAAAGCTGCCCCTTTGTGTGTGTGTCTCTTACCGATGACTGCTTATCCTCAGCAGGGCTTTTACCAGGGAGCCGCTCTGTAAGCAATCAGCCTCTTATCTGCATCGTTCGGCCCCGTCACTCTGGTCACCTCTTAATGTTCACAAGTTCCCCAAATGGGAAGTAATTGACCTCTAAACAAAACAAAAAAGCTCTCAGAGAGATAGCAGAGGTTCCTTTCCTGACTGTCCCAGGGCTAGGGTCTCACCTAGGCCAGGTGGATAAGTCAATAAATCTGCAGACTTCCTGGCTCCCTGTCCCTCTCCCTGGCCCCCCTCAAGCCAGCTCCTTCTGATACCATCTGCAAGTCACGTGGAGCAGAGTTACCAGAGATTTTCAGCACTTGTTTTGTATGTAGTAATCATTATTACCATTATCATCAGGATTTGGTGGGGTATATTGAAATCTTTTATAAAAGCCATTTGAAAAGTATTTAGAATGCTCAGCATTTTACCAGTTCTTCATTATGTCAGCTTGCTAAGTGGCCCCTTCTCACGTCTCTGGTTTAAAAGCTGTGTTCCTCTTGCCTCTTCCTGAAGAACAGGCCTCCATAGAGAGATGGTGGTAATGGGCTGGGAATTGTCTTTTTCTGGTCCCAGGTGACCTTGAACCAGCCTCCTAACCTCTCTGGGCTTCTTTCCACATCTGTAAAATTGAGGAGCTGGGTCTCTGTGACCTTCGTTATAATTTTGAGTGCCTCCCTGTTCATTTCATATGCCTTTAACTTTTGCAATTGGGAGATAGATCAAGCGTGCAGAAGACTACATACAATGTGGGTGTATAGGTTAAACAATACCTGTAAACACAGATAGAATTCTCATTCAAGGCAAGAAACATTGGTGCCCGCTCCCCAAATGCCTTCCTCCACACACCTCTCCTACAATGCAAACTGCTTCTCCTGTTCTTTTCCCAAAGTGAGTACCAGCTCTTCTGACTTCTTCAGTAAGAATCTCCAGGCTTTTCCTTATTGATTGACTCACATGAACAAAATTATTTAATTTTGCCTGTTTTAAAATGTTACATAAGTGGAATAATCCTGCAGGTACACTTTGGTGACTTGCATTTTTTATTCAACCTGATGTCTGGGGGATTTATCCGTGCTGTCATGGGTAGCTTTAATAGTTTGCTCATTTCTATTGCTGTGTTATATTACATTAAATACATATACTTCAAAGTTTGTAGTAATTGAAAATATATGGGCCAGGGATTTGGCTCAGTGGGTCCACTGCCTGCCTCACAAGTGCAAGGTCCCAAGTTCAATCCCTGGTACCAAAAAAGAAAGAAAGAAAGAAAATATAGGCAGTTTCCAGCTAGAGATTGGAAGAAACACTCTTGCTAGCAGCGTCTTTCTCCCAGGAACAGCAGTATCATACAGCTGGACTTTGTCCTGGGCTTTCTTGCTGTTAGGAATTGCTGAACTAGGACCCATATTCTGATTTACTTCTATTTATGTAACAAATAGCAGCCTGCATCAGCATACTCTTGTAACTATTGTATGATTTCATTCTTGGATTTGCCTTGCCATGAGTACTACTCTGAATCCATAAGAATAAAATGAGGTGTGAGCCCTGTATGTAGTAGTCTGGAGATGAAGTGTATGAGCGGAATTAGTGTAGCTCAGCTGTATAGTGAGCATGCTAAAAACAATCAGGAGCAGATACATATGGAGCAAGATGCCAGAGAAGGTGGCAGGGGGCAGAATAGATATAACTGCATCTCAAGTACCTGAGATGATGGGCAAAGCATACTGAAGACTGGCTTCTGCATTTCTCCCTTCCTGATTTGTCCACATTTTCTGCTACTTTGAGTCTCCAGGGACTCTGGCTCATCCATCCCTTGGGCCAGCTCTTGAGAGCAGAGCATTCAGTCCCTGAGCTCTTTCTCCTCAGCAGCCCGCCCCCTCTCCCCCAGCCAGGACAGAGCTTCGTGGGAAACAATCTGCCTTCCGCTGACTTTGTTTACACTCCTCCAGCACACCCCCCTCCCACTTCAGCCCAAGAGAAAGAAGTGATCCTAGTGACAGAGTCCAGATTCCATCCTAAGAAAAGCAAAGATATGCCCTGCAGCCCCACCGCAAACCTTGGTGTGCTTTCTACCACGGTACCCAAGGGAAAGGTCTCAAAACCAGTCTCTGTCAAACCTGTCTTCCTCCCATCCATGCCTCAGTGATTCCTGCTTCCTCTGTCACCAGCCCAGACTAATAGCCTGAAACTTGTGGGCCCAGGAAATGGGAATCCTAAGTGACAATGTGAGGGGCCCAAGGGGCACCTGGCCTGTTATGACTCCTGGCTTCTTCAGTCTTTCTGTCTGGAGCCCTTCACAGAGCCATAGACATTCCCTATGGGAGTCCTGTCCTAAAGCCCAGATTGGGTTGGGCTCCCTGGTGCATGCTCCTGCAGCAACTTGGATTTCCCATCACAATGTACTGACCGTCGTATTGCTTGTTCTTTAAACAATGAGCCCATGTCTGGTCAGCATATTTCCAGGCCACACTGTGCTGGTCTGGCTAGGGGCTTCATACCCTATGCCATTTGGTCATGTGATCAAAGCATGAGTAGCTGCCATTGGCTTCCTCCACGGCCCCACAAGTTCTGCACCTAAGACTCAGGCTCTGACCTTGGCAGTCAGAATTCTCTAGAAGAAATCCTTTCTCTGTGAGAATAGGGATCTGGCTCTGAGCTCCAGTCATAGAGACCCTTAGGAATTTCTGTCAGCCAGGGCCAGGACCATGGAGAGAAAGAAAGTCCCACCAGCCTCTCTCCTGTAGGTCAGCTGAACTTTAATTAGCAAGGGCCAGGAAATATTCAGCTGAGCATCGTGGGGGGACATAAGAACAATCTCTTTGAAAAACACCAGGAAGGACCTACTGCCAGGAGTGAAGGCTCTTCCCTGCACTCCTGCACTGAGGAGGCAAGTGACAGAGACACGAATGCGTGAAGCCGAGCTCCTGTCTTCACGATTATAACAGGTCAGGAGAGAAAAGGCACATGAGGCATAGGCCCAGGGAACAACTTTTTATGACTGCAGTAAATCACTCCTTGCTTATACTGGGGGACACAAGCAACAGAGAGAGAAGTTTAGCTATTATCTAAAACCCACTCCTTCACCCTCATGGTCAAGTAAAGAAGTTCTGGCTAAAGGGATGTAAAAGAAATAACGAGTGTACCTTCAAGCATATAGCCTTCGAGGGAAGGAACTTTCCTTCCACCTCCCTTCTTTTCTTCCTGCTCATGGGGAATATAGAGGGTGAGAGCAGTAGTAATTATCCTAGATGACAACAGATCAACAAGATAGGAAGAAACTTCTTTCTAACACTATGAAATCATCATATGAGTTTACCTGTGCTTACATTCCAAGACTTAGAAAAAATGTATCTTTTGTCTTCCTGAAGCCACTGTTATTTTGGCCTGTGTTACAGTGACTAAACATGGGTCTCAATTAATGAAAGCAAGTAATGAGAAGATCCATGGGGGAGAGCACAGTGAATGTTCACAAGAGAAAGTAATGCAGCCAAAGCGATCCAGGAGAGCACCACTTAAGGAAAGAGGTTCAAACAAGCCCCTGGGAAGGGGAACTAGAATTTGGGTGGGTGGAGGGGAGGACAGGGAGTTCACGTAGAGGGTTGCAGAGAAGGACACAGAGCACAAGGTGCACGGAAACTGAAGGCTTGGGTGAGTGACATAACCCCCACGTGAGGATACAGAGGCTTGGGGTGATTAAAAAACATTCGAAATATACACTACTAAGTGTAGAGGTAGAAGAGGGGCCTCTGACATCCATTCGCTTTCCACTATATTCCCTCGCCTTTTTTATAATCATCACAAGGTGCTGCTCCGTGCTGTCATTTAATGACCTAAACATAATAGCTGTTTGCGAATGGTTCAGCACCAGCCCCTGCTTTCTGATCCATGGGTGGTTTGGATTTTTCTGATGCTGCTATTCCATCCCAGCCTCAAGAGAGAGTAAATCAGGAGGGAAAGGGTCTAGTCTAGAGCACCTTCAGCTGCATGAGGTGGATGAGATCTCAAAGTGCCAGTCGAACTCAGATCCCCAGCCAGGACACCTGCAATCAGATCAGTCCTTTAAATTCATTACAAAGAGATGCCTGCAAAGGCCAAGAGCTTTTGTGCTAGAAACTGACACTGACTGCAGAATTTAAACTGCCCACCAGGGGACACCATTGCCTCCAGGTTCCCCTGTGGGAAAGGGAATCCCCACATTCCCAGGGACTCCCCCAAAGCCTCTGCCTTGCGTTCTGAGCAGAGCTTCAGGTTTATTTCCAGGCCCAGCCCCTTGCCTCCCTGTCTGGATATTGAGGCCTGGGCATAGCAGAAGATGGAGGTTCAGTAAATCAGGGTTGCATGGACACAGCTGTTGCTGGCAATGATTTCAATGAGAGGATGAGGGAGCTGTGATCAGCGGTGTCCTTCACAGTACACAAATAGTCTCCAAACCAAACCCTGGCTCATTCAATTGCCACTTGAGAAAGTAGGGCACCAAGGGACTTACCCAAGATCATTCAGCTTGTACATCAGTCAGAAAACAATCTTGTTTACAGGTGCGGGAATGACCTTGTATGAAAAAATCCCCTGTTTTTAGAAACAAACCCTGAAAGGTTTGTAAAGTAAATTCTGCTATAGACCTACCTGTGGCTCTCCTCCTCCCCAGGCTCAGATGCCCTGAAAGGAAAATGACCCATCTGATTGGCAAACTGCTCCCAACTCAGAGCAGAGTCCTCAGCTGTCCCTGAGTCATTGGGCCTCCTGGACTCTGCTTGGCTCTGCTCCTGGCCAGCTGTGCAACGGCAGGTGAGGCCAGGTGCAGGATGACAGGTACTTTGTCTCTCCAGTCTTCATCCCGGGTAAAATGGAATGGGTTAAACCAGCTTTGGGTTGTAAGTGACAAAGACTAATTCACAGAGGCATCAACAGAAATTCAAGACAACCTATTGGCTCACAGCTCAACAGCAAGATTAAGACAGAGCTGGGCTTAGGGAGGCTGAATCCAGGACTCAAGCCACTCAGTGACTCCTCCTCTACCTTCTCCACCTCTCTTCCTGGTCAACATCAGTATCTCAAGTGGACTGAACTCATAGCCAGACACAGCTAGAAGCAGTTTGAAGCCATGCACTGTACCTCCAAACCCAGAGAGGAAATGACACCAACCCCTACCACCTGCGGGCCAACACACTGAGTCAACTCCCTTTCACCACATGTGTAGGGAACATACTGGGAGATAAAGAAGAGCGTGTGAGAGTTGGTCATGGTGTCAACCTAAACAAGAAACACCTCTCGAATTGGTTTAGCAGAGGCCTGCATGATGAACTGACCAAAGAGGGAAGGCCACCCTGGATGTAGATGGCACCAACCAATAGGCTGGTAGCCTGGATGGAATGAAAAGGGAAAGAAGAGCAATTGGTTTTGCTTCTTCGGATGAGCTCCAGTCTTCACCATCACCTTGGACATCAGCTTCCTGACAGGGACTCTCGCGGGACCCTGCAGTGAGCCACAGGCCTTCCACACTGGATTGGATCCTTCAGCCCTCAAGCACACAGCTGGCCCTTTGTATTGCTTCACATTGACTCTGCAGTGGCCACTGTAAGCCTACCCTGTAATCCCTTTACTTGTGATATATATAGATACTGCTAAGATTCAACACATATAAATGCACAAACTGTTTCTCTAGTGAACCCTAACTGACACAAAGCACTTTTGGAAAGTCAGCCTCAGCTGCTGAACACCTCCTTCTCCAGGGTTACGCTGATTTCCTCACTTATAAGCTTCCAATGCACAGCCTCAATAGTGCCTTACAGGAGGGGCACAGCAAGGAAGGGGACAGGGGCCTGCCATTTTGCGTGTTCAGTCCCCTCTTCCTAAGGGAAGGCGAGGGCCTCCATGTGCCCAACAGTGCACACGTTTTGAAGGAAGCAGCCTTCAGATGAGTGCCCAGGGACAGACAGTACTTTGCATCAGTTCCTCCTGTCTCTGAGGTTCACATTGTCATCTTGGAGGCACAAACGGAGAACAGGAGCAGAGGAGGCAGCCTGGTAGCTTCAGTCCCAGAGGAAATGCCCTGTGTATGCACCACTGTGCTGGGCAGCTGAGTTTCGGTACAGTGTCAGGGCTCACATATGCACCCTTCTGGGGCCTGCATGCCTGCTCTCAGCAACCCAGGGACAAAGGCTGCTCTTCCACATCTGTCTTGTTTCCTTTGCTCCTTGAGGGCAGAAGCATGAGCTATGGATCCCACTTTAAGTCACAGTGCAAATCTAGGGGCAATTCTTACTCAGCTCCTCCCCCAGGAGCCTGTGGCCAGGGATGATTCCAAACATGACTAGAGCCAGGGCCAGACGGTGTGCATCCTGGCTTTGCTGCTTACTGTCTGAGCTGCCACAGGAAAAGCAGTGAACTCCTGCCGGTCTCCTTGTCTGTAGACTGGGGGTATAATAGCATCAGGCATGCAGCTGTTGTGAGATCAAGTTCACAGAAGCACACGGCTTTGAACAGCACAATCAAAGTACTGCTGAGCATTCATTACTATAGTTTCAGTGCCAGGCAGAGGGCTTCTGGGTGGCTGGATGTTACTACTCAGAGGGTCCCACTGCAGACCTCCTGCACCCCTGTCACCTGGATGTAGAGTGGCCCTGACTCTTGCCCTGTTGCTGAGTCCCTATAGGGGGCGGGGGGCAGTAAGCCCGTCTGCTGGGACCAGCTGCCTCACGTGGCCTGCGCCTTCCCTCTGCTCTGGGCTTGCCCGTCCCAGCTGTCTCCCAACTCCAAAACCACTTCTGACCCTGCTCAACAGAGACAGGGATGTGCTGGACCCACCACATCAGCCAAGTCTCTTGGGGACCTTAAGTGGAGCTCGTCAACTGGAGTCCCCAGTTACTTCCTGTCTCTGGACAGCCCCTTCTCTCCACTATGCTGTGTCCACACCTTCCTGTTCTTCCTCCATCTCCCATCTTTCCTCTCCCAGGTCCCTCAGAGCAACGGGCACCTGGGCAAATGCACTGATGCAATGCAAGGCTCTGTGGGAGCCCAGAATGTCTCAGCATCAGGGCGCTGGCAGGGTGGTCTTGAAGATCTTCCCTCCATCTTTTCCCTGCACCTGGGTGGCCACTTCCCTTAGGCGCTGTGCAAACACCAGGGGACCTGGCCTGCCTCTCAGAAATGAGGAGCTCTAGGCCCCAGTGCGCCTCTGGCCACATGAGACCTCCTGGCTGAGCAGCCCCTCCCTGCCTGGTGGGGCAGAGGCTGTGCTCTCTAAAGTGACCTTCAGGAAAGTGCCTGTCCCAGGAGCCCTGGCCAGCAGTCCAGGAGGAAAGCAGTTTTCTTTTGGGACAGCCTGTCTAGGTCCTGGGTCCTATCTAGTTCCAGGGTCAGGAGAAAGCATGGGAGAGCTACACAGCATCCCAGCACCCCTACAACTCTCCCCCAGGGGTCTGCGTCCTCCTCCTGCCTAGAAATCAGCTCTGCTGCCTTCTCTGGTGGTCGTCCACCTGGTGCCACTGTGTCAGGGCACCATGAGGCTGTGACAACCTGCTTGGTTTCAGGGAGGGGGACATGGAGAGCCAGAGGAAGTGGCAGAAGGCAGGTCTCAAATTGCCAGCACAGAGGGGAAGGTCAGAGCCCCTCCCCTAGACAAACATCCCCAATGTGTCCTCCCCAGGGTGAGGCCTCTGTTAAGCTGTTGAGCAGACCAGGCACGGAAGGCCCATGGCCACCCAGTTAGAGGGCAGGGACACTTCTGCAGATGCAGCCAGGCAGCTGTGGAGGGGCTAAGGGAGGGTGACCAGGGGCACCGTTAGCAAAATACTCTTGGGTTCCTATTGCCCAATAAATCTTCCCTGGTGGCTTTCTGTGGAGAATCAGCATGGAGGAGGGGCGTGGCGAGGTGGAACTCCACCTCCGCTGTGACACTTGCCTTCCCCCGGGAGAGCAGAGCCACAGCTCAGGAGTCACTCAACAGGTCTCGGGATGGAGAGAGCGAGATCCTCTGTCAGGTGGGGGGTGTGGAGCACCAGTGGGTTCTGAGCAAGATAAAGGGCCCGAGAAGATCTGGAGACCCCAAAAGAGAAAGCAGGGCCAGCGCTTGAGTGTGCCACAGCCTCCTCCATGCACATCTCCTCTCTGCTCCACAGAGCTGCCCAGTGCCCTTGGCTCCTTAAACTAGTAGCACTGGCACCACTTGGCAGCAGTGAGACACGGACCGATGAAACTCCTGCAGCAGAATGCACGATTGGCAGGATCCTCAGTCTCAGAAGGGCTGCTGGAGCACAGCCCTGTCCCCTGCCCTCACCTCCTCTGCCCAGGTGCTGTGCCTGGAACGTCTCCTCCACATCTTACATTGGCACTGACTTGGCAGCACTAAGAGGGGGCACCTGAAAAGGACACTGTGTTATCAGGGCTCTGCCTAGGCCTGAGGGTCATGAATGGATTGATGCTGTTGTTGCAGAAGACATGGGTTCCTGATAAAAGGATCAGCCTCATTTCTGTATTTTTCTGTGTCTGCGATGCTGTCTGCCCCACTAGAAGTAAGCAAGAAGGCCATGGATAGCAGATGAAGCTCCCCAGCCAAACTGTGCAGCTTCTAGAACTGAAAGTCAAATAAACTCCAGTGTCTTGTAATTAGGGTCCCCAGTTGTTATAGCAGCAGAAGATGGGCTAAGACACTGCCTTCAGCCAAACACCAGCTGCAAAATAAAGGCTGTACCAATTCATGCCAGTCTGTAAATGGCTGAGGGAAATTGTCACCGAACTCACATAGCATTGTCACATTAATCCACGACAAGCATCTTAACTGCAATGCCACATGGAAGTACTCAGGCCAGGAGTCTGATCAGTGAGGAGGCAGCACCCTCGAATCACTCCAGGAGGTAGCTGCCTGTGAGCTGGGCTAACCTTGTAGTGTGGCTTCATTCAACCCCTTGTCCCTCTCTGCTTCTGATAACTCCGCTACCATGCATATGTGGGGCTAGGGTGAGCAAGAAAGTCTGGGAAAGCAGCAGGAACCAGCTGCAATCCTAGGAGATATGTCCTAGGGGACAGTTTGGTCCGACTTCCACACTGTATGAAACTGGAGCACATATTCTCTCCCCGGTGTCAACCGAAACAGCAGAATGAGCCTGACTTGTATTCAAAGCCATTTCCCGCTACTGTGGGCCTCGTCCATGGTGCAGTGGGGAAAGCCTTGGCCAGCTGTGAGAACTGGACACACGGCCTGCTGTCACCAAGACTCGGGCTCTGTGTCTGTAAGAGTAACTCCCTCCACCAGGCTGGGCGGCAGTGTGGATTAAATCTCCAGTGAGCCATAGCCACACATCACATCCAGAGGGAGCATTCAACAGATGTCAGTCTTCTCTCCCCTTTCCAGGAAAAGCAGCAGTGGAGACACAACAGGACCCAGCACAGGGTGCCATCTTGGAATGGACAGCAGCCCTCCACAGATACCAAACCTTCCAGCACCTTAATCTTGGCCTTTCCAGCCTCCAGAACTGTGAGAAAATGACAGTACAGTGAGTGCTCTGGTTTACATCTAAAGTGGTGCCCAAGCCTAGTTTGTTTGGAAGGTACTGCTCTGTGCAGGCTGGGTGGCTGTTGGGAGGCAGGGTCCATCTGAAGGTGGGGTCACCGGGGTGTGGCTTGGGTAGGTGCATCTCCCTCCCTGCTTCCTCCCTTCTTGCTCTGTGCTTCTTGTCCACCATGCCATGAACAGCTCTCCTCCACCACGCCCCCTCACCATGATCTCTCCTTTGGATCTGGATGGAGCGAAAATAACCCTCCTTTCAGTTGTGGGTGCCAGGTTTTGTGTCTCAGCAATGAGAATGTGACTAAGACAGTGAGGCAGCATGGGATGGGATCTGAGGCAAGTTCATCCACTCAGGCTACTCCCGACAGCTCCTCTACCCAGTTGTATCAGGTACTCCTGGATCTAGGGTTCTACTTGTTTTGCCTCTTTGCAGGGTGTCCTTGTGGAAGGCCAGTTTGATTTATTGTGCAGTAAGGACTAGAACTCAGAACTAGAACTGACCCATCTCTGTATTCCAAGGTACAGCGTGCTTCAATGTGAGTGACCTTATGTTTCCTCTAATAATACTCAAGGGTGATGTTGTCATTGCACCCATTTTGCAGAAGGCAACTGAGGCTCCCAGGAAGATGAGCCTGCTTGCTGGAGGTTGCATGGGCAGCACACAGTCGGCCACTGCTACCTGCAGGAACAGGAGCCCCATGCCCACCCTCCACCCCCATCCTGGGTTCCAAGGCACATCCTGAAGCTCCTTCCAAATGGTTCCTTTCTCCAAGTAGACTACAAAGACTTTGGCTTCTCTGGAGGAAGGACACAAGGATGGGAACATGGGCAGGATGCTTTCTAGTAAGGTGCAGACCTTGAATTTTAATGTTCTTTTCCAGCCCCAAAAGATAATGAAGAAACAAGTCTGAACTCCAGTATCACTGCACCTCCGAGAACACAATGCAAATGTTCTCCCTCTGTGACACCAAGGCATGAACTTGGTATAGTTATCTCTCCCCGAGAGACCTTGAAATATATTTATAAGAAAATATTCGAGCTGCGAAAGCGATGTATGCTAATGAAGCATTCTGCATTCACCCTGCTTTTTATTTTCTGTATTTCATGATGGTTTGACATCTTGGTGTTTTACAGTGTTAAGGAAAAATCGCCCTTTTCTAGAGAGAGCAAACCAATCAATCCTAAACATCTCCTTTCTTCAACTTACATACTCTAAGCCAACAGTCCCCTTCCCCAAATCACCCTAGAACCAGGCCCTGCACAAGTGGGGATCGTGCCTGTGTTATCCACTTTCCCTTCACTAGGACGGAATGCCTGACACCTGTGATATAAAAAGGATAGGTTTATTTTGACTAACATTTTCAGAGGGTTCAGTGCATGCATGGTCAGCTGGGTCTGAGGCACAAAAGGTGCGATGGGAGGCCATGTGGAGGAAAGTAGCTCAACCATCTCATGGTGGCCAGGAGTGGGGGACAGAGAAAGGGAAAGAGAGGGTGGGGTGAAAGAGGGAGAGAGGAGTAGGATGCGGGGACAAGAATACATCCTTCCCAGTTATTCCCCACACCTCTTTCAACCAGGACCCCTCCTAGTGGCACATTCGGTTATGAACCCATCTATGGACGAATCCACGGATGAGCATAGAAGTCCCATGACACAATCACCTTCCAAAAGCCCCACCTATGACCACATTCGATTTCAACCTAAATAATAACAGTGCCAATAGGCCAAAGCCCGCCGAAATGATTCAGATTCTCCAGTCCCAAGTCTGTTCAGCTGCCCACCTCACTCAGCTTCCAGTTACAGGTTTATGGTCTAGACAGAGTTTTCCTAGGTTCCATCCTAGAAAAGCAAGAGATCTCATATTTGATGATCCTGAAGTCGCTTCTAGTTCTAAATTGTCTTTGGACTTCCATGGTTTCTAAATCTGTAATAGAGGGAGATATTGTAAATTATAAATTATAAATGCTCATGTATAATATGAAGTGGGGAGGAAGAAAAAGATATAAAATTATACAAATTTCACAACTGAATGCAGCTGAAGTCTAGAAGAAAATATACAAAGAGAACCCCTTTAACGAAGGAATGGGGCCACGAGTCCCATTTTTTAAAAGTTCATATTTGCACAACGAAGCCAGAGCTGGTGAGCTCTATCTCATCACTTCTGCTGCTCTTCCCCACCCCCCAGTTCGGGGAATCCACCACTGAGCTACATGCCCAGTCTTATTAATTTTTCATTTTGAGACAGGGTCTTGGTGAATTGCCCAGGCTACCTTTGAGTTTGTGATCCTCATGTCTCCTTTTTCATTTTTTTTTTTGCTGCAGTGATGGATTACCCAGAATTAGTCAGTTGTTGTTTAAACCAACACAGATTCATTGCCCTATTGTGACGGAGGTCAGAAATCCACACAGGAATTCACTGGGCTAATATGGAGACACTGGTGGGGCTGTGCTCCTCCTGGAGCCCAGGGAGAAGATTGCTTTTTTTCTTTCCCTGCTTCTAGATGCTGCCTGTAGTCCTTGGTTCATAGCCCCTCCTCAGCCGCCAAGCCAGGTCCAGCCAGATGAGACTTTCTCATGTCCTCTCTTTCTAAAATTGTCCAGTTGCTACACCTCTCTCGCTCTGGCTCTCCTGCACATTTGCCTTGTGACTACTTCTGGACAATTCAAAATAACATCTGCAACCTTTGCCATCTACAATGCATTATCCATAGATTCTAGGATCAGAAGGGGACACCTTGGGGGCCATTATTCTCCCTACTGTAGCCCCTTCATATCTTTCTGGTTGTCCTTGGTCATTTTCAACTAATTTAAATTGCATAAATGCAGCAAGGGACAAGGGTGACTTGCTTCCCTCTATGACTTGCCTTGGGACTCTGTGGTTCCCACATAGCTAATTCCACCAGCCAGCCAGATGCCTCAGAGTAACTACAGCTGGACGTTCTGCTAGCAAACATTCAGGAAGTACCCTCTGTGTGCCAAGAGCCAAGCAAGGCATTAGAAATGGCACAAATAGGAGGACTAGCCCCTTCTCATGGAACTTAGACTCTACTAAAGGAGAGGACCTGTCCATAGAGCCCAAATGCAAAACACAGAGGGAAGAAAACACAAAACAAGACAAGGTCAGGTACTGAGCTGGGTCTCCAGTCTGAGACCTGTGAAGGTCATGGTGGAGAAGAAGGGCCCAGATGGATCTAGCTCTAGATTTGTAAGTTAAACAATTTTAAATGTGTATGAAGATATGTGATCCATTCCACTCTCACCTTGTTCTTCCCTCAACCTCTCTCCATCTCACTCAGCAGAGGCTCTGTAGAAAAATGTGTGTATATCTCCTCCTAGATTTGTAAAATAGCTGTAGATAACTTTAACACAATGAGTTCGTTCTGTAACACATTTTGCAACTAGCCTCTGACCAAGCTGAGGAATGTTGCTAAGTTGTACATTGTGTATTCATGAGGTTCTCAGGCAAGTCTCTACGCATCAAATGGGTGTTTTAACCGTGAAAGATACCGTCAAGTTGTCATCGGAATACACACAACTGATTTACTCTTCTTGCAATTTGTTATGGACAATGATTCCTCCACATTCCCACCAATGTTAGATGTCATCCTTATTCTTTTTTAACATTTGCCAATGTGAGTGGTGCAAAAGCAGAATCTCAATGTGGTTCTGATTAGCATTTCTTTTATGAGATATGTGGTTAAAATGTTTTTCTGCCTGTCTGTGTCTTACATCTTGGAGACATCTAGAATTTATTTTGTTGTAAGAGTAGAACTTTGTATTTTCCAAGTAACAGCACAAGTGGTTAGCAGGTCATTCGCAATATCCTGACTGATCTGAGATACCACCCTGCTCCAAATTTTAGGAATGAAAAGAAGCCTACCTCAAGCCAAACCTCACACCATATACAAGGATAATTCAGAATGGAGCACAGATTCAGGAGTAAAGTATGGAAACTTTCAGAAGGTAACAGAAGAGGTTATCTACAGTGCTAGGGCTACACAAAGATTTCTTAGCACAACACCAAAATCACAGTCTGTAAAAGAGAAAGTTAATAAACTGAACCACACCAGTTTAAAACTTTTGTGCTGTGAAAGATCCTGGGAAAAGAATGAAAACACCACTACACAGTGGAGGAAATATTTGCAAACCACACAGCCAACAAAGTTTCATATATAAAATTATAAAAGAACTATCAAAACTCAACAGTAAAATAAAACAAAACAAAATCTAAATAAAATATAGGCCCAAAACTTGGACAGATATTTCACAAGAGAGGAGATGTGCCTGGCAAATAGGCACATGAAAAAGTGCTCAACGTCATTAACCATTTGTCAAATGCAAGTTAAAAATTAAAGGTACAATGAAGATAGCCCTATACATCTATTAAGGGATTAAAAAATAATGATACTACCAAACGCTGATGAGGATGTGGAGAATGTGACAGTCTGATACACTGCTTGTGGAAATGTAAAATGGCACAGCCACTCTGGAAAACACTTGAGCAGTTTCTTACAACACTAAACATGTAGTTACCGCGTGACCCAGAAGGTGCTATCCTGGACGTTTACCCCCCAGAAAAATAAACTTTGTTATTATTAGTCAGCTTTCTGTCCCTATAACCACAAACCAAACTCAGGCTATTTCTGAAGCAAAGGGAGGTATCTTTTGGCTTCTGGTTCCGGAGGTCCAAGTCTGAGACCAGCTGGCCTCATTGGCTTGGACCTCAGAGAGGGACACACAAAATGACAGAAGCACACGTGGGAGAAAGAGTTCACCTCCAGAGAGAGTGAGAGAGACACCAGGGCCCCTCTCACTTTCTAGTGATTCCCTCTCCATGACTTAAGGACCTCCCATCACAGCTCCTAATAGCACCACCCTGGAAACCTCTATACATAGAACTTTTGGGAGATGCTGGGTCTAACCACAGTACTTGTGTTCATACGAGTTCACAGCACTTCTATTTACCGTAGCAAGAACCTGTGAACAACTCCAGGCTCCTTCAAAGAGTACAGAGCTGAACCAACTCCAGTGGATCCACACAATGGAATATTATCCAGCAGTAACAAATGATGAATTATTAATATATGCAGCAGTCTTACTGGACCTCAGAAGTACTAAGCTTAGTTTACAAAGCCAATACCAAAAGGTTACAAACTGTATGGTGTCTGAGTCCCTTTTACATCACTTTCTCTGAATAGGAAACCATTGGGGTGGGGCCCAAGCTAGGGGTTACCAGGGTCAGGACTGCAGAGAAGGGTCTGGGTGTACAAACACAGAGACAGCACCAGGGAACTGTTTTGTGGTGACAAAATAATTGTGTGTTTTGATTGTAATGGTCATAAAAATCTACACCTGTGGTGCAATTACCCAGACACACACACACACACACACACACACATACACCATGATGAATGTAGGTTTTTAAACGAAAATAAAACAAAATCTGTAATCTAACAATTAACTATCCATTTTTCTTTTTTAAAAAATCTTGTCCTACAGTTACATAAGAACAAGTCCCATTATGGAGGACACTGAGATATTATTCTTGCAACTTCCTGTGAATCCATAGCTATTTCAAAAGAAAGGTTTTTAAAAAATTTTTAAAGGAATAAAGGTCGAAAAAAAGATGAGAGAATAAAACCAGCTTTGCAAAGGCCTTCCGTTTGCACAGGGTAGTCTGGTCCCTGGTATCTTATTAAGTTAGTTCCCTTCCCTCCTCTTAGACACACAAGGTACCTTTTTGCAAGGATTCCAGCAGACCAGAAAATCCCTTAAACCAGAACAGACACAAAAGTAGCACAAGTGTAGCTAAAGGAGCATCCACATAGCTTTACTGACTCTCGAAGTATTAACATTGTAGCCCCCTGGCTTTATCACGCGAGATCTAATTATCCCTGTGTATCACTGCTTCCCAGAGAGGCCCCCCAGACCTCAGCGCCTTTGCCTCTACTCCAGCGTGTTTCCTGAGATCAGTCTCTCACACAACCACAGCAGAGTTCATCTGCACTCATTTTAGCATCGGATTGGACACTTCGATCTCCCTTCTTCCACTTTCGTCCGCGCCCTGGGATCAGGTACAGCACCCGGCTGTGTCCCTCTCTTGGGGTTAATAGATCTGCCTTTGGCAGCCGGCAATCCCCCCTCTCAAGGGGACCCCAATTCTCTCCCGTGAGGTGGAGCGGAGCACTGACCTGCTCATCTCCGCGATCGAAGGCGCTCTGGCAGTCCCGAACAGCTGAGTGCCGAGTGTCATTACTCCTGTGGCGAGCAGGTTGCGGCGCCGATGGCTTTGTTTTTCGCGCGCAGTCGGGGAAACGACTCAGGGAATAGGGAGGCGCCAAGGCACGAGGAAGGAAGGCCCGATCTACCCGGGCGGGCGGAGCGGAGCTGGACCGCTGGGGGACCGGCCTTCTGCGCGAGGTCACTGGGAGCGCGCGGTAGCCAATCGGAGG
>NW_022900930.1:44119751-44146635 GCF_012274545.1 Fukomys damarensis | reverse complement strand
CGGAGGTCGGGGTGCAGGGATGGGGACCCCAGCGTGCCCAGCCACCGGTGAGCCTCGGGCACGACCCTGAGCCCCAGCGCAGGGCGGCGCAGGTGTGTGACACCGCCTTGACGTGCCAGGCGTGCTCCCTGGGAGAAGTAGTAGTGACATTACTATGGATAAGCGAGGCTTGGTCATCCAAGGCTCTCTGTGCTTCTGCATTCCCTGATCTGTAAGCCGTACACTTGTGTGTTCCTTTCAGTCTCCAGGAGAGAAGACACACTTGGAACGCTTCGCTCGGGCTTAGTGTCTTCCCCATCACTTCCTAGGCGGCAGCCTAACGCCTCATTTAGAGAGAAGGGGATTACAGCCAGAGAGTGAACTTGCCATTAGCCCTGGCCGCCTGCGGGTCACACAAGCCCTCTCTTGCCCGTCCGGATGCTCGCGCCGGATGCCATTCAGGCTCGCTTTCCCAGTGCCTTACGGCTCCGAGCCTCCCCTCTCCTCCTCACATCACTCTAAAGCACACCGATCCAGAACCCCCGTTTAGCTGTACTCGACCAAAAGTCCGGCCACACTGGACGCCTGTGATTTCGGGTTCCTGCTGATTATTAGAAAACGAATACATAGTACAAGGATTTAGTCCTTCCTCCCTAGGGAGAGCTCCTTAGCTATGCGAAAAAAGAGAAAAGTATCCAAGCTAACAGTGGGCTGTTTGTTCACCCTCTGCAGAGATAAGGGAGGATTGAATTCTGCGCTCACATGTAACTCTTCTCACCCTGCCTCTCCCCTCTCTTTTCCAGATAGGCACTTTGGGACTTATCTGTTGGACTGTGAACCCCCTCCAGGCGCCTTATCAAGCCCTCCCCAGACCCCCAAGCAGACGCAGAAGCGCTCCAGGGCGGCCTTCTCCCACACTCAAGTCATCGAGTTAGAGAGGAAGTTCAGCCACCAGAAGTACCTGTCGGCCCCCGAAAGGGCCCACCTGGCCAAGAACCTCAAGCTCACCGAGACCCAAGTGAAAATATGGTTCCAGAACAGACGCTATAAGACAAAGCGGAAGCAGCTCTCCTCTGACCTGGGAGATCTGGAGAAGCACTCCTCCCTGCCAGGCCTGAAGGACGACGCCCTCTCCCGGGCCTCTCTGGTCTCCGTGTACAACAGCTACCCTTACTACCCCTACCTTTACTGTCTGGGTGGCTGGAGCCCCACTTTCTGGTAATGCAGCTCAGAGGTCAACCTTGTGTGGTGGGAAATTGCCTTCCCCAGGGCGGGAGACTGAGGTCAGGGAGTTCTGGGGAGAGTGAGGTGTACAGATGCCAACTGTTGGAGGTTTGTAAGGCAGACTTCACTGGTGAGCCAATGAAAGACTCAGGCAGTCACTAATTTAATATCTGAACAGTTCCCCCAGGGCATACTGTAAGGCACTGTTGCTTTTGGCACCCTGTTGGAAGGGAAAAGAGAGATGGTCAAGTGCTTGCTACAGCCCTTTGCATAACTTTGGATGAGCTGTACCTGCAGCTCCTTCCTCTTTGGGTAACCACCAGCATTATCTTGGAAAGAGCCAACCTAAAGGGAGAAAAGATGTTGCCTACTGAATTAAACTGAAGTTCAAAGCCCTCTTGTTGGCCTTGGGATATGACCAAGGTCTCTCTGTGTCCCTGTAAAAGTGAGGGCATATGAGGGTTACAAAGAACTCCAGGCATTTGGCATGGGATATGGTCGGGGGGGGGGTAAAAGCATCAGCTGCTCATTCCTTTTCCCAAAGTGTGCTCCTTTACTGGGTGGCCTCAGAAGAACAAGGTGTATTACTGTGGCTTTTAAGACAAGCTGTCTAAACAGGACCAACCGCAAGGAGTGTGGCTCTGCTAAACAACTCTGCTTGTCCAAGACAGAGCCTTAGGAGTGGGGTTCCTCTGCGCTCCTTGCTAGGGCCGTTGCCTTGTTTATTAGCAAAAAGTGGAGAGCCTCTGCTAACCTTTTCTTCCCTGGTGGGAGAATTTACAATGGGAAGTTCCCATCCAGAGTATTCAGGCTAGAATTTGTACTACATTGTGAAAGAGATGGCACGTGGGGGGGTGTTTCTTTCTTTCCTATTTTATTAATTTTTTTACAGAAATCAACAGAAGGACTTCCTTTAAGTCCAGGCTTCCAGCCTGGCTACATCTAACTTTCACCTTTCTTATTTACCCTGAGATTTTGTTTTGTTTTGTTTTGTTTTTTGAGACAGGGTCTCACTATGTAGTTGAGACTGACCTGGAACTCACTATGTAGCCCAGGCTGGTCTCAAACTCACAGTGATCCTCCTGCCTCAGCCTCCAGAGTGCTGGGATTATAGGCATGAGCCACCACGCCTGGCTTTTACCCTGAGATTTGATCTTTTTCGTTTTCCTTCCTCTACCTCCAGCTGATGCTTCATGGGTTAAAAAAAAAAAAAAAGTAGAGGGGCAGATTCTGAATACACCAAAAGGGCATAATTTTAAAAAAAACTAGCAACTTTTAATTCTTTCCCTTAAACATATACAACATTAAACCCCTGTTTAGTGTTCTGCCACCTGCCTCACAAGTGCAAGGTTCCAAGTTCGAACCCTGGTACCAAAAAAAAAAAATCCTTGTTTAAAGACCTGACATCTCCAGAAGGTCACTGCTTTAGCTGGTGGCTCTTTTGCTGCAGTGCAAAGTCCATCAAGTCTTGGGGATGCCTGCAGGTGGAGGAGGTAAGAGGTCTCCAGGTTTTCACATGGAAGGAAGAACATGGCACCCATGAAGGGCGGGCATTGCTGAGCTGTCCAGGGAGAGTGGTGGGCTCCCGGGCTGGGCACGGAAGTAAAGGCAGCCAGGCCACTGAGAAAGCAGAGCGGCCAACACATTTGGTAGGAAGAGACTGAGGGGAAGGAAACTCTGTATAAAGCACTGTTTTACTGTGGCTTCTGTCGCCAGAAAACAAACTGTCTAAATGCTACGGGAGCTGTGTTCAGTCTCCATGGGTGGCTTCTGACAGAATGAGCAGCGAGCAAAGGAGAAATTTGCCTCTCCCCTTCTACTTATTATCTCAGGTGAACTGGTAGCGGCAGAGACAGGAGATGTGGGGGGAGTGACTTTTACTGGAAAGTCTTTTGATTCCACTACTTCATTCTATGCAGTGAGAAACCTCTGAATTTCCTCCTATCAAAAAGGCCAATTCACTATTGGTGGCCGGAGTGAGTTGATGGAAAGCTGGCCGGTTTCACCCTGCTTGCCTCTGGTGTGAGCTCCATGTGGAGATATTGTCCAAGGCCACAGGTGGCGGCCGCCACAGCACTGCGAGATGACCCAAAAGGCGGAGAAGCCCACAAGTTGCTTCTCCTTTTGCTACAGCTTCTAAAGTGAGTGTGTAGAGCTCCCTATTCGGTACTCTTCCCTCTTCCCACCCTCTGACTTGAATTCTTCCAACACGGGCGCTTCTGCAAGGGTGAAACATTGTCTGTAATACATTGTGTTGCAAAGAAAGTTTCTGTTTAAAAGTATTTAGTGTTTGTATTCATCTTGCCCTTTCTCCAACTTGGAGCAAGTCATTCACCCACCCCTGACCTGGGAGAAAAGCATTTGCAGAATTAACCTACTGGTCTTCAACAAGTCACTGGGCCAGTGCTCCAGCCTGCTTTACCTGGGTTTCCCATTTCTCTCCTGTTTAATAAATGAATTTACAGACCCTGATGTGATCTGTAACATAAAAATTTGTGACTTGAAGTTTACTAAAATGTCCCAAACCTTATTTTTCTATGTATTTTTTGCAACATGTGAGCATTTTAATAATAAAGTCTCTATGTGTTTATCAGAGATACCTGTGTGTGATTTTCAGACTCCGAAAGATTGCTTGCTACTTAACTTACATATTTCTGGTTACCGTCTTCTCTTAGCCTCAGCAGCCTGACAAACCTGTAGCCACCAAAGAATCAAAAGCAGCAGCTTGGCTGGCAGCTGATGAACAAAGGCTATCAGGTACTTACCTATGTTTCTAGAAGATTACAAAGAGAATGTGGAGACCACAGCAATTTTTCATTTAAAAAGTCCCCTTTCCGGTCCCATAGGCACCTTGTACCACATCTTTCCTGTTCCTCTCACTCCCGTGTCTCCCCAAAAACTGTTACCTGCCCCCAAAGCCAATAGACCTCTTGCAAGTGACACCTTTGAATTGAATCACAGCATTGGGAATAAAATTTATTATTGTATTAAAATATCTACACACCACATCCTTCATCTCCCCGTGCTTAAGCCTTCATTAAATCCCACAAGCAGTGTCTCGTGCACCTGATTATCTGGGAGAATTGATGGTTTTCTCTCCACCCCCTCTTAAAAGGAAATAGAAGCTTAAAGAATAAGGTGCTTACTGTAGGTAAAACATATCATAATTTCAAAGTGTGCTGTAATCCCTTAAGTACATTGTACACACAGGTGGGGCTTCTCAGAGCATGCTCACATCGTGAGGTTTAATTCTTTGCACAAGTCTCTAGCTACCTCCCTCCCTGGAAGGCCATTAGCTCTCCAATTACAAAGGCTCTTGCAGTAAATTAACAGATGTGGGTTTTTTGAGTAAGGAGGAGAGGAACCATTTAAAAGTAACTAATCCAGGAAATTAAACCAAAGTCTCTCATCTCTTTAGAAAGCCCCCTCTGCCTCCTCTTTTTTCCCCTTTTCCAACTTTGCCTGACATCTCTGCTAATCTCACACCCATCTTCTCCCAGCAAGCCTCCTCAGAATGTCACATGCTCATGCTATTTAGAACTCTTTTTAAATCTGCTGTTCCAGTTGTTTCCGGTGCAAGTTTCTAGCACCAGAGTTTTGTCACTTCTGCTACTGCTGCTCCTCCCTAGGACTCCCCTAGACTGCCAGAAAGGAAAATAAATGCCGGAGACTCACACACAGAAATGTTTCCCTTTGAACCACCAAGAACATTATTTGTCTCAGGGAATGTTAATATCATGCATCGCTCAGCTGACCTCAGAGGGGACAGGGGCCACGGAGAGAAGTTGTTTGGCTTGGGTATACTGGAAATAGATCCCACGAGGGGGAGTCACTCGCAGAACCTTTCAGGAGGCACACGTGGAAGGAAGCGAGGGAGGCAGCATGAGGGTAGAGCAGAATGAGCCAGAGCAGGGTTCCACTGAGGCCTAAGTCAATGCTTCAGGCAGCTTGCGGTGCGTGTGCTCCATGTGGAAGAAAGTGGGAGATCACCTGGCCACTGCAGTTTCTCTGTGTGAAGGGAGAAGGCCACCGGCCATGAAGGGACACAGCTATACTCGGGTTCCCACCAGCTGCTGGTGTGTATGAGGTGTCAGCCCCCTTCAGGGAGACCCTGGGGAGCACCATGAAATCCACTATAAGACACAGACAGGATCATCTCCCTGCTCACTCTCAGGGCCATGGTCACCACCATTGAGGAAATCTGAGTCCACAGGAGCAGGGCAGGCACAGAGCTCTCCATTCTGACTCAGACATCCAGACTCTGCCCCTCCCATGGCCATCATGAACGTGTCACTCAGACATGTTTTCCAAAGCAGAAAGTTATTTACTGCTCAAGAAAAAGGGCAGGAATGAGAGTCCTGGGACACAAGGAGTCCTAGTTTAGCCATAGACTTGGCTTCCCAGCAAACTTTCCCAGACGAGCAGCCCATGGAAAGGCTAAGTTAGGCTTACCAGGAAAAGCTGAAGAATCCCATTTTCCCAGGTATGTCCTGTCCTCACCTCTGCAAAGCCTCCAGGTGTGGCTTTGACACCTTTCCTGAGCTTGCACTTAGGGTTTAGGGGAGAGATTTAGGGTAGATTCCCTGTGTATCATCTTCTAAGAAGTCTCCACCTCTTTCTAGTTTATTTACAAGGAAAGCCCTTGCTGGGGAGCTGATGAAAGAAAGGGGTGATGCAAGAATAGGTCCCACTTCCTCACAAGAACGACAGTCAGACGCTGGCTAGGGTTTGGGTACAGCTTGTCACCCAGAGGCTCATGTGCTGGAAGCTGTAGCCCCACGGGGTGGTGTCAAGGCGGTTGAACTGCTAAGAGGTGGTCTCTAGCGGGAAGTAATTCACTCATGAGGGTTCTGCCCTCTGGAATGCTCTCTCACAGGGGTAGATCTAGTCTCATGAAAATGGATTCTTTCCCCCAGAATGGGCTATTATAAAAGGGTGAGCCTGGCCCCTCCCTGGTCTCTTACTTCCTGTCTTGCTCTGTGACGTCTCACACATACTCCTGCCACACAAAGTCATCTGCCATGCACCACTCACCAGAAGCCAAGCCTGACACTATATTCTTAGGCCTCCAAAACTGTGAATCAAGATAAATCTTTCCTTTATAAAGTACCTAGCATCGAGTATTTTGTATTATAGCAACACCAAAAAGACTAAGAGAATACTTATAGATAATATTTGTTTAAAACCTAGAAATGCATGATGGTGGTTGGGAGAATAAATTCTGATTTTGCTTTCTTAAAGGTGGAAGTCCAGCAGAATTTAGTTCCCTGTGCCAGTAGTGCCCAAATTCTCGTGCATTCTGAGATGCCCCTTAGTCCAGAACACATTAGCATCTCTTGGAAAACATTAGAAAAAACAGGTGAAAGCCCAACTCCACTAACCATCCATTGTGCCATGATCCATGACTCAAGAGTCGGTATTTTCTTAATGCTGAAGCCCACAGTTACAAGTCACTTGCTTTGCGAGCTCTTCCCAATGTGTTTGCCTCCACCACCTCCCGGCCTCAAGTGCCAGGACAAGAGAGAGAGCTACTAGAAGGTTCCATCCAGGAAAAGAGGTGTGCAGAGTGTCCCCCACTTCTTTGCCTTGCTCTCTCTTTTTACAGAGAGCAAATGTGCATCTTTTCTTATTTTCTTCCCAACCATCCTCCTTTTGGAATTTCTGATATCATCAGAAGCTTTCTGTAATTAGGAAGGCCCAGCTCATTCTAGTAAAGCCCTCACTCAAAGCTGAAGAGACCTACATCATGTGAATGTTTGCAGACCCCGTCATCCTGATGAGTTTATTACCCATCTCCTCCCCAGATCCACCCAGACTGACAGCTCAGTCTGTGTCCCCACAGAGAAGAAAGCCCACAGTTAAACTGCAGGGGTGTTTTCACCTGCTGGAGGCCACAGGACCTGATTGTGCCTTGCTGGGAACCGCAGAAGGTGCCATTTAACGGCTGTCAATTAGGTCATGCTTCCTCGAGAACTCATCTCGGGATTAAATCGCATCTCACCACTGACATAACATTTACACTTCCTTCTGCCAACTTGGTAATAGAAACCCTTCTAAAACTGCATGTGTGCAGAGATGGGTGAGGGAGGAGGCTGTTCAAAGAGGGGAGGAAGCTGCCTTGTGGCAACATGGTTTTGGACTAAACTTTGCATGCAGCAAATGCAGAACTGGCATTAGAATTCGGGCCCAGAGGCAGAAGAGTTTCAATTTGAGCTCAGCACATCTAACAATGGGAGTGATGGAAACATTCTTAATTTAGTGCTTTTATTTTTAAAAAAAAATACAGGGAAGGTTCATTGTAGGAACTTGGGGTGGAGAGGGAATGGCATTCTCTCATACCAGAAAAGTTTCAATTTGAGCTCAGCACATCTAACAATGGGAGTGATGGAAACATTCTTTAATTTAGTGCTTTTATTTTTTAAAAAAAATACAGGGAAGGTTCATTGTAGGAACTTGGGGTGGAGAGGGAATGGCATTCTCTCATGGAGAAGTACCTCGTTCCATGGGTACTTGTTTACATTTAGGTCCGTGATGATTTTTTCCATTTAAGGGGCATCTGAGGTATCAAAGGCTCATAATGGGCAAGCTCTTGTGACTCGCAAGGGCATGGACAGCGAGTGAGCCATGGCAGGAGGTTCTCACTGTGAGTAAAGATCCATGCAAAGCTGCTTAGCTTTAACACAGCTCTGTTGAATGATCTGCATCTCCTTCCTGTGGAAAGCGGTCAACGTAATGGAGATGTCAGCACAACAGTCTTTTGAATTGAATGAGAGAAGCCCGATACTCACAGAAGCTGCAGATTTGCCTTGCCTTCTGAGTGAAACACACAAACCAAGGGGAACTGATGATGCGACCCTGGATAAGGTTGCTGCTCGGTGTACTTCCACTAGTGAAAACCTCTCTGGGTTTCTCATTGTTGTTATCTGTAATATGGGGTGGCCGACCTTCCGTAAGTGTGCAAATCACATTAGGAAATTCTGGTGCCGGCAAAGAAGAAAAAAGAGGAATATTCTGGTGGAAAAGAACTCTGTAAATAGAGAAAAGAAGGGGAACAGGACAAAGGCTGATAGCATGGGCAAAGGGAGGCACATTAAAGAGAGTAGCAGAGATTTTAGAGCAGTCTCCTCACAACA
Source organism: Fukomys damarensis (assembly GCF_012274545.1). Lineage (NCBI taxonomy): Eukaryota > Metazoa > Chordata > Mammalia > Rodentia > Bathyergidae > Fukomys > Fukomys damarensis. The sequence continues at coordinate 44,138,299 of NW_022900930.1, read as the reverse complement.
GCATCCAGAACCCAGAAAAGCCCTTTCAGCCTCGATTTCCACTGTGCCTTTCTTCCCTCTGAGTCAGCTGAACTGCATGAGAAGGACCTGGGAGGGAGGCGGGAAGACCGAGACCAAAGGGAGCAGTGGGCAGGGCAGAGTGGGTAGTTTTCCACGAGCTCTGGCAAGGGCTCTATCTATGTGCGAGCTCCTGACTCCCTCCTTGGCTCCTGATTGACCCCTGAGCACAGAGATGGCCCCGTGTCCTGGAGATTAGGTTTTATTGTGGAGACAGACTGGGGGCAAGTCAACTTCAGCTTCAGGAAGGAACAAAAGCTGGACCAGGATCTAAAGGGAGGTGTTCTCGTTACGCCCCAAATAGGTTTTATAAGAGCCTGTGCAGGCACACATCCCAGAGAGGCAGGATGAGCTTGCACACAAGTAGGGCCAGCTTCACACACGGAAGCATCCTGCTGGAGAACAGATGAGAGAGAACTCAGAAGAGCTAGTTGGCCTTAAATCACTAAAAAGCTCCGAACTCATTTGATCTTGAGCAGTAGCCAAAGGTGAGTGATGTCCCAGAAAACAGAGCAAAGCATCCTCTCCCCATTCTACAACAATCAGACAGAAGTTTGACACTGAGCAAACAAATAGTCCTGCTGAATGAATGAAGGATGAACAAATGAATAAGCCCAGAGGTGCACCTGTTCAGCTCTAAATGCGCTTTGAGAGAAACTCTAGCAAGTTCAGAAGAGCACAATTGGGATTAATCCATCTAACATCTACTACCCGTACAACAGGGCAAACCACCCCAGCTCCTCTGAATTTCAGCTGCTCCTCTTATGCTAAAGGAAGAAGTTAATCCTTGCCGTGGTAAATCAGATCAAATTAGCTCTACAGTTCCGATCTCTGATTCACAAGGGAAACAAGCCACTTGTGGAAGGGACTATGGAGATTGACTGATGGATTGATTGCTGCTCAGTGATATCTGAAATTCCATCCACAGATATTCATTTTTGAACCTTAAAAATTGATCTCCAGTTAAAATATGAATATTTCTGGAATAAGTAATGAATTAAAGATAATGAATCACTTATCCCCTTTTGAATAATTTTATTAATTTAAACAGACACAGCATATGACACAGAAAAATGGGTCGCAATAAAAGGAGAAAGCACAAAAAAGGATGGAGGCTCGAGAAAAAACATTGCCACTTAAAAATTTTATTTAAGTTTTGCTATGCTTACAATTCAAATAATCCTGATTGTTTGTAGACCAGTCTTTGTTTCGTTTTTATTTTGGTTTTGGTACCGGGGATCGAACTCAGCGCCTTTCACTTATAAGGCAGGTGACAGAACCACCAAGGATCAGGTTAATGTCTGGCTGAGTCAGGAGCACCACACCGATCTCTCGTGAGAAAACTCCGAGACCTACTAAAACTGGAATAATCTGCCCCCTCGGGTGTATAGAGATCTGACCTTAGACAGATAAACTGTTTCTCTCAAAAACCTCTAAAGTCCTGACTCCATTCCCTCAGCCCCTAAAGCATACATTCCAAAAACTAACATGGTGCCAATAACGATGTGCCAAATATCCCGACTCCATCCTGGCCCCACCCCCACTTTATCCTATATAAGACTGTGCATTTGCTGAACAAAGTGGAAACGTTCCAGAAACCTCCCCGGAGTCTGTGTGGTGATTCTGTGCCTTGCCCTCCCAGTCTGGGCCTCCTAAACTCTGTTCCCCAAGTGGGCTTGTGGACAAAAACAACAGACAAGTGATGGAACCACTGAGCTAAATCCCAGGCCCTTAGATTGGTTTTACATTCCGGGATTACACTATTGTATTAATTTGTCTTCTGGAATCTTTTCAACTTTAGACCTCAGATCATGTGGATCACTGCCTGGAGAATGGGCTTACTGCTGTAGAAGTGGAAGGACAGACAGGATGCTGACTTCTCTGTGTTGTACCACTTCTGTTTCCTTTCCTACCACTCAGAAACTAGTAATCCCCTGAATATAGAGGAAGACAAATAACCTTCATGTTTATTTTTAATCCAAAATGCCATGTTCTAAGCCCTTCTCCTAAATCATTAATTATATAGGCTATGGTAAATGTAGCAACGTATAGGGAAGAAAGCATGGCTTCTACACCTAGGAGCCACTCAGAATCCATCTGGACTGGACCTCCATATTAATTGTGTGAATTTATGCACATTATCTGACCTTACTGAAATTCAAATTTTTCGTCTTCAAAAGAAGGAAATGGTTTCTTATTTTACAGGGTTGTTCTAAGGATCAAGTGAGATAAATCCAGCATGTAGTAGGCTATTAAACATTGCCAGTTAACTTTCCTTTTCTAGAGAAAATATCTAAGCTTTATCTGAGGTATGCATAAATTTTGTACACTATAAATATATGGAATGGTCACTTCATATATTTTATGCATTTTTTCCATGAAGTTCCATTATAAGCAGTGTTTGCATTGGCATTGGGGGGGGGTTACTGGCTCATACTCCAGTGAGCTTTAATAAACCTATAACCACCATATTATTGTATGTGGAAGTTGTAGGTAGGTAGATGGGTAGATAGATAGATTTGCAAATAGACTCAGGGAGAATGTATAGAAAAACTTACCACAAAGAGAACTGAAGATAAGTCTCCAAGATACAGTAATTTCTACTGGGCTGAGCTCTCACTCCACAGGATTCCATATGGAGCTTTCCCACAGGAGAAGGATTGTGTCTTCTGAGTTTAAATCATCCAGAGAGGAGGACCAGAGACCAGGGCTGCTGGCTTCCATGGCCAAAGCTGGATTGCACAAATACAGACAAAGAAAATAAATCAACAAAAATAGCTAAGAGGCATTTCTAAACATGTCTGGCTGCAAAAATTTATGGCTATTAGCTCCTGGAAAGGGGCATTTTAGATAAGACAACTATTTACACAGAAAACAAAAATGAAACATGTATTGATTGATTTTCAGTTGAATCTCTCAGTCCTGGGAGAGGCACGAAGCAGGAAAAAGCCTATTTAACCAGTTTGCTCTTTGCCAATGCCTTATCCAAGTAAAGCCCCCTCCCCAAAATAAATTTGACCTAGAGAGAAAAAGCTGAATTTTTATGCTTTATGACCATTTTTCCCCCATCTTTCTTAAGAGAGGAAAGTGTTTAAAGACAGAGACATTTTTGAGTTGGAGACTTTTCCAAGGCTGTTAGACCTCCAAGTACTACGAGAGGGAGAGATAACCCATGAGAAATTTTTCTGCCAAGGAAAGTAAGGCTTTCTCTACTAATTATTCCAAGACCCCAGTGTAGGTTGAATGAAATTTGTCCAACCTAACCAAAACATTTGTTTCAGACAGCTGGCAAATAGGATCAAAGGAAATGGAGATGATAGCGCAGTTGGATAACTGTGAAGGTACCCTTACTATACTATGCCTAATGCAGATGCTGGCTTAGCTGAGGCATCCAGCCCCTGGGAGGAGGATAAGCTCATCTCGAACTACCACGCATGGTCTGTGTGGTCATTAATTGTGATATGTCGCCTTGACTTAAGAAATGTCTTGCAGGCTTCTAAAGCTCTGGGTGTCTGTGGCTGGGTCACATGTGAACCACAAACTGCGGGGGAAGACCCACCAGGATCTAGATGGCATGAATCAACAGGCTGGTGGCCTACGTGAGATAAAAAGGAAAGAAGGAAGAAATGAGCCCCTTTTTCGTGGAGGAGCTGTGGTCCTCCTCATTGCCTTCGGACAATGACCTCCAGTCTTTTCAGGTTACCAGACAAGACCGTTTGGCTTTCTGACACAGACTCACACCAGTAATTTTGCAGTGGGCTTCTGGGCCTTGACCTCTGACTGCCACTGAATCTTCACTCTTTATCACATAGACCGCCATTTTGGATTCTTCTGCCTCTGATTCCACAGATGGCCGATGGGATTCATCTCTTCTGATTCTTCAAGCCTTCCTAACATATTGCTTGTACGTACACACACACACACACACACACACACACACACACACAAACTCTTACACATGTATATTGATTCTCCTCCTCTAGTGAATCCTAATACACTTTGCCAAATTCAAACCGTCAGCAAAATGTTTGCCAATTCCCAGCGGGCTCCTTTTATTCTGTTTCTGTAAGTACTGTCTCTTCTTCACCGCAGAAGTGAAACTCAAGCTCTTTCTTGATAGGGCAACACAAAACTTTAGTGCAAAGCATTTGCCAGTATGGCAAACTTTCCTGAAAATGGGCCGAGGGGGTAAAGGACAGGAGTGAGTGTTATATCAGCCCACCACACGTCTGTCATCAACTGGAGCTCGGTGGGAGGTTGCCAAGCCAGAGAAGATGGGGAGGCAGTGAACAGCAGAGCCTCCAGCTCCCGGCGGGAACCTGTTCCCCAGCCCGGTGCCAGCAAGGCCGCTCTGCTGAGAAGACACGTGCAGCCAGAAGGTTGGACCTGTTGTATCAAGGTCATCTCGATCCCCTCTGTTTATCCTCTCAACGCTACTTCCTGAGCAAACTCACTCCCTTTCCCACCGGGCCCTGTGCACTTTGGAACCAGTCACCTCCCTCAGCCAAATCCCAGGATGGCTCTGCCCCTGAGCAGAGCTCGGAAATAAGGCAGTGAGACCAGGCGTTCACAGGACAAGACCCCAGCCAAGCCCAGCCGCAGTGAAGTGGAGACCTTCAGCTCCCGTCGGGGCTTTCCCCCACTGCGCCCACACTGCACACAGTGACCCTGTATATTTGGGGGCTGGGGTTCGGGCTGGGGTTCTGGAGTGTATACCACTTCTTCCTTTATCACCTCTTCAACAAAACAGTCACTCGGGAAAGGATATGATGAACTCAGTTACTTTAATATTGAAATAGTGGATAACGGCTTTACATAATTACTAGGTAATTAACTCAACACAAAGTCTTCTGACTTAGGCCATAGCAATAAAGCAAGCTCCACGCACAAGCACGTAAAAGCTGAGGCAAGGAAGATCAATTCATAAAGGGAAATCAGGAACTTTTAAATGAGGGCATCCTTGAATGCACGCTTTCAACTTAACAGGCCCCATCAGAGCAACTGTAAGTTTTGCTTCAAGAAAAATAATACAAACTGACATTGTGAAATGGGAAGCAAGGGGCTAAAGGTGTAGGGAAGGTGGGATGGGTAGGGGAAGGATAATAATGGAAAAGAAAAAAATGTGAGAAAATGAAAAGATGGAAATAAAGTGTTTGTAAATGGGGAGGGGAGGAGGGGGTGAAGGGAGGGCAGGGACAAGGGGAAAAAATGAGAACCAAGACCTGTCATGTAGAGGTACAAGATCCCAACAATGAATGTAACTGTACTGTATCCCTAAAACATACCAATAAATTCAATTATTTAATTTTAAAAAAGAAAAGTAATGCACAAAAATTTACTTACCCATCACTTCGTGTCAACATAAAATTCCATCATATCAATTTATAACCACTGAAAAATACTAAGCAGAGAAATGACTCAGTGAAACCACGCTTTGAGATTGTGCAGGAAATAAGCATGGTCCCTGACTTCAGCTAACTTATCAGCTAGTTTGGAAGAGAACACTGGCACGAAAAATAGTCAGCCACCCCATAAGTGTGCTGGAGACTTCAAGTGCAACAGACAGACAAGCTAACAAGAGAGAGATCTCTGACAGTCTGGAGGACTTTGGAGAGCAGGATGTGGCTTCCTCGAGCAGATACCATATCCCCATACAGCCTCATCCTCCACACAACTAAAACTACTTGATAAAATATTGTACAACCTTTCCCTTTAAGTCTCAAGTGCATTATACTAAGCCAAAGAAGCCAAACTCAAAGGGCTGCATCCTGCATTATTTCATACATGTGACATTCAGTGGCCAGCAAAACTAGAGGAGCTGGGTACAATGGTACATGCCTGTAATCCCAGCTACTCAGGAGGATGAAGGAGGAGGATGGCAAGCTCATAGCTGAACCTGCATGACTTAGTAAGACTCTATCTCAAAATTTAAAAAATAAAAAATGCTGGAGATGCAGCTCTATGGTATACAGAATGAGAAATTAGATTCATTCATAGGAAAATGGACACTTATTGAGGATATAGTCCTAAGTAAAATAAATAAGTCACACATGTGTAAATACCAAATAGTTTCTCTGATGTGAAAAACTACAATAGTACATAAAATCCTAATGATATAATTGACAATGTGAAATAGGAAGAAAGGGGCTAATGGTGTAGGGAAAGTGGGAGGGGTAGGGGAAAGGTAAGGGTAAAGAAAAAATATAAGAAAATGAAAAAATGTAAATGAAATGTTTGTAAATGGGGAGGGGAGGAGGGGTTGAAGGGAGGGCAGGGACAAGGGGAAAAAATGAGAACCAAGACCTGTCATGCAAAGGTACAAGATCCCAATGATGAATGTAACTGTACTGTATACCTAAAATGTACCAATAAACTCAATGAGAGGAAAAAAAAACTCTGGTACCACATACACACACACTGAACAAAACCCCAGTGGGACAGAAAACTTCTCTATGATTGCCAGGGGATGGGACCAAAGAAGGAGCTGACTACGTAAGGATACACAGGAGAGAATTTTGGAGGAGCTGGAACTCTTCTTTATCTTCACTGTGGTGGTGGATTCCTGACTATATTTGCATCTGTCAAATGCATAAAACTACCCTGTGAACCATGCACCTCAAATTTAAAATTTGCACCTCAAATTTTAAAAAGTAAAAACTAAATTTTAAAGAAAACACTTTCCCTAAGAAAATTGATGAGTTGTTTAATTATTAAATAATACTCAGGTGCCAAAAGCTACATGAAAATGGGGGGGTCTGGAGAGGTTAGAGAATTATCAATCCTGGACTGTACCTGAGGACACTTACTAAGCCTGGCTTATGTGGTACCTGGTTGTCATGGTGCTAGGGCTGATGGAAGACAAAAAGTAAGGTCAAAAAAGGCATCAGTTGCATAGAACTAGGATCTCAAAGAGCTTTGCCTTCATTTCATGGTGAATTAGAAATTCACCTGCTCTCTCTAGGTCTCCCACAAGGACTACATGAAAAGTTATTTGTTCCAAAATTTTGATACAAAGTGAAGAAGAAAGAGAAAATTCTCCTTGGGAATTAAGAAAAAAGAATATATGCATTTTCAGGCTGAATACATACTATCTCTGACCAGGAATTAGAGTACGGCTGAGCTAGAAAGGCCTCCCAAATGCCTAGAAGAAACTAATGCAATATTCTTCTTGAAGGTATTTACCTTAAATTCAATCTTCACAGAATTCCCTAAGTTTCCAAGAAGTATGAGGCCCAAATCAGAAAATACACAAAAGAACAAAGCCCTACAAGAGAAATGAGCACAAAAAGCACACAGGTAAGTCTGATCTGAAAGGGATCCTTGGCTTTGAAAAAGAACTAAACACAACTTCAAAAGATAAATACTTCGTGACTGTTATGGTCTGTGTCTAGATGTCCCCCCAACGCCTCATGGGTGGGGCTTTTTCAGAGATGGCTGGACTACAATGCATGATGGTGGGATTAAGGGTGTGTGATTACTAAACCAGTCCACTGATTGGTTTGCACTCCCCTAGTCCTGGTAGCTTGGACAAAGTATAAAGGAGTCAGAAAGAAGCAACTAAGGTCCCTTGCTTGCTTTGCTACATTATGGCCACCATGAACTGTTTCTCCTCTGTGATATCCCTCTGCCATACCACCCTGCCTTGGAGCCAGCCAATTATGAACTAAAAGCTCTACAAGTGAGTCACATAAACCTTTCCTCCTTTAACTTTGGGTTTTAGGTATTTTGTTTCAGCAATGAGAAAAATAAATAAGACAGAATTTGGTACCGGAGAAGTGGGGTCGTTACTGTAACTATACCTGACTGACTGGTCTGGAGCCTTTGGAACTGCCTTGTAGGAAGAGGAAGAGTTAAGAAAGGGTTGGAGATGCCATCTTAAAAAGTACAGCTGGAACGCCTTAGGCTGCACTTGATGATAGATTCTGATCAGAGCCCAGAAGACCAGAATGCTGATAGAAAAGATGCTAGTAAATACCAGGCTTGGGAGCTTTCTTCTGGGAAGGACTGAATTAGCTGTTGGACTACAGATGTGGTGTGTTATGGCTTGGCAGAAATTTTGTCTGAATTTTGCTCATGTCCAGAGACATTGCCTGAGCCTGAGATTAAGGGTAGCAGACTAATTAATATTGCAGAAGAAATTTCAAGGCAGTCTAATATTGAAGCTGTGGCATGGGTCCTGTTGGGGGCTTTTAGCTAGATTTATGTTGAAAAATCTAGAGCAAAGAGGCCACTAGAATGATTTAAAGTGTTGTGCGTTTGACCAGAAGGGAAGTTCCGGTAAAGTGGAGCTTGCAAAGATGAAACAGAGGAGAAATTGATTGCTGAAAAGACTAAAAAGAAAAAGCCAAGTATTTCAGAAAAAGACAACAGAAAAGATGGCCTGAGGACAACACAAGAACCAGCAGGACTCAAGCCTTTGAAGGCTTGGAGTTGCCAAAGTGAAAGACTTTGCCTTGAGAAGAAAGCCCCAGAGTACCTTGTTCCAGAATGATGGCAGCCTAGGCGAGTTGTTGGTTGAGATTTGATTCATAGTCACTCTACCCTACAGCTAAGAGAGGAGGAAGCCTGGATACTGCTCCGGCTGGCAGCAGACCTTGCCATGATCAATGTTGTGCTGGTCTTAGGTGTATGCAGAATGTAAGAGTGGTGGAGTCGGGAAGCTGTCCACCCAGATCTCAGAAAGCCTGGGAGGACTGGCAGGGTGCCCCTTAGAAGGTAGTGTGTGAAGCTGTGGGTGCGAAGCTAAAGACACTGTAGAGACCCCAGAATTTCAGAGAAGCCAGGAGCATGGATCATCTGAGGAAAACTGCAAGGAAGGAGCAGAGCCAGCTTAAGAGAGAAGCTGTTTGAGCTACAACCATCTACAGTGCTGTAGGGGCAGAGCTACCCAAGCCCTTCAGAGTTCACATCTTGCCACAGATTGCCTCAGATGCTGGACATGGAACTACAGGACTGAATGTTTGCCCTGCTGGATTTGGACTTGCTCTGGCTGTCTTCCTTGGTGTCCCCCTATTTGTACCTTTTGGAATGGAAAAGTCTATCTTGTGACATTGAATGTTAGAAGTGCAACAAGAGAGCTACATTAGGAAAGAGAGAGCATCTGAAGGAGCAAAATCTGTGGATTATTTTAGAACTTATAAAAATAATCTAGTTCCAATGATCCAGAAAGGAAAACTAGGAAAAACAAAAAGAAACCTACAATCAGTTGCAATATGAGGGAACTGCAGAATGCCAAAGAAAGAGATCATAAAAGTTGCCAGGGTTTGGTTTTTGGTGAAGGTGCTCTTCCTGACTTAGAGACATCCATGGGGCAGAGAGCAGGAGAGGAAGAAGGAGAGGAAGAGGAGGGCAGATGTTCTGGTGTCTCTTATAAGGACACTGACACTGTAAATCAGGGTCCCATCCTCATGACCTCATTTGATCATAGTATGTCCTTTTAGGTCCTGTGTCTAAATTCAGTCACATTAGGGATGTAGATCTTTATCATAAGAATACATGGTTCTATTGATAACAAGTCAACAGTAACAAAATAGGATACATCATAACGTTTGAGTACTGGGGCTGGTGATGCAGCTCAGCAGTAGAATGCTTTCCTCGCTGGTGCATCCCCATTACCAAATAAAAAAGTGAATACAACTAAGTAAATATTTGGAAAGAAAAACAACTAAAAAAACAATTATCTGTAAATCCAACTCTAGTCTATAAAGAGAAACAATAAAATACACCTGAAGGAAATAGAAAATGTAATAACGATAAAATAGACACAACAGAAAATAAATAAAGTCAAAGGCTTTTTAAAAAACTAGCAAACTAAAAATATTGACAAATATCTGATAATATTTATCACTAAAAAAAAGCAAGAAGGAAAAAATAAAACAGGAAACCATCACAATAGAATGTAGGAAAGGGCAAAGCTTAACCATAGAAACTGCAGCGCCTAAGAAGGTATTAAGAGAATATTATGAATAAGTTTATGTCAGTAAGTTTAAAGCTTTAAATTACATTTCACATCATAATTTATGTTATAAAATTATAACATTACAACTCTGTGAAAAAGAAAGAGCAATCCTGAATGTTTTGCTACTGTTAAAAGAAAAATCAGTGACCAGAAGTTATTGCACACACACACAGAACCAAGCAAAAATAAAAACAAGGACATCAGGTGTATATGATCATCCCAAACTCTCCAAAAGAACTCAGCCTTACCCCAAATTATCTGAGGTGTAGAAAAAGAGAGGATACTCCTTAAGGCCTATTAAGAGGGGAGGAGGGGGTGAAGGGAGGGCAGAGGTAAGGGGAAAAAATGAGAATCAAGACTTGCCATGTAAAGGTACATGATCCCAACAATGAATGTAACTGTACTCTATCCCTAAAATGTACCAATAAACTCAATAAAATTAAAAAAAAAAGAGTATAGCATCACCAAGACAAAACTTGGCAAAGGGGAAGGAAAACCTCAGCCAAATCTTATTCATAAAAATAAGTTTGTGAAAAATCCTATAAAATTAGATCAATTCAGCACATGTGAAAAGAAGATAAATGCATTACAGCTAAGTTTGGCTCATCCCAAGAATGCAAGATTTTTAACATAAGAAAATTAATACAATTCACATCACAACTAAGTTAAGGGAGTGAGAAAAATCTCATCATTCCAATAGATGTAGAAAAGATGATAAAATTAAACATGTATCGATAATTAAAGTTCAACAAACTACTAATACCATTTAAAGAAATATCCTTCCCTAGCTGAGTGTGGTGGCACACACCTGTAATTCCAGTACTCAGGAGGGAGGCTAAGGCAGGAGGATTGCTGTGAGTTCAAGGCCAGCCTGAACCACATAATGAGAACTTGTCTCAAAAAACAACAACAAACAAATAAACAAAAAAGAAAAAACAAAGCCACAACAACAACAAGATCTTTCCCAAAGGAAAGTGTATCTTGAAAAACTTGAGGAGTAAACATCAGATCATCAGATTTAAATACGAAACTTTGAAATCTTTCCCCTTGGGAGAAGTAACGCTACTACTCATTACCACTTTGGTTCAATATTATTTTTGACATCATATATAGCACAGTTAAGCACAAAAGGAAAAGATACATGGGAATTAGAGCTAAAGAAAAATTGTTAGCTGGCATGATGACACAACTCTAGAACTCTAGGAGGCTGAGACAGGAGGATCATCAGTTTGAGCCCAGCCTAGGCAATGTAGCAACTTAGCAAGATTCTGTCTCAAAATAAAAAGGAAAAGGTTGTGGACGTAGCTCAGTCAGGGTAAGGATCCTAGAGTCAATCCCTTTTACCAAGAAAAAGGAAAAGGAGGAGGAAGAGCAGGAGGAGGACAGGGAGAAGGCAGAAAGAAGAGGAAGGAGAAGAAGAGGGAGGAAGAGGAGGATGAAAGGGAGAGGAGGATGAGAGGACGTTAACCATACGTAATGTACTTTTCTATGTAGAAAACAGTGCACAGAGAAATTATGAGAGCTACCGAGAAGCTAGCAATGTCGGTGCATAGACAGACAATGTTGAAAAGTCAATGTTGAAAACATACATCAACACACAAAAACCTGTAAATTGATGTTTAGAGATATAGTCACAATTGGTAAAACAGAAATATCCAAGATGTCCTGCAGTAGGTTAATGAATAAACTGTGGGACATTCAGACAATGGAATGTCATTCAACACTAAAAAGAAAAGAGTGAGCAAGCCATGAAAACACATGGAGAAACCTCAAATACACATTACCAAGTGAACGAAGCCAATCTGAAAACCTACGTGTTATGCGATGCCAAGAACATAACATTCTGGAAAAGGCAAAACTACAGAGACAGTGAGAAGACCAGCGGTCGCCGGGAAATGGATGAACAGGCAGAGCCAGAGGACTTTTAGGGCAGTGACACAGTTCTGCATAGTACGATCATGGTGAGTCCATGGCATCATGCATTTGTCCTAACTCAGAGTCTGTGCGGCAGCAGAGTGAACACTAATGTGAATCTTGATGGTCAGATGATGACGGGTGGGTGTAGACTGCTTGGCAACTGTGCCAGCCTCACAAGGGATCTTGATGATAGGGGAGGCTGGTCATTCTTGGGGAGGGAGGACATGGAAAAATCTCTGAACCCTCTGTTAAATTTTGTTGTGAACCTAAAACTTCTCCAAAGAGTAAAGTCTATTTTTAAGAAAATCATAGTCCTAAAATTTTTGAGTGAATCATAACTCTGGAAAACTCCGATGCTATGCATCAGCAACAAAAGGATGCAAAACACGACTTTAAAAGCAAACATAAATCTATAAAAGGTATAGGTCCAAATGTGGAGAAAATGCAGAAGCGTTATGTAAAGACCTAAATCGATGGGAAATGTGCTATTGTGGTGGAGAGAAAGAATTGGTTGCACATAAGTGTCACTATCTTCACATACAACTACATGATCCTAAAAATGCCCACAGGACAGCAAGAGACCAGTAACAGTGCACTCTTGAAGAATACAGTAGAAGGGCTTCCCTCTAGTGATCAGGAATTAATACATAGCTCTAATATTTCAGGCAATGGATACACACATTGACTAAGAGTACTTGATACTGGGAACTTGATTTATGCCAGAACCAACTCTGCAAACCAATGGGGAGAGATGATTCTAAGAAGATTGGGTATCCACCAAGAAAAACTGAAATTGGACCCCTGCCTCACACAATTCACAAAAATCAACTCCAGGTAGATGAAAGGCTTAACTGTGAAGGGCAAAACTATAACCCTTGCAGAGGTGCATATAGGATAATATATTTATAACCTAGGGATAGGAGAAGGTGGCCTACTTAAGAAAAACTACAAATTATAAAAGACTACATTAAAATTAAGAACTTCCATTAATTGAAAGGCACCATTAAAAGAGTGAAATACTAAATTACAAACTCAGAAAAGATAGTCTGAGCACATATATTAATATTTCAAGATTTCCTACAAGTTAAAAATGACCCAAAAGAAAAATGGGCGAAATATTCAGTCACTTTGTGGTAGAGAAAAGCAAATTGGCCAATTTTTAAACATAAGGGAAAATATGATCAATTTCAGTAATCATAAGAAATCACTTGTAATACTGGCAAAAGTTTAAAAGCCTTCCCTATATCAAGTTTCTATGAAGAGGTGAAGGATAAGAGCATTGGAAGATGTGCAGATTGATCTAGCTACTAATGGAGACAACTAGGCATTATTAGCAAAGCTCAAGATGTTCAAGCTGCATGACCCGATGGTTTCATTCTTAGATTGTACCCTGGAGATGGCCACACCCGCTAAGGACGCATCTGAGAGAACGGCAGGGCAGCTGCGGTGACACTAATGAAGTAGAAGTAAGTCTGCATCCACAACGTTATCCTCACTGAAGCCTTGGGCTGTTTCCTTACAAAATACTTATTGGGTAGCAAGTGAATTACAGTTACATAACACAGCAAAGCTGAAACCCAGAGACACTAGGAAGAAAAGGAAATGAAGAGTAGAATAATGTTTTTTTCAGGGGCAGAGAGGGCGGGAAATAGGGGTAAAGTTTCAGCAATGCGAGATGAACAAGTTCTGAGATCTATTGAAGAATATAGTTAGTAACACTGTTTTGTGCACTTAAAAAACCTGAGGGTGAATTTCATATTAAGTGTTTTAACCATGATAAAACTGAAAAAAAGACAGAGAAATTAAGATTTTAAAAAGTGTGTCAAAATGTTTACAGTATTACGTATGCACATATGCACCTGTTCACGTATAAGACATACACGAGAAATAAACCTATGTGATGTGATACAAGGATATAGTGAATGTATACATTTTTAAAAAATGATTACAGTAAAAGACGCACTGATATTAATTCACCTCAAAATAGTTCCCCCTACTTCTAACACATCCCATGGTTCTCACCACTTTCTGGCACTGTTCTGGAAGTCCTTTCAAAAGTATCTTTAGTTGAAGTGCTGTGGCTGCTTTGATGTCCAGAACTGATTCGAAACATTTACCTTTCATGGCCACTTGGACTTTGGGGAAGAGTCAGAAGGTGCACAGTGCCCAATCTGGTAATAAGGTGGATGAGGACACACTAGACTATTTGTTAAGAGCCCCCCACCTTCTGTCGGCTGGCCCATGGCAGCGGTTTTCACTGTATTTTTTATCACACCTTAAAAAGACACTCATGAAAGAGGACTTCCAGAACTGCTTCAGAGTGTGCATGAACAGTGGGATGGATGTGTTCAAGTTGAGGGGGAGAATTTTGAGGGTGATTACAGCCAGTGTATCTTTTTACTGTAATAGCTTTTAAAATAAATAAACATTCATCATATTTTTATCACCCCTTTGTAAATCTGAACATTGCATTGTTTAAGGATGCTAATATATTTGGTAAAGTGAAGAAAAGCAAAGGAATGATAAAATTAAAATGCCAGATTCTTCTGAGGGTGTATAAAAGAGGATACAATTCAGGGAGGTGTACAGCAAAACTGCAAAGGTAATAGCTGTGCTATTTTTTATTAAACTGATTGCTAGATACACTGATATTCATTGCATTTGTTTACATCCATATCTATATATTATTTTATATTTACTTTATGTTGAATTACAATTTAATCAGTCACTGATTTATGATCATGAGACTTTTTTTAAGTCTTTTTTTTTTCTTTTGTACTGGGGATTGAACTCAGGACCTTGCACTTGTGAGGCAGGTGGCAGAACCACAGAGCTAAATCCCTGACCCTGATGGATTGACTTTCAATTTTTCCATTTCACCAAAATGAAAAGCATGCATGCAAGATAAATTGTACTCGGAAATTTTGTGCATGTGTGTGGTACTGGAAGACGAACTTAGCACCTTCACACTGAGTTCCATCCCTAGTCCTCTTTAAAATTTTTGACAGGGTCTCACCAAGTTACTAAGTGGCCCATTCTAGGCTGAAACTTGCAGTTACCCTGCCTCAGCCTCCCAGAGTGCGGAGATTACAGTGTGCGGCTGATTGTGAGATGTGATCTTGGGCTGGGACTTGCAGGATGATATGCTGCACAATCCTCTTTTGAGATGCTGGACAGTGGGAAAACAACCACTGCTTTACCTGAAGCACGCTGTGCTGCCAGGGTATTTGATGGGTTAGATGTAGAAATGTACTACATTCCCAGTGTTGTCCATGTACCATTAGGACCTTACCCCACTGGACAGCAAAAAGCAGCTATTTTGAGTCACTCCTACGTCTTGGGCACTGGTACTTAGGATCCTCATGAATAAAACCAACCAACACCCTCCTGCTTACCTACTAGCAGTGGTGGTGGCTCATATAATAAAGCATAAATATTACAAATAAGTCAGCCAGATAGCATGGTGGGAGATAATAAATGATATTAAAAGATGTTGAGCCAGATAAATGAGAATGGAGGGAGGGGTGTTTTTGCCAAGAAGATATCAGGGAAAAGAGAAATCCAGGGAAGAAGAAACATAAAATGAGGACCAGAAGATAGGAAAATGTGAAGAACGGCCGAAAGGCTCCTGCAAGCAAGAAAGAAGGAGAACAGAGTGTGTGGTCAGGGAGCTGGTGGGTGGTGGGGAGGAGGCTGCAGGCTGTGTCCAGGGGTTGAGAAAATGAATGATATATTTATTTCTTACTGCTGCTATAATAAAGTACCACAAGCCTAGTGGCTTTTCAAAACTCAGATTTATTATCTTACAGTTCTGCAGATCAGAAACCCGAAGTCAGTGTCTCCAGGCCAAAGCCCAACTGTCCAGGATGGCTCCTCCAGGACAGATTTGGTGTCCTGCCTGCCCCTGCCAGCGGCATTGCCCTTCCTTGGGTCACGGTTCTGTCCTCCGCCTTGGGAGCCAGCTGTACCACACCTGCTTCCGTCACCAAATTGTCCTTATCTCTCTAACTCTGTTTCCTCCTTCACCTGGCTCCTGTCATTGCCATGGGCCATCCTGAGGTCATGTCTGTAAAGTGGCTTTTGCCATGTAAGTTACATATTCATAGCTCCTGGGGTTAGGATGTGGGCATCTCCAGAGACCATTATTCAGTTAGGAGCCATATCCAGTCAATCACAGGTGACATAATTGAGTGTGTCACTTAAAAGGGATTTTGTAGAGGTAAGGAACACAATTACAAAGCTATAACAATATCCAGTTTTCAGAGTTTGTGGTGGCTCACACCATTCACAGTGAGAGTGTGAGAAGTGGTAAAATGCTGGGCATATTCCTAACAGAGTGCCAACCCTGCCTCATAGCAGGTAGGGCGAGACATGTGAGAGAAACAGCCACCAACAACAAATCCTTGGTTTCTCACCCAAGCAATCAGAAAGCTCCGGCTCTTGAATCCTGAAGAGCCTAGTGATTTACTTTGACTGAAAGAAGGCAGTAGAGGTGACACCATGTGACCCTAAGGGGTCTTATGTGCAGATGCCAGGTCCAGTCATCCCAGTGGGACCCTCCAAATTCATCAGCCTGAAGCCCCCACCAACACCAACCACATGAATGAGTCAGCCTGGCACTGAAGCCCTCGCTAAGTGTCTGGGGGAATCATGCTGTTTATCTCCTTTTGTTGCCTTTCCCCCAAATTCAATATTTGTAGTTTTAAAATACAGCTGAAGATAGGTGAGACCTACTGTAGTAACTTTCGGCCACCCTGTAGATGCCCATGATGTTACATGCTCATTCCCCTAATGAAACGAATGACTTCCTACCTATGCTCCCCTGTGTGGATAGATACTGAGAAATGCAACTGTTGAAGTCACCACTGAGTTTTACTAGCACTTGTCAAATTGTTTTCCAAGATGATTCTTCCCATTTATCTACCCAACAGCAAGGGATAAACATTCCTTCATCCATATCTCTTCCTTAGCACATGTCATTATGAGACATTCAAAATTTCCCTGCTATGGGAGTAAGAGAGATATCACTATCATTTTCATGTTCTTTGTCCAGATTGTTGTGAGGTTGAAAATAGTTTGTAAGTTGATTAGCCAATAGTTTCTTCTCCTGAGACTTGATTTGTTGTGTCACTTGTCATTTTCCATAAGATATTTGGCTTTGCCTTATTGACTTTTAGAAGTTCCTGTTAGAGCCTAGTAATTGGACTCTCAATTTTTTCTGTGGATTTTTTCCTTGTACTTTGTGCTGTCTTTTGGTGAGCATTTTAAATCTTAACATAACCTAATTTATTTTTTATTATGTCTTTTTGTTATAAAAATCTTTACCAATCTGAGATCAAATATTCTTATCTATTTTATTCTATATAATTAATTTTGGTTTTCACATAGATATTGAATTTGTACAGTTTCCTGTTACATATGACATAAGATTCTAACTTAACTTATGCTTTAGCACTATTATTATTATTTTAGCACTATTACTAATTCGTCCTGTTCCAGTTTTTTTGTTGTTGTTTTGTTTTGTACAAGGGATCAAACTTAGGACCTTGCGCTTGTGAAACAGGTGGCAGCAGCACTGAACTAAATCCCAGCCCATGTTCCACTATTTTTAATGCCCATCTGTCATTTGCAGTCCTACATATTCCTAAATCTCTTTTGAGGAGGCCATCCTGGAAAATCCTCCTGCCAATCAATATCAAAACTGCTTCTGTAATCACAGCTTCACACTAGTCTTCAAATTGGGTGGCAAAGCACTCCTCCTCTTCCTCCCTCCTGTTTAATTTTGGTCTTTTATGCCTCAGTAGGAGTTTATGATCAGCTTGTGCAGTTTTCAGAATCTTGAGTTGAAATCTGTATCCGTTTCTTAGCCTCCGTTAAGATGTGGTAGAATCTTTGAGAAGCGGGTCCTAATGAAAGGAAGTCAGGTCACTGGTGTGTGCTTTTGAAGGGAATATTCTCTCTCTCTCTCTCTCTCTCTCTCTCTCTCTTTCTGCTTTACAATATGCTCCCCACCATGATCCTCTACCTGGTCACAAGCTCAAAGGCAACAGAACCACTTCACCATGGACCAAACCTCTGAAACCATGAGCCAAATTAAATCTTTCCTCCTTTTAAGTTGATTTTCTCAGGTATTTTATCACAGCAGTGGAAAGCTTACTAACATAGTAGTGTTCACTTTGTATGTGGGGGGGTCTCCTGTTTCATATAAAAATGGAAATAACAAGTCAATTTTTTATATTGAGTTTGTTATTCTTCAACTAGGTAGCAGAAATCCAACCTTATCTTTAGCTTCATTCATATCTGCTAAATAGATAAATAATCATGTAAAGTAGCTCTCTTCTGTAAACACCAATGCTCTTTCACTTATTGTTCAAAATTATGCCACAGTTATTGAGTTTCCCATGTGAACCATGATTACCTTGGATAGTTTTCTTTGTTTTTGCTTTGTTTGCCTAGAGTTTTGAACTTCTTTCTATTTCTTTGTTGAGAGAGAAAACACACCCTCCTCACCTTGTCTCTGCCATTTTACTTCCTTACTCTTCTTCCTCTTCTTTTTCTTCCTCCTCCACCTCTTCTTCTTCCTCTTCTTCTTTTCTTCTTCCTTCCTCTCCTCCTC
>NW_022900930.1:44098530-44119537 GCF_012274545.1 Fukomys damarensis | reverse complement strand
CCAGCCAAAGGATGAAGCCTTTTACAGATCTTGGGAGTAAGTAATTGCTTTTATATTTTCACAAGATTGTAGAAAGAAGAGGAAAAAGACACATTGTGTAGAATTTAGTATTTGAGGTACTGGTCTGAGGGACAGTATTGAACAGTGTGCCCATAAATTTCCATAACCAAAACAGTGTTTGAATGCAGAATATAAAGAATCATTGGCCCAAAATGCTCCACAAACAAACCACCTGCTCTTTGTAAAGTTTTATTGTATTGGTGTCCAACCCTATGGCTTGCCTGGGTTGCACTGATTGAAGGGGAATTCTCCTGGGCCACACATAAAATATTTAATATAGTTAATGTACATAAGTAACAAGGTTTCCTCTTTTCATGTTTCTATTATAAGAGTAATTTTAAAAAGGCAACATAAACATATAACTAGTGGGATATTTGACCTTGTTTTGTGAAACTAATGCATCTGTGTCTGGTTCAATGGAAGTAATTGTAATTCTCATTAAGTTCTCAAGGTGTTCCTCAGAAATTTCTGATCTAATTTTACTCTTCATAGATTCGTCCTTGAAAATAGCTGTTCACAAGCATATTCACTGCCAAAAAATGATGACATGAATCAGGTGTGACTGTGAAGTGAGGGATATTTTCCTCTGGGAAGAGAGTTCTCTAAAATATCAGGAGCCAAAAAATTATTTGATATATTTTTGTCCTTCTTATAGCATAGCTGCTACAGCCACACATGTGGAGTTAGGTTGAAATACAATTGGTAATTGCTGTGTTATACTTGCCAAGTCCCACAAGTGTATGTGACCTCTGATGCATCTGTTTTTGTTTGTTTGTTTTCTGTGTGGTTTTTTTGTGTTTTTTGTTGTTGTTCTTGTTGTTGTTGTTTTGGCGGTGGTACCGGAGATCGAACTCAGGACCTTGCCCTGATGAGGCAGGCACAGTGCCACTGAGCTGAATCCCCCGCCCACATCTGAGTTTTGACTGGCCTGACCACGTGCTGGGCCAGAGGCAGGGTGAGCACTGCACTGCACCCTGCCTTACTCAGCAGTCCACTCTCTCCTATTCGGGTCACAGCCCAGAACAGCTCAATCAGGTCATGGAAGGCACTGCTCAGGGTCATGTAGTAACTGTTAATGGCTTATGATCTTTTGGGGCCACATTACTGGCTATCCAGGGCTGTGTGTGGCCTGGAATTGTGGGCTGGATACAAGTGCTTCATTGAAAGCCAGATCGGGATTAGAGTAAGATGGGTCACACAAACTCTAAGTCAGATCTAGACTTCATTAAAAATTTTGACCTTTTGTTTATCAGAGAATTGCATATAGATTTTTTAATTGCATTAAAATATTACCTATCTCCATGAGTGAGCATTTCAGTGCTGCTATAAATATTGCACCCAAAGCTTTCACCTCTCTCACAACAGCTCCACTCACCTACAGCACCTGCAGTTCAGGCCTTGCCAGGAAAAACGTGCCAAGCCCTGCTCTGCTGTGTGGCTTGGACTCCATTCTTGCTGAGGACTTCCTTCAGGTTCCCTGGAGATGGTTCTAATTCAGCCAGTTTAACTCTAGAACAGCTGCATAGTCGTGTTAGGACTGCTTTTTGTTGGGCTCCTGAGTAAGACGCCATTTCTTGGGTCCAAATGGAAATGACCCCAAAAGGTCCTCTTGGGTCCAGAAATGGTCTTAATTTGCTCTGTGTTTCCTGCTGGAGTGGCTGGGCACAGTGTCCGGGGAGCAAACTCTAATCGTAGGAGCAAATTTGCAGAGTCTGCAGCACTTAGCCCACTGTCCTCTAGCATCTGATTTTGCTGCCAAGAAATGGCAAATAAGAAACCCAACACCAGACTGCTATTTCACTCGTATTTTTTCACATAAGCAATTTCCCACAATCTCTTCTTTATCCTTGGTGTCCTGAAATTTCTTAACAATGTATCTGAGTGTCCATCCTACAAGGCTCTGGGCAGAGTTTTGCATTTTGAAGTCTCAATTCTCATTGTGTACTGGGAAATTTGCCTCTTTTGATAATTTGGTTGTATCGCCTCTATTTTCTATTTACTTCCTTAAATTTCTATTCATCTGTTGTTGAATATTCTGATTTTGATCTCCCATGGTTTCTTCCTCCCTGTTCTGTACATGTTTTAATTTCTGAAACTATTTTTAATTCCCAAGCACATGTTCTTTTTTTTATTATTTTCCATAGTACCCTGACTTTATAATTTAATCACAGCTCCCTCCCAGATTCTATTTCACATACATTTTGGGGGTAAAAATTTAAAATTGCTAATTTGACAACCAGGCAACAGATTCAGAGTAAGGTTTACTTCTATAAGATACCACATTCTTAATTTTAAAGCAGCAGCTTTTAAAATATTAAATTGGAATCTATTTTAACCCTTCTATTTAGAGCAAGCAATTAACAGTCTTAAGATAACCTATAAAGTTAGAGAGGTCATTTTCTGGTCTATAATAAAGCTGGTTGGGCACTGAATCCAGGATTTAAGGCTTGATAATTCTTATCCTGGTGTCTCAAGTCCTTCTTGCACTCTTATCCAAATCTTTCTCCTAGACTGCAAGGGTCCCCAGTTCCTGGGCCATGGATGGGTACCAGTCCGGCTTTAAGAAGTGGGGCTCGCAGTGGGAGGTGAGCATCCTGACCAGCAAGGGAAGCTGCATCTGCATTTACAGCCACGCCCCATCACAGCTTCACCACCTGAGTGAGCTCTGCCTACTGTGGCAGCTTAGATCCCGACAGGAGCACAAATCCTTCTGTGAACCATGCGCACAAGGGATCTAGGATGCACACTTTATGAAAATCTAATAAAAATAAAGGGCACAATGTACAATAGAAATGAAGTATCTAATCAGTGCCACACACATGAAGCACTCTCAAACCATTGCAACACACCAAGCCCGTATGCGCCATTTGGGGAAAACTGTCTTCCATGAAACTGATCCCTGATGCCACAAAAGTTGCAGACTGCTTTCTAGAGAGTTCTCATCTGCCATGTCTGTCACTGCAAAAGCAGCTGCCTCTCTTTCTCCCCCACCTGCTCTGTCTTTCATGCCTGTGCACCTACTTTGCAGGGGGTAGACTGGAGGGTTGGTTGACACTAAAGTCTCCATGTGAGAAGGGCCATGTAGTGCAAAAGTCAGAAAACATGGATTGGGAATCCTAATCCTAATCCTGGCCCATTTCTTGCCTTCAGACAGGACACATATTAACCTTAGGTAATAATTACTCTAAGTAGCCCTTTGCGACTCAAAAGTGTGCCCCTCAGCTTGAATGATCTGGAACTTGTTAGAAAAGGAGACATTCAGGCTCCACCCCAGACTTAATGAATAGTAACTGGTGTTTTAACAAAAGGGCCAGATCTGTTGTGTGTATATTTAAAGTTGAGCAGCAAGATTTAGCCAATCTGAGCTTAAATTCCCTGCCAAAGGAGAGGCTTTCACACCAACATGATTTTATCCTTCCAAAATCCTCACATTTCAAAGAAACAAGTGAGACTACTTCAAACTATAAAGCTTCCACACAGCAAAGGAGACAACAAAACAAAACGGCAGCCCACAGGTTGGGAGAAAGTCACGGAACTGAACATTCGAAGCAAGTGCAATTCTTTCTAAGAGAGAATCAGAGAAACTCAGATCGTGGGACAGAAAGGAAGAAAAATTGTGAGCCCCTGGGTGATCACTGGGGTGTGGAATGGAAGAGCCTTAATCCTTTTCTTGATTTCAACTGATGCTAAAATTTTTGTAATTTAGTTCCTAGTTTCCTTACAACGTATTTCCCTTGTTTCCATCAATGAGAGTATTTTTCTTACAAAATTCTTGCTGCCCTTCAATGAGCAGATTGAGGTCAAGCTTTCTGGAAAAGCCACACAGTTATTCTCTTCCCCCACCCAGCCCCACTTCCACCAGTTTATGACCAAATAAAGCTGTGCTCTGCCATATGCAGACAGACAAGGGGACACTGGGGGCTTCTCAGCGAGGGCGGGAAGAGACCCAGACCGAGGGGAACTGCCAAGCAGTTCTTGGGGCTCCAGACAAAGAGGACAGAGGGTCCCTGCTGCAGAAGGGAGTACACAGACCTCCAGCCCTGGTGAGCAGACTTCCTCACTTTGCTCACGCCTCCTCCACTACCAGAAACTAAAACTTGGCCGAGGACAGGTCCCAGTTCAACCAGATGCCCAGAGAAAACAGCTGTATTTAGCGGAAAAAGAAATCCATGCCAGCTGTTTACACAAACTAAACAAAAGGTGAGATGTACCTCACTTCTTTATCCTATGTTTTCACCTGATTTTGAAAGTTTTTTCATACCAGTACCAGAAGAGTCCTCATTTTTATGTTGCTTTTTTATTTTGTTTGCTGTGTACAGCTGTACATTCTTTCAGGGTATTGCTGCCTCATAATTTAATTTAATATTCCCTTACTGGTAGGAGATTTAGGTTATATTACCAAACATTCTGATCTCTGCCTGTCTTAATGGGTGAAGATGGTAATTTAGAATAGTTTTTTTCTTTGTATTTTTCTTATTGTGGGTGAACATGAACATTTATATTTTCCTTCTTTCGAATTGTTTGTGTCCTTTTCTATATCATTCTTTTAGTATTAATAGGAAGACAATATCTAAATTTGGGGGCTAAAAAGCAGTGAGATTAAAACTTACAAAAACCCACACAATCCACTGGGGTGATGTGAATAATGAATGGTAACCCATTAACTATTTTCTTGAGTTCAAATAATACAGAAAGTTCTCGAATTTGTATTAAAGTACAATGTAATTAACTTTTAAAGTGATAACCGTAAATTAAATAAATTCCATTATAAATTTTCTCCATTGTTCTAACATGTGAGATTTTTTTTTAACTCCACAGATTAGTTTAACTGAAAGGAAAATACATTGTTAAAGTCACCACATTACAGTCTTACAATTTTAAAACAGAAAGAACTCTTCCAAATGGGTTAATTCTATTGCTTCATTATATTTTTGTAACAGAGAAACCAAGACCAGAAGCCTTAGTTAATAGACCCTAACTCTCCAGATTACTAGTGCTGCCATCTTTGTATGCTACTTTGTTGCTCCTTTTAACCTGCTACTTAGAGAAAGCTGAATTTTTGTGTCCTTGACCAAGTTTCTTTTTAGGAGATACAGTTAGGCAACACTAAGCCCATCAAGACAGCTCAGCAACTGCCCTCCATGAGCTCTGGAGTGGGTTTTTCTCCTAACTGGCTCCATTGTTCTCTCAACCTTGACCTTAAGCAACTATAAAGGAAAGAATTCGGCAACACTGGGTAGACAAAGAAATATTTTGGATTTCTCCCCACTGATAGACAGGAATGAACAAGACACCCTGGCATGAGTATCGCTAAGAAAACCTGTCTGATTCGGACCCTGTGCTGAACCCTGCCGTCCAAGGTAAACACGCAGCTTAGTGAAATCTCAGGCACCTGGCTCTTTGCCTTTGGGTCTGAGTCCCTGTAAAGGACTGATATTTGATGAGAAACAAAAGATTGGGCAAGCCACGTAACAAGCACACCTTGAGACTAGATACAGGAGCTTAATTGCTTCAATGCTGGATTAATAAGTGATGTGAGGTGTAAGACTCCAAAGGCAAGGATTCCAGCAGGAGCAGGAGAGGGGAGGTGTGTGCTGCTACCTAGGGCTCTGGGCTGCAGAAGGGTGTGGCAGAGGGTGGGGACCAAGGGGCCAAGCTCTCTTCTTCATACAAAGAAGGAATAGTATATTCTTAC
The DNA here is from genome assembly GCF_012274545.1 of Fukomys damarensis. Taxonomy (NCBI): domain Eukaryota; kingdom Metazoa; phylum Chordata; class Mammalia; order Rodentia; family Bathyergidae; genus Fukomys; species Fukomys damarensis. The sequence continues at coordinate 44,113,782 of NW_022900930.1, read as the reverse complement.
AGGTCATTCTTGCAGTCTCTGAAAATAAACAACAGGTATTCCTGTGCAAGAAAGAGAGAAAGAACATCTTGATGGTTTGGGTTGGGTTGTACTGTGAAGGAGAGAGCAACAAAACAAGGCCGTCTAAGAGGCAGCTGCCTACAGGGTCAGGACTGCCCTTTACAGCTGGGCAGATTGTGCACTGCTTAAAGGCACTCCCTGAAGGAACACAAGAGATAAGATTCGTTCTTCTCATTACTAGGTGAATTGTGTAGAAAAAGGACTGTTTTCACAAAGGCCCCAGACAAGGCTTCTGCTGCCGCCCAGAGGGGGACACCTATTTCTAATGTAGGCCAAGGAGCACCTTTCAGGTTAAATTATTCCTTTATTGTTGATATCACCCCCTGCAAGTCACGGACTCAGTTACTAGTCACGGCTAAGTGACACCTGGCCCATAGGATGGAGAGAATTCCAGAGGCCAAAGTATGGAGCAGAGAATTCAAGGTCAAGGAGCCTGGTGGGAAACATCCATTTGGAATAGCAAGAACCACTTCACACTGTAGCCGTGAACTTGCTGCTTCCCAGAGAAAAGCTGTGAAGTTTGTCTCCTCGGCATCAGGAGGGACAGTGTCAAAGGAGTTTCCACGGGATAATTTTGTGAAAACCAAGAACAGAGGATCTAGAAGTTAGAATGAGGGAGTCGGAGTCATTGGTGGCTCAGAAGCTTAAGAAAAGTCACTGTTTTTCACTGTTTGATGGAGGAGGGAAAGGAACCCAATGCAGAAACAGAGAGGGGAGCTTCATGACTTCCCCCAGCAATGCATCACTGGGAAAGGTGGACTTTGGACTCATGCACATTTTCCTCTCTTCTCCCTCCTTTTCCCTGGACATTCAGGGGGATGTTTTGTCTGTCTTGTTTCCCCAGAAGGCCGCTTGGATTATCAATAATGATGTTGATGGAAATGAGGGGGACAAGACAGTCTCTCCATAAAAAGCCCAGGTGAACTATGGGTTTCGTTATTTTGGTAGTCACCACCTCTCCACATCTCCACCCCTTTTCATGTACCATGAGGATAGTGTCAGCAATCCAGCCTACTGCGCAGGGGCATGGAAAGAACCAGGTCGGATAATGGCATCTGTGGACTAACTGTCCAAGTGTAGATTGGCTGTAGTGGAGATGTTCTCATTGATTTTACATTGCTGCTTGAAGTGCTTCATGAGTATTCAGTCTGAGTAAGAATTCTTTACCTATGGAAGAGTTTGCAAGAAAATTTGGGAGACTGGACATACAGCATAGAACTGGACAGATAGTATATCACAGGGATGGTAGGTGGGGTGGTGAAGGCTCAGATGGTGAGCAAGCCACACAAATGGAGAGCAAAGGGTGATATGCAAAGGTCTGACCGGAGAGATAAGAGCAGCTAAGGATTGCGTGGTGCCTCTCAGGGAGATATATTGAAGACCAAGTTCCCAGTTCCTCCAAAGGTAACCTTATTTGGAAATAGGGTCCTTGTAGTGTTGTTGGTTGAGATGCGGTCGTGCTCCATTGAATTGGGCTCCTAATCCAATAGGACTGGTGTCTGCACAAGAAAGGTGCAGGTACAGGAAGAGAATGTCACGGGAGACACACACAGAGGGAGACATCCATGGCGCGTGATGTATACACAGAGATTCAAATGCTGTGGTGGCAAGCTGAGGCCAGCCAGGCGCTGCAGCCAGAAGATGGGAAGCTGGGAAGGGAAGCAGGAGCCTTCCCTGTAGGGTCCTGAGGGAGCATGGGCCCACTGACACCTTCATTTGGGACTCTTGGCCTCCAGGACTAGGAGAGAATACATCTCAGTTGCTCTAATTAAGTCAGGCCCTTTGTGAGCTCTGTTACAGCAGCTACAGGAAACAAATACAGGAATTGAATGGGGTCTCATAACCACTGGTACCATATGGCCCAAAGCACAGTGATGAAGAGGAGATTCTCTGGGTGGGATATGCTGTCCCAGTGCAAAATGAGCTGGCCCAGGTGAGTTAATCATTTCTCAACATGCTCTGATACATCAGAGTAACATCTGTGTTCCTTTTGGATATGATCAGCAATTCCCACTTGACCAGATAGTCATCAGTGTTACCATGGCTCTGCTGCCTCCTGTATTTGCTTTGGCTGCACGATCTCTTTTTAACTTACTTTTCCTTGCCTATTATCTGTTAATGACCCATGAAGAATCATGCTGACCCTGTTCCCAGTTATTAAACATCCATTTGGCTTTTGCGTTTATTGATATTCAGATCTTAGTGGTCCCTGACTTTCTTGGTAATTTTGGACACAGTGCTCTGAGAAGACAGTTTGAAATATGTCCTGCTCGATACTCAGCGGACTCCACTTCAAGGAAATCCTGTTTTCTACAGCAGCAGTTATGGTCTGTTGGTCCAGTGTCCTGCCCTGAGAAAGCTCTAAGAGCCGTATTTACACGTTCACCTGTCATAGATCCAAAGTAGCCATTAGTGATGGTTAGGTAAACAGAGCAACTTCAAATGTCCCTGAATACATATTTACAGAATAATAGGTTATTGGGAGAGGTGCTTCTCTATTAAATGGGCTCAGCTTTTAAAAATGAAAGTTTAGTAGGTTGCAGGCCAACCAGGTAGCCCCTGATCGACATGCCGTGGTTGCGACTAATGACATTTCACCATTCTCCGGGCTCTGTCATGGTGATGCAGAGTATGTTCCATCTGTGCCACTGAAGCCTCCAGGCACTGAATCAGTGGCCCAGTTGGATAGCAGAGGCGTCTGCTGAGGTGTCTCGATGGTGGTCATGGATGCCTGAGTCTTATTTTCATTGTTTCAGAAAGTCTGACCTGAATACTTCATCTACCATATGGTATAATTCAGGACAGGTGAAGACTTTACACGCTGGAGCCACACTGCTTGAATTTCAATTGAGCATCACAACTCACTGGTTTGTGAAACCTTGTCCGGGTTATTCAACCCGTCAGAACCTCAGACATAAAATAGACACAATAGCTTTACCTGTCTTACACGATGGCTGTGAAGCTGACTGATCGGGCAGTGCCTACATACAGTAAATTCACAGTAAGTGACGTTTTGTTTCTGGCTAAATTACAGGAATTCTAGAGAGATGTATGCTAATTAAGAATTCTTGGCAATGGCATGTCTAAATTAATTTTATTCATTACTAAATGCAATTTATGTATAAGATAACTCTTATGATGTGGTTTGTACAAGGGAGACAAAAAGAAAAGGGGTCATCGGTGGTGAAAACATTGAAAATATTTTTTTTTTTTTTGGTTTTTGAGACAGGGTCTCACTGTGTAGTTGAGACTGACCTGGAACTCACTGTGTAGCCCAGGCTGGTCTCCAACGCACAGTGATCCTCCTGCCTCAGCCTCCCAAGTGCTGGGATTACAGGCGTGCGCGCCCACACCAGGCCAGAAATGTTTTTGTTTTTAGATTCTCTTCTTATCCTATGTTGACCTGTTTCCAAAACCATGAGAGAATGCAGAGTCCAGGCTGTGTAGCACCATATCCTAATCCAACAATAATTACATGATTATTACACACCATTTTACAGCATTGTTATTGTACAGCAGGTAGAATAATCTCTAATTCTATGTCTCTTGGTTTCCCATGAAAATATCCAAGGAGACTCCAAAAATACAGAAATAGAACCAGTGCTGACTGATACACTAACTCCAACACCTAGGAGAAATCTCTACTACATAAGGTCAACGAGGCTGATTTGAAGGAGAAACTCCCCAAAAGATAAGGAACTTAAAATGCAAAGTGCCAAAATTAAAGCCCGCTGTAGAAGGAATAAAGAAGAAAATTGATGCTATAATGTCACCACCATTCAGGATTTAGCCTGGGGGTTACCTCCTTCAGAAAGCTTCCCAAAGTCCTTCTCATCCAGGGTACTATGGCAGTTCCCAATACAGCCTGTGTATATTAGTCCATTTTCTATCTCTGTGGCCAAATAAATAATCAGGAAATTAACTTGAAGGAGGAAAGATGTATTTGGGCTCACAGTTTTAGAGGTTTCAGTCCATGGTCACTTGACTCTATTACATCTGGACTCATGGTGAGGCAGGACATCATGGCAGGGAGCATGTTACAGAGAAAAGTCACTCACATCATGGCGAACAGGAGGCAAAGGGAAAGGGAAAGGGAAAGCACCTGAGAGGAAGGGGCCAGGGACCAGATATACTCCCTAAGGTCATGCCCCCATAATCTTCTCTCTTCAAGTAGGCCTTACCTCCTGTTTCCATCACCTCCAAATAATGCTTTGAAATTATGACCTTATCAATTGATTGACCCACTTGATGAAGCTAGAGCCTTTGTGCTCCAATCAGTTTTCCTAAAATCCATCACCTAGTAACATTCCTTCTTCATCGCTTCCAAATTTAACACCATACCTGTTCATCTGCACATGTCACTCTTGTCTATGGTCCTTCCGATGTCAGTTGCAACAGCAGCTGGCAATCTCAACACAAGTTTTCTAAGGGGCACTCTTCTCTTTAGGGTAAAAAGACAATCAGTGAAAGCAGAGAGCTTACTTTTCCTTGCCTAATTCAAATCTAAATCCTCTTAAGTGTATATAGGAATATCATTGCCCCTGAAAAAAAATTGAAGGAAAAGAAGACAAAAGAAAAATAAGAACCAGACAGTCATGCTTTCCTTGTTAATCTGCAGGTAATTCACTACTTACCCAAGGGAGGCAGCTGGATGCTAAAGTTTAATTTTGTCCACATTGAGAATGAACTACTACTGTATAGGAAGTGGACTCCTACTAAAAATTATTGGAAAACTGGACAAAACATGTTTTCAGGCATAAGACAATGGTCAATTCAGGACTCCAGGTGGTGTGGGAAAATTCAGAGAAGCCTACTTGAGCCATTGGCTGCCTTCTTAGCTACACAGATGTGAAGTGAAACAGCAGAAAGGACCACTGGAAAGCAATAGATGGAACAATTTCCAGAGTTTGTGAAAGGCTAGGAACAGCTCCTGCTTTGGCCAGCTAGGGCAGGAGGCCTGGTACCACATGGAGTCCTTCCAATAGGTTGCTGGCTTGTCCAAGCCTGAGAGTGGCAATTAAGTTTTTGGGGAGTTTGAGACCTGTTGCATCTTGGTAGATTGAGGCTATCCATGACAGGAAGTCAGCAAATGCTACCAAAAGGTGTTTAGTTTTTCTTGGAGAGCCAGTTACTAAACATTTACCTGCTCCCAAGTGGGAATTGGGTAAGTCTTTAGCAGAGTCATGTTTAGTAGATAAATTAATCCCAGACCTACATTAACAAAGCTTAAAAGCAACCCTCAAAAGGATCAAACCGATCTACGTTACTTAACTTCAGCTAAGCTCCAATAGTTTTGTGTGTGTGTGTGTGTGTGGTATTGGGGCTTGAGGCTAGGGCCTTCGCACTACATCCTCAGCCATTTTTAATTTTTTATTGTAAGACTGGGTCTCACTAAGTCACTAAATTGCCCAGGCTGGACTCGAGCTTGTGATCTTCCTGCCTAAACCTCCCACAGGGCTGGGATTACAGGCAAGTGCCACCATGCCTAGCTATACATATATCCATATAATCCTCTTATTTCTCTAGGTCATTTCCTTCCTTTTTAGTCCAGGAATACCACTGTATCGATACGGTGTGACTGCTACGAGGTTGGTCACATTCCCTGCCTGCCACAGCCAGAGGGGGAAGCAGTGAGAGTTTCCCAGCGGGCATCTCGGGGAGGCCATTGTGGTCCTCCAGCCTCTGGATATGGGAGAGGAGGCGGCTCTGGTGTAGTGGTGTGCTTCTCTCCTTCGTTCCCTTCCATTGTCAGGTAGGTGAATGTGCGAGGCTGGGCCTCCTAACACATTCTTTGTTTTGATCAAGAAACATGTATCACCAATATGTCAAGAACTGGACATGGGAATCCAAAGACCTGGTTTTAAAGATTGATTCTGTATGCTACTGAAGAATTAAATAAGTTCCTTCACCTCTCTCAGCTTCAGAATACCCCTTCTTCAAATGAGGATGAACGATATCTAAAGTGCTTCCGTTGGAATATGAATCTTTACTTTCCAGGAGAAAGTATTGCACCGCTACTACTTTTCTGTCAAAGACACTAAAACTGCTCATTGGCTGTCTGTTCTTAACTTCAGGAAGTCAGATCTGTAATACTTCAGTTCCCAGTGACATTCAGCTTGGTGGATTTCAAATGCAGTAACACTTTTTCATCCAGTACTCTTCATCTGTTCTCTTGATTCTTAACTTTTCCAAAATAGAATCAAGGATCAGGAAATAAGCTTGAGTACAAGGAGGGAAGGAGGGGCTATGAAAAATCTACTTAGCACTGCAGGCATTGTCTTAAAAGAAGAAGCCCTCTGCCAGGCGTGGTGGTACACGCCTGTAATCCCAGCACTCGGGAGGCTGAGGCAGGAGGATCACCAATTTCAAGACCAGCCTGGGCTACACAGTGAATTCCAAGTCAGTCTCAACTACATAGTGAGACCCTGTCTCAAAAAAACAAAACGAAACAAAACCAAAAAAAAGACAGAGAGAGAGAAGAAGAAGAAACCCAGAAACTGACACAGGGTTGGCTCTTTGGACATTTTACTTCCAAACCTAATGAAATGAACCTGTTTGTTCTCCAACCAATTATAGAGTATCAGTAAATTAAAAAGTACATTGACAAACCAATTAATGAAGGAGATAGAAGAACCATAAAAGAAGGTACAATGAAATACAAACCATTCTAGTGCAGAAAATAAATTGGGCTGCACACATAGTTTAATGTGTCCTCGGGGAGCTACTGCGTTGAAGCCAAGCACAATTCTTGATCGTCATTACTTCTATCTCATGGTCTGGTTTGGTTTTGGTACCAGGGATCAAACGCAGGACCTTTCCCTTGCGAGGCAGGCGGTGGAACCACGGAGCTAAATCCCGGCCCTAGCTTATGTTTTAAGGGACAGCTTCTCCTATGTCCAGAAAACTTTCCAGAATGCCTCAGCCTTTGACAACTCTGGTAAACTAATGTTTACTGCAGTATTTTACTTTGTAGCTATTCCACATGTGTAAACGTTGTAATCTTCAAGCCTGGAGGGGAAGATACCGCTCTTTAAATCCCATCTGGTCATTTCCAGCAGACTGCATCCTTCCCTGAGAGTAGTTTAGGGCAAAGAACCGCAGTGCGCAGGACACAAAGAGGGGACTCAGCTGACGTTATCAAATGAATGCCTGTGGTGCCCTGTGCAGTTCAAGACGTGGTTGAATCAGTATTGATGGAGGGATCTCTATGCTTTTTCTAAACAGTATTAAACGGTTGGATGCCATCCTTTTGCTTTCATCAGTTCACTAATCTTTCTGTCTACATAATTTACATCTATTTACTTACTTACTTACTTACTTACTTACTTATTTATTTTGGTACCAGGGATGGAACTCGGACCTTCTGCTTGCATGGCAGGCAGCGGCACCACTGAGCTAAATCCCCAGCTGCTGCCTACATAATTAATGTCCGGAATTCCACAGATTTCTAACGATTTTTCAGATTATCCCACCGTGGCCTGATAGGTGCTCTTCGGGCCCATGAAGAGTGGATCCCACCCTCCCACATCGTTTCTCCCTCGTCTCTCCTCAGTATTCTTGCACCTCACACTCATCTCTGATTTCAGAGGTCATCGATCTCTCTGAAACGTTTCTCTGATCTCTGACCCCTATTTGACACGAGGCATTTACACATTGGGTTTAAGATTTGCATTTTATTGTTTCTTTACTCCTTCTGTGTTCTCATCCACGTGGCTGTTTTAGGTTACATATTTTAGAGTATTAGAAGAGCATAACTTTGTAATTTTTTACAGTTCCCTATGAACAGTCAGATGCTTTAAAATACCTTAAGAAATGTGAATTAGGGGGTTGAAGGATCCAAACACTTCTAACAGAGTGCTTTCATTGGATGCTTTCCAATAACAAAACATTTTAAAATGGAAAAAGGAGTGTATTAATTGTGATTGACTCTTCTGTAAAATTCTGTGAAGAGCCAAAAAGTCTGCTGTGTGCTTCCTAGGCCGCTAACACAGGGCTAGAGCTTAGGAATGCCAAGGCAATAGAATTCACCAGGGCACAAGCATTCACCTACTTCATCTTCCTATAAATTGATATCACAATAGAACACATTTTGAATCCTAGAAAAAATTTAAAAGACAAAAAGAAGTACTCATAATCCCATCACCCTGGCAAGACCATTCAGATATACAGTGAAATCTCAGTTCACAAATGCTTCTGTTGGCAAACAATTTGGTTGGTAAACCAAAGCGTTCAGCAAAATTTTGCTTCTGTTTGCAAACTCTGAATTGGGTGACAAATGGCCATCTTCCCCACGCAAACACAAACACAGCCATCTTCCCCCAAATCATAAAAGAAAGTTCATAAACTGAGGCATCACTCACTATACACTACAAAGGTTAATTGGGTAGCTGGGTAGAAAACACAGTCCCTGCCCTGGAAGATTAAAATCCTGGTGGGAGAGGCACGAACTACATAATTGAAGCAGTTACAAAACAAATTGAGGCCATGTATAATCAAGTATGGGACGGAGCATTTACAAAGAAGGAAATAGGGGACATAGGGTGTTTGCCACCAAAAGTGCCTGAAGATACTGTACCGGAGGTATGAGAAAGTGTCTGACGACAAAATCCTGGTGCCTGTCTGTGAGAAGAGGTTGTTAGAAACAAGCCCTCCCCTGTCTACTTCCTGCCTTCTGGTCTCGGTGTGTGGTTTCCTCTGTACATGGCAGCCTCTCTCCTTGCTTCTTTGCTATCTTGTGATGCAGCCACACTGGGTTTACCAGAAGCCAAGCAGATGGGGCTGCCAAATAGACTTTCAACCTTTCAAACTGTGAGCTCAATAAACCTTTTCTTTCCATAAAGTACCTAGCCTCTGACATTCTTATAGCAACCAATAAATGGAGTGATATACCACACAACCTTCACTTTGTCTTAACCCTCTCAATTTGAGGAGTATGGCCATTAATGTGCTTTAGATTCTTAGACCTAGAATGGAGAAAATGGAAGGAGTTTCAGGCACTATTCAGCATGAATAGCTGTTAAAGCTACGAGGCTATGTAAGGAAGCCAAAGTGTTTTAAATAAGACGATATTGACTAAGTGAATTACCACTTAACAATTAGCCTCATTCACTGATGTTTAGCTTCGCCCTTTGTGTCAACATCTTTGTTGGCCCATCCTTCCCTGATCGTTGTGAATGTTAACGCCATGCCAAGCAGTTTCAAAAGAAAATTAAAACTCTTCTTAAAAGAATCCACAAAGTCAATCACATCAGCATCGAAGGAGTGTTCAGTCACATGCAGAACTGCTAACCAGCGAAGAGCAGCTAGAAATAAAACAGTTAACGGAAGAAGAGAAAATGGCAAGGACGGTGACATAAACTACGTCAGAAAAGGATGGTCTGAGCATTCACAGAATTATGAGAGGCCCGCAGAGAAATCTATGAAGTTATTGAACATTTCCCCCAAATCACTATCTTTGTAATATGGAACTTGAATCAGAAGTGGAGGCTGAGGGCCAGGGATTTAGGGATTGGAGTTTGATCCCCGTTACTGAAAAAAAAAAAAAGAAGTGGAGGCTCTCATGTACTTTCGCTAGAAAAAAAAATTACATACTTCCACTGAATGTGAATGTTTACTATTTTAGTTCATTTAAAATAAAATAAATTTTACTTAGATATGCATCTTATTTCCAAAAATAAGAAAATCTGATTTAAGATAAAGTCTTCATTTGTTGTTTTTTTTTTTTTTGGTACTGGGGATCGAACTCAGGGCCTTCCGCTTTCAAGGCAGGCAACGGCACCACTAAGCTAAACTCCCAGCCCTGCATCACTCTTTAATTCAGACATAAATTCTGGATGTGAAGTCAAATTTTGTACGCGATACTGAAGGCCCCCGTAGCTGTCTGGGCGAATGACTGAGGCCCAGTAAGACCAGAAGACTTTCAGAGGTCACACACCTGGTAGTGGAGAACCAAGTTACTTCACACCTCCATCACCCAGAGATGGCTAATCTCTGTGCAGAGACGAAAAGAATTTGCATTGACTTAACGCAGCTTTTCAGCCAAACAAGAATCTGATGGCAGAAGAAGTCACAGATACTGAGAAAAGATCTTATGCAAGATAAAATAGAATTTGTTTTTCCTCCACTTTAGCTAAAGAGATGACATGTCTAAAACAGTTCCTAATCCCAAACGTACATTCCAGGGATAAGACTTGCCCATTTTAAAGTGTGTTCTGGTGCAATTAAGAGATATTCTACAGATAGGGATTAATTTTAATTATTCTGTGTGGGGTTCTTTTTAAAAGAAAGAGTATATGGAAGAAACACTCTCCAGAACCACCATGACTGCTGCCTGCTTTCTTCCAGCAAACGAGGATACAGTGCTACAAGGAGTTTCAAGGTGTTATGAACTGAATCTCTGTGCCCCTTAAATTCAGACATTGAAGCCCTAACCCTCCAATGTGACGGTATTTGGAAGTGGAGCCTCTGAAAGGTGATTAGGTTTGGATAAAGTCAAGAGGGTGGGGCTCCGCTTTAGTCTGTTTATCTTCTCTAACAAAATAACTAAGGCTGGGTAATTTATGAAGAACCAAAATTTATTTTCTTGCAGTTCTAAGAGCTAGAAGTCTGAGCTCTATGTGCCCATAGGTGTTTGTCTGGTAAGAGTTCAGTCCAAGATGAGGCACTTCTAAGATGGTGCCTGAATGTGGCCTCCTCCAGGGCAGTGGGATAGTGTGTCCTTGCGCGACAAAAAGCAGAAAGCAAAAGCAACACTCCCCACCCCGCCCACCATCAAGACCTTCTATAGAGGCACCTAATCCTATTCACAAAGGAGGGGTGCTCCTGACCGTATCACCTCTTACAGGCTCCACCTGTTAATACCATCCCATTGGTAACAACCTGATTTTAGCAGGGACACCATAGCACCATAGCAAGTCACACCATAGCAAGCCCTATGATGGATTAGTATCCTTATAAGAAGAGGAAAAGAGGGCCAGGGATTTAGCTCAGTGGTGCTGCCCCCTGCCTCACAAGTTCAAGGTCCCAAGTTCAATCCCCAATACCCCACCGAAAGGAAAAGAGGCCAGAGTGTATTTATTCTCTCTTCTCTCTCTCTCTCTCTCTCTCTCTCTCTCTCTCCCTGCATTGAGGACACAGAAGCAGCTGTATACAAGCCAGAAAGTGAGAGCCCTCACCAGAACCAACCCTGCCAGCACCTCAGTCTTGGACTTCTCAATCTCCAGAATTTTCAGCAATGTATGTCTTTTGCTTAAGCCACCTCATCTGTGGCACTGTATTATGGCAACCTAAGCTGACAAAGACAAAAGTATTAGCAAGCTCTCCAGAGAAACAAAACTAATACGGTGTATGTAAATATACAGAAAGAGATTTAGTATGCAGGATAATGGAAGCTGAGGAATCATCAGCTGTCTGCAAACTAGAGACCCAGGAAAAGTGTGGTAGAGTTCCAATCCAGACCCAAGAACCAGGGAACAGATTGTATGAGTCCCAGTCCAAGTCTGAAGGCCCAGGAACCAAAAGTTGGGGTTAGCAAGTCGTGGTCTGAGTCCAAAGACCTGAGAACCAAGATTAATATTCCCCAAGAATAGGAGAAGATGGATGTCCTAGTTTAAGACAAGAAAGCAAGTTCACTCTTCTCCACTTTTTCTTCTACTTAAGGCCTCTGTGGATGGAATGAGACTCAGCCATATTGGGGCAGATCACCTGCTTTACTCAGATCACTGATTCAAATACTGATCTCTCCCAGAAACATCCTCATGGACACACCCAGAAATAATGTGTTACCAGCTATCTGGGCATCCCTTAGTCCTGTCAATTTGACACAGATACTGACGATCAGTCTCTAAACCATGACTTATTCTTAATTTTATACTAGGCCATAATTTCTTACGTAGATGTGAAGGACACATCAGCATCTGGAGCAAAGAAGCTAAAGTTATCCTGCCTCTCTCAGGACAGGGACTGGCCCGCCCTGTGTCTGTGACTACTAGTTCTGTGGCTTTGGTCTGCCCAGTAAATAGCTCTTAGACTTAGCTCAGTGGTGTTCTATAAAACATTCCCAGAGGCCTCTGCTCGGCCATAGGAAACACGGACAGAGTGTAGCTATGATAGCACCCTTGATCACTTTAGAGACTAGGATGGAGAAGGAAAGGCATCCCTAGACTATCAGGTCTGGCTCAGGCCTCCTCATTGCCTGGGCCTCAGACTCATCAGATTTACTTGCTGCTCAGCATGGAGCAAATGGAAAATCCAACTGTTTTTACCCTTGATGAGGATGTCCTTGGTGAATGTGCTGTGGCAACCAAAGGAGCCCAAATTGGGGTGATGGAGGGTGAATTTCCTTAGTAGTCAGGTATGGCCCCATTATAGTGATTTTCCCATTGCCCTGTGCATGGCTGTCCTACCTATGGTGCCCAAGAGCTACCAGCACCTTCAGGCAATGGGCCTGTTCTCCTGATGGTCCTGTTTTACTCATCTTCATGCTTCTGGCCTTCCAGGACCACTGGAGACCCCTGGGAATGGACCATGCTATTCTTCTTCGAATGCCTATAAAAGGTGGCTCCCAGTACGGCTCCTATGTCACCTTCATGATGGTGGCTGGCATGTTAATTACCTTCTGTAGAAGATCCACCAGCATGAGTTTGGTGTGCCTGACACGTTTCACTACCTCATCCCTCTGTTACCCTCAATGATTCAACTTCCTTTCTGGCACTGTTCACCTGCTCCACTTCCTGGCCCCCATGAACTAAGGAGTTTTGCTTCACCAAACACTTCCACCATGAGGATACTGCTTTAAAGCCTGCAAACAGTAATGAAATTCCTGAAACCATGAGCTACATTAAACTTCTCCTCCTTTAAGCGTGGATGCTGTGTATTGTGTCTCAGTGACAGGGGAGCTGACTAATACAAAGTCTGGGACTGCAGCTGCTCCCCAGGATCTCAGCAGGCCCAGGTAGAAGACTGAGTGAGGTGGACACAGGTTCACCTGAACTGCTCCAGTTGAAGCTGAGTGGACTGGGGGGCTATTAAGGAGCACTTTCAGATTATATTATTTCAGAGTTTATATTTTTTAAATACTTTAAATTTTTATATTATCTCAAATTAGGTTATTTCAGGTCAGATTATTTCAGGAAGTATCAGTACACCAGGTATCCATCAGTATGAATGTTTGCAGTTATGTATAAAATGCTCCCAGACAACTTATTCCCAACTTCAGAACTCCCCACTGTGCTGAAGACAGCTGCAGCTGGGACTGCATCTCAGCTCCCTGTCTCCCTCTGCCTGACTGTGCTTTCTTCTTCCTTTTGTGTTAATCCCCAACCCTGCACCCTTACGATTGCTGTGTCTGCACCCATGCCATATCTGGAACCCAACTTGCGACACTGGCCAAAGGAACAAAAGACAAGATCCATGATTTGAAGACTCAGTTTAGCTAGAAAGGTCAAACGTACACACAGAGATAAATAATCTTAGTAAAGGATAGGTGAAGGTTATAAACTTGTTGAAGGATGACACTCTGCTCATTTGAATATTTTCAGAGCCCAGCTACAGAACTGATTCTCATAATTGTGGGATGGATTAAGAGTTCCCCCAAAGACTTCAGTGTTGAAGGCTTGATCCAAAATGTAGCAAAGTTCAGAGCTGGAACCTAGAGAGTTGATTGGATCACAAAAGTGCTAACCTCATAATTTGTCCATTCATGAGTTCATAGCTCAAGGAGCTATTGTGAAGTGGGGACTGGTGAAGGGAGTACGCCACAGGAGTGGGTGGGGTGTGACTTTGAAGGGCTTATGTTCAGGCCCCTTCCTTGAGGGCTTACTCTCTCTCTCTCTCTCTCTCTCTCTCTCTCTCATACCTGGCCCCATGAGATGAGTAGCTTCTTCCTCCACGTACTCCTTCCACTCTGATGTTTGGTCTTGCCTCACACCAAGAGTAAGGGAGCCAGCATAATATGACCTGAAACCTCCAAAACAGTAGGCCAAAACAAACCTTCCCTCCTTTAAATCGATCTTCTCGGGTATTTTGTCATGGTGACAGAAATCTAACACACAAAGCAGATGCATGACATACTCATTACACGTGAGAAGGGCTATCAGAGTTCAGAGGAACACAAGTTCTCAGTGGAGATTTGTATTGATAGGCGAGAAAGAGAGACAGAGACAGAGAGACAGAGTCTTACATAAAAAAGAGATCTCAAAGAATCAAGACCAGATTAAGAAGAAATTGGGCCATCTGTGTAGTGTGCCAACCTACAAGGGCCATTAAAATAGCATCAGAACTGTAACAAGATGAGTAATGGTGTGACTTTGCATGTCTGTGATTCTCTGAAGGACAGTATTAGATGTAACTGGAAGCACAACTCTGCAACCTCAGGCCATCCGGGTGCAGGAAAACCCCAAAGTGCATGTGCAAATAACAACACAAGACCACTGGTTTCTCTCTGAAGAGGCAGGGCTTTGCCAGTTCAGGATGAGTGGAGCTGAATGGCTGAGGATGGCACAGTGGCTGGAGGCTCTACCATTATTTTTCTTCTCTGATTCTCATTTTCCCCCATGCAATTCTAAGCCACTCCCCTAAGTAAATATTGAAAACCCATGTAAACAACCCTGATTTTAAAAGATGCCAACAAATTAGTCTGCTCTAAATACATTTGTGTCTCAATTTACCACAGAAGAAACACAACTGGGAAGAGGGAGATAGTTAATCAAAAAAGAAATTCATAGACTAAAAATCAAAGGCTGGAAAACAATATTCCATGCAACAGGAACAAGACAAAAAGCAGGAGTAGCTATCCAACTTTAAACAAAGTGGACTTCCAGCCAAGTTTGATTAGAAGAAGTTAAGAAGATATAAGAGATAAAGGTAGAAGAGATAACAATTATAATATATATGCACCAAACAACAGTTCAACCAACTTCGTAAAACAAGTACTACTGGACATAAAAGACCAGATAAACATAAACACAATTATAGAGGGGGAACTTCAATATCCACTATCACAAACAGCCAGATCAACTAGACAAAAACTCAACAAATAAATATCAGAGGTGAACAAAAACCTTCAAATAAATGGTCTTAATAGACATGTATAGAGTATTTCACCCAACAACAATAGACTACACATTCCTCTCAGTAGCACATGACACTTTCTCCAAAACAGATCACATACTAAATGCAAAGAATCAAATATAT
>NW_022900930.1:44064150-44098428 GCF_012274545.1 Fukomys damarensis | reverse complement strand
ATATATATAAAATGTTAAGTGAAATAAGTTAGACACATAAATACATAAATTTAAATGGGACCAGTGGATAGAGGGAATGTTGAGGAGGGGAAAGAAAGGTATGAAGAAAAGGAATTGAATTGTGATATGTACATGTACATTCCCACAAGGAATGTGATCATTGTGTAATGCAAACATGTATTAGTAAAAAATAAAAACTGAAAAAAAAAATGGTAGGGAATAGAAGGCATTCCGACCTGATGGTACATACCTCTGCAGAGTAGGCAGTGAGATCGTCTTCAATAACACGGGTGATAAGGTGACAGAGGGAGGTGAATGAATGAGCACCCTCCTCTTGGGAGGACTACTCAGAGGTAATTGTCCTCAGGATAAAAAGCAGATTGTAGTTAAGAAATGAAGATAAAAGTAATATTGTGAGAAGAGGCTAACATGTTCTAAGAGAGCACCGTGGAACTATTTAGAGTGAAAGAGAATAGAAGGTTAGGTCATGAAGAGAAGGCTCCAAGCCTTATGGGCACAGGAGTATTGGCGAGGGTAGATGATCAGGGAAGCTTCCAGTTGCCACCTAAGGGCTGCAAGGCACAGACATGTTAGTTGCTACAAATTTCCAAAAGGAGCAGTGTTAGAGTCCTCTGTTACACAGGCAAATACAGAGCTAGGGAGAAGTTGCCACAGTGGGAGTTTATTATCCTTCTAAGGGGGTCCCAAATGAGGACAGCAATCAAACAACAAGACCTTCATGCATTACAATTATGCATTCTAAGGATCTCCAGTGCAGGCTCAATTCTACAGGATATAAAAAGCTTCCATCAGGGGGTTCTGAAAAGTAAATAATGCCAGGTGAACTGGAGAAGAAAGGTAAGCTTAGAGAATAACCACAATGATTACAAATTTCGTAGAGTTTTTTAGGGAGGGTCTTTTTTAAATCTTACAGCTTTGACATGAGGGTGGACAAAGTTGGTAAATCTTCATGGTGGATACAGTTAGCACAAACACAAATAGAAATCTACTTCAGACCAGAGGAATGGAAAAATGATGCTCTGGGCCAGAAAGTGTGGGAGAAATCCCGATGCCCACCCCATTCTCTCCAGCCCTTTCCCAATGCCAGCCCCCATCACAGAGCTCTGCCAACACTGCAGTGACAGCAGTTGCATGGACACATAACACGTGAGGAAGAAGCTCCTGCCAACCTAAGAGAGGAGACCACACCCAACTGTGTTTCTGTCTTTTCTCTCACCACTATTCCCAAGGGGTGAACCAGTCACATGGAACTTTGTGACATCACAGTAGAGGAGAGGGGCTGACATACTTAAAGAACCATGGCTAGAGGAACCAGGAAAAGAAACCAATAGGATCTGAGAGTGAAGGTAATTTTATAGAAAAGAGAGTAGAGAAGCAGATACAATTCTCTCTATGAGCCATCTTAAATCCTGGGCTCACCACCGAAATTCATATCCATAAAATAGACCTAAAGAAGCACTGTAGAAGCTTTGAGAACATAACTGTAATGTAAACTACTGATCTTGTCAAGACTAAATGCATGGAAACATATCTCACATCTGCCAAAAGCTTTAAAAACTTAACTGGACATTGGATCCCTACCCACAGAGATTGAACAGAGCTTGAAGACTAATCACAATTAGGTCAGTTGGTTGATAACACAAAAAATGTTCACAAGAGGATTTTAATGGAACTCAAACATAGTATTGAAAGTGTTCAAGATATCATCTAAAATTACTCAACTTGTTCATAATATTTTAAAACATTGGAAATATCACCAACTATCAAGAAGAAGCAATGAAAAGATGACAAATTGGAGATGGCCAAGATGTTGAAACTATTAGAAAAAAACTCTAAAGCAGTATTATAACTATATTTTATGAAATATGGGTAGTGAATTTGCCAGGTTTTCATCACTAAGACAAAATTAACATAGAAAATTGAAAGGAGAAAGGTTTATTTAGGATGTGGTTTCAAAGGCTTCAGTCCGTGATCACCTGGATCCAAAGCAGAAACATCAGGTCAGAAGGGCCTGGTGGAGGAAAGTTGCATAACTCAGGGCAGCAGAGAAACAGAAAAGATTGTAAAGAGAGCCAGAAAAGATAAGTGACCAGATACAGTCCCCAAGGTCACACTTCCATGACCCATCCAGACACAACCAGAAGTGTGCTTTACTAACCTCCTAGGTATTTCTCCGGCCAATCAGGTTGATAGTCAAGATTAACCATGGCAGGTATACATTTTACCAGGAATATAAAGAAAGACATCTAATCAGTAGAAAAAAAAATTTTTTTAACTTCCAGGAAGATGGCAGAGCAGTAAACAGCAAAAAGTCAACCTCTCCAAGATTCGGAATACAGACACAGGAAAATAACTTGGAGAAGAAAAGAAGCAGGGAGGTAGATCTGTGGGACCCAGGAAGGCTCGGAAGGGAAAACTGGAGCCCACAAAGAAAGGAAGAGTCATACCTCAACGCAGAAAACAAGGAGGGGGAAATCTGCACTTTCTACCCAGGTCCCAGCTCAGGATGTGAGAGAGGAGGATTGAATCTACAGGGACACATTGAGAATGGGTGACTCCAGAGGCCTCCACGGAGAAAGGCACTCATGGAACAGAGCAGTGAGTAATGCTGTGCACTACAGCACCTGGTGAGCGACTCCAGACCCAGTGACTTCCATATCCCCTGGAGAGGGTGCTTGGCTGGATGCCATTTTAGTGAGGGATCAACTGAACCTGGGATTTGGAGCATCCCTGGCTTGGCTTCATCTCAGGGCTCCTAGTTGAAATCTCACAGTGATGGGGTGAGGGACAACTGAGGAAGACATCCAAGTCAGGGAGCCATGATCCGGCCAGCTGATCACCCAGAGTGTTGTAGACTGAATGACTCAGGCCCTAATCCTATGACCAGAGGCCAAGATCAGCCTGAACTTCTGTAGATTTGAAAAATACCAGAACTAGCACCTTACCCTAGTCCTACTACAGGCTTTCTGGGATTACCCAACACAGATCTGGGCTCTGACTGACTCCTTTGTCTATCAGCAAGAGCAATCATGCTTTGAAATGGACACTATCACAAAAAATGTAGGCTTGAAATCACACAGAAATCTTTCTCTCCCCCCCATCCCTCATTCTCTCCTTCTGTTTTTTACTTTTTTTTTTGTTTTCTTCTTCATTTGTTTATTTGTGTATTATTTTTTTGTAAGTGTGAACATTGATTTTAGTTTTTCTATTTTGTTTTTGTTTTATCCTTCTGTCTTTCTCTCCTGTCTTCTTCACCAGTTTCCCAAGGCTTGGTTAATCTTCCTGTGTCCTTCATCCTTGCTTCTAATTTTTCTCTTCTTTTATTTCTCTACTTTTCTTTTTATCACAGTAAAATAGTATGACAACGATAAGTCATTACATATCATTTATAGCTACCAATGTGAATGGTCTCAACTCACCAACCAAAAGAAGCAGATTGACAGAATGGGTCAAGAAACAAGATCCAACAATATGCTGTATACAAGAAACACATTTAACTCAAAAAGAAATTCACAGACTGAAAGTCAAAGGATAGAAAACAATACTCCATGTGACAGGAACACAGATAAAGCAGTGATAGCTATTCTATTTGCAGACAAAGTTAATTTTGGGCCAAGACTGATCAGAAGAGACAAAGATGGTCACTATATATTTGAAAAGGAAACAATTCAAGAGGAAGACATAACAATCATAAGTATATGTGCATCAAATACCAGCAGATCATAAAACGAACACTAATGGATATGAAAATTCATTTATGCACTAATACTATTGTAATGGGGAACTAAAATACCCCACTGTCACAGATAAGACAAATAAGACAAAGATGCCTGTGGGGATCATGAGTATTGGTTGTAAGTATTGTTAACTTTAATAACTCTATATGTGTTAAGTTTCTCCAGTTTAGCAGGTAGAGTGTTTCCTTTGTGGAATTCCTGAAAGTTACAGTTTCTTGTCTCTGACCTTTAGATGTGTGGTTGTCCGGGTTACTACTACTCACGGTGGGTTGTTTTGGTGAACCTGTTTGCTCTTTTCCTGTGTGACCTTTCAGTTACTATGGTAAACCCATCCCATAATAGTTTGTGGTTTTTTGCTTTAAAAGGCCGGTGCTTGCCGGCAATAAACGCCGCCTTGATCAGACTCTTGTCTTGGCGTCCTTCTTTTCTCTCTGCCCCATCTCCACCCCGCTGCTCTTTCAGGTTTGAGACACTGCTGGACAGTGCTCTGCGTCGCCGGCTCGCGACAGATGACCGCTATCACCACTCCTGTTCAATATAGTTCTTGAAACATTAGCCAGAGCAATTAAACATGAGAAAGAAATAAAAGGAATATGTATAGGAAAGAAAGAAGCTAAGTTATCATTACTTGATGATGACATGATAACTCTACATGAAGACCCTCAAAACTTCACCCAAAGACTCCTAGAATTAACCATATTTGCAGTATAGCAGGATACAAAATCAACACTCAACAATCAATAGCATTCCTGTACATGAATATTAAACTCACTGAGAGAGAAACTAAGGAAACAACCAGTCTAACAGAAAGTGAAAGAGCTATACATTGAAAACTACAATTCTCTGCAAAGGAGATCAAAGAGGATATCAGAAAATGGAAAGATATGCCCTGTTCTTGAATAGGCAGAACCAAACATACTGAAAATGGCCATACTTCCAAAATTATTACACAGAATTAATACATCCCAATCAAAATATCCATAACATATCTCACAGAACTAGAGAAAACAATCCTAAAATTAATATGGAACTGAAAGAGACCTAGAATAGCAAAAGTGATTCTGGGCAGCAATAGCAAGGCAGGGAACATCACAATTCCTGATTTGTATTTGTACTACAAAGCACCAAGACAAAAACAGGATGCTACTGGCAAAAAAAAAAAAAAAAAAAAAAAAAGAAGATACTAAGAAAAAAAAAAAAAAAAAAAAAAAAAAAGATCCAAGGACCAATGCAACAAAATAGAAGATGCACAAACAACTCTGACTCAGCTAACATCCTTAACAAAGAGGCCAAAAACCTACACTGGAGGAAAGATAGCTTCTCTAATAAATGGTGTTTAGAAAACTGACTTACCACACACTGAAAATTGAACCTATACTTATATCTCTCACTAGACACGAAGCTACAATTGAAGTGAATCTAAGATCTAAATATAAAATCTGAAACACTTAATCTGCTGGAATATAGAATAGGTAAAACTCTTAAAGACATTGGTATAGGCAAAGACTTTATGAACAAAATCCTGATTGCACAGGAAATATTACAAAGAATCAACAACTGGAATCTTATCAAATTAAGAAGATTTTTCAGAGCAAAACAAACCACCAGCAGAGTGAAGAGACAACCTGCTGGGATAAATAAATAAAAACACCAGATACGCTTCAGACAAAGGACTAACATCTAGAATATATACAAAAAGATCAGACCCCTCCCCAATTTAAAAAGCCAATCCAAGAATGGGCATCTGAAATGAATAGACATTTCTCGGCAAGTACAAATAGCAAATAAATATATGAAAAATTGCTTATCGCTTCTCGGCCTTTTGGCTAAGATCAAGTGTAAAAATTGCTTTAACATCACTGGTCATTTGAAAAAAGCAAGTTAAAACAACACTGAGAGTCCACCTCCAGGAAGAATAGCTATCATTAAGAAATCAACCAATATCAAGTACTGGTAAGGATGTGAGGAGAAAAGAAACCATTCTCCATTGGGTGGGAATGTAAACTATTATGACCAATATGGAAATAAGTATAGAGAGTCTTCAAAAAACTAAAACTAGAGGTTCCACTTGACCCATCAGCTCCCCTTCTAGGTATCTTCGCAAAAGAGTTAAAAGTATCATACCACAGTGATATATGCATATCCATGTTTCTAGCAGCACAATTTATAAAAGATAAATCTTTCAGACAGCCCATAATCCCATCAACAGATAAATGTATAAAGAAAATGTGGTATTCATATGCAGTGGAGCATCACTCTAATATAAAGAAGAATAAACATAAATTATATGCAGGAAAGTGGATGCACCTCAAGATCATAAACTTAAGTGAAATAAAACAGACACACAAGTTTAAATATCACGTTGTTTCTCTAGCATGACAAACCCAAAGGATAAATTTAAAGAAAAAAACATTTTAAAACTTTAGCAGTCTATTAAAGTTTCAACTTCATATATCCCTCTCTTCAATCAACATATACAATACCTAATGAATTTAAATGTTGAAAATTTTATGGAGGGAACTTGATTTTTAAAACAATCTTAGTGTGAAGTCTTTTTGCAAAATAAGCTTGGTTAGCATCTGATACTTCTGTTGCCTGTGTAAACAGGAATTTGAGTTTTCATCGTGTGTTTAAAATGACATGCAATTAGAAGATAAAGAAATGGAGAGCTGCTTGGCAGTTCTGGTTTCCAGGGCCTTCCCCTGGAGCAGCCCAGCATGTTCCACCTCTGTGAGAAGGATACTGCGAGGTAGGTCTTGGGAGTCCTGGGCACAGACTTGCTCTTTTTCAGGCTGTGTTCACAGTGAAGGTCACCACAGCCTGAGCCCCAATGATCCAGATCATGGCCACGTCCCTCTTCTTACCCTGCCAGCCTCAGAACACCCTCATGTCAAGTGCAAACAGCAACACCATGTGAAGGAGGAAATCGCCTTTGTCTCAGCTCCGTGCTCAGTGATGTTTGTCAGAGATGACACCTATTCAATACCCCAGGTAAACTTTACGCTCCTTGTTCTTGGCTTCTCTCTAGCCCCGCAGTTAGCTCAGGTGCTCCCTTCCTCCAGTTTGTACATCCTGCTCGCATTTCCTCAGGCCTCACATTCCCAGGCTGTTTCAGGTTCAGTAGTCTTTCAGAAACTCACAGGGGTGTCTGCCTTGGCCCCCTTCTAGAAGGGTGTTCCTCACTTTGCTCAGTAACTTCCTGAAAAAACAATGGATGCAAATCCCATTGTTACCAATAACTGAGCATAGTAAATGCCTGAGGGAGTTCCTTATAGAATAAGCCCCATGTGGTTCCTTGTACAAATTGAAGTCTTCCAACGAGCAAATTCATCCCCCTCCTTAGCCACATGCACCAAGACACGAACACACTTGCCAGTTTCCCTAGCTACTAAATCCTGTTGGCACTTAGTAAGGATTCTTCATGGTCACTCTGAGTTCCCTAAAATGACTTTATTGCTGGCTGTCAGAACCACTTCTTGGGGATCCCAAGCTCATGACAGAGGTGTATTCCTCTTCTTTCTAGACCACAAGCTGATTTTGCACCCACCACAGCTCCATCCTATCCTGCCCACCAATGAGATACATGCACCTTTCCCAGAAGGAGCATGGGGGCCATAACTCTACGACTGAGATTTAAAGTGTACACTTTGTAAGATGGTTTGGTCATAAAGCAAAGGTCCTATCACATTGCCAGGATACTGCTACCATTTATTTTCTTTTTCTAAGGCTCTTGGTGCAACCAGAAGCGATCAGTGAATACTGAAATTTTAAGGGTCAGTTAAATTTAATTTTTTTAATTAATTAAGTTTATTGGCACATTTTAGATATATATGATCACATTCAGCATAGGGAATTTGTACCATGAGAAAAGAAGGAAAAAATGGAAATATTTTGTAAATAAGGAGAAGAGGGATTGAACAGAGGGGCGGGGAATGGGAAATTTTAATTGTTAATTCTTACTGTTAAGAAGAAAAGGACTATCCACCAAGAAGAAAGAGCCCATGGACCTCAGTCTCTGCCAGGCTCCCTGCTAGGTTTTGAGTATCTGTGTCCCTCTAAAATGTATATGTTGATAACAAGCCCATCAGATGATGGGAAGAGAAGGTGGAGGCCCTGGCAGGTAGATTAGGCCATGGGGGTGGAGTGCTCATGAATAAGATTAGTGTTCTTATAAAAGAGGCCTCAGCAAGACCTACTGCCCTTCTACTATGGGAGCTCATGGAGAAAGCATGGATTATGTGGGCTCTCAACAGATATTGAATCTGCCAGAGCTTTGGTCTTGGATACCCTAGCTTCCAAAATGGCACCAAAAAAATCTTTTTTTCTGTTGTTCATAAGACATCCGGTTTATGGTACTTTGAAGGCAGCCCGAATGGACCAAGACACTGTGCTGTTTGATTTTTCTCTTGGTTTAAGGAGAGGGCTAAGTGGGGGGACCAATAAGCACCCCTCAGACCTTGCCTCATCAGCCATTCCAAGCCGTGGCTCCTTGCTCTAGGAGGCCATTGTGTACTGGCCACAGGAGCAGAGCTGCTTTAGGAACTTCCTAGGCCTGAGGTTCTCCTATTTACAGAATCCCCATCTCACATCAAATTGAAATCCTCAAATTTACCCACATCACACATTAAATATAGTTCGTACATGCCTACATGAGAATCGCATTGCTTTTGATAAACAACTACATCAATTGATTGTATGTTACAGGCATTTAACTAATGTTCATGGATTTGACCTTTTTTTCTGGTTTTCTTTTCATATTTTGAAAAGTGGATTTCTTTTTTATATTCAAGCATGCCCACCGTGCTGCTTCTCTGAGGCACAATGGAAACAAGAGCCCTGCACAGAAGGACAGAAGAATGGGCCAAATTCATGGCACATTTGACACTTTTACCAATAATAGCCCAAAATGCTTGAATAGCAGAGGGATTCGGGGTTCTAACACACCTGCTGCGTTAGTTTCACTTATATTACTCACTCCATCTTCACAACACCCTCTGGGTTTAGATTATTATCTTCACATTGCAGAGAAGGAAAATGGAGCACAAAATGTTTTAGTGAGTCTCATCACTAGAAAGAAGGCTTTGGAACCCAGAGTTTCTAAACAGTTCCAAAATCCAGTCTTGTGCTGTGTTGTGACTCCTGAAGGGACAGCAGAAAGCCATGGCAGTCCACCCTCATACTTAAAATCAAACAAATATTGACTGATTTCAATGACTGCCAAAATGCTCTTTGTCTTAGTTACTCTCCTCACCACTGCACACAATGCTCACCACCCACAACTTAAAGGAAGGGTTCGATTTGGGCTCTTGATTTCAGAAGTTTCAGTCCATGTTCGGCAGGCTCCAAGGCAGGAAACGGCATGGAAGAGGGGGGCATCCAGAGGGAAAGCTGCTCATATCATGGTGGCCAGGAAGTAGAGAGCAAAGGGAGGAGCCAGGGTGGGGGATGCACCCTTCCAGGTCATGTTCCAAGTAACCCAGCTTCCTACCAGACCCTAACTCCCGCACCAATGCCTCCAAGACCCGGTCACCTCCACAAGCCCAGTCTCTGAGTGCGTGTCGGTCTGGGAGGACATCTGGATGTGAACTGTTAACACCCTGTCATTCCGAGATCTGTGCGCGTCATTTAGAAGCCTCTCATTCACTCATTCTCCTTGGTGTGTACCTTCTCGAGCTAAATGGTCTTGTTCACACTGTAAAAGGTATTCCACACATCGGTGCGGTTTGTTTGCTGTGTTTGAGGCTTTAGATTTCTGCCATTGTTTATATTCTCAGCCTTCTCCATCACAAAGAATCTCTCCACTGCGTGTGCAGATCACAGGACACCTGCAGAAGCCAAGTGGCGCTTGGAACTTGATGTCACTATGTAGTTCCTGTTTATCTGATCTCCCTCCAGCTATACTCTAGGTTTCACCAGACAAAGCTTGGGTCCAGTGCTGCTTCTTGTCTCCCTTGGCAGTGTGCTCTGGCAGTCAATGAATCCACAGTTTTCAACTCCCCCTCTGATAACCAGCTGTGTGTCCTTGAGCAAGTCACCCAACCTCTCAGTCTCTACTTATTTATACCAGGGAAACCATAGTTGCCCTGCTTATCTAACAGGATTATTATGAAAATGAGAAAGCAAGCTGATGTATGTTTTAAATGCTTTGCAACCTAGAAAACACTATGCAAATAAACGCGGTATCAACCAAAAGTGCTGCAAAGTGACATTGGCAGGAGGGATGCCCTGTTGAGGTCTTTTGCTAAACTGAAAGAGTTCATGGACTGCAATAGGGACCGCCAGGCTTCCCAAGAACACAGCAGGTGCGCAAGCCAAGGGGTCAGCTGCAGTGTGGTGGCAGATCAGAGGTGAGGGTTCCGGAGAAGGAGGAAGAATCATCAAGATCTATGAGTTAGTAGATCTTACTCCCTTGGAAAATAGGCAGAAACTCAACTTCCAACTGGTACCAGATGATCTCCAGGCAGCTGTGATATGCTCAGAGCTACTGCCCACTCTCAAACCCATGCTCTGCCTTCAGCTCTTACATTAAGAAAACACAATAGGTGCAGACACAGACATCTGTCCACAGACAGGGCACTCTCCCTTTTCCTAGAGCTCCAACGTGCCAAGGTGAAGAAACCATCAGGGTACCATGGGCTGTGACACAATCCGAGCCCCTGAAGGAAGCCCAAACTCAGAGTGAAGGGGCAGGAGGGGGTGGGAGAGATTCTTCAACTAGCAAATTTGGCTTTAGCAGTTCACTGGGAAAATGTGTGGTATGGAAAAGAAATCCCTTCCACAGCATGATTCAAAAGAAAAGCTCCCCCACCCCATAACAAAATCCAAAGCAAAGAGAAACCTGGATACCCAGGGCCCAACACAGCTTGGCCTCAGCTACCTCTCCAAACCCAAAGCCTGATTCCTTGGTCTATTCTGGTTTCCTGGAAGCCTTCCCATCCTTTTAGCTCTTTTTTGACTCCCAGTTTTCGCTCACATGGTCCGTCTCTCCCAGCGTGGTCTTCCCATGGCGCTTCCTCCTCCAAGTCAGGGTGTCCACACTTGGCAACCAGACTAATCAGTCTGTCTTCCTACACAAAGCCTACTCCATCCACCCAACACCTGTGCACACCTCACTCCCATAAGATGAGAGGGGACTGATGCAAACAGCCAGCTTTTCTGTGAGCAAATGTGGTGGAGGTTTTAGCAGAGCCTGAGTCGAGGACCTGAATAGGTGGTTTATTTGGAAGACGATGCCAGACGTCGATCGGAAGGAAACGAAGGGAGCAGCACCAAGCAAGGAGGCATTCTAAGCTGATTATATCTAAGCAGCTGCACCTCAGATTCACTGGGATCCTTGAGACATCTGGAGAGGCTGGAGCATATGGTCCTGGAGTTCTGGCCCCATCGCTAGGGCTGCCCATGGGAGGTTTCAATCTACCTGGCACCTTTAGTGCTTTTCAGGTCATAGCTGATAC
This sequence comes from Fukomys damarensis, assembly GCF_012274545.1. NCBI lineage: Eukaryota > Metazoa > Chordata > Mammalia > Rodentia > Bathyergidae > Fukomys > Fukomys damarensis. The sequence goes on along the minus strand of NW_022900930.1, from coordinate 44,087,216 downwards.
ACTGGAGTGAGCCACCTTTGTATGTGACACTGCTTCTTCAGCTTCACAGGCAGCAGAAGTAAGAGAACTGGCATGATCCACCACAAGTCACCACAAGACCTGCAGCCATGAACACGTGTGTGCTTTCTCCTCACAACTCCTCCAAGCATGGAGTGCTATGATCATAGAGAAAGAGAAAGAAGGCGAGGTGAGGATGGCCTCAGCTACAGAGTAACCTGGTTTGGGCTAAAACCTGGGGACACTATCCACTTCATACCCTTGATTTCATGACATTTTATCAGTATCTTATCCTTATGCTCTACACCCCGCTACCATTATATGGCAAAAATATCTGTCAGGAATACTACAAGAAAGACATCTTCGTTTATGGTGTAGCGGCTGTGTTTTCACCTTCGTGGGGCTGTAATGTTCTGAAAAAGTGGGGGAGACCTTGCTGTTGTCTGTCAGATCCTTTCCTGACCCCCACTCTGCCTGTCCAATAAGCGGGGTCAGACCAGAGCCCCAGACCGACCTGGAGCCAGTGTAATTTAACCTCTCTGAGCCTCAGCGTCTTTAGGGAGAGAGACTGTGTGGGCATTACAGGGATCTCGTGACACTCAGCAAACCGCTGTTTGAAGAGATACTCTGTCAGCTGCAGAAGCTCATCAGCCTTTATGGTAACCAGCCTTTATTGCAGCAGGGTGGACTCCGGGGCTTCCCTGCACTGATGAAGCAGATGGCTTCCTTCTGTGTCTTTCACAGCTCAACCGAATACCTCTAACGGCACATGTCCCACGGTGCCACTGTGCTTCTTTTTGGTGTCCCTCACTGGCCTCAGTACCTTGTACTTCACATCTTTGCAGTCTACTAGAATGGCTTTCCCCTCGAGGAAGTAAGGTCAGGTCCAGGAGAGTAAGGACAGGTCCAGTCCAGGGCCTGGCTCAGGCTTCCCACTGCTCCTCTACCCTCTGCCTCGCTCTTGCTCCTCTCTGTAAGCACTGCACACCCTCTCTCCAAGTTGCCACACTGTGCTGTGCGGCCCTTTCTCCATCCAACTCACGCATCATATTAGAGTCAGCTTCACCTCATTCTTGCACCAAACCTTTCTCAGGCCCTTTCACCCATCTAGTCCAAAAGTACTGAGTACCTACTAGGCAACTATACTGTGAAAGGTGCCGGGGGGGGGGCCACAAAGGTGAAATGATGCATCCAAGTCCTTCCCTCCTCAATCTAAGGACCTAACCCACAATCCTAGTCTAGTTCCTGGACGACTAGACTTGTGAGCTTCTCTTTATGATTCATTTAGACTGTATGTACCCAGCTTGAAAACTGTACTTTTCTTTGGTGGTGTTGGGGATGGAGCTCAGCTATCCTCCCAGCTTGAAAGCTAGGCCTTTGAACAGGTTCCTTTGCACCATCACACTCAAAACAAAATGAAGTTTCGGTAGGCATTGATAAAAATAGCCTTGACATGCCTTCACTCAGGGCAGTAAGGTAAAGAAAACCATGGGCAAAATCCCTAAAGTACAATAAGTATTTGACACAATGATGGATTAAAAATATTGAAAATGTGAGTATATCTTGATGTAAGATGGTCCGGATACAAGGCTCCGAGACAATCACAAGTCAATGCCATTTCCTTTAGAAATGTTGCTATTTGAAAAAAAAAATCAGGCACAGTAAGATCTAACAGCTGAGACAGATGTGGGTCTCTAGTTTGAGGGATAAGAGAGGAGATATATGCAATGAATATTAATGAGTCAGCTGCCATCTTGTGGCCACAAATAGAAATTCAAGGACCTTGCTGGGCAAAAGAAGAGATTACTATGGGAATTAAATGTAAAAATGCATTCTACATATAACGTGTACCATTTTGTGAGGACAGCGAAGGCACACACTAAGCCTCAAGATATTTATTTACTCTTATCTATGTCCTCTTTGCTACCATAATTCTTAATTCACATACAGACAACATTTCTAATCTCCTCAAACTCTGTTCTGATCTATTGGACTGGCTGTCACTCTTACTTAAATCCAGTGTTGATTAATCCCTCACAAACTCTCTGGGGAATTCTGACATCTGAAAGTGAAGATGACATCACAGATAATTTTCAAGAAAATTAGGCAAAATGCACTTTCTATTTGTAAGAAATCAGAATCTCACGGACAAAGAAAAGGCTGCTTTACAAAAAGCTGTCAATATGAAGTAAGTTTTTAACTGCTATTTTATAGCCAAGTAAAGGATCAACTTTGGTATATTGGAAGTTTGAGATTTTTCTCAAGCCAAAAAGTACTTGATAGAAAAGGTCAATATGAACATAATTTTGCCTGACTACAGTTAGTTACTTGGATGATTTTATAAAAAGTTTAGCTATGCACCAAACCAAAGGTAGAGATTTCTAGGTAGAATAAGCGGGGTCCAATTATATGTTTTCCACAAAGAAATCCTTTACAGACACATAGATTTCAATTAAATGGGTGGAGAAAGTCATACTATGGTAAAACTAAGAAAAAGAAAACAGGAATGGATATATTCACTGCTGACAGAGCAAGCTTCAGAGAAAATAAAGTTTTTAAGGATAAAAGGAAGCTGCATAATGACAGAAGGCTCAGTCTTCCAGGAAGAGAAAACAATCTTTACTTAATGTGTCCAATTTAACCATCATGCCTGATGTAAAATATATAAAGTCAAAAATGATAACTACAAGGATAAATAGAGAAATCCACTACTATTCTTGGACACTTCAACACCCATTTCTCAGAAATGGACAGATACGGCAGGCAGAACATCAATGAGGACAAAAATGAAATCAATAGCACCACCATCAACAGGATATAATGGTCATCTATAGACTGCTTCACACAACAGCAAGGTACCCAGTCTTGTGAAGCTCATGGGGACCACAAAGACCATATTCTGAGCCATGAAACAAACCTTAACAAATTCAAAGGAACAGAAACCATACACAGTCTACACTCAGACCACAATTTGGATTATAGTAGAATTCGATAACAGAAAGATGGCCAGAGCATATTTAGAAAAATGTTATATATTCTGTATGACACACTATGATAGTAGTTACAGGTCACTGTACTTTTATGTGTACCCATGGAATGTACATCAAGAGTGAATCCCAATGTGGACTATGGCTTTTGAGTAGCCATGATGTATCAGTGGGTTTACTGATTACACATCAGTCTGGTAGAAGCCATTGATAATGGGCGATCCTACGCATGTGGAACAAGGAGTTTATGTGAAATTTCTGTCTTCCTCTCATTTTTGCCATGACCTTGAAACTGCTAAAAAAAATGAAGCCTGTCTCTTTAGACTTAGACATACAGAGGCTTCAATAAAGGAATGAAATTGTATCTTCCTATAGTAATACACGATGTGAACATCACATCCCTTCAGCTGTAGGCACTCAGCATGACCGATTCCATGTCAGGCACCGGGCTGGACGGCCTAGAGTTCAGCAGAGACTAACAGTCCTCACCCAGAATGTGCATAGATGTCTAAATAAATGCGTTAATTACCACAGCACAAAAAAAACGCAGCAATTAAAAGCATATTAAAGAGAAGAATATAAAGTATATCCTTCTTCATTTTCCTATACCAAGCTCATGGATCTTAAAGTTAAATTTTATTTGTAGGATAGTTTAGGAAATAAGTAGTATTAAAGCAAAGTGATAATGAATGATTCTTTAAGGGAGGTAGGCAGGCTAAAAAGCCTGTGTGGTTTTCCTTATAATCTCACATTTTTTTAAAAAAGCCTGTAATTATGCTGTAATTATGGACTTAGAGGCTGAATCCAGCCTGTATTATATGTACATTATCATAGGTTGCTGGAGGAGTGATTACCCATCATCTGGCCCAACTTGGCTTGCAGATAAGGAAACGACACTAGAGAGATTGGGATATACCCAAGGTCACCTGGGATCGCCCAGCTGGCTATCGGTTTCGAGGGCCATCTCCCAGCCCTTTGCACATAGTGACCCATTCATACATGCCTGATGGTTAAAATGGACCACAGCAGGTAAATTACTACATCATAGCAACAACAACAAGAAAGGTATTTGCATGCTATTCAAATGTGGCTTTTAGAAATTTGCTGATCTTAAAAATAAAAATCATGAGGCCATGGTGGAAATTCAAGATAGCATCAGTAAACACAGAGTCTGGTCTAAATCAGAATCAGCAAAAATAATCTCTTCAAACTAGGAAGGGGATCAAATGAAGCACCACAGTAAGAAGTACAAACTTCTTAAAAGCGTGTTCTTGGCAACTCTTGCTCACTGGCATAGCAGGAGGTTTAGAACATCACATTCTGTCCTGTGTAAAGGAGAGTTCTCTTCCGTGATGAGTAATAGGCTTGTGATTTGCTGTACTCTCCACAATTCTAGCTCATTTTCTTCTTTTGGTTGCTCTTCCCAGTATGATTGCCCTCTCAGCCCCACTAATCATGACACATTTCATTTGTAATTTATTTCTATTCTGTTCCTAACAAGAGTTTGATGAGAACTGTGTGCAACAGCTGCCCGAAGACCTTGGACCCCACTTGACAATCAAGCAGTGACCGTAGAGTTCCATGACTATGGACATACTACAGCAAAGATGGCTAGAAGTGCTAAGGAATAAGCAAGAACCCAAGAAAACTGCTAGCATTTTGGGTATTACCAGTTTCCAGACCAGTGATGGTTTTCTAGTCCTGAAAGGAGGCTACTGAAACGATCCCCGCCTTGAGTGCTCAGGTAATTCTGTTCTTGTCAAGGACCTCAATTTTAAAAGTCCTTGCAGAAAGCAACACATATTAAACTCTCATGAAGTCCAGAGCTACAGAGAGAATGCATCATGGATAACCATAATTATTTCCATTAAAATTTACACATGATTTTTTCCCCAAACCTTGCACAGATATAATCAGGGAAAGGAGAGGACATGTTATAATGTTTCACTCGGCAGGTTATAGTAAGCTCAAAATACAAATCTTGGGATATAAACTTGTCACCTGCTGCTCCAAGCTACAGGCATCCACCAACAAAATATTGTCCCTATTCAGCAGGAAACTAGAATCTACTTCCACAGAATTGCATACTGATGAGAACAAAGATCCTTAAGACTACTCCATTTCTTCTCTTTAAACTACTTCCTCCCTTAAAGGCAGCCACACAAGGCCCAGTGTGACTGTAATGACTCCCAGATGTCCACAGTGCATCTTTCTGTGGCTCTGGGATCTGCATGGTTTCAGTTAGCTGTTGTTTTCTAGAAGCCTTTTCAACAGTGAGAGTTCTTCAAGGCAGAGACTCATGAGGACCCGAAGGTAGCACCCACCCTTCAACTGCCTTGGGACTGGGCCGTTGCTGATGTAATCATCCTGGGTAGTTTTTCTTTTCACAGAGGGCTTTCAGTGACAGTGGACATGCCTGGGTCGTGTGTCCCTGCCAAGGTGACCCTGCATCCTCTTGGCAGCAGTGCCGGTGAATGCCCAGAGGTGCCACTAAGTATAGAAAGTGAAACTTTGTGACGATAACATAGTGAAAGGCATCCTAAAGAATCCATGTCAACAGGAACCTCAAACTCTAGTGTTATCTCATTTCCACACCTTTCCAAAAGAGAGTTCAGATGTTCCCCAGAGCAATGTTAACTTTGGGAGGCAAGGCTAGGGAAATGTGGAAAGTTGAAAATATTCTCAAATTTCAGAAACAGGTTGAGATGTCCAGATTGTAACTATGGGATCTGTCTGGGTAACCTTGATCAAACTCTCTTCCTTTCCATGAAAATATCAGGACAACTGGAGGTTCTATAAATCATTTAACTTCGGATAGATATTGTACTGGGTTGTTCATTTGGTTGGTTGGGTTTTTTTCCAGCTGTTCACTTTCATGAATAAGCCTGACATGTGACTTTTTGAGTACTTGTAAAGTTACTGCTTTTAGGTAGCAGGTGAAATTCAAAAGGGAAGTCCAAAAAGTCTGGAGCAAGGGACAAGATAACAAACTAGAGACGAAGAACATGAGAACAGAGAGAGAACTCTGGGAAATGCTAATGTCTTCAGCTGATTTTACTTTGTACCTACGCATGTGGGGCTGATACCATCTCTTCATAAAGCCTCACCTCTTGGCTACATTCATAATCCTCTGATCTCTCCAGTCACTCTTGCTCCCTGTTCCCTTTTCACTAATTAAACGTAACCATTCTGCAAGGTCTTTCCTCTCCTGGAACTCTTAACTGCCTGTGCCCAGGGCTTTAGCCGTCATACCTTGAAGAGGCCTGGCAAATCTTCAGGTCCCATCCCAGCCTTTCTCCTGAGTACCAGCATTATATTTCCTTCTGGGCATTCCCACCTGCATGTCCAACAACACTTCCATCAGCAGGACTTCAGAAGTTTGCTGAGTATGACTAACACTGGTAGTTGCTTTTATGCAAAATGCAGGAGTTGATAGACTGGAGAACCACAGAGGAGCCTCCATCCTCACCAGAAACACGTTCTGATCAGGAGGCCACAGGCCACAGTAGGCTCTGGGCCAGCTACTAAGAGGAGAGGGAGGTCACATTCATATAAGAATCTGAAAGTACACCACAATGGAATGGTAATTTCCAGCCTCAGGGTGGGCTTAAAGATAGTAAAGCCACTGTGGAAATGAGTATGTCGAGTCCTCAAAAAACTAAAATGAGTAACTCCATTTGATCCAGCTATGCCTCTTCTGGGCATCTTCCCCAAACTGTTGAAGTGATCACATTACAGGTGACCCAGGCATCCCCATGTTTATAGCAGCACAAATCACAATAGCTAAATTGTAGAAATAGCCCAGACGCCCCCCAACAGATAAATGGATGAAGAAAATGTGGTTCAGTGGTATCTCAGTTCACAAAGTTTTTTCCACAATTTTGGTCATAAACCTAATTGGTCAAGAATCAAATCAAATTCAATGGTTAGGTTCAATGTTGACCTTACAGGGAAATTTGATTCAGTTCTCAGCTAATCTGGTTTGCAACTGGAGTCTTGGAAAGAATTAAGTTCATAAACCAAGATACACAATGGAGTACTATGCACCATACAGGAGGATAAATTTGAGTCATTTATAGAAAATGGATGAAGCTCGAGACCAAAATGTTAAGTGAAATAAATCAGACACAGGTTAAATAAAGCATGGCTTTTCTTCTGTGAGAAACCCAAAATATGAACAATTTAAAGAAGAAAAGTAAAAGGTGGGAAGAGTAAAATGGTGGGAAACAGGGAGCTCAATTTTTTTGGAAATGGGTAAGGTGATCTTGAGAAGGGGGAGAAAAGAGAGGAGGGGGGAAGGGGATCCAACATGGTCCAGATACAATATAGATGTGTGCCAATTCCCCAAAATGACCATAACTGTTATATATCACAAATATATTCTAGCTTGGAAAAGATAGAATTTTGATAGGCCAGAGGGGTGGGGAGAAAGAGGGAAGAAAACATTTCAGTGAGAACGGAAGGCCAGAAAGAATGTGGCATTATCCTGCTGGGAAGAGGAAACCCCAACGGGCTTATCCACCACCCTGATGTCCTTCCTATCCCTCCCTTCCTGTCCACAGGAGGCCACACTGGGCGCTGCCGTGTGCAGGGGAGCATCTTCAGCAAGCAGGGAGCAGCCCTTGAAGGTATTGAGCAAGTGAATATAACACGTTAGTCCCCGGTAGCTAAGCCAGTGGGCTTTTGCCGGTGAGGGACAAGTTCAAGTCTGAAAGATCAACAGTACACTGGATGTTTAAATGTAGGACCCAGGAGAGCTATCTCCACAGGGCAGGCAGGATCAGTACGGAGGGGCTGAAGCCCCACAGCAGATCCTTTCTGAGCAGCCACACTTAGGTGGCCAGGGAGGGAGCTGAGCAAGCGGGGGTGACTGCAGAAGGTCATCACGAAGGTGGGTGACCTGAAGAAGGGCAGAGAAATGGAAGCCAGGAGAAGGGACATGAAGATCCCTCTGGCTGAGCAGGAGAGAGGCCCACTGATTTCAAGGCAGGCGCCTCCTCTGTCACCTGCCAGTCCTCTCAGCCAGGTCTCGCTCCCTCTCAGCCGGGCTGGACCTCCAAGCCCCCACGGGGTGCCGTATCTGCGCTCTTCTCAGTCCAGCCCTCCTCTGTTCACCTCTCTTGCCTGTGCCTCTGTCCCTCTCACAGACAATCTGTGACACTCAGTGACACCTCCTGGCTCCCTGGTCTTCCTCCCGATTCAGTCTTGTGCTCTTCTGCCAGGTAACTGTTTCCATTAGTGTCCCCTGCTCAAAAACCCTTGACAACACCTGGTAATTTACTGCTCAAAGGTCAAACTTCTTACAAGGGCAATGCTTTTGCTGCTATAAGCAATAGCGGCCCATCTCCACTTCTTCCCAGGTTGTCTCTGTTACAGATTGGGGTTACTGTATTCCTCCCTGAATGAATATTCAGATATTCATTAAGAATATCTTAGGCCACCAAGATATTCTAAGGCCACTGCTATGGAGGTCTTTATTGAGAGGGGTGTGTAGCCCATTAAATCATAGGAACTCAAGACAGGAAGGAGACATTGACCAGGAGGAAAGAAAATGCCATCCAATCGTAGACTTCCGAAGGCTGTTATGGTTTTTATCTAGACGTTCGCCCACAGCCTTGCGCGCTCATAGGTGGGGCTTTTGGAAGGTGATCTCATTATGGGGGCTGAAAGCTGCCTTGCTGTTAGGAGACGGGGTCTAAGGGGGTCACCGGGGGCATGGCCAGGGAGGGTGCACCTCCTTCTTTGGCTCTGCCACTCACTCTCTGCTTCCTTGTCACCACGAAGTGAGTGGCTTCTTCCACTGCGCCCCTACGCTGTGCCAGTTCCACCCTGGAGCCAGGCGACTATGGACCGAAAGCTCCACAAACTAAGCCAAACTAAAATTTGGCCCAACTGTGGGTGTTGGGTATGGTGTCTCAGTGACAAGAAAGTGACTGAGACAGGCTAGCTTTGAGCAGACACCCTGGGGAGGCCTCCTTCATGTTAGGAGGCGGCAGGTCAGGACGTAAGAGGGGCAGTAACAGCTGGGACGCGGGTTGCAGATGAACACCACATCTCACTTGCTCTGTAAACCTGCACTGAACACCTGGTACAAACCAAGCCTGGAGCTCTGAGTGGCAAGTGTGCGGCTTGCTCTAAGCAACAGCCTGATTTGTGGCACTTGCCTAATTTTGCAGTATAAATACACCCACTGTGGCCCAATTCAAGCTACCTAGTCTTCTCACAATTTTGAGCAGCACAGGGTTGGCTGTTGGTGAAAATGGAAAGCAGGAAATTGAACTCCAATCCTGTGTGCCCTCTGCCCAGCACCCCTGCCCATGTCTGGGCACCTGCAGCCACAGCTGGGTCTCAGGCCTGACCTCCATTCTGATTTTGTACCTTTGCTCAGGGCATCAGCAGCTGCACTGAGAACAGATCACCACCTTCCAAGTTCTCTGGTTTCTCACAGGGTTCTCCTACTCTCATCTCCAGAAAAGGTAACATTCTCTGGCTTAGGCTGCAACTTTTGGGGACACTTCGACTTCTCCATTCAGAGGCTCATGGCTGGAACTCTGTAAAGGGGGGCAGGTAGAAAATGGGCATGAATCCATATTGCAGGGAACATGTGCCTGTCCCACTCGGGCTCTGACACCTGCACAATAGCTGCCACTTCCCAGAATGGCAAGCAAAGCAAGCAGGAGACCCTCAGCACTGCCCTGCCCTACCCCGCTGTGACAACACAGCACGTCCATCACAGAGCCCACAACACTTCCACGTCAATGCTTTATTTCCTCTAGCTCCAGTGTTACAGCTGTAGCAGCATATCAGATACAATCCCCCCACAAACATCATCATCATCATCACACATTTCCCTTCTGCCAGGAGCTGACAGCAATCTCAAGACAGAAACAATCTTGACTCCAGGCATTTCCAATACTGAAGAAATGATGCTTGGTCCACCCTTATCACATACACGGCATGTCTCACGGGGAGGAAGCAGGAGTGCATTGGTAGTTCACAGACACAATCATCCTTACATCAATACAACCCTATTGGAGTAAAAAGGTGATGGAGATGCAGCCTTCACGGCCATTGGAACATGGTGCATGGAATGACATTAGCATTTTTATTAAACACACACACAAGAAATCAGCCAGTAAATACCTACATTCAATCCAAAGTTAAGAAAAAGCAGGCACAGATAATGGAGAACTTATCCCATTTGAGAAAAAAATGCTTTATTTGAAAATTCCAATCCACAAGTGGGTGAACCCCAAGTCATGGTGTGAGAAGCACTCACTCGTGCAGACACACACGCACTGTCAAAGCATGAGTCCTAGGCTTCCCTGGCACTGCCTGGCTGCAGATGGCACTTCAAAGATGTTAATGGCCGAGTGTGTACCATGATTCTTTTAAGCAGGGCAGTATTTTCCCATTCAGCACTCTGTGATGTCAAAATCACAAGCGCAGGCTACAGTCTGTGTGGGGCAAACACTACCAAATTTCAAGTTAAGGATGAGAGAGGTAAAATTCATTCCCACAAAATGAACGAACACTTCTATATCTACTCAGGGCCTCAGGATCAAAACCTTCTGACAGGTAACTCACTAAACCTCATGAGGACCGGGTTGGGGCAGGCAGGACAGATGGGAACCCCTGCCAACCCAGCCTGTCACAGGAAAGAGAAGGCCAGGACCACATCCTCGGACCCCGAGCTCATGGCGCTCTGAAGTCTATGCCAGCCTCTCTGCTTTGCACCCCCTTAACCAAAGGGGCTTTTCCAGAAGTTGTTTCTGCTATAAATATGCAGCCCAAAATCCTGTGGGAATCCAGGAACATTTTATAGCAGGGCAGTAGATCAAGTGGACAAAAAGGAATGGGAGGAATAATTTTTTTAGGATTTAAGTTCTACTTTACAATGTACAATTTCATTCTCCTCTCCATCTGCAGAAATTAGCACTAGGTAAGTAACTCTACCCTAAGACAGGGTCAGAGTAGATGCTAACATTTCCAGCAACAGCACCATCACCAGCTTTCTGCCTGCTCCAACTGGTACCCGCAGTTCAGAATGGGGGGCTACCCCAAAACGGGACAGCTCAGCAGCCATCCTGAAGCCCAGCAGCAAGACCCTGCTCATGGCGCAGGCGCACGCGTGCACACACACACACACACACGCGCGCGCGCACGTACGCGTGCGCTACCAAGGTGGCCCGCCCATCCTTGACCTGAAAAAGGAAGTCAACTGTTTTATTATACAACTGCTTGTAGCTACCCAAACAAAAGACCCATAACAGCATAGTCCCAAGATGCAACTTCTCTCCATGCAAACTAAGTCCTTCCCAGGCAGGGACAGGCGCCACACTGGCCACTGTGATAGTGGCAGGTCAAGACCAGGACTGCCACAATGAAATGCACATGCTTCCTGCCCGGTGGGGGCTCAAAACCGGAAATGGAGGCTGTCTGGTCTCCCCTCAGAGCAGCAGGCTTGGTGTTTTCTCTTAGCAACAGTGTGACTCCATTCCAGAAGACAAGGCAGTGAGACCTAGTGTTCTCAGTGACATGCACAAGGCTGGAGAGTAGCCTTGGCCATGAGGGTCCAGGCCAGACTTCTGCAGTGAGGCCCAGCTGGAGGGCCCAGACTTTTCACCAGCTAATGTGACAGGGAATGAAAGGATGGGACAGGACAAGGGCACAGCCAAGTGCCAGAGGTGTGCTGGCTCCGTTTTGTTAATCCCTAGACAGTACAGGGAAAGGCAGGACAGGAGAAGACTTAGTCCAAACACATAAAAGCCAAATGTCCTGAAGTGCCTGAGGGAAAAAAGGCTGATTCATAATAAGTCTTAGGATAAAAGTAGGATTTATCCCAATGACCTACTCAAGTAGCCAAATGCTGGCAGATCCAGGGCTTCTACATGTGACCAATGGAGGCACAAATTCAGGTCACTCACAACGAGCAAAGGAACAGCCTCAGCAGGTGTCAGTCTGGTTGCCCTAAATGTACTCAGGCCACCAGCCTACTGCAGGAGCGATCCTACTGCCTGGGCCATGTGTGTGCGTAACACAGCAGTGAGAAACGTGCCAGGGCCTGATCTTTGGTCCTGGAATTTTTAGGAAAGACAAGGGGATAAGGCACATGAAAGTGAGTGACTGATTGAATTAAAAATTGTCAAGTAGCACAATTGTTTTTAACGTACCTTCTTTCCCCATTAAAAGAGAAATTCAAAATATACACTTAATGTTTATTATTTTACATTCAAGTGAAACTTCCATCTGGGGGGACCTACATGCAATTTGGGGCCACATTCAGCCATTTATCACTTTGGTGCCTTTTTACTTGGCCTGATGGAAGAATTCAGCCCTCCTGTTTTTTAAAAACAGCTTGATCGGCTTGTCTGTAATACTATTTATGGACACACACACAAGAATACACACGAATTCAAAAATTTCTATGTAGAAAAATAAAGGATAAACATTATCCATCTATTTTAGACTGTATAGTGGAACTATATATATATATACTTTCTAATGTGTTTAGTCACTGTATTTCCTCTTCCCTCCTGTATGACCTAAGGATGGAGGGAGGAGTCTGCCACAGTGAGGCAGAAAAGCTACATTCTCTGGGGGAGGAGAAGCAGCAGCCATATCTTGCTCCCCTCCCCGAGTCTTTCCTGTCCCTGTGGACAGACAGCCTTCTGCTCAGCGGCCATCTTGGCCTCCCCTCTTTCTAAGGCATCAGAGAGCACATATCAAGGGCACCCTCAAGAAAAGGACCTTGGACTTGAGGCCGAGGGACCAGCAGGCAGGCAGGCAGGCAGGCAGGGGAAGGCTTTCGTGAACAAAAGATTCCAGAACCACTTCCCATAGCCCATTCCTTTAGTACAGAGTTCGGTTCTCCAGCTGGTGTTTGGTGAGGAAGTACTTGAAAAACTCATAGACGGACCAGGAGATGGCCGTAGAGGGGATCTGGTAGATGACGCGTGCCTGGATGCCTTTGAAGTAGCCTGCCAGGCCATTGAGCTGGTACACCGTCCGGAAGGCGTTGGCCATGCCCGACAGCCGGCCACTGATGTTGGCCAGGGACAGAGCCACATTCTCCTGTGTGTTGAGTAGGGTCTTGCAGACATCGAGGGGGGTGGTGGCAGCCGCAGCGAGGGCCCCAGCCAGGCCACCACAGATGATGTGGGACTGCGGGTTGTAGTCCCTCCGCGGGTTCACCTGCTCCTGCAGGAACTCATAGGTGATGAAGTGGATGGACTGGAAGGGAATGTTCATGGTGAGCTGCGTGGTGTAGCTCCGGTAGAAGGCCCCCAACCCCTCGGTCCTCCACACTGTGCCGATGCAGCTGAGGGCAGACCGGTGCTGCGAGTTGTACATCTGTAAGCGCTGCTTCACCACTGTGCCGGGCGTAGGACAGGAAAGGCCAGGCCAGACGGGCAGCCAGCAGGCAGGTGGTTGGCTTGGCCCCACCCCAGGTCGGAGTGAAGTGGGAAGCCAAGCCGATAAAGAGAAACAAGCACATTAGACACACTGGTAACAGGTACAGAGCGAGCACAAGCACAGCCCCAGCCTGGGAGGCCACAAGGGCCAGCTCCAGGCAGTCCCGGGTCAGGGCTCCATTTCTAATGCCAGGACCCAGAGCCAGGAAGATGGCGACTTCCTCAAGTGTCTCCTGCCAGAACCTCCAGTAAGCGGGGTCCCAACCTCCTCACGATGGATGCTGCTCTGACCTCCTGGATCCTGGCTCCCTGCTCCCGCTGCCCTCTTCCATCCTGTCCTCAGCCCACCGATTGGACATGTGTCCCTTGCTTAGTCTCAGGAGTCCGAATCTCTTAGCAATTGCAGCTTGTGTCACAGTGCCCTTGTGACATGGCAGAATTATATCTGCCCAAGTTCTGTAACGATCTCCAATGAAGACCTCAGCTTTGTTAACACAAAACCAACTTAACAAGTGTTCGTGGGAAAACAGGAAATGAGGCTGTATTCCTGGCACCGAGTTCTGAAAGAGTCTACACATTGCCAGACGAGCACACACGATGTGCTTTACTTCACTTTTAAAAGAATAAAGACCTTGCCTGCTTTGCAAGTGCCAGGGACATGAGTTCGATCACCAGTACCAAAGATAAATAAATAAAGACCTTAAATCAAGTTGAACTTCACTTTTTATCTCCTTTAAAAAATATAAATGAAATCCTTGCTTAGTTAGGATAACTACCTGGTCATTGGCTAGGTCCCTGCATTGCATGAATTACAAGAACACAAACACAAGATAAAGATGAAGAAGGTGAAGGAGAAAAGGAGGAAGAAGAGGAGGGAAAGGAAGAGAAAAAGAGGGAGAGAAGAAAGGAAGGAGAAAGAGGAGGGTGGAGAGAAGAGGAAAGAGAAGAAGAGGAAAAAGGAAGAGAAAGGGGAGAGAAAAAAGAATAGAAAGCAGAGGAGGAGGGAAAGATGATGAAAAGAAAAACTAGGAAGAGGAAGGAAAGGAGGAGGGATATGACGAAAAAGAAGAGAAAATGGAAGAGGGCCAGGGAATTCAGCTCAGTGGCACCACGCCTGCCTCACAAGCACAAAGTCCTGAGTTCAATCCTTGGTAGCAAAAAAATAAAAAATAAAAAAAGCAGACACCAAAAATAGTAAGATAATGAAAGAAAAAATGATTGCAAAAGAGGAAATGGAAGAGGAAGGAAAGAAAATGAGGAGAGTAGGCGAGGAGGAGGAAGAGAGAGGAGGAAGAAGCCGCCCTCTCTACCTACGGACTCTGCATCTGTAGATTGAACCAATTACACAAAAAGTATGTGGGAAAAGTTATATCTGTACTAATATGTACAGACTGTTTTCTTGTCATTATTCCCTAACCAATATAGCAACCATTTATAGCGCATTTACATGGTGTTGGGCCTTACAATCTAGAGATGGTTTGCAGTATAAGGATGTATACGGGCTAGATGTGCGTACTATTCCCTTTAAGGGATTTCAGTGCCTATGGATTTTGGTATCTGCCGGGGCTGTGGATTCCCCCAGAAATTCCATAAGATGACTGTAGCAGGTATGTATCTATCTAGGGATTTTAAATTCCCCACGAACCGATTCCCACTTGTGTAAGAGCTTCTCTTTCTGGGCCTCAGACACACTGCCTTGAACACATTCATTACAGAACAAGCGGGGACAGGTAAGTTTACTTAAGGACATCTCATCTCGAGAATGAGTGTGTGTGTGTTCGGAAACAGAACACAGACATCTCTGGGCACTCTGCTTTCCAAATCAAAGTGAGAAAGGTGTATGTCACCCCAGTCACTCTGAGCACCATGACGAAGCCAACAGAAAAGGAGGTAAGGACTGTAACCACCTTTCCCCACTTGTCCACCAGAGCACCCAGGAGGTAAAGAGTCCTCTCCCCACCTCCCAGTGTGACTCGGCATAGCTCTGAGATCTGGGACAAGTCCCCGGTCTACAGGACATGGGACACAGCAGAGAACAAACAAAAAATTTCAACCTCAAAAGAAAAAAAAAGGCAAATTTATAACCTAAGACTCACACTGCTGGAACTTTTTTCTCCAGTTCTCCCTTCTGGCAAGGCACCATTTTGGGGTAGAGGAAAAAGGGTGTGAGAGACCCGCATGTCACCTAAGGCCACCACCAAGCAGGAAATGACCCAGATGCAGGTGCAACAGAACCAGGGCCCAAATTTCACTATTCACATCTGAGTTGGCTGAAGATGGCAGGACACGTGAAAAGCTAGCCAGACTCATGTTTGCCCAGCCGAGACTGGCTTTATAATGCTCCAAAATTGAAAGGGGAAAAGAAAACGTTAAAAAGAAAGAAGAAAGCAAAGCAAAACGGCCACATGTTAATTTTTGAAGCACAGTAGCAGATACACAGGGGTTCCTAACACTGTTCTCTCTACATTTGCCTATGCTTGAAATCTTCCAGTCATTTCAACTTTGAAAAATAAACTAACTCGACACAGCCCTACAGATTGGCTCCTGACAGCACCCCCGCAATTTGTCTAGGGTCGATAAAGGTCAACCAGGATCAGATGTGTATGTGTGTGAGTATAGGTTTTGAAGTAGTGAAAATCTTGCAAAAACGTCCCAGGAGAGCCGGCTCCGACGCATCCCCAGGCTCTTCCCCAGGGACCCTGTTTCAGCTGTCGTCCTAGGTGCAGGGTCCGAGAACCAGCATTTCCAATGCCTCCCGAAGCCTGCAGGTCTGGGGACCACGCTTCCAAGAGTTCTGTTAAACTCTGACGGGGTCCAGGAGCCCCTTGCCCACCCTCTGCACCCACTCCTGCCCCTTTGCCCCCCTCTGCACATCCCCTACTGTCCCTCCCTGGAGCCACAGGACATTACCTTCTGCTGGGTTCATTACCGCATCGTGGAGCAGGGTGGCCATACTCCCAGCTATCCCTGCAAAACAAACTCCAGACAATTACCCTCTGCCATGGGGTGTGCAGAGGAAGTTCCCCGGAACCTAAGGGCAGACGAACTCTGGACTGTCTGAGGAGCAGAATTACTAGGAGTGCTCCACTCGAGCGGAACCCCAATGCCTAAAGCCCTAACCTGGGTGTGGAGGCACAGACTAGAAATGGGGAAGGCTGACAGAGGTATAGTTATCCGCATCGGAACCTTGCAGAAACCTTGGGTTCCTTCTTGTCAGCGCTAGGAAACAGCCGCTAATGTTCGAAGGTACTCAGAAACCACACTTAGTGGCTTTTTCCACTATCTAGATTTTAATTAATTCTCATCCCTCACCTTTGTCTAGAGATCAGCACACTGTGCCTTTAAGCTGAGCTGATCAAATGGGGTGTTATGGGGGGAAAGGAGCAGAAGAGAAACCTTTAAGTAAATTTCTCGTTAAAATCTAGGCATTTTCAAGAAAATGGATAAGAGAAGAGTGGGACAGAAAGCTTGGCATCTGGATAAATCTGCGAAGCTGGATTTGGTCTCATGGGCGGTGGCCCCTCTAGGGATTTCCTCAAACCTGGCTTCAAGAACCAGGCACTCTGAAAGCCTGGTTCAGGCCTGGAATTTCGATCTTGGCTTCGCCTTTCCTCCCTTTGGGGTGACAATGCCTAGTGACTAAGATTATAACGTGGGGAGGTGGGAGGAATGAGGGAGAGAGCAGGTTAATGCTTCTGAAATACACATAACAGCTCCTCCCCTGCTGCTCACACACTTGCAATTATTCTCAGAAAGGTCCAAGTGTAACCACTGCCCGTGCCACCATGCTGCAGGACAGCACTGGGCAGACCTTGGCATAAACTGGCTTTTGTCAAACCTACTGCACCGTTACATAAGGCCACGTGGGCCAAAGGAGATCCCCGATGTCATGGGCTCAGGGGAGCATCTGGGCACAGCACTTAGCGACCATCTCAATAAATGCAGTGGGTGGCCAGCTGTTCAGAAGCCCAAGTGACATCTGCAAAGCAGCCAGGCACACTTGGTACCAAAGCACTGATGGAAGGGTGCTTCGTGGTTCTGTGAGAACAACAAAAAGGGGAGTGGGAGTTGCTGGCCACATCTAGCTCCCTCTGTTGAAGAATGCAATCACAATAAGCATGCTTCACGTCGCTATCCATATTCCCGTTCCACACTCACACAAAGCACAATGACAGCCAGCCCCACGCGACAGCAGCAGAGGCCACCCGGCCTGGCCCAGGGCCGTGAGCCTCATGTAAGAGCGGCCCTCAACACACAGCCCCCCACCCGCCTTTCTCCCTCACATCAACCACACAAAGCTATTGCAGCCCTCGGTGCGGAGAAGCGCGGCTCAGACACATGGAAGAGGACGGCGGGGGCAAGACCCCCAAATCTCCTGAAGCTGAGAGTGGAAAAGGCCTTCCGCAGTGGCGCAAGTCCTTTGTCAGCCATAAAACTTCTTGACCTTTTAAAGCTTAGTTAGATCTTGGCGTTGCAGAGACCTGTTGTACCAGTTTTTAAATAGTCTCAAAGAAGCTGTCCAGATAACTTTTTTTTTTTTCTGAATCCAGCATTCAAAAGTTTTGTTTCTATTCAGGGTGTGTGCTAGAACTGATCATTAATGGTTATTGAATGATTTAAAAAAAAAAAGCTCCCACAACAGGGAGAACTGAAACGCCTCTGCCACCGAAGTCCCCTGGGCTCAGAGAGCGCAGGCAGGGGACGGGGAAGCGTGTGTGAGCGTGTGTGCGCAAGTGCGTGTGTCTGGGTGGGTGTGCGCACACAACCCCAGAGTTCCTTTTTCACGAGCAAGCTGCCGAAGACGAAGGCTGCTGGGTCATGGGGAGGAAGGCCCCGGGGTAGGATGTGTTGAAGAGGAGAACTTTCTAACTCCAGACAAATGCTTTCAAAATACCATTGGCTAGGTGGCTGTTTCCTTGGTGATGGAAAACATCGTTTAAAGTCTGTTTCATGTTTTCATAGCAGGCAAAATACATGGCGTGGGCCGGGCCCGCCCCTATGATCATCACGTTGAGACCCCTCAATGGCCTCCAGAAGCCTTCAGTCCGCATGATTTTCTTGAGGGCTCCATAGATGCTCGTGTACCGGGCTTTGGGATCTGGATTCAAACTCTGCATTCGTGTCTGTGGGAGAGCGAGAAAAGAAAATGAGAAAGGAGAACTAATGAAGATAGAAAGACAGGCTCCCCTGGTCAAGAAAATACAGTTATTCTTTCCCTCCTAGCATGCTCCCCTCCTTGTGTGTGGACAGACTTCATTCTGCCCTGTACCAGGGGAAGAACAAGGATTCAGGGAGTGGGATGGGGTAAAAGACCCAAGCTGTGTCTTGGTGAATCCCTCAATCTTACTGGATCTGGGGACCTTTGATTAAAAACTGTGCTTGTTGCAAGCAGCAATGGAATAATGCATGTGCATACAGTAAACTTGGGTCTTGGATAAAGAGGTGCAGTTGTCCCTCAGTACCCACAGGGGATTCATTCCAGGGCCCAAGGCACAACAAAAAGCCTTCATGTAAAATGGCACAGTGTTGTGTCTAACCTATGTACAACCTCCTATATTCTTTAAATCAGGGGCCGCAAAACCCCCACCCCTGCTTTGGGCCACACAGCAGAAGGAGTGTGGTTGAACGAGCAAGAGAAGCTGCATCTGTATTTACAGCCGATCCCCACAGCTCACCTTGCTGCCTGAGCTCTCCAAGCTGTCAGATCAGCAGCTGCATTAGATTCTCATACATGAACCACACATGTGCAGGTTCTAGCTCTCCTTATGAGAGCTAATAAAGTGGAGCTGAGGCAGTGATGCTAGCACTAGGGAATGTAATTATTATGTACCACAGAATATACACTAAGAAAAAAAAGAAAAAACTCTCCCTCCTCCTGTTCCACGGGAAAATGGATGTCTTTTTTCCGTGAAACTAGCTCCTGGTGCCAAAAAGGTAGGTGACTATTACTTTAAATCATCTCTAGATTACTTGTAATACCTAAACTAATGAAAATACTACAGATGTTATACTGTATTATTTAGGGGATAATCACAAGAAATAAAAGTCTGTATATGCCTGGTACAGATGCCAATTATTTTTCCAAATATCTTCAAGGCATGGCTGGTTGCACTTGCTGAGGAGACCAGCTATGTTATACGATCCAGCAGTTTACACTCAGGTCTTAAAGACTTTTGCAGCCTTGTGAATCTGAGCCCTCCATATTCTGAAAGCTCCCGTTCAGGCCCTGCTAGGAAACTTCTCAAATCTTTTGGGCCTTACCCATGCATCACCTCTAAATACTTGGCACATTTCACTTTTACAACACCTAAAATTTTGTTTTGCTCTTCTTGTGTTTTGAGACAGTGTCTACCCATGCAGTTTAGGCTGGCCTGGAACTTGCCATGATCTTCTCGCCTTACCCTCCCACGTGCTGGGATTACACGAGTGCATCACCACACCAGCTTTCGAAGTTCTTGTTCTTAATGTCTTCCTATGTATAGTCTTGTTACTTGAGGCAGGGACCTAGCTTAAGGTCTCGGTTACCCTCTCGTAGCACTCAAGTGTGCCAACACTTGAGCAGCTAGGAGGTTTACTTCACATTTCAACCTAGCTAGGCCATGGCACCCAGACACCTGACCAGATTTCTGTCTAGGGGAATCTGTGAAGGCATTTTTTTAGATGAGATTCACATTTAGGTCGGTTTGCTTTGAGTAAAACAAGTTGCATCCCATAATGCGGGTGAAACTGACCTAATCAGCCAAAGGCCTTAAAGACAAAAGTCTTGAGGTGTCCCAAGGGAGAGACTCCACTTCCAGACTGCCCTGACTTGAGTATGCAACATCAGCTCTTCCCTGCACACCCAGCCTGCCAGCCATCTGCAGATTTGGGCACTGCCAGCCCTTATGGTGATGTGTGCCAATTCCTTAAAATACATCTCCCTGTACAGGAAGAAAAAGAGATTTTGATGTAGATCTCTGTTTCCTGGGAAAACCCTGACTGACAAGTAGGTAAGAGGAACACCCAGGCTGGCCCAGTCCCACCAAAGCAGCGCCCTCCCCTCCACCTTCCTCCCGCTCCACATCACCCCACCCCCGCCTCCAGCCCAGCAGAAGAGCTCTCCAACTGTTGGTGGGAGCGTCCTTCTCTCTCCAAACAAAGTCACATAGAAAAGCTAGTACATGTAAACAGGAAGAAAGGTTTCTCTGGTTGAAAATAGGGTGAAGGTCCCTAGGACACAAGGCAACTCCTCAAGACAGACATCCCCTGCCCCCAGGAAGCCTGGGGCCTTAAATTAGACTTAGGCTTATTAGGAACTCGCTACTTTCCTCTTCCTCTCACTGCATGCAGCCTGGTGAGAATACCTTCAGCCCAGCCAAAGGCGGCCGCTGGACACGTGGGGTCCGGGGGACTGGAGGTGCCCCTTGGGGGTGAGCAGATCAGTTTCCCCACACCTTCAGATTGTTTGAAATGATTTCTCTCTCATCCTTCCAAAAAGGACTTGAGGTGTCTGACCTAGAAAATGCACGACAAGCAAACAAGACCAAGAGAAAGACACCACTGTGCTGACTGCAAGGGCACTGAGTCGTCGCCACACCACCTCCACTTACCTGCTGGGAGGCGGGAATGCAAACCGTTCCCCTGCCCTCTGGGAAGAAGGGAGAGGCCCTCTACCACTAAAAGATACTCAAAATAAGTTTAGGGCAAATGGGGTCTTATATTTCACTTGGCTTCGTCTTTGATCAAAAGCAAGGCCTAAGGCTGCCAGCAGTACAACTCGATGCAAGGTCAAGAGCCCAGGCTATGGTATCAGGGAGAACAGGGGTGATTTCAGACCCCGCTGCTCATGGTGTGACCCTGGGCACATTGATCTCTCTAAGGTTGAGCGAATGGCTGAGCACATTAAATGAGATAACATGCACCTGTTTCCATCATATTGTTGGTAATGATAAAGGAGCCATCCAGGGGCCACGTGAAGGTGATTTATGGAGGCCAACATGGCTCAAGTGTATGACTTTCTAGTGGAATGAGCAAGAGAAGTGGGGGTTGTTTCTGTTCCATTCACAGCAGGTCCCAACCCGGCTAAGATGTACTAATTCTGAACGCCATAAATATTTGTTGAATGGGTGAACAAACAAAGGCAGCTCAGGAAGCCAACTATGGAGAGGGGGTAACTGTGTCTCCTAGTCACCTTCCTAACTGAATACAGTCACACTCTCGCCCTGGTTATCACCTTTTCTCTAGATCTTTCCCCATCAATTTGGAGTCCATTTCTTACTGAGTCTCTCCAGGCTGGGCACGGTCTGCTGAGTCAGAGGCAGAGCAGAGGCTGCTGCCTATCCCTGGGGCCCACCCGGGCCTGTGGATGTGGGCGGCTCTAGGCAGGGCTCTGCCGTGCTTAGAAGGGCAGCACAGGGCATCTCCCTAGGGACGAAGCCGAGCTTGAGCAGGTCCCTTCCTCCCCTGTACGTGCACAGCTGGCCTGTGGCTTAGGCCTTCCACGGGTCCTGGTGGGCCAACGCCAAAGAGCTCAGGGCGGGCAGGACAGCAGGGTGAGAAAACACAGAGGCCCAGGAATGAGCTGCTTAGAGTCCACCTCTGCCTCCAACGCTGGTTCGGGCAGCTGTGCGTCTGTCTCACCTCTCTGGTCCCCAGTGTTCTCAGCAGGAAAATGAAGGGGACAGGCCAGAGCAGTGGCAGAAGATCAGACTCATCCACGAAGTGGTAGAAAAATCTATCTTTAAGCACCACCCCAACCCACACTGATGCTCGATTTGGGAGCCACTAAATGACTGAGCAGACCCCTTCCAACCCTCAAAATTTCCAATAACATCCCCAGCCTTGGCAGTGTGGGATCCACCACTGTTCCCCCAAGGAGGTGGTAGTGGAGGGAATGAGGTGGGCACAGAGGTGGGCAGGGCAGGGGCACTCGGCCCACAGAGCAGGCTCTAGAGCCAAGCTAAGGTCCGGTGGTTCATTACCCTCACCTGGGGTGACCCCCTGGACAGCTGCTGGGAAGTGCCAGTATCAAGGGGCTCCCCTTATGCCCCTGCTCACATCAGCTCGCCAGACCCTGGTGTCACACCCACACTCACAATGGAAGTTTGAGGTTGTTCTGCACCCCCATCCTCTCTTTAAGTCGGGGTGAGGTAGGCAGTAGATACACTGCTGAGCCAAAATGCACCAACCTCTTCTGAAAAAGCCAAGGACCACTGGGTGTCTCTGCACCTCCACAGATGTCCCTGTCCTCCGGGGTGCTCAAGAGCAGTGACAGTGAATGCTATCCGCTGGGACAGAAGCACACGGCCTCCAGTGGGCCCGGCTCATCTCTCACCTCTCTGTCTGCTCCTGCCCACAGGGTATTAATCCTACTCTGCCCTTTTGGTATCAGGCACAGGCACGCAGAGGAGAAAACAAGAAAATTGGGAGGGGAGCGTGGGAAGGAAAATGGGGGAAAACAAACGAAATATGTGAAAGAGAAGAAAACACACCACTCAAGGTGCCAAAAGAACAGCACAGAAAAGAGCCCAGGAGTGAGCAAGCACGCATTAGCCCTGAGAAGACGTCAAAGGCAGGCGGAGAAGAAACGGGATGGAAGAAATAGGATGGCGCCAGAAAGACGATCCATTTTATCTCTCTTTAAAGTGTTTGACTCTGCCTATTAAATGCAAAAAAAAAAAAAAAAAAA
>NW_022900930.1:44046806-44063964 GCF_012274545.1 Fukomys damarensis | reverse complement strand
AAAAAAAAAAAAAAAAAAAAAGATGGTTGATCTACCTTGTGAGACCAGAGAAAGAAAAAGTCAGCAACCCAAAAAATAAAAGAGAAAATAGAAGCAACCCAAGTGCCCACTGGGAGCTGAAGGGTTAGACAAAGTCCATGGAATACCACTCGGCCTCAGAAAGGAAGAAAATCCTGACCCGCACCTGCTATAACACAAACGAACTTTGGAGACACTGTGCTGAATAAATACACTGGTTACAAGAAGACAAATATTGCGTAATTCCACTGACAGGTGCCTAGAATATTCCGACACAGGAGTGTGGGGATGGCGGGGGTTGGGGTGGAGGGCTACACAACACTGTGATCATACTTAGTGCTGCTGAGCTGTACCCCTAAAAAAGGTTAGGAAAGCACATTTTGTTAGGTGTATTTTGCTATGTTTTTCAAAAATAAAAAAAGGGAGTGAAGAGAGAAGAGAAAAAAGGAAATGAATGATTCAGGATGCAGAGAGGAGACAGATTAAAAGCAATGACAATCACACACACATGCACACGCACGTGTGTGCAGTTCAGCCTTCTCCTGGCTGGGCCAAGGCTTCCCTGCCTACCCAGCTCTCCCTCTGCCCCACAATCCCTTCCAGGTTCACAAGGAGCTTCTGGCCTCTGGGAAACTCAGAAGGCACATTAGCATATCACAGAGCCCAGGAAGTCCTTCAGGACCCAAACCTGTTCAGCAAGGTCTAAAAGGCACTTCCTAAATGCCTGTCATTGGCAACTTGAGCCTTTTTTCACTTAATAACCGGTTACACTTTGCTGAGCACATCCAGGAAAACACAGCTGTAGACAACGGCAAATAGAACCCTCGGGCAAGAAGTGCAGAACACGTACAGGTGTCAGAAGGGACCCCCCCCTTCAACAGCCCCTGCAGGGGACAGAGGACAGTCAGCAGTGAGCAGCCTGCACGGACAGGAGGCCACAGTAGCAGGTGCCTGAAGGAGACAGGAACAGACCAGCAAATACGCAGGCCACCCAAACCCCCACACACACTTCTGGCTGCCACCCGCCACTGCACCTTCTCTACACCCTCCAGGTCCACCTGCATAACTGTAGTTCACTCTCAGAGGCAGAAGGGGAACATGCAGCCCCAGAAACTGGGGGACCTTGGTATTGGCCTGGCTCTGCTACTCACTATGTGGCCTGCATCAAGTGCCCCCTGGCCTCACAACCAGGAATGCAGGAGGGCTCAGTGCAAGGACACAGACTCCTACCTGCACTGGCAAGGCTGGCACGGGGTGCAGGGCCAGCCCCTTTCTCTAATTCTCCTGAAGGCGGAGGCCAGGTGCCAGGCTGAAAGGCCCGCTGGCTTAGCCTGATCTCCCCTGGGGGGAGGAGGGGGGAGGGACAGTGGAAAATGCAGTTCAGTCCCTGGTGAACTAGCTGATCAGGTAACAAGAGCTTGGAGGGCCCTGGAGAGAGAGCACAGTAGTCCTGCCCCTGCCTTTTCAGATAGGAAACTGGGACCCCAGAAGGACAGTGATGTGCCCAAGATCCCATGGCTGAGGGTCCTAGAAGCTGGGCCTGGGCCCAGAAGACAGAGAGGATAAACTGAACCCACTAGGGGCCCTCAGACTTCCCTGGGCCCAGCCCAGGCCCAGCAACCTCCACCACCATGTGGCCACTGCTGACTCCCTGTCAGACCCGAGGCCCGCTGGTGGGCCCCCATCTACTCTTCTCAATTTCCCAAAAAAAAATTTCCTGTTGGGAAGCAAAGTGCATGTGGTACTTTTAGGGTTAGGAGAAGACAATGTAAAATCTATGCATTTGGACCCAGATACAATGGGGAAACAGTACAGGCAGGGAGCTGCACAGGCCCTGTCACAGTGTAGACAAGCACACATCACAGCGGCCAAGCACAAGCTCCGTGGGACCCAGGGCTGAGATCCAGGCTGCCCAGCAGTCTCTGCTCCAGACCTTCTTCCAAAGAAGCTCAGGTACCCCGGAAGCCCTAGACAAATGCCAAGCAGTGGACCAGGCCCCGGATTGTTTCAGAATCCAAAATCAAGCTGGGAAGTTTCATTCTATCCTAGCTGCCAGCTGTACCCAAGCAGCGCTGACATTTACTAAATCCAACCACAGTGGATGCCAGACCGGCTACAGGTGCTCCCCCATCCACACCCTGGCCACCAGCTCTCCTACTCAGACCCCGGGTCCAACCCAGCAGTGTGATCCTGCTGGGCTGGGTGCTGTTGACACCACTCTCCAGACACAAGGTCAGCCCACAATCCAGAGCCTGCCGTGACAGATAGGCCAGGCCAAGGTGCAAAGAGTAAGTCCCCCTTGAAATATCTTGCCACAAATGACGGCATAGACCAGGAGGAGGCTTCTCTGGAAACTTGCTGGCTTCCACAGCAAAGCCACAAACCTTATCAGGCCTAGGAAAAGCCCTTTCCCACCTTCCAGAATCCTTAGGAGGCACCGCTGCCAATGCGGGGACCAACACCACATCAAAGTAAGGGGCACACGGTGAACCTCTACCTGGCATCCCGACTCTGAGCCTGCTCCCCGGTAATGCTCCGCTACAGAAGACAAGCTCCTAAGAGTTTTCAAGGGTATCACCCCAAGCCCTTGAAATCCCATGCATAACAGGACCCACAAAGAAGCAGGGGGACACTATCCAGCACCATTCCCAATCACCACTAACCAAGAGTGAAGGCTGCAACATTCCTGGTGCTCTCAGGCACATATAAGCTTATCTGCAGCTCCAAATTCCAAAACAGATCTTAAAAAAAAAAAATCTTCTAAATTGGCAAACATTTGTACACAAAGAGAATATACTTTCCTATACAGTATACAAACACATACAGATATACATACCTGTGTATATTTAATCCAAAGGAAAATCAGATCTTCTTAGACACCCCAAGAGAAAATTACTCCTAAAAATAACCACTATCTTGACTTGAACCAGCTGTGGGATGGAAGGATGGTTACTCACCAGTAAGGGCACTTCCAGACGTGCTGCAAAAGGCCATCCAGTTTGCTACAAAGAGCCCCTACTGAGAACCATGACTCTGGAGCAAGCTAAGGGCCAGCTCCCTGGAATATCAGCTGGAAAAGGTGTAGCAGGATCAAAGGAGCCCAGAGGCCTGGGAGAATACACCCAGCTAACCCTGGGAAGTGCTACAATTCACGCTCAGGGCACCCCGACTGGGGGACAGGAGGAAGTAGGTTCGTACATGGGGAACAAACCATTCCAGCTCTTCTGCCTTCTCTCCTGTGTCCCACAGGGCTCCCCATCTGCAGAGCGTCAGTCACATTCACCCTTCCACAGCCCAGCCTTCCCAGTCTAAAGTGTGGGGCACAACTGCAAAGCATCCAGAGCACCACTAGCCACGTTCTCCAGACAGAATCCTGGAACCGTCAGGTCCATGGGGCCATGTTTTGGGGGGCACTGCTGTTTCTTGGGACAAAAAGACTAAGTGAACAGTTCCCATCACAAGCTTGGTAGAAAGAGCCGATTCCACCACCACCATGGTGAAAAAACAAGTTTCTCAGGCTCCTGGGGAAGAAGTCACAGAACCAGCCCCAGTTCCCCTTGCACAGGACACAGTGTGTGAGTCAGTACTAGATTATGTCTAGGGTGACCAGGAAAGAGGCCACTTCCCTTGCACCTCGTGCATCAAGAGGTAAGGAACAGAGCTGTCACTACACTCCCCTCTACACTATTTGATTTTCTAGACTATGTTACTTGGGGGGTGGGCACAAAACCAGGCACAGAGAGGAAAACAATTCTGGCCACCGGGCACACAGACAGGCAGGACCACATGGGAAAGCAGCATAAGCCAGGAGCGCGATATGCATGAGACCACCACAAATGTATGCAGGAAGAAAGGCAGACCACAGAAGGCCCTAATTCCTTGCTGAATAGTGGAGAATTTACAGTCAGGTATTTTCCATGGCTCATGACAGTGAAGAGGTGGGAGTGAGGAAAAGCCAAACGGTGAGCCAGGTGGACCGGGTCTTCTGCACCTGAGAGGAAGCAGCAGGCCCACATAACGGAAGCCCACTCTGTGGGGCCACCTGACAGACACCACTCTCTCCAAAGCTGTGGCTACGCGGCCACTCACAAAGCCATGCTAATGCCACACAGGGCTCCCTCTCTACCCACAGCAGCAGCTCACAGCCCTGCCAGGGGGTCAGGATGCTGTTTCCTTGTTCCTGACCCTCGGAGCCAGCCCTGGCTCCTCCCGTTCTGTAGAAAACTGCATCCTGAGCAACGAGGGAGGAAAGAATCCATGCCAGGCCCAAGGCCAGTATACTGCACACATGCTCAGAACACCTCATTGGCAGCCCATCCCAAAAGATTAAATAATTCCTGCCCTAGATGTGAGACAAATTTCCAGCATTTCAGTAACTTCCTGGGACTTCAGGGGTGCAACTGCTAACCCCACTGGGAGACAGTAAGGGCAGGCAAGTGCTGGGCTGTAGGGAAACCTGAGCTAGGGTCACTCCTTCCCACCTGCCCGGGGAAGAAAAGGAGAGGGCTGGGTCACAAGTTCTAGTCCCACACCTAGCTCTTACAGGCTGTGTGGCCTCAGGCCAGTCAACTTGCTTCCCTAAGCCCCTGTGCCTGTATTTACAAAACAATGGTAATACTAGAAAGGGTAACAGTAGAAGCTCTTTTCCCATTTTACCATGGGAAAACTGAGGCCCAGAGTTGCTAAACAACTTGCCCCAAGGGCAGAGTAGGATTAGAAAGCAGGTGATCCAGCTCTAGAGTCATATTCCTAACCACTAGGTAACCAACCAGTGAAAGAGGTGGACAGGGGATCTCCAGCTCCCCTTTTGTCCCCATTGTTCTGTTTCTACGACCACTTGAAGTCACCTACTCCCCACATAAGCCACTCCCAAAAGAATGGCACCAAGAGTCCACACAAGCTCATGCCCCCCTGAAGGTCCTGTCTCTCAGAACAGTTAAAATAGCAATTAAACTTCAACATGTTTTCCAGAGGGGACATCTAAGCCACAGCAGTTTTCCAAGGCCAAGACTGAAGTATGCCAATGGTAAAGCTGCTTCCAAGAATTTAACTCACTGCTAATAAAGACAACCGTGAAGGCCTCCCACTGACTCAGCCAGCCCTGGGGATGCACTGGCTCATAAACACCCTCCTTACAAGTAAGGACAAGATGTCTAAGGCCAACTGGAGGAACGCCTCTCCCTCAAAGGTGTTTTACTTCCCAGGCACACAGGTAAACCCGCTGAAGCCTCTTAGTGGTACAGTGAAGAAAGAATCTAACCCAAGAGTCCTCGATGAAGCACAGTAACCCTCCAGAGAGCAAGTCACGCTGCATGCAGGCCGAGAAGAGAGCCCAGGCTGCTGGACGTGCCCAGAGAGGCACCCAACGGCCCTACAGTTCTGCCACAGGCTTTGCACGGTGGGGCTCCCTGCCGTCTATCACCTTCCCCTTTCATTTTGCTAACATGGAAACAGCGTGGTGGACTGGGCCAGCTGTCAGGATGGGGTGGGGTGGGGGCACAGCAGGCAGGGGAGACCTCACATGTCAAGAAGGCAGCGTCCCTTTGGAGCACAGGGCTGGGACCGTAGAACCAGAGAGAACAGATCTGAAGTCCACCCATTCCCTAATCCATCCCCTCAACAATCCCACAGTGAGTATCACGTCCAGGCCATGTGCCATGCTCGAGATTGAGACACCAGGATGGTCCGTATCATTACACTGATTCTTAGAGAGGCTGCAGTATGTCCCCTACCTGGAAGTGGGGACCGTCACCTCTGTCTGTACAGGTGGCCTGGACCACCAGCAAGACCAGCTGTACTTTGCTTGAAGGAGCAGCTGTCCCTCCCTGCTTGCTGAAAAAGAGCTGTTGAGCACAAAGGACTTCATTGCACATTTGAAAAGAATCTCATTAGTCTTACTGGACTACAGAATAGGAACAAGACAGATGGCCAAAAAACATACTCAGCAGCCTCCAGGATCCCACAGGAAAGCTACCAACCACAAGGAACTGGTTTGGGGACTGCAGGCCACAGTATAAATTTTACAGAAAAGACAACCTACGCCAATCCTGTGACCAACAAAGCTTGGCTGACACTGCTTTTCCTTTAGGACAGACACAAAAGGCCTAGAGCCAGCAGCACAGGCTCAGAGCCACAGGTGCACATGCAGCCGAACTCTGACCTTCCTCTTCCTCCTCAGATATGGCCTTAGGCAAGTGACTTATCTCACCAAGCCCTTTTCTTTATCTGTGGCAGGGCTTATCCTGGCACCTACCTTCTAGTCTCCTGAAGGCCCTGTGCCTGGCATCTGGCATACAGCTGCCTGCTGCTTTTATTGCTGTTTTTGTTTGTTTTGTTTCCTGATAAACAGCAAACTCCTAGAAAGATGCTATTATTACCAATCCCTTCATAAGCCTCCCCCTGCTTAAGAGGAGGAGGAGGACGCCCTCCGGACGGATCCGCCTGAGTGGGAACAAGCCCACCACTGGACACTGACCAAGAACAGCGCCCACTACCCCTGCAGCCCTTCCACGCTGCCTACCCTTCTCACAGAAGGGAAACCGAGGCTGCACTTTAAGGGACTGTGACCCTCCCACCTTCGCCTGTCTTCCCTCCCATTTCTAAGTGAATGGAAGGCCAGCTTAAATTAATCTTGACTGTATAATAAAGGAAACATGGGTAGCTCACTACAGGGAGGAGAGTACTAGTATCGGTTTACATGGTTTACACGGTTTACACAGGCACAGACAGGCCCCAGGAAGCTCACTCACCTGACCTGGCTTTGTGGACCAAGTGCTATTCTGGGGACCTTTGATAGGTGTTAAAGTCCAGAGTCAGGGCTGGACAGGGACCTGGAGGACTAAGATTCCCTGACACTGCTGCTGGGGCTGAAGCGACAAGCTCACCACACACTGCTCCAGGCTCGCAGTGACCTCTGAACCCCAGGGGCCAAGGTCAGTTACACGACTGGGAACAAGGGAGACACTTTGAGTTCAGCCTCCTCACCTAGGGGACACAGCAGCCATGGCTCTCTGGTCCCTCAGACTCCAGAGGAATTCTAGCACAGGGCATAGACGTTTACACTGAGCATCTCACACTACCAAACAGGGGCAAGACTCCAAAATGTAACCCTAAATGTGAGCACGATAAAACAGCCCTGTTCTAAGAGCCAGAAGACCTAAATTCCTGTTGGGCTCTGCCAACAAATCCCACAGGGACTCTGCACAATAATTCACCTCTCCAGGCACCAACTTCTAAGTAGGTACCATGAATCTCTACCACATGTCAGCTGAATGGGGTAAGAGGTTTCTTGGGTTTTGTTCACCATCTATTATACTGCAAATACTGTATCTGTTGAAAGAATAAATGGTACCAACAAACTGTATAAATAGTACTGACAAACTGTAAAGGGGTCCTACCAGTCTCTAACAGTCTAAATCAATGAAACTGGTAGAGCCTTTGGAAAAACCAAAGGTTTTATGTGTAGGTACATGAGTGAGTTTCATTTTGGGGAAGTTAGTCTATGTCACTATGCATGGGGTCTACTTGCAACTTTATAAATTCTGTATTAAAAAAATATAAAGGGGGCGGAGGGTGTAGTTCAATGGTAGAGCACTTACCTGTGGGAAGTCCTGGGTTCAATCTCCAGCACTAACAACAGTAAAGCAAAACAACTTTAGGGAAACTAGAAAGCCTTGTCCACTGTTGGCGAGACTATAAAATGGCATAGCTGCAGTGATTCCTCACTGCAGATGACTCCTCAAACATTTAAAAATAGAATTACCACAGGATCCAGCAATTCCAGGGGCAGGTATACACTCAAAAAGAACTGAAAGCAGATATTTGTACACCCACGCTCACGGCAGGCTTGTACACAACACCCAAAAGCTAGAAGTGACTCCAGGGTCCATCAATGAATGTATAAAGAAAATGTGCTCTAGCATTCAACAGAATTTGGCCCGGCCTTAAAAGGGAAGGACTTTGATACTATGCCTCCACATGGATTAACTCTTGAAGACACTATGCTAAGCGAAATAAGCCAGTCATAAAAGGACAACTGGAATAGATTCCAATTAGAGGAGTCCAAGTCCAAGAGAAGATAGAATGGGGGAAAGGGAAAATCAGCACTTGCTAATTTAAGAATCAAAGTTTTAGTTTTGCAAAATGAAAAGACTTAAGACCAGTTGCATAAAACACACTCCTGAACTGTATGCTAAAAGATATAAATTTGATGTATATTTTGTCACAATAAAATAAATCCTAAATCTGATCAACAGCTCACTCCATCCAGATGCATTTCAGAGTCTGAAATCCTAGCCCAATCAAACAATTTCCTGAGGTTTCCCAAGACACCTGTGAAAGCAGGTTGTCTGTCTGTCTGTCATCTGTCTGCTTGCCTGTTTAGGGTAAATGCAGCCAGGGATCTCAAATGCATAGAGCAATTCACTGAAAATACAATGTTCTTGGCCCAAGGCTGCTATGGGAGGAAATGTCTGGAAAGTCAGCCCATGGGGTCCTGGGAAAAAGGCAATGCTTTAACACCGGAAGGCAAAATGCTCAGAACACAAGTCCTCTTCCTTCCCACTTGCTGACATGGCCAGATGACGTAGCCCTTCCCTTTCCAGCACAGTCCAGCCCACGCTATCCCAAGGAGACTCTCTCAGCAAGCAGCACCCCACAAGCTCAGGCATGGAGGAGCCTAGCATTGTGAGAGAATAGGAGATGACAAGCCCAGCGGTTACAAGACCTGCACGGGCACCAGTGCCAGGGGAGCTGAGGGGGCCTGGCATTCTGTGGGCACCAGCTCTCCTGGAATCTACAATTACAACAGGGAACTGGGTACCTCAGAACCCCTTGAATGTCTCCAACTCCAACTCGGGTGTGGCCCTGCCAGCTTCTACAAGACCAGCTCCACACCCTTCAGAGGCCTCACCTTCTAGAGTGTGCCCCATGATTAGCCAATTATCCACAGGAAAAAAAAGAATTTTTCAAGGCATCCCTGTCGCCAGCCTTTGCTTGCTCATTCCCTTCCATGACTTGTAATTATGTGCAGTGATGCATCTGTGTCTGTCTCCCGTCTGAGCCGGAGAGAAGCGTGCAGGCAGGACAGCGTCATCGTGCATATAAACCACTGCTGACCATCCAGAGATGACAAAGCTTCACCCACAGGCAGGCGCAAAGCAGGTCTCTTACTGCAGATCTGTGTCCGCAGCACATGGACCTGGCCACCACCTGGGGCTCTATCTGGAGAGGAACAGGAACAGTCAAAGGCATGAGCCCCACCGAAGCTGCGCTTCAGAGTCCAGGCCTGCTGGCGGTCATACTAGGTCTCCAGGTAAATTCCAAACGCTGCTATCAAATTATCCCCGAGAGGCAGAACAATGTGTGTAGTCGAGGCTGGTCACGGCTCCAGGACCAGTCTCCTTTCGTTACACACCTTTCCTTTTCCACATGAAATGACAGTAACGCAGACAGATGACAACGTATCAAAGACCCCAGGCTTGCCATTCCCAGGGTGTCACTCCAAAGAGAGCCATGAGAAGACTCCACTGTTAGCCTCCAGGACCTACATGCTAACCTGAGGCTTTGCTGGCGTGAGTGGGGCGGAAGGAAGGTCATCTTCAAGTTGTCGGGGATGACAGGAGCCTCTCGTTATAGCCAAAATCTAAAACCCTCTGCTAAAACAAGAAGTGCAGGCATGAAATTTAAGCCAAAGCTGCCAATCAGAAGGTTTCAGGGTACAGGAGTCTCCATGGGTAAAAGTCTTCCGTGTGCAAGAAAGACCCGTCCACCACCACCTCGCTGTCAGCACTGCTGGTGGCTGGGGACAGGCAGGGCAAGTGGGGTCCTTGCTTTCAAGGTATCTGTAGTCTAATAGGGGGAGAAAATGGAAACCAAATATCAGATAAAGAAAAAAACTCTCAACGACCTGAAGCAAAAGGGGAAGATGTAGGAGCGCAGATGCAGGGACCTAACAGACTTGGTGAGGGTCCTGGAAGTAGCACCAAAGTGGAGACCTGAGGTGAGGCAGGTAAAGCATGTAACATAGAAGGGGCTCGGGCACAGGGGCGGAGCAGGGATGCGGATGAGGCCCAGAGAGGGCTGGCGCCTCCTGAAGCCCGCTGAGTACCAGATGAGCCTGGGAGGTGGCATACGGACCGGGGGCCCACGCTGAGCCCTGGACACTGGGCATGAGAATCATTTTACCCTCAATGCTGTGTTTCTGTTTAGCTCCAACCCTGGCTGTGCTTTCAGGAAAGGAAGAGATGAAGTGAGTGAAGCAAGAGACGGTTCCTCATGGTGAAATGGCCGTGGAGGGCAAGGCTTCAGGAGCCTCCCCAGTCCCCTCCCACACTGCTCCCCTGACAGGCGTGGCTGACCCCATCTGTGCTACTGGTAGCTTTGGGCGACCTTTGGCCATGCTGCCCGACCCCTGGATGACTCAGCTTCCTGGTGATGAACTTGTGAAAGGTCCTGGCAGGAAGGAGGCACACAGCTATAAACAGGGCCTTCCAGAAGCATCTGCCAGAATCGCCCCTTGGTTCTAGGGCGGGGCTGTGGCCACTGAGATTTCTGGAATCGCCTGAATGAAGAAGGTTTGCAGTTTTGAAGTGTTATTGCTGGTGGTTTCAACAGATTAAATGAACTGTAATTTCTAGATAGGCACTTTGGAAATCAGGGACAAGCACAGCCCCGAAAGGGACCTGGATAGCTGGCTCCTCTCCTGCCCTGTCCCCAGAATCCACCACCCACCAGGGTCTTTCCAGCTTCCTCTTCAAAGCCTGAGGGTCCACTCCGCACTTTCCATGCAAAGTTGAAACACAGTTCCCAAAAGTGACACTGCCCCGTGGCATAAGGAGTGGAAATTTGAGACTGGAAACTTCCCATGAGGTCATTCGTTTGATCTTGCCATTTTGCAGACAATCAGTGAGGCTCAGACAAGTGACTGCTCTCTCCCTGTGCTTCTCTTCAGTGGGCCTCAGGTTATCTCAAGCCAATGAGAATTCACCTAAAAGGCAACTATACCCATGCACACATAGAAAGACCCACTTTTGCCTTTTTTCTCCTCCTTTTGCTTCCTGTCATCCACCAACAAGAAACCACTCCAGTGCTGGCTGGCTGAGGGTTGAAAACGAGTCCCAGTGCTTCCTGGTCCCTTCAATTCCAGCTACTCCTAGACCAGAAATCTGTTTTCAATTTAAAGCAGCTTCTGGTGAAAGCTCAGTTTTGTAGCAACATTTGGTTTTCAGAGACGGAGGGAGAATATCAAGAGCTTTCTGATGATTAGGTTGTCAGAAAACACAAATATCCTTGACGCAAAGCTGGAAAACAAGAACTCTCAGGGAGGTCAGGCCAAGCGTCACAGTGCCCTCGCAGAAGCCTGTGACGGGACAGCGCTAGTCCGAGGCTAGTCCATGCCCCACATTTGCAGAGATCCTAATAGCAGACCACACTTTCAATTTCTCTACCTCCTTCCAAAGCTTCAAAGATTGTGCGTGGAAGTAGCTCAGTCCTTCCAACATGGAAATATATTTGTATTCATATATATATAATATATATTATACACACACACACACACACACACATTGTTTTTGCACTTAAAAAGTCATTTCAGGGCTGATATTCTTTAAGCTCTAAGGACTAACTGCAAATCTTCAGCAATTTTCAAAGCAATTTTAGGGGTAGTTTTGCAGTCTTGTTAGGTAGTTCAGGCTGGCCCTGAACTCACCAAGTAGCCCAGGCTGGCCTCAAACTTGCAGCGATTCTCATGCCTCAACCTCCCAAGTGCTGGGATTACAGGTGGGCACCACCACTCCTGGCTCAAAACAAGTTAATGTACTACTTTGCCCTTCCTGGACTGCGCAATCTAGTGACTAAAAGGCTCAGATGCTGTCCAACAAGCCCAGGTTCAAGAAAAAAATTTTAAAGCATGATTTCATTAAAGGAGAGACCTTCAGCCTCACTTGCATGTTAGGTTTTTAACTCCTTCACAGAAAATCTCTCCTTCTGGGGGAGGGGGCATCTCCTTGGGCGCTGCTTCAGGACCAGATCCTGGTTTCATCTAGGATTCATCCCAGGGTCAGCAGGTCTGTGTCCCCACACCATCCCCATCACTGCCCGGGGCCCCTTGGAGAAATGAGACTCGGTTTCAGAAGCCACACAACTTGGGAGGTCCTAACACTGGAGCGACCGCAGGGAGGAAATCATCTCAGGCCCTCAATCAAGCCCAGCTCAGAGCCCTCTGCCCTCCAAAGATGGCTCCCCACAGGGAGAGGAAAAGGACTGGAAGTCTGTCTGGCTGTACCATTACCTTCCCCAGAAATGAAAGGAACCCTGCACACATCTGAGCCCCCAGAACAGGCCACAGCATCATGTGGTTCCAGGCTGTTTCTGCCCCGTCTCTTTCAAGGCTCTCTCTTCACCCTACCAGGCATGACCTGGGCCAGTAAAGGTCACCTGGGCAAACACTAAACCTCCACATGTCACATGACCGTGCTTAATTTTTAGCTGCTTATCTGGATGCTGGTCCAGCTGACATTTGCTACTCCTGCCATCCATTAATTATGAACCAATTATGAGCAGAAGTGCCTTTCACAGGACAACCTGGCCCCCTTCCTTTTGTTTCCACCCTCCTCTTCAGCTGCACAGTGAAAATTCCTACCCAAGGAGGAGGCTGGTTCCTGGGGAGTCACCAGCCAGGCCCCAAAGGGAACAGGCAGGGAAACGGGAAGAGGAGCCTGGAGACCCCAAACCACGAAAGCTTTCTCAGCATGGCTCAGGGTGGAGCATAGGGACACAGGCATCCTGAGGATGGCTAGGCAATGACACACGGTGACCTTCTTAGGGTCACACACTCGACAGCTTTGTTCCAACATCCTTGTCTCTTCCAGGTCTAGACACAGACACTGGGGTGTCGTGGTGCTCTCCGGGAGACCTTCTGAACCTTAGAGGAATCATTCCTTGACACATCTATCTCCCCTTCCCACGTGGGGAGACACCTACACTGTGTCGAGGCTCCATATGGTCACAGCCCACGGGCCCCAATGCGAAACTAACAGTCAGTAGTGATGGCTAGGGGCAAGCGGCTCTTCACAAATGCCCAGTCTTCCTAGGCAGGGACATCACCCTGAATCAGCAAGGCAACCCCGGCAAGCCACCAGCCAGCAAACACCACCAGTGACAGTGACTACAGAAAGCTGCCTGACCGCTCCCTTACACACACCCAGTTCGAGCCCTGTGCACCACACCTGAGGATGGCGTCCTCCCTCCTCTGAAGACTCTGCCGCCTCTCACTCTGACTCCTGGGAGCTGCCACCCTGCAACTTTAACCCAAGCTTCTGCTAGCCTGGGCATACACAGGATCCGCTTGCTTGCCTGTGTTAGAGCAGGGAGCACACTACAACCAAGACACAACATGAGTCAGAAGCCAGGCACCCACCCTCCATTTTCTTGCCCGAGGCAGGGCAAGGCAAGGCACCAGCCAAACCTCCAATGCGGACACTGGGAAAAGCAGGGCCAGGGGGAACCAAGACAGAGGCACCTATGTCTACACCGAAAAGCAAGCAAGCAAGGAAAGCAGACGCAGGAGAGAGCAAGGTGGGACAGAATGCAGAGGGCATCAAAAGCACAGGGTCTCAGGTCAGGACCATCCGTCCATCACCTCTGTATTCCTGGGGTCCCTCCCATGACATCCTCAGACTCACGTGTCTGGGATTCAAAGGGACAGGCTCTCTCAAAACAGAAGAGTGAAGATATAAAGCAACAGTTCCACAGAGGGCTCACTGTTGCTGCACCCAGGAGTGGGCTGGGCCTTCTGAGCATGCTCTGATGTCACAACTCTTCCTCAGTCCCAAGTGAAAGAGGTGGTGTCCTTGTCCCCAACCAACAGATGGGAGACACCGTGTCTCCCCGCACAGGGCCACACGCAGCTGCAGGAAGTCCTGCAGTCGGCAGAGGGAGAGTCTGGATTCTCCATTCCAAAGGGTCTCATTTCATCCCTTCATAAGGTTCCACTCAGACAATAAACACGGGACCTAGCACCTTTGAACGGTGTGTTCCTGCAAACTCTGCTTTTTTTTTTTCCCCTGAGATGCAGTTAACAGACCTGAAAAGCAGGAGGGGAAAGCAGAATTACTACTCCCAATTTCAGATGAATGAACTGTACACTAGTGGTTCACCACACTACAACACCATTCTCTTCCCAAAGGGTGGCTTTTATACTGTGATCTAGATAGGAAACCTCAGATGGGTCTGAATGTGAACCCCTCTATTCAGTGCAATTTTGACCCTGCTGAAATGAGAAGGGACCAGAGAAGGCAGAATTTGCTGTAGAGAGAGAAGCCAGACAGTCGAAAATACTCTACCGCAGAAACGCTCCATTTACGTTCAACTCTTTACCTTCCTTCCCGGAGGATTTGACTGAAGAACTCCTAACTATACGCTGGAGCCCCAAATTGCATGCCATACTTTCAAGATGCCATGATTTCCTTGCTGGCACTCCCTGGACTCTGGTTCTTCTGTCCCATGAATGAAGCTGGGCCCTATGACAAAAGCTAGTCCTTTCCCGCTCATCTCCCAGAACCCAGCTCAAAGGCGTCCCTGTCATTGACACCGGTATCTACACCCTGGCCTGCACCGCTTGCTCTGGCCTGAAGCCCTCCTCTTTTCCTCCTCCCACTCCAGCTCTGGGTGGCATAGCGAGGCCCGATTTGGGGGCATGTTTCTTTCTGAAGCTCATTTCCTCGTCTATGAAAATGTGTCAGTACATGGCTTTTCCAGCCTGAAAAGGGAAACTAACCAGATCAAATAAACGACGGAGCAGAAGTCAAAACATTAAAAAACTACTACAGATATACAACTGCAACAGCAATAGACAAATGGGCCCAGGCACTCAGTAATATACTCTCAGAAATAATAATAACAGAAGCTAATGTTAGCTGTGTGCTTATCATGTACCTGGACTTTTTTTTAAGTGCTTGGGATTGAGCACAAGGCCTTTGCACTGAACTGCACCCTTAAGCTCTTTTTTAAAGACAGGGCCTCACTAAGTTATTGGGTTGCATAAGCTGAGCTTAAACACATGATCCTCCTGCCTCGGCCTTCCAGAATGCTGAGATTACAGGTATAATCCAGCTCACCCAGCATGGCACTAATTTTCAACACTCCAGGTGGATCACCTCAAAAACAATGTTACTTCACTTCACAAACTTAGTTCTTTCTATGATTCTGGTCTCAGAATGGAAAGAATTAAGTTCATGAACCAAGGTATTATAGTTCTCATAAGGACACTATGTAGTAGGTACTGATATTCCCATTTTACAGATGGGAAAAATCAAAGCACTGGAGGGTTCAGTCACTTCACCAGAATAGTCTAGCCCAGGGCCTGTGCTGGACCCTGGCCATTAAATCATTAAACATACTGCCTCTGATATAATGTATTTAGTGCACTGATGTTTACACAAGTTATTCACAAACACGATCTCAGATCTTGCAGTTCAGGAGGAGAAGCCCAGTCCAGAGTAACAATTTACCCAGGTTCTCCAAGATGGTCAACAGAGGACCGGGACTCGGATACAGGGCGATGTCTCCTAGCTTGGTGGCCTTTCCAGAGCCTCTGCCCACAACAGTATCTCAAATGTTCCCTTCTCCAGGGAACAGGAGCTGTCACACAGTGAGACACAGGTCTAGAGCCTTGTTCAGTGGGGACCAACGGCGGACACAGCCAGCCGGACCCTCGGCCGTGGAGCTTGTGGAGTCTCTGGCTGGCTGACCCAGGAGCCCAGCCAGCCAGAGGAAGTCCTCTCCTCTGGGTGACACACAGCTTAGCCCCTCCACTTGACCCACAAAGGCAGGCATTTCCTAAACCTGTTACGCAACTCTTACTTCAAGGGGATGACTGCTGGGATTTCTCCCTATTTCAACATGGTTTTGTTTTCTCTGCAGAAAGCACCACTGTGGAACCATGACATCTCAGTGACCAGACAAGG
Organism: Fukomys damarensis; assembly: GCF_012274545.1. Lineage (NCBI taxonomy): Eukaryota > Metazoa > Chordata > Mammalia > Rodentia > Bathyergidae > Fukomys > Fukomys damarensis. The sequence continues at coordinate 44,047,981 of NW_022900930.1, read as the reverse complement.
ACCCTTCTGGCCTGTCTGGGATTAGGAACAGGGTGGGGAACGCTCTCAGAAGCACCTCTGTAAGCCAGTAGGAGCTTCCAGGATGACTAAGGAACGAGGGTCACCGGCTCTGCAGAGAAGGAACCCATTCAACAGGGCTGGCAAAGAACCCAGATGACGCCGCCCCGCAGGCTGAGACCCTCAGACGGCAGCAGCCTGACCCTGCCACAGCCCAGGCAACCCAGACCTTGTCCTTCAGCCCTGTCGACAGCGCAGCAGGCTCCCCATTCACAGCTTCATTATCTGCGGTCAGCCGTCATCCAAAAACACTAAACGGGAAATCCCAGAAGTAATTCATAAGTTTTAAATAACTTTGTTACAGAGAGTGTTTCTGACAATTGTTCTATTTTATTATTAGCTCATCATCTCTTATCAAGCCTATTTTTTGTTTGTTTGTTTTTTGTTTTGTTTTCTCACTACATAGCCCAGGCTGATCTTAAACTCACAGCAATCCTCCTGGCTCAGCCTCCTGAGTGGTGGGATTTGTGCCACCAAACCCAGCTTGCCATACCTAATTTACAACTTAAATTTTATCACAGATATATCATCATAGGAAAAAACACAGTATGTATACAGAATTTGCCTACCTGGGCTATGGGGCATCTGCAGACTCAGGAAAAGCAATTCTTTGTCTGTCTGTTTGTTTGGTACCAGGGATCATACTGGGGTCCTTGCTATCGTGAGGCAGGAGGCAGAACCACTGAGCTAAATCCCCAGCCCTAGGGAAGGCAATTCTTTTCAAAGGGAACCAGGCCTGTTGCCTCAGCTCAGGGCCTAATTATAGGGACCATGCTTGCTTTGGGAATGGGGGCCAGGAATTCTTATTTTTGTAGCCTGGTGTCTAGCACAAGGCCTGGCCAAGAGGGTACTCGTAAATGTGGATTGAAACGAATGGCTAAATGAAGGAATCACCTCATCAGGGTGGAGCTGCTCCTTGCCGGGCCTTACTGGGGGGAAAAAAAAAAAGGACAGGCACAAGAGCTAAGGTGGCCTCTTTTATAGCTAAGTCCATTATGGAGTAAAAACAATGCAAAATAGGGCCAGGGATTTAGCTCAACAGCACAGTGCCTGCCTGGAAAGCACAAGGTCCTGAGTTCAAAACCTGGTACAAAAAAAAAAAAAAAAAAAAAAAAAAA
>NW_022900930.1:44043723-44046578 GCF_012274545.1 Fukomys damarensis | reverse complement strand
AAAAAAAAAAAAAAAAAAAAAAAAAAAGCAAAAGTAAAATAGATGCAGTAAAAACTAGCATTTGTTCAATAGCAGGCTTTCATGCCTGTTGATTCATTTTGGCTTTGTTTGTGGGACAGGTTTTTTGCATCTCTTTACAGCAACTCTGGCTTCATTCATTCACCCAATATTCAGAATACCTCTGTACACCACACTCTGGCCAGAGAAGCCTCGGAGGGGAGAGTCTCAGCCACGCAAAGCAGCCAGGCTGTCTGTGGAAGGATCACCAGGTAGGAAGGCAACCAGAGGTGACCTGCAGAAAGTACCACTGCCCCTCCCCACCTGCACGCCCTGCTCGCCAAGGAGCATGTGCAGAGCTTCCCACGACAGTGGGCCAGCCTTACCTCCTAGGCACTGTGGCAGGATCCTACTTTGGTACTAAACACCCTGACTCAGCACCTGCAGACAGCTTTCCACGCTGGAAAGCACGCTCCCTGCAAACCTGGCCAGGTGTCTAACTAAATGTGACTGACAGATTAGGAAGCTGGTGCACTCTGAGGTCGGAGTATGAGGACCAGCAAGGAATGATTTGCAGAATGAACCGGTCATTCTTTCACAAAAATACTTAATGAGGGGCTGGCGATTTAGCTCAGTGGTTCTGCCGCTTGCCTCCCAGATGCAAGGTCCTGAGTTTGATTCCCAGTACTCCCCCACACACAAAAAAACTGAATGAGCACTGACTATATGCATGCAGCATGTTCTTTCTGGCAATGAGAATACAGGAAACAAAAGTTAAAAAAATAACCCTGCCCACATTGAGCATGCATTAAAATGAGGGGAGAAAGACCATAAACAACGTATTATAAATACACACAAAAAATAGCATAAATAAGTCGATGGCAGTGTGTGAGAGAAGGGAATAAATTCTGTAGAGGAAAACAAAGCAGGAACAAGCAGTAGGGAAGTACAGGGGAGGAAAGGGGAGCTCACACTCATTTGTAACCTGGGTGGTCAGGGCAGACTCCAAGAAAAGGACCAATCTGAGTTCCCTGACCCAAGGCAGTGGGGAGAAAGGAGGAAACACCCCGAAGAGGTATCACAGAAGCAGAGAGGGACAGGTTTTCCATGCATACCAGCAGGGGCTGGTGTACAGCAGTTACCCCAGGGTGCTGAGGAAGGCACCTGGGGGCTAAGGACTGCCCATGGGGAAGGTCAGGAGGTCTGTTCTGGACATGCTAAATCCAGAGGAGCTGTAGGTGTACAAGAGGCCATGACTATGAGGCAACTGGAGATCCAGCCCCCTAGGGACCTGGGACCTGAGATGGAGTCCAGAGTTATGGTGGAAAGGGAGCCGTGTGCTAAGGAAGACAAGAGGGTGGAGGGATAATTTTGAGGGCCAAGGAGGTGTCCAAGGGACTGAGGAGTCAGACCTGCTGAGCAGGGAAAACGAGCAGCAGGGAGAAGGGCCAAGCCCCTCTAGCTTACCCAGGGGGCCAGGAAAAGGATGGTGGAATTGAGCAAGATCATTAGCTGTGTCCTCAGGGTTCTAGGATGCAGTTGGTGCAAAGCTGAGGGCAGTGGGGGACAGATGAGCTCGCAGAGACCAAGCATCGACAGTATTTTGACTTCGGTGACAAGAGTCTGCTTATCGGAAGAAGGTGGCCATCCGGGGATGTAGGGGCCCCCGCGTGAGAGGTCTGGGTGCAGTGCTTATTTAAGATGAGTCTAGAGAAACACTCCTGAGAAGGAGCCAAGGAGGGAGAGGCTGGAGACACTAGAAGTGGATGCCCTAGAGAAAGGTGACAAACACGACCAGCACTGTCACCATCTACTAAGAACCAGGCACTGCAGCAAGAGCTTCGCAATACCTCATTTAATTGTTTCAGCGACACTCCAACAAGATCCTGGTGTTAATGTCCCCACTTTGCAGAGACCGAACGAACCTGAACCCACAAGGGTGAAGCCCTGTGTCCCCGCAGAGAAATCCACATGTATCTCTGTGATTCACACACATCACCATCACCTGCCTCCACTGATTCACCTTTGAGGGACAAAGGACACCTGTTCCCCTGCAATGCGCCGAAAGGGCATTGACAGGAAGAAGGGTTTGCTCGCGCTCCTGGTTTCTCCATACCTAGGAAGGGAGATGTCATGCTGGGATGGAAAGCAGTGGATGGCTGGGACAGCCTAAAGCAGCCATTGAGGACAAAAGTAGCTGATCAGGACCCCGGAAAGACAGCAGAGCTTGTCCCAGGGACACTGTCGAAGGTAGCATGGAAATTGCTCTGAAGGCCTTGGTTAGCCCCACATTCTGATATAAAACCAAGGTCAAGGCAGGCTAGTGCTGGAAGAGGCAAAGGCAAAGAGACGGAGGGCAGAGGGCGGCTGCAGTGATGGACCCTGGAAGCCAGGCTATGAGGGGGTCTGAATCCAAGATTTCAGGGGCGAGAGCTAGGCAGGGTAGTGCACGCCTATAATCCTAGCACTTTGTGAGGTTGAAACAGGAGGATCACAAGTTGAACCCCAGCCTAGGTACTTAAGTGACTTAGTGAGACCCTGTCTCAAAATTTAAAAAAAAAAAATTTTTTTTAATGAGGTCTGAAAATGTAGCACAGTGTGAAAGCTCTGGGTTCAATCCCTAGTACTGAAGAAAAAAGATTTCAAAGGAGAGAAGTCCTGGGTTAGAATAAGGTCCTAGGGAGACACAGGCTATTGATCTCAAAGGTGTGAAGAATGGAGAGATCCGGACAATAGTTGGGTAGAGACCAAGGGGTCAGGCAGGGTAATCAGATCCACAGGGATCTGTGGTGGAGAAGCAGCCTGTGCTGGATGCCGAAGTCCTCAGAGGTGAGGGGAAGTTAACTCTGCCAGGGGTG
>NW_022900930.1:44038500-44043580 GCF_012274545.1 Fukomys damarensis | reverse complement strand
GAGGGGAGGGGAGGGGAGGAGGAGGGGGAGGAAAGAACAGATTCCTACAGAACACCACCATCCACCAGGGACTGTCCCAAGTGTAGCAGCCTCCAGCCACCAGGGGAATAGTATGTGGGTATGGAAGCTGAGCCCAGAGAAGTTAAGACACTTGCCAAGGTCACAGGCAGGTGAGAAGTGGGGCCCAGTCCTGTGCAGTCTTCAAGGGTCCACACCTCTACAGTTAGGAGAGGAGTAGGATCCCTATCAGGACGGGGGTAGAAGGAGCATCCGGCAACAAGGGGCAAATGTTCTAGTGACTTCCACAGGGTCCAGTGGACAAACGGAGAAAAGAAGAAACAACAGAAAGTGGGATTAGGAAAAAGAAAGCATGAAGAAAATTAGTATCCCTGCCTTGCAGGTGTGGAAATTCATGCCAAGCATCCTCTGTCCAGACAGATAAGCCACACCCTGGGATTTGAAACCTGAGGGTGACAAATGTAGCTCAGTGGGAACCTGAAGGAGGTTAACAGTTCAACCAGGAGAAAGTGACCGAGTCACCTGCCTCCCAGTGTCAGCTGGGAGCACAGGTGGAGCAACAGCCTCAGCCGGCTGCAGGTTGTGACCCCTTCAGAGGAAATGCTGAGCACTGGGAGGGTGGGAAACACGCCAGGAAGCTCCGGGGTGCCAGAAAGATTGCTGCAGGCTTGGGGACAAGCAGGTGTGCTCATTAGCGGAGCAGGGAGAGGCAACCGCCAGAAGCCAAAAGATGAAGACCCTATATCAAGGAAAGGGGGTGGGGGGGTCCCCAGGTCCAAAGATGGGTCACTGCTCCAAAGAGCAGACAGGACAAAACCTTCCTGGATGATGCAGCCACAGGTGGCAACATGTACCCAAACTCCCTCCCACACGACACACTTCCCCACCCGGGCACCTGCACCCCTGTGCGGTTTAGGCAATGCAGTCTGTTAAACCTCTCTGGCCATTAAACCCCAAATACCGCTCCATATCAAAAGGCTGAGGCTTATCGTCAGTTTCATAGGTTAATTCAATGTAAATTAAAATTAAGTGCTCGCCATCTTCCCAGGAGGGGATCACCCGCCAACCTCAGACCCCAGCCTGCTTTTGCCCATTTGTGGGCAGAGGAAATGGACTTGTGGGTGGCAAACGATGCTCTCAACGGGGCGCAGGTGCTGGACGTGGGCATCAGCATGGGGTCTGGAGGTCATGGAAGGAAGGTGAGAGCTGCGGCTCAAGAATACCTCTCTTTCTACTCCATAAGCCAACTTCTCAGTGAAGGACAGAAAAGAGGGAGGAGAGGGATATGAAGGCAAAGGAGATGGGGATGGGGCAGGGAGAGAGAAAAATCACAATAATTTCATTCCAGGAACTAGAGCGATTTGGGATTTCACGCCATCTTGGAGCTGAATGGCGTCCTCTGTACTGCACTTTGTTTCCAGAGCGCTGAGGTGGGTGGGCGGGGACTCTGGCAGCTGTCCGCAGCCTGGCACCCTTCCTCCCAGTCCTCCTGCAGGGGGGCGGGAGGGGCTGGAGGGAGCCACAGCAGTGGAAAGACACCGGGCACCTGCCTTGTCCGGTGCCGCCTGCAGCTCAGCAGGGCTGGCTGTGGGCATCCACGAGAGCCCTTCATCCCACCAGGAGCTCAGAGGCTTGGCAGCCGGCGGCCCCCAAGGCCAGGGCCATGAGCTCAGCAGTACACATGTTCCTGCTGCGCCAGGGCTGGGAAGGAGGGCTCATCCTGGGAGAGCTAAAGGGCAGGGCTTCCCGGACAGGCCGGCTGGGCAGAAGGGCCGTGAAAGGGTCAGCGGAAGTTCCCCGCTTCGAATCTTTCCTGTTTCCTTTTGCCCCTGCTTTTGCCACAGCGGACTCCGCATGGTCTGCAAGTGGCATGCCTAATCTGGTTGGAATTTCCTCCTCCACCCACCTGGCATGCCTCCCCACAGCCATGAGCACTCCTGGCCCAACCAGGGGTTCTCACTACCACCCCAAAGGCTGGTCTGGGTCACTACGCCACTTGCCATGACCGGGCTGGAGAGGAGGAGGCTGCGCCCGCTGTAGGTGGAAAGAGCCTATGGGGGTGGCAGAGGTCCCAGGGCCGCGGCCCCACCAGATGAAGGAGGATTCACGCCCACCACTTGGTGTGGGACCATGAGAAAGGAAGACAGGAAGGAATAGGCAAATGGCCATGGGTCTTCCAAATGATCATTTTCCAGTCCAAGGCTGTGGGCTATGGAGGGCCAGCGACATGATGGAGATCAGATTTAAGGGTGTTCCTACATTTTGACCACAACCCCCAGCCAGAAATGCATTTCACACCACCACCAGGGAAACACACACAACCCAGACGGAATTTCAGCAGGCCACACGTACCTTCAATGCATGATACGCCTGCTCAGCTTTTATACACCTGCCAAACTTTTTTTAAAACGCCGAGCCCATGAATCAGTCACCATCTACAGTTTGAAAAACTCTGGTCATTAAAGTGACAAAGCAACTTTCTCGTGAAAAAGCAACTTCAGTATTATAACTATAAGCGTCCAACAATGCTGCCTTCCTGCACTCAGGAGCACAGAACCAAGGAGCTCAGCAGACTTGGGGCTAAAAGGGACCAGCACCAGGTTCCATGGCACACACATCCTGACAGAGGCAAACTGGAAGAAACAGGCTGGCTCCACAGTCTCATGTAACAATTACAAGACCAAAGTGGAAATCCATGCCTTCGCAAGCAAACTTCCTTTTCCTTCCAAGATACAATTTACATTGATTTGGTCTCTATTGTAATAATTACGTTCAAGTTTTAAGTAATATAAAAGGACAACAGAGGCTCTGTGTGTGTAGAAAGGGGGATGGGTGTGAAGAAATCCTCAACTGGTACACACTGCCCATTTACCAGTGACTTTAAAACTATGCATGTATGGCTGGGTGTGGTGGCACATGCCAATAAACTCAGCACTCAGGAGGCTGAAGCAGGAGGATCACCACAAGTTAAGAGGCCAGCCTGGGCTATAATAGTAAGTTCAAAGCCAGCCTGAGCTATACACAGAGACCCTGTCTCAAATAGCCAAAAGAAAACCAACTAAGGCACAGAATAGTGTCTAAGACATGCAGCAAGTAAGGAACAAGGCTGGCAAAATAATCCAGGTCTCCTGACTAAACTACTCATCATTTTCATCATCCAGAATATTTAAGAGGAGTACAGCTGTGGTTCTCCCCGAGTAAAGCACTTCTATCACTGAAGCATGGCTGTGTCCCTGCCACCACATGCTTGGCACAGATACCTGTGCTGGTCTGAGTAGATGTCGGCACTCAGCTGCCACCTCATTGGGGTCACTTTACCAGTGCCACATATCTCCCTCTGTACCTTTTGTCTCTGCTGAAAACTGGAAAGAAAAATCCTTGCTACCCCTTCCAAGGAAACTGCAGAAGAAAACAGAGTTGCTTTACGACCAACCCTGCACACTCAAGAATAGCAGAGCCCCTAATGGGCATTACAGAGTCAGAGTCAAAAATTCCAGAACTAGAACTTACTGGCTAGCTAACCAGGGTTCTCATTTTATTGACAGCCCCATAAGGTAAGTGAGTTGTCTATGACCAGCCAGATCAGCTCCCCCTGGCTCACATACCATGCTAATCCATCCACAGAAGGCAATACTAAGAACACAGGTGAGGTCTGAAGCCAAACTTACCTATGCCTAGGTGGCAAGAAGAGGAGCCAGGAGAATTAAACACAGAGAACACAAGTCAACATGAGACAAAAGCTTTGGTGCCAAAGAGAGCACAAAAGGCTGGCTAATTATTTATAACCCTACAAATAAGCTAAAATGAGGGTCTGAACCCACTCACCACAAAGATACTGAAGAGGTGGCAGGTTCCTCTGATGGAGACGTCATCTCCTGGATACCAGTGGGACTAGGCCCTGTTCAAATTACATTTATGTGCTCTTAACTTTCCCAAGACTCTGCCCAAGGCACTTGAGACAACAGCTTCAAATACAGGAAATGTTATTACATTTGAGAGCTTCTTTCCTATACCAATGCCACCCAGTATCTATCTGTGTCAGGTCTTTCCTGGAGGAGCTCTGAAGATTTAAGGGACCAGGTCTCCTTCACTCCCTCGGTAACAGTGGCAGGTTAAGGATCATTCTTCTCATTCCCCTCTAGGACACTGGAGGGCCAGAAGGGGCGATGACTCAGGCCTAGCAGTGTGCTGTAAGATAGTCCTTGCCTTACTACCAGTGGCCATGCCGGCTTGCACAGGATACGGCCTGTCCAGCCACTGACTGTCAGCTCTGATAAAACCCTCAGAATTAAACATTCTGGTCTTCACACCTGCTCATGGGGTGGGGGCTGGAGTCACTGATAAGACACATGTAGCTGCTGGTGGAGGAGCGCTTGCCCTGCCGAGCAAGATAACTGCCACCTTGGGAGACTACCAAGTTCCCCCAAAGCACACTGTCACTGTAGCCAAAAGGATTCCGGTAGCTATGAGTCAGGGCAAGCTAATCCATTCGCCTCTCTGTGCCTGTTTCTTCCTCGGTTAACTCCCAGGTCTGCTCTATGCACGAGATGAGTTATGTTAGTGAAGGTGCAAAGTGTAACAATCAGTGCTCATATTACTTCCTGCAGCTCTCAATCGCCAAGCCATTCACTAACCTGGACAGACAGCTTTCTAACCAGTAAATCCCACTGCTGAAGGTGTGCCTTAGAGAAATGCAAGTGAAACTATCTGAGGAAGTGACCAGGCCAAACTGAGTGTCCATTACACAACCCAACGTGAGGTTCCCAAAAAACAAGCTCTCTCTTGCCCACCCTCCCAGCAAGCAAAAGGAAAGGTGAACGTCCCTGCAGGTCTCCCTGCCTGGCAGGTTTTCAGCTGCCAGGACTCCAGGGAAGAGGGGCAGAGGAGTACACAGTACCCGCAAAAGAGCTGCCACCGGGAGCAGCAGGCACACGCTGGTGCCAGGGGGCGCGCGGCCAGGCGGGGCCACGTTTCTCTGGCGAGCGTGGTTAGCGCTTCCCCAGCGCGAGCTGGCGAGCTCGGAAACTGCGCACGTGTGTGCAGCCCGGGCCACCTCACACGG
>NW_022900930.1:44037989-44038234 GCF_012274545.1 Fukomys damarensis | reverse complement strand
GCGCGCGCCCCTGCCCTGCTGCTCAGTCCCTCAATCCCCGCGCGCCTCACCTTCACCGAGTCCACTGGGTACATGACCGAGTGCTCCAGGATCCCGGCCATCGCTCCGGCTGTCATGTGTGTGGAAACGGAGGCGCTGGTCGGCAGGTTCTCGTAGTCGTCCGACCCGGCGTCCTTGCTGCTGCTGCCGCCGCCGCCGCCATCTCGGCTGTCCCCATCCATCCTCCGCCCCGCAACCTGGCTGCC
>NW_022900930.1:44015219-44037944 GCF_012274545.1 Fukomys damarensis | reverse complement strand
CGCAGCCACCAATGGCTGGGAAAGAAGAGGCCCGCCGCGGCCGCACCATTGGTGCGCGGGGAGTGGGGGCCCGCCTCCCTTGTGACGTCACTGCCCAGTGCAAATTTCTAAACCACCGGACGGGGGCGAGAGCAGTCGTTGGGGTGTCCCGGGAAGTTGGGCCAACCAAAGGTGGTTGGTGATGGCCCGCGAGGGACTTGCAGGGGAATGGACCCGGGGGAGGGTCAGCCGGGCAGCAAGGGGGGAGATTCTCCGAGGTGTGGGGGGAGATCAGGAATAGCGGCTGGGGGAAATCCACCCCCGAGAGAGCCGGTGGCTTTGCAAACAGTATTGCTCAGCAAGCTTGGCATTCCTAAGGCCAGAAAAGGAGAGGGAGCCCAGGGGAGTTACTGGGAATGTCAGTTATTAAGCTGTTAGGGTAGTTGGATAGAGGAGAGGATAGAAAATTCTAGAATTAAAGACACCTCGGTGTCAGGGCTTTACCTCTCATGACACGTACCGTACAGGGGACAGTTAAAACTCAGAGGTCCCATTCTAGTTGGCTTTGTAGGGAGAGGGTTTTAGTTGAACTTATTCCTTTCACTGAAAACATACCATGAAGAGCTGGGTGCGTTCCTCTTCTTATCCTCCCCAACAGCCAGGCCAAGTCCCTGATCCTTAGCCAAGACGATAGTAACCCGGATGGAGCCCTCCAGTTAGCGCCAACTGCACATTTTCTTTGGGTGTGAAAGGTCTTTGGAGATGAGAGTAAAATCTGTCTGTCTGCCTGTCTTTTAAGACTCTGGTCCCCTACCTCTGTCATGTCATCCATCCAGCTTGATTGATGGTAACCCTGGGCATGCTCCATCCGGGGGAAAGGGTGTCAAAAAGTGAGGGAGGGGCCTGTCTGCTCTGGGAAGTCTCCATGGAAGTGTGCGTGTCCCAGGGCCTGATCAACTTCCTCAGCGCCGGGCCTCCCTGCCTTACCTGGATGAGGCTTCTGCTAAGGAAACTGGGCATTGAGATATGCGAGGGAAGAGGTCACCCTGAAGATGCAGTGCCTGCCAGGGTTCAGCGCTCAGCGGTGAGAGATACCGTATAGTGTGTGGGCATCAGTAGAGGCCAATAGGCTTCAAGGCCAAGGGCATTAATTTCTCATTTTGTGGTAGCTGCCCATTAGTAATTCCCAAAGTGGGCCCTGAGGATGTGATAGAAACAAGCTCAGTGTTTAGTGGTGGCTAAAGAAAAACTCTCTACTTGTGTCAAAGGTGATTTTTAAGACATACTGATCAGAAGTTGTTGATACTCATTTAAAAATAGATGCCCTGAGCCGGATTTGGTGATAAACACCTATGATCTCAGCACTCAGGGAGGCTGAGGCAGGAGAATCATAAGTTCGAGGTCAGCTTGGGTAACTTAACAACTCAGCAAGACCCTGTCTCAGAAAAAAAAGGAAAAAGAAAAAAGCTGGAGATGCACCATCCCCAGTACTTGATGGGGGGAAAAAAGATGCTCTTTAACCAGTACATACCAACTCCTGTGTCCTACTTCTGGAATGTGACAAAAAAGCCTAAGTATGTATGCAGCTCTTTTCCAAAGCATTATTTGTAATATTTGTAATGGTAAATTATAAGCAACAACCATAACACTCAACCAGGGTGGAATAGCAACATAAATTATGACAGGTGTATTAGTGAAATATTATGCAGCCATTAAAGATCATGGCCCCATTATTCAATAACATAAAAAATAAGTGTAATACATGAAAAAACAAAATATAACACTATAGCTAGTCACACAAGAAAAAGGTGAAATGATTACAGTGATAACAACAGAGGATTATTGGCAACCCTTGACTCTGTTTCTCAGACTTCAAATAATACTTCTGTTATTTCTATAATTTAAAAACAATGAGTTCTTTTTAAGATAACATACATATACACATATTATACATATTCTAATGGATGAGAAATCCATCTGAATTTTGCAATAGTGACACTGGTGGAAAGAATTCATCTTTCTGATGATGAAGAGGATTCTCTGCAAATCTAACTGTCCCTGTAAATTTCAGGGATGTGGGCCTTTATGAAATAAAATTTAAGTCAAAACCAACTGAAAAATCTTTGGAATATTTATTGCCAATGTTTCGTATTTTGTTCCATCTATATGATAGATGGGGTCGAACATTTAGCATTCATTGTACATTCTTTGTTGTAGTACAGGAGCCAGAACATGTAAAGCCATGATTCCCAGACTCACTTGTGAGTTATATTCTGCCAGCAGATAGACAGCAGATCTGGAAAGTAAATGTGAGATGGAAACTGTCTTCTTGCTGCCTTGATATGTTCTGCTGCCTGAGAAGGTCATAGGACAATTGGAAAAGGAGCAGTTGGAAAGGACAGTGTCTTCCCTTTTGTAACAACATTGCAGCATCTCTTCCCCAATTCCAAGGGTGTTGAGAGGCGCTGGTGGCAGTAGGGTAGCAGCTGCAGTGGTGACAGCCTCTCCCTCCCTGCCCTGTTGCTTCAGTTGGTGGCCTCCTAATTCCTTAGCTTTGCAGGGTGTGACAGAGGTAGCTGTTCCTCTCGAGAGGCCAGCTTGGCATTGTGCATCTGAGACTTCTCCTCAGGAGCCCAGCCTGCAGTCTTGTTCCCAGCCCTCTTGACCATACAATGCATAGCAGCCGAAGGGCAGAATAATGGAGAAGCCATCCCTGAGCCTGGAAACCCAGCAGCCTGCCCCGCTCTTCCACCCCTGGGGTGGGCTGCATCCCAGACTTCTGAGCCAAGTGTTTTGGCCACACTGCCAGGGGGGAGGTAGTAAATCTTTGAAAGGTGCACAGGGAGCGGAGGAGTAGCTGCTAATTTGATCCTCTCCCAGGAGATTCAGCATGACTGAGCTGGTTCTGCTAGAGTCTTACATAAAGTTCCTGAATACTGAGTCTCCGAAGATGTCATCATGCTGCTTGCTCTAGGCCAACTGGCAACCCATCTCTGCTTAGAAAGAGGAAGCTTCTGAGCATGTAGTGCGCACAGCACCAGACTTGGGGTTATGCACCTGTGCAAGCCCTAGTTGCACTGTTTATTAGCAGAGTGCCTGTGGCCATCTCGGTGACATGCTTCCTCCTCTGTGGGCCACAGACACTGGTACTTACACGAGCTGAATTAAATACAGAAAACACAAATTGAAAATGAAAGCTTGAAATGATATAGGTATAATTTGGGTGTTGGGAGAAAAGCAGACAGGAAGCCAGGCGTTTGGCAGGAAGAGGTCCAGACTTTCTCCAAAATGTTTTTTTTTTTTTTTTTAACTTGTGCCTTGGCATCTCCACCCACTGTGCTGCACACAACCTAGAATTCAGCCAGTGCTGGGTCTCCCCTGGGACTCTGCCCTTCTCTGCCATAAGCCAGAGAGAAGGTCCCTAGATCCCTTGCCATGGGACAACTATGACTGGCATTGTGTCTCCTAAAGCACCTGCCAACTGGCATGGTCCCAGGGTGTAGGCTATACTTTGGCCTTTGTTTTGTTTCTTTTTCTTTCTGGGTCCGTTTTTTTGTGGGGGGGTAGGGTACTGGAGATTAAACCCAGGGCCTTTGCACTGAGCTACATCCCCAATCCTTTTTTTTCTTTTTTAACCAGTTGCTAAATTCTCCTGGCTAGGTTCAGTTTTGTAGTTCTCCTGCCACAGCCTCCTAGATTGCTGAGATTAAAAGCATGGACCATCATGTCCAGATGGCCTTTGTTCTTTACAGTAGATCACTGATGGTGACATTTTAGAGACCGAGTGCCAAACTGCAACTGAAAAACCTACTTATTTACCACAAAGTGCCAGCACTGCAATTAAACCTGAACACTGAGGTTTTAATTCAGAAAAAACAACTCATACATTAGTATCTTTTGTCTTAAAAGGAAAGCAACACATGTGCCACAGCTTCGCCAACACTGCAATAGATGCTTGTGCACATGCTGGTTAATGTGAAGCAAGTGTACATGTGGTGAGGGCCACGAGGACGCACACTGTCCCTCTCTCCTGTGCACACTGTCCCTGTAATCTCAGAATCTCTTGCTTTCCCAAGGAACACAACTGTTTCTAAATGTTCTATCTGAGATTTATATTTGGAATGTCTCCTAATGGGACAAAAGAAGACACCGAGGCAGAAGCTATCCAGAACCCCAAGTCGGACAAAGAAGAGGTGGCAGAGAGCCATGAGATGCGAAGAATGCCGAGCTACCTTGCCTCCCAGATTTCTTTTTACAAAAGCAGGGGCAGGCAAGAGTCAGAGCAGAATTTCAGCAAGTTGAAAGAGAGGTATTGACTGTTCTACCTGCCAAGGGCCTGCCCCTGCTCAGAGGCCCTTGTGCCATCGCTGTGAGACTGTGCTCTTGCTCCTCTCCTGGGACACCATGCCCTCCTCCGGTACCTGATGACACCCCTCCCTCCCTCCATATATAGCCACTGTCTCTGCACTGCTGTGACCCTCACTATCACTCCAAAGCCCACACCCTAGCAGATAACAATGCCCAGAGGTGACCTAAGCGGGCAGAAGCAGAGAATGGCAGTGGAGGAAGGCAAAGCATTGGGTCCATTCTGGCCAGGGTGTGCCCACAATGTGCACTTGTGTGGAAGGCCTGGTCACCCACCGCGACAGGTCACAGCTTGTCATTTTTCCCTATCCTCACCTATTTCCACACATGTACTCAGTTCCTAAAAAGAAATCTCTTCCCTCTTCCACTATTGCCCAATTTCCATCCTCCACCCTAAAGTCCTTGAGTCACCTCATTCACAACACTCACTCAAACCTTTGCGTGGTGGTTTCTAAGTCACGCAACTTTCTGCAGACCTCTTTCAAAGGTCACCGATGACCTCAATGCCGTGTCTGCTGCAGCTCCCTCAGTAAACCCCAGGACCTCGCCTCCTCTGGAATTCCTCCCTCTCTTCTGCTCTTCTGTCCGGCCCTTCTGCCCTTCTCCCTCTTCCTTCCTCTCCATGCTGTCCTCACAGTGCCTCTCCTCCCTTCCTGGTAGTCCCATCTCCTGTCCCCACATCCCAGTCACCAGCCCTGACTCTGTACTCCAGTCCCACTGGCTCCCCGGCCTCCCACTCAGCTGCACGGGAACATTCTGCCCAGCCTCCATCTCCAAGAGTTTTTCCCTACCCTGGGACTGCTGTAACAAAATTCCACAGACCAGAAGCTTCAAGCAACAGAAGTCATTGTCTTGCAGTTCTAGAGGCCAAGGTGGTTGCAGAGCCTTCTCTCTCTCTCTGAAAGCTGCTGTGGAGGGTCCTTCCTTCTTCCAGCTTCTGGTAGCTCCCAGCATCGGCGACATCTTTGCCTGTGGACGCATCATTCCAAGCCCTCCCCCAGTATGTGTCACTCTCCTGTATGTCTCCAGGCCTGTCTGAGTTTTCCCTTCTTATAAGGACACCTGTCATATTGGATTTAGGCCCATACTAATGCAGAATCATCTCATCTGAGTGGTCACACCTGCAAAGACCCTCTTCCCAAAGCCAGTCACAATCACAGGTTCTGGGTGGGCATGAATTGGGCAGGGGACACTATTCCACTCAGAACAGTGAGAGGGAAGCAAGAGTCCCAAATGATGAACTGGGGTTGGCTTCTGCAGTGGCAGGACCCCCTCCAGCTCTCTGCTTCTCATCTAAAAGTAAATTCCAAGTCTTTCCTCAAAATCACCACCAACTCCCAATATTAGATTTGTTTCACATGTACTTCAAGCTCTTTCTACTAGTCAGCCAGCTGGCAAACTTAGTGCTTCCTGATTCTCTTTTTCTGCTTCTCTGAGAGTGAAAAATGGCATTGATAATAATGCTTTAGGACCAGGGGGACCTCAGGACATAGGGTCACCCTAATTCTAGCCAGCTGGTCATCCTTAACCATTTTCCCTAAATCTACAGCCTTTTCCTCACCTTAGATCCTCTTCAAAGGAAAAAGCCTATCCCTGTCTCCACCTGTTGAAATGGCCCTTGGTACTCATCTGTCCCCTCTGCAGGGGTCCCCCCTGGAGCTCTCCTGGCCTTTCTCACAGAGCTCACCAGCTTCTTTCCAGCTTGTATTACTTTTCTGGTCCTGCCACTCCCATTGCATGCTACGTTCCTTGAGGACATACAAGGTCAAAAAACATGAGTGTTTAAAATGTTTACAAATGTATTACAGTAAAAGACCCATTGCCTTCATCTCCATCACTGCAAACACACTTATTCCATCATCATTCTTCCGCTACCTGATGCTGTTCTGGAAGTCCTCTTTCATGAGTGTCTTCAGCTGTAGTTTTGTGACTGTCTAATGTCCGGAACTGGTTCAAAACATTTACTCTCTGTGGCCATTTGGACTTTGGGGGAAGAGCCAGACGTTGCACGGTGCCAGATCTGGGCAATAAGGTGGATGAGGACACACTCTACTATTTCTTAAGAGCCCCCGCTTTCAGTTGGCTGGCACGTAGCAGCAGAACTCACTGTATTTTTATCACACCTTATAAAGACACTCACGAAAGAGGACTTCCAGAACTGCTTCCGAAAATGGCATGAACGCTATGTTTTTAATCCCTTCTAATAAATCGGAATCCTGTGCTGTTTAAGGATGCTAAAATATTTAGTAAAAGTGAAGAAACGCAGAGGAATGATAAAACTAAAATGCCAGGTTCTTCTGAGGCCTTACAAAAGGGGATATGACTCAGGGAGGTGTACAGCAGGACTGCAAGACTTTTTATTAAACTGATTGCTAAGTGCACTGGTATTCATTGTATTTATTTACATCCACATGCAGTACTATTTTGTATCTACCTTATGTTCAGTTGCAATTTAAATACACACAGTCGCTGATTTATGATGGTTTGACTTTTGATCTTTCTACTTTACCAATGGTGCCAAAGGGACAAAGAATGTTTATCTTTGCTGCACAGAGGCATGTAGGAGAAAATGTAATTCTTTTTCAATGCTGGGGATTGAACTCATGGCCTTTGCACACTAAACTGTATCACTCTCGCCTTTGAAATAAACTCTGAGGCTGATATGTCTCCTTTATTGATGTCATTAGTCATATCTCAGGTGTCTGCTCTGTAAAAATCAATAGTCATCCATTCCCCACTCTCATCTTTTGTCAGGATCACCTGACACAGCACATTAGCACATGGCCATATTGGCCAAGTTCTCCAGGTAGCTTGACAGGAAGTTGTACAGATCATTAGTAAGAGACTTCATTGATCACCACCCCAGACAGTATGAGCACACTGTTTCCAGTGCCTCACATAGGAAGGGAGAGGTGCTCTTTAGCAGAGTGGCTTAAAAATTGAAAGCATGTGCTTTGGAGACCAACCAGGATTAAGCAAATCAATACTAGCTGCTTCCAAGAGTTGCTCTTGGGAGAAGCAGCTCCTTGGCTATTTGGAACACCAACCCTTGTGATTTGCTGTGGGAGAAGTTCAAGTCTGGCTGGGTCAGGTGCACCGCACTCCTATCTCCTGAGCTAACTCAGAGACCTTGCTAAGGCTGAGCTAATTCGCCTAAGTGCATAGATGCTGGGTCCAACAGGCTACACCTCTGCCCCTAGTCCGTGACTCCTTCACCTCTCCCAAGAAAAATCACTCCACCATTCCTCCAATAAGATATCACCAAATGTTAAATACTGCTCCCATGCCCCTTCCATGGTTCCCTATATAAGCCTGTGCATTTCCTAAATAAAGCAGAAGCGTTCCAGAAACCTCCCCAGAATCTGCCTGGTGATTCTGCTCCTTACTCTCCCAGTCCAAGCTCCCGAACCTTGTTCCGCAAGCAGGCTCGCAGATGACAACAATTTACCATGTGAGTTTCATGTCTATTTCCCTTGCCCATACGTCCAATTACACGTGTCATCTCTCCTGAATCTTAGTCAAGTCTGACCTCAGGTTCTGCTGGAGGACAATTGCAGGGAAGTTGGGAATTTGTAAGTGAAAGATTGGCAGAGGTGCCCTGGTGACCACCTGACAAAGCAGGGGCTGAGATAGCACCAGGAGATTCTCAGATGCAGGAGAGAAAGGTGTAACCAAAACCAACCATTGGTCATCCATCTCCACAGTCCTTTTAGAAAAGGAGTGGCAGGAAAGACCATGGGAGAGTTTTCAAGGAATGGCCTATCTCTCTTCCCCATGGGCTCGGGGCAGAACCCTCAGGTACTGTGTTGGTAGATGAACTGCCAGTATCTAAGGCCCAGTCTGACTGTGCTGGACTGAGTGGGATAGCAACTTTTCCTTCAATAAAAGCTACACACACACACACACACACACACACACACACACACACACACACACACTGGGAAGTCCTAATTCTGCTTTTTAGTTACCAAAGTCCCACTTGCTATAATAAATATGTCCTCCTTCATTTAACCCAAGTATAGCAATTCACAAAATTTGTCTGTAGCAGAATGCTACATATAGGGCATTTTTTTCTAAGAAATCTGTCTATTCAAGACAATTTATGAAAACTTGGGGCATTTGGTGAATTAGAACATTTTTAGTTTAGTGTCATGTTCACGTAGTCTGTCTGGCTCCTGCAATCAATTTAGAAAACCATGAGAACCAATTGTATTTGCCATCTTTTTTTTTTTAATCACTGTGACCAAACAATTTAAAGGAGGAATGTTTACCTTTGCTCACAGTCTCAGAGGTTTTAGTCTGAGGTGAGTTGGCGCCATTGTTCATAGGCCCATGTGAGGCAGAAACATGGTGGAAGGAAGTAGCGAAGGAAAACTGCTCACCTCATGGCAGCTGGGAAGCACAGTGGGAAAGAGAGGAAGGGAGAGGGAGGGAGAGAGAGAGAGGGAGGAAGGAGAGGGGGAGGAAGAGGCAGGAACAGAATGCACCCTCAAAGGCATGTACCCCGCCCCCAGTTAGCAACTTCCTGCATCTGGGCCCCACTTCTAGTAACCCTCCCAGCTATGAACTCACCCACGCATCCCACTCTCGGGATCCAATCATCTCTCCAGGCCCCACCTCTGAACACCGTGGCAGCGGGCGAGAGACCTCAATATATGAGTTTGGGGGGGACACTGGAGTTTTGGGGTTCACAGTTAAACTATGCATATAAACATGAACAAATAGATATAACCTGTGATCCAGCCATTTTATTCCTAATATACACCCAGCAGAAACATACTTTGTGCAAAAAATTTAAAAAGGCAGACCAAAAAGTTGCACATGGCAGCATGATTGACCACAGTCTGAAGACTAGAAACAACCTGAATGTCCATCAGTACAGGATGAGTACATAAACAGCGGTATGCTCACACAAGAGTGCTGCGCAGCAGTAAGAATGAGTGAGGATACCCGACTGGGGACAACATGAATGAATATCACAAACACAGGATGGACCAAAAGAAGCAAGACACAAAATAGCAGACAACGTATGATTCTTTTAAAATAAAGTTCAAAATCAGACAAACCAAACTGATAGTCTTAGAAATCAGTACAGAAATTACCTTGTGGCAACAAAGAGGCATGAGAGCCCTTCTGGGACCCTGGTTATATTCTCTATTCTACCTAGTCTACCTAGTTGTGTACTAGTTGTGTAGGCACATACGCTATGTGCAAGGAAATTCCTTGTGCCACATGCTTGCTATAACATATGTGATAGAAGTCAATATACAGCTATAGATAAAGAAATGTGTCTATGTTTTGGAAGAAAAATATAATAAGCATTTGCTGAATTGACTGAGGAGGAAACAGAGCATAATAGAAAAGGTAAAGTTTGAACACTTACTACCTACTTACAGGCCTTTAGAAAAATCACAGGTCATCCAATCCCAGATTCTCAATTATAAAATGGATAAAGGAATTCTTACATTACAAAATTCAAAGAGAGGTTACATAAGGCACCTGAATGATATTAATGCTATTATGCATGTATTATATATAATATTAATATATTAATGTCAATATGTATTGTTTAATGCACATGTTAGTAAGATGCACATTCATACATATGTATGTATATATATTTTTAAATGCCGTTTTCCCCTTTGGTGTTTAATGAGTGGTGGCCAGCTCCTAGTGTGGGCATGTTTCATAATATACTTATGGTCACCTAAAAGCTTAATCGGCAGTTAATTCTGTTTTTGGAGTACCCTCTCTTTTTTTGCAAAAATAAAAATGTTTTTATAAGTGTGAGTATATAAAAATCACAATATGGAGGGCTGGGGATTTAGCTCAATGGCACTGCACTTGCCTCACAAGTGCAAGGTCCTGAGTTTGATTCCTGGTACCAGAGGGGGAGGAATAATGCAGACTTAATTTTGGTATATAGATGGAGTCAAACTTGTTTTGACTGCCATAAAGTTATATCAAAAACATTAGCAGTTGCTCAGAACCAGTGACTTTGGTGTTAGGAAACCATGGTGTTTTCACCCCAGAGGCCACAGCACCTACCCAGGCACATGGAGATCGCTGTGCAGTCCTTCACTGTGACAGGGGGTGGAGCGCCTTCTTCCAGCGTCCTGGGACGTCCCTCTTTCCTTCGGATCGAATGAACCTTACTATGGGGCATCTGTTCCAAGACAGGCAGCACGCCCGCTTATCCCATATCTCTTCTCCTAGAAGTGGGTGGCCAGAGCATACTAAACACGGCGACTTATATCTCTTCCTAACATGCAAACACTTCCACAAGTCGCACCTCATTTGGTCCTGGGGCAGTTATTAAAGGTAAGATGGGACACTCAGGCTGTGTATAGTATATGATGGTAGGGCAGGTGTACACCCGAAGAGAGCTAGCTGATTAATCGTGACACTGTCAGCAGGAAGGGAAGTGTGACACAAGACTCTGTCCTTGACCAAGTTCAATTCAGGTTTTTTGTTAAAAATCAATCCCTGTCATGTGATGCAGATTATTAACCTCTTAGAAGACACACTACTAAGGGAACTTGCTTCTTGGAGTGTCCAAAGTCAATTTTTAAAGCTTTTAAAATATAAGATTTTCCCCTTAAATCCTAAACATGAGGGTGGTACTGCATAGGGCAGAGCATTGCCAAACTGGTGGGACTTGAGGGGATGCTGTCATTGCCCGCAGGCTTGTCCTAGAACACTTCCCTTGGTAGCTCTTACTCACCCTACCAGTCCCCATTTAGATGTCACCTCCCCTGAAAAGCCATCCGGAACAGGTTTGCTTCTGGTAGCTTAGGAAAAACACTGACATCACCTCTAAGTAGCATTGTCATTCATATGGAACATCATCCCATCTATTAAGAAGTAGCCTGGAAGAAAAGGGCTAAAAAGGTGCAGGGGAAGTGGGAAGGTTAGGGGAAAGGAAATGAGGGAAAAGAAAAAAATATGAGAAAATGAAAAACTGGAAATCAAGTATTTGTAAATAGGGAAGGGAGGAGGGGGTAAAGGGACGTCAGGGGTATGGGGAAAAAACGAGAGCCAACACCTGTCATGTAAAGGTACAAGATCCCAAGGATGAATGCAAGTGTACTGTATCCCTAAAATGTACCAATAAACTCAATGAGAAAAAAAGAAGAAGAAGCAGCCTGGGCTTGGTGGGCCAAGTCATTAATCCCAGCCCTCTGGGAAGATGAGGCAGGAGAATCTCAAGTTCAAGCCCTGCCTGTGCAACTTAGAGACTTAATGAGACCCTGTCTCAAAATTAAAAGTTAAACAAGCTGGGTTGTAACTTGTGCAAAATGCAAAGTCCCTGGGTTTGATCCCCAGTACTGGAAAGAAAAGGAAATAAGGAGAAGAAGCAGGAGGAAAAGAAGGAGGAGGAGGAGAAGCAGCAAGTTGGCTCCACCTCCATCATATTATCTCCCACTACATAATATAACTACGTTATTCATTGTGCTTATTCACATGTATTGTCCATTGTTTGTTTCCCTCCAATAAAATGTAAGCTTCTCAAGAGAGAGATGTTTGCTTCATTCACTGATGTGTCCCAGAATTTATACATGGTAGGAGCCTATGAAGTACTTATTTTAAAAAAATTAATGAGTGAATAAAGTGCATTGGGTGCCCCACTTTTGTGTTTCTATCTCTGTAATTTTTGCATTGCAACACTTTACAAGCTATGGTGTAATTAACTAAGGTTGTTTCTCTGTAAAGACATTTCTTTTAATTACAGGTTTGCCATGAATAAATCCTACTTGTCATGTAATGGTTTACTGGTCTGAACATTTCACTAGACTTCAAGCTACAAATAGCCCTTCGCTGGTCATCCTGGCTGACTGCTGTACCCCAACACCTGGTACTGTGCCCTGCACAGAGAAATGGCACACTTATTCAGTGCCAAACGTTAGGTTTTATGTGAACCAATTCATTTAATCCTCACAGTAACCCCCAAAGAGAGGGTGTGATTATGATTCTTGTTTTATAGATAAGAAAGGTGAGGCCGGAGAAGCTAAGAAAGGTGCACCATGGCCCATAGCAAGGGGCAGGTCTTGGATCTTGACTTAGAAAGTCTGGGTCCAGAAATCAAATTCCAAACTACTACACTGAATTGCCTCTCCTTCACAACACTCAATAAAAATTATTCAATAAATGAATCAATGAATTTGGCCACCAAAAGAGAGAACACATTGTTAAGCTGCAATTAGTGAAATGTCAAGATAACAGAGGTTGTATACCAGAGCTTAGATACAGTTCAGCCCAGTTTAGGCTCTTTTTCAAGAAGATATCCGTCAGTTGAAATGATTTGAAAGGCCTAATGCCAAAATGGCAAATGGTCTGGAAATTATGAAACAGTCTGGAACTTCTTAGCCTTTCAAGAGCAGGTGGGAGAATTCAGACCCTATCTGCAGATCTAGTGATTCCCCGGGAAGTGGGCTAGTGGGTACTATGGGGTCCTCAGGGCAGAGCCAAGACAGGGGCGTAGGTCACAGGAAGACGGATTACAGTACATGGTACAGGGGAGCTATAGTTGGGAACATGAGGAGCTATAGCTGGGAACAAGCAAAACTCAAGGGTCCATCACAGGATGATGGGACAACTGAAATATGAAATACAAAGCTAATGGGAGACTATTCAGCCTTCAAAAGGAAGGACACTCGGACACATGTTACACCACAGCAGAACCTCAGTGACATACTAAGTGATGAGGAAGTCACGGAAGGGTCCATATTGCATGACTTCAGTGACTTGAGTCAAATGGACAGAATGGGAGTGCCAGGAGCTGGGAGAAGGGGGAATAGGAAGGTACCCTTCAGTGGGTACAGAGTTTTAATTTGGGACAAACATTTCTGGAGATGGCTGTAGGTGATGCTTGCCCAACAATGTCCAACATTATGCACTTCATGCCACTGAGCTGTACAATTAAAAATGGCTCGTGCTTTAAGTTTTATGTTAGTTTACAATAAAACAGTTAAACAACTTTAAAAATTAACAACTTGAATAAATGTTTATAAAAATTAAAAACAAAGGTCCATCCTATGAGAAAGTGAGTCTCCTCCATGGCAGCAAGTGAGCAGAGGCTGGAGACCTGGAAAGCATAAGAGCACTCTGGAACTCAGGTGGGAATTGGCCCAGATGGCCCAAAGATCCCTTTCTCCTCTTGCCCCTTGTCTTCCACAGTTCAGGAGCACGCGTGGTGCCGGTTGCCATGGTAAGCATGGATGACCTTGTGGACTCTCCACAGCACCACAAGGCAACACTAGGGACAGCTCCATGTCTTAGATGAGACTTGGGGATCTCAAGGAATTTGCTCTGAGGTCCCTCTGAAAGGCACACACCCAGCTTCTGAGGACAATGCTATGGCCAAGATGTCACAGGAGAGCCAGAAAGCCTCGACCAGTGTTGGCAGCACCATTCCTGTCCTTTCAGGTCAGCTTTTCTAGTTAGCCAACAGCCAATTCCCAAGTCAGAGCTTCTGTGCTACCTTCCTTGGAAGACGGCTGTACAGGATGCTTTAAGAACACAAGCTCTCCCATAACTCCAGTGCCCATTTTATAAGCACAGTGCTTCGTATTTAATGTGGTCTGTAAATGCTTTGAAGCAGGGCTGAGACAATAGAATACAAACCATGTATGTCCTTTAAAAGGTTTAAGCAGCTGCACTAAAAATGTACAAAGAAACAGGTGAAATTAATAATGTATTTAGCCCAATTTAGCCATTGTGGTTATTGAAGAGCTATTTTGCATTCTTCATTCCTACTATCTTTGAAATATGTATGCATTTCACGCTAGACAGTACATCCCAGCTCAGACTAGCCACATTTCCGCAGCTACCTGCAGCCAGGGACCACCACAGGGAATAGGGTGGCAGACTCTTTTCTTCATGGAGTCTGACAGGGAAGCTTCCAAGAGAAATAAGGTTACAATCTGAAGGGCGCCAGAGCTGGGGAAAGTTGTACTTAGTGTCGGATGCTAATAATGTGTGTCAGCTACGGGCTTTGGAAAATGGGAAGAGAAGGGAAACAGTGGGGCTTCCGGGTACTCAAGTAAGGAGAGTGTGGCAAAGACATTATTTCCAATGTTCACCGGTATTTCCGTCCCTCCAGCCCTGCTCTCCTCCATTTATCTGATTGCCATCATTGGAATGTCACAGCCAAAGGTCCAGTTCCCATGGCACTTACAAGGCCCTCCCAGAAGCCACTGCCCAAATGCAAGATGTGGTGCAAATCAACTGTCCCCTGACTTCAGTTACTTTCTTTGTGAAAAGAGGCTAACAAAGTATTCAAGAATTCAGTCATTCAGTCAGTTAGTCAGTAAATGCCAAGTGGCTCACAAGCTCTAAACACTGGTGCTATCTGTTATTCTCTTCAGAGTCTCATAGTCTGTCTTTCCTGTAACTTCTGAGTGGTTCTTGTTGCTGCATGCTGGGTTGCTGAAATTTTCTGTTCCCAAACTAAAGCCACCTCAGGCAGGTCAGATAGTCCCCTTGAGTGGTGGGGAAATAGAAAATGATCACTCTATGGTTTAAGTATCAAGTGTCACCTCAAGACTCATGTACTGAGAACGCTAACCTCATTACCCATGGATGAGCTCAAGTTGAATGAGCTATTAGGAGAGGGTCTAGTTGGAGGTAGGTCGCTGGGGCTATGACTTTGCAGGGGATAACTTTTCTTGGGCTCTGCTTCTTTTGCCTCTACTTCCCAGTTCCCATGAGGTGAGCAGGTTCTTTCGCCACACCTTTCTACCATGATGGTGCTGCCTTACAGCCAGCCAACCACGGCTTGAAACCATGAGCCAAAATAAACCTTTCCTGCTTTCAGCTATGGAGGGCAGTTCTGCCTCAGTGATGACAAACTGACTAACACAATCTCTAACAGGGTGGAGGATCAGGGCTGCACCCTGCTACACATCCCATTCTGGAATCTCCTCTGGACGGCAGCCGAGATAGCTAACCAACACCATGAACTCTTTGTACTACACACCACAGGACTGAGTCTGTCAGGAAGAAGGGCTCAACACAACCAAGATCCCTGCCCTCACCTTCCTGTCAGGAAGCCTCGCTGTAATGGCTCAGTTAGTATTTGGGGGCAGCTGCAGGCACAAGGCTGACAGAATCTAACTGCCACTGATCACAAGTGGCAACATTTCAACCACAGAGGGAAGAAGGATGGGCTAGTGACACAGATTTTGGATTCTGGAAGTCTCTTTGGTGCCTGTCCATCCAGAGAAGAGGAAGGAAGCAGCATGGCCAGGCCTCAACAGGCCATGATCTCACGGCTTCCCAGAGCTGAGATGTGCAGGTCTTATAAGCACGAACGGCCCACGGCGTGTTCAGGCCTTCACCGGATGGTTGGAGCCCTGTTACTTCCTCTGTTCTGGCTCTGTGCTCACCATGTAACCATGTGGTCCCCTTCCAGTCTCCAAGAGGATTACTCTCCAGAGAGGGAAGGTGTGGAGGCTGCAGATACGCGTAATTGATTCTCACTGAATTCCTGGCTGGCTTAGCCTCCTAGCTACACCTTTGAGTCTTGTGGGTTTGATAAACACAAACCACTCCTCTGGAGCACCCCCCAATCAGGCTTCTGAGTCTGGAAGTCGACAGCCCACATCCACGACTATGCATGGCCAGTCACCAAAGGTGCTGGTGAAAGCTGCCCAGCAGGAAGTGGCCAAGGCCCAGTGGCCACACCCACCGCATGGCCTGACAGAGTGGCTTGTGCACTTGACAAACGATGTGTGAGCACCTTTCAAGTAAGAGGTCCTGAATTGTGTTCTGGAGATGCATGTCCCTGTTCCCTAGGTATCTCTTTCCCACTATAACCTTCAGCTAAATTAAAAGAGCAGCCCTGTCCAGCCCCTCCTCAGGCCAAAGGACTCCCTTTAAAATCAATAAACAGTGCCTGCTGAAGGACACTTCCGTAGTTCTGACAAAGACAAGCATTGTCTTGAGTGAGTGGTGCCCCTCTTGGACCCTACTTAAGGTCCAGCTCTGTCTCGGTTGGAGCTTCCTGGACAAGAGAGAGCTGCAGACTCTGACCCTCAGTGAGGACTTGTGGCAGCGGCGAGGTGGACTGTACCCAATAGAAAGCCCTCCCCAGGTCAGGTCATTATAGAGTCAGAGGAGTCCAGCTGGGCCCAGGGGTATTCTCATTCTGTCTGGGAGTGTCCAACGAAGGTGGCCAACTTGTGGAAAGGGCCCCTGGTGGGCACAGTGATGAGCCGCCGGCCTTCCCCTCACATGTTCATGTACCACAGCGAACTGCCCAAGAGGCTTATCCGGAAGAACATGGCTGCATGCACCGCAAGGGTTGCTGGGTGCTTTCTGGTGGATTAAGAAGAGGGTGGGCTTAGCCCTGAATCAGAACCATGTGCTCCTAGTCCAGGACACGTGTAGGAAGTGAGATGGCTCAGAGGGGAGGTGGATAGGGCAGGATAAGCTGGAAGGGACCTGACTCAGGGACTCCCCCACAGCCAGAGGTGGTGTCTGGGAGACTTTTTATTAAAGGCAGCTATGCTGTCTAGATCAATTAGACTCAAACATTTCAAGGTGCTGTTGAAATAAAGTAGGGCTGCTTAAGACTCTCTGCAGAGTCCCAAGAATTACTCCCAGATATGCTGATTTAGTTGGTCATGGCCAGGAGCTAGGGACCTGCACTTAACAACTCTGCTGCATTACCACTGTCTCCCAGCACCTCCGCCTACCTGCCAAGTCATTCACCAGTGCAATAGATGACTCCCTCCGAGGGGACCCCACTCTGAGAAAGTCTGTGAATGAGGCACTGGGCTTAATGAGCTGACGCCCTGGGCTTGGGAGTAGCTATGTGACCTTGGATAAGCGCCTCCACCTCTCTGGACCTCCATTCCTGTGTTGATAAAATAGAAAAATTGGTTCTTGAGGCCCTCGTCAGGACCAGTATCACAGGAGTCCAGGCATATTCACAGTGTCCTCCCAGAGGGGTGGGAGTTCCAAATCTCCAGTTGCAGCAGCTGGCCCCCAGACTGAGTTGGACTGATCCAATTCCCTCACTGGGAATTAGGCCTTGAGGAGAGACAATGCCATAGTCCAGCACAATCCTCTGCCTTCCCAAATAGCTAAGTACTCCAGAGCACAACGTTTCTACCTCCTCAAGACCAGACTTCAGGTGGGGCAAAGGGTGAGCTTCCCATTTGCTGGTGGGAGACTGAGGTATAGACAGCCCATCTCCCTGTGACTCTCAACCTTGACCGTGGCATCTCCTCCATGCCACACCTCCTTACAAAAGCACTGAGTTACTGAGGAGCCAGAGGTGAGAGCAAAAAGTTAACTTTTAAACGCATGGCAGAGTAGAGTGCTAGGGACAGACATTGACCAGCAGGCTCTAGAAATGACAAAGCTGGGAAAATGAAGACTAGATACTGGGTGTCCTATTTCTGAAGGCAGGAGAACAAGACAATATATTCCAGACAGATTTTTACTCCAAATTGTTGCAATGCAAAAGGTATTAAGAGATTAAAAGATAAATCCTCAGAGAGCTGAGAAGATTCAGTCCCAGAAAGCAGCTATGTTTAACTGGAGTTATATATTTATTGTGATCTGCTCAGTTGAATCTTCGGGGTACACTGGGTAATCAGTGCTAGACCATGGGGGAGTAGAGTGAAATATTTACCTCAATGCCCCTGACCAGCCTTGGCTTAATGAATCCTGGACCCCTTTTTTCTCTAATTCCAAATTTGGGGACTTATCTAATTTTGCAGTAAAACCAGCCACCCCTCCCAAATACGGTACTGAGTGTGTCTATCTAGTGGTAGGGATATAAGTGGTTGTTTACTTAAGAAGAACTTCAGCTAACTTTGGGAGAAATTTTTAAACTTTCAGCAATTCTTTAAAACTAACTGATTTACTACCATTATCATCATCGTTATTACAAATGTGATAGACAAATATTGTGGAAATTTTAGAAAATGCTTTAAGAAAGAACACAGCAAATGTGACTGATAATTTCATTCCCAAGAGATGATATTGTGAATGTGCATCTTCATTCTCTTGTGTTTCAAATCATTTTAAATTAATGCATGCATCTTTTAAACAAGGGGGCATTATATACAAAATTGAACTGCCCCTTGATATTCTCCCATCACCCTCAGCCCTGTGTTCACCCTGTGACTCACTGCTGGGGAGTCTGGAGTGTTTCCTGCCAGAATTTCATATATAGTGCATATCATTTTATGTACGAAAATTATACCTCGCGTCAAACAGTATCCCACTATATAGATAAACCTGGCCTCCCCCACCTTGTTAATATACATTCAGGATGTTTACAATTTTTCATGACCAGAAATTGCTACAATAAACATGTATTTTTCCTGTGTCTCTGCTCTAAATTCCTACAAGAGAATGTGATGGGTGAGTCAAAGGCAGGCCCAGATTAGCCTCACCGTTTTAACTATGAAACCAAAGTATGAAAATTCCTACCGCCCAGCATTACTGAAATGTGAGAAACATCTTCCTCATTGTTTATTGGTACCTGCAGCATTGAAATGTATTTGAATATACATTTATGTTTATGTATGTATATTTACGACCACTTGTAGTTCTCCATCTGTGAATTACCTATTCATATTCTCAGCCCAGTTTCTAAAGGGGTCTTGTTATTTTCTTATATACAGGTTATATTCATTCTTTTTCCCACACATTTCAAAACTTTCTTTCGATCTCCCGCTGGTCCTTTAACATTATTCAAGGTGTAGTTATGGAGCTCTGTTGTTTTTCAAGGCTTCTGAGCTGGATGTATCACGAAAGGCAGCTCCCAAAAGAATGAGTCAATGCACACCCACGTGTCAGTACACGAGTGTGTCATGAGTGTGTCTGCTTCTTCTGATGTCCGTAGTAAATGTTTACATTCAACAGAAATACACCATCCATCAGAGAGAGCAAAGATGGCGTCTCATGGCTTTCGTTTGCCCACAGTCTCAGGCTGAATCCCTATCTGTGGAGGGAACACTCGTTTCACCTTGGTCCGTTTACTCTTTGTGTACTGAGCCAGTCCTCTTGTCCTGAGCTTCTTAAATATTCGGTTAACTTTTTTTCACTGTGCAGTTAAGATTTTTCCTTTTGGTTTTACCAGGTGCCTCTATATGCATTGTGCTTTTCATTTCAGATTCTGATTTTTAAGAAAGTTTTTTCTAAAGATGACCTAAATGCTCACCTATACTTTCCCCCAACATTTCTGTGGCTTAGTTGTGAAATTTTTTGAGTCTGAAGGCTAATCAGAACTCTTTCTTCTTTTAAATAGATGCATGCTCTTTTTTTGGCATTAATTATTGTAGTTAGAGCAAATGGCACTTCTAGTATTAAGGAAAGTCTTCATTATTTTTCCTTTCTTTCTTTTTTCCTTTTTGTTTATTTGAACTTCAGCTTTCCTGTGTCTATGTGTTCATTCCTCCAGAATCATTCTGGCAAATTTATTTATTTAGCTAATTAGTTAGTTATGGTACCAAGAATTGAATCCAAGGCATCACACTGAGTTTCATTTTCATTCCCAACTTTTCCATTTTCTACTTTGAGACAGGTCCATGCTAAGTTGCCCAGGCTGGGTTCAAACTTGGGATCATCTTGCCTCAGCAAGATTAGTTCACAGATGTGCACCACGATCCCTGGCTTTTTTTTTTTCCATTACTTGTAATACTATCAGCATTTACCATATCATTACTATAATGGTACAAAAGTAAAGATAAAAGAAAGAAAATGGGATCTGAAATTAAGAGGAGCACAAAGACACCTGAAATTGAAAGACTGAAAGTAACCCAGAAAGTCATTCATGGTTCTCTTTAATTAATTTTTCTCTTTTATAAACAAACAAAAAGCCTAAGTTATTTTTCTAGAGGGCACTGAGACGCCTTGGCTAATTTGTGATACCCAGAACTTGCGTCACAGAGAATTGTGGAGTGACTCAGTCTTCGTGTTCATCTGCCTACCATGGGAGCTGGCCATGCACTTCTCCTGGGGACAGTTCAGCCTCTGGTGGCCACTGCTTGAGGAGGCCCTGACTCACTGTCTTACTGACTTCTTAGTGACAGTCATGTGTCCATTAATAATAGAGACACCTGCCGAGAAAAATGTTGCTAAGCAACCTTGTTATTGCCTGAACATCAAAGAGTGTACTTAACACGGGCCAGGACAACAAAGGGTGAATTGGGTGGCAGGCTCTTATGGGACCACCACCTTTTATTTGATCCACTGGTGACTAACATGTTGTTAGGCAGCACGTAGCCAGAGATCTAGTTACTGCAAAGTTGTTATTACTACAATGTGAAAATCTATCTCCTGGGATTTTCTTCTCCCAGCCCTGGTTCTATCTTTTAGAAACAAGCTAACCCTTCACTGATTTGAAGGTGGCTCTTACAGTCCCCTTCAGTGGCTTTCACAGGCCATTTGCTCCTGATTCCTTAAATTCTCCACTTTAGGACAGTTTTAGATCTCTGACCAGCCTGGCATATCCTCCAGAAGATTTTTACTATAATCTGTATTTCTTTTAAAGGTGAATCAAGAAGGGAATGTAGTTTCACAGGTTCCTTCTGATGGTACAGTGCACTGAGAGACTCGTCCCTTTGCAGGTTTTATATGAATGTCTAGGGTCACGTGCACTTTGGGACTAAGAGATTTGTGCTTTAGCTCCTTTGGCTTTGTCACTGACAAAAGAGCTCACCTACACTGGAGGGCAGATTTTTCAGGGGAAGATGAATTCCCAGCTTGCTCTGCTAAAGGCACGATTTGGGAGAAATCTTCCAAGCCAAGTGTGAGGAAAGGCCGGCCCCTTCCAGATAAGTGAGGTGCCCAGGATGGGAGATTAGGGCTGATGTGTAAGGTTCCACACACAGGGAAGGAGAGTGCTAGGTATCCATTAAGAACCCGTAGGGTTCTTTATATAGGGCCTGTTCTGGGTACCAGGCTCCACACTGATAAAATATTTGCTAACCTCCCTTTGCATTTTAAGTCTTGCTCCCTATTTCTCGGGCTTTGCTGAGGACAGTGAGAGTTTAACTTAATCATGTCTCTGTCTTAACTATGCACTGTGAGGGGTGACATGCAAAACAGTCATGCTTACTCCATGTCTAGCGGCATGGACAGCCTGTTCCTCTGGTCAGCTCCTCACTAACTTGCAGGCAGTCTAACCCTGGGAGGCTTTGATCCTCTCCATCTCTGTTCCCCCAGAACACAGGCCATAGAAGGCCATCACACCCAGGCAGGGCATGGCTGAGCCTTTCTGCACAGGTGGCTCCCTGCCTCAGAGCCACAGCCTGGGCTCGGCACAGCCTCCTCCGGCCCACACCAAGAACCTGAGGACCCCAGAAGTCTCTGGGCAGCTCTCTCCTGACGCTCTGGACCAGCAACATTAGGAAAATTAGCAATTAGAGCCCGCTTAAAATCCAGAAGGGCCTGTGCACACAGCCACACTCCTCAGTTTCCTGTTACTGCCATGGATCTTAGCGAGTGTGCCAAGTCAGGAAGCAAACAACTGTTTAAAGCGAGAGAGGAAGAGGCTAAGGAGGAAGGCGGCGCCTCATTGGCTGGAGGGGAGCATGTGACCTTGAATGCCAGCACTTCCTGCCAGCCCCTGTGAGGCTTCTCCAGCTACTGTTCTGTCTCGGGCCCAGGCCCCCCTCACCTTTTTTGGGAGCACGGGATGTTATTCTAGCTCTTGGAATGTGAAAAACATTTTGGAGTAGATTGAACATATCATTTTACACTGCTATTCAGTCACAGAAGAAATGCAAATCAGCCTGGTTTTCCTTCACCCCCCCCCCTTTTTTTTGTACCAGGGATTGAACTCCAGTCCTTTTGGTTTTCCTGCACTCTTGCGACGCAGTAAGGCAGCGGGGTATTGTGGGAGAGGTATTTTCTCTCAGTTGGGCTCAGCCAGCTGAAAAGTAGGTCTCCCTCCCAAAGCCGAGCACAAGGCCATAGTTATAAAAATAGATGGGGGAGGTGACAGTATCCCGCAACCCCTGTGACACGGGCTCCCCGTGGGCCTCATGACGCCCCAGAGGCTAAGGCTGTACCCAGGAGGAGAGGCCTGCTGTGTCACACACAGCCCTCCCTAACAGTAAGGAAAACAGTGCAAAGTGGGGAACTAAGACCCATGAAAAATTAATAAACAGCCAGTAGTAGAAAAAATAAAAAGAGAGGCTCCTCCCTAGGTCCAGAGCCCAGCGCCTGCAAATTCGGTTCAGGGCTGATCGCTTGTTCTCCAACTATTCTTTACTGCTACCCCCGCAGGGGTTGTTTTGATAGAACAAAGCTTGTCCTGTGGTTTTATCTTTAAAAATATATTGTATTGGGGCAGGGGATTTAGCTCAGTGGTTGTGTTGCCTGCTTTGCAAGTGCAAGGACCCGAGTTCAAACCCC